>NC_057862.1:181872811-182518227 GCF_019393635.1 Dromiciops gliroides
ACTATTTTCAGCAAGACAATCCTGAAGGACTAATGATGAAGCATACTACCTGTCTCCAAAGAATGAACTGATATTGACTGAACACAGACTGAAGCATGTTATTTTTCACTCTCTTTCTTTAATTTTTTCCTTTTATTTGAGTTTTCTCTTACAAAATGACTAATAAGGTAATGTTTTACATAATTGGACATCTATAACCTATATCTGATTGCTTATAGCCTTAGGGAGAGGGGAAGGAAGAGGAGGAAGGAATAGAATTTGGGACTTAAAACTTTAAATAAAAACATTTATTATAAAAAAGAGAAAGCATGCCGAATATGATTGTCTCTTGGGGTCTTGCCTGAATAAAGACTGACATTTAAAAAAAAATGTGGTGTCCGGAACCACATTTTCTTTCTTTCTTTTTTTTTTTTGGGGGGGGGGCAGGGCAATGAGAGTTAAGTGACTTGCCTAGGGTCCTATAGCTAGTAAGTGTCAAGTGTCTGAGGCAGGATTTGAACTCAGGTCTTTCTGAATCCAGGGCTGGTGCTTTATCTACTGCGTCACCTAGCTGCCCCAATAATAATAATTATTATTTTGTGGGGCAATGAAGGTTAAGTGACTTGTCCAGGGTCACACAGGTAATCAATGTCAAGTGTCTGAGGCAGTATTTGAACTCAGGTTCTCCTGAATCAAGGGCTAGTGCTTTATCCATTGCACCACCTAGCTGCCCCAGAAGATGCCTCAATAACTCTTTTTTTGGGGGCGGGGGAAGGGCAGTGAGGGTTAAGTGATTTGCCCATCTAGCTGCCCCAGAACCACATTTTCTACCAGATATTCTACATTTGGTCTGACCAGGGCAGATTAAAATGGGACCTTATTCCTGGAAGTTTTGCCTCTTCATGCAGCTCAAAATGATGTTAGCCTTTTTTGCTGTGATATATTGTTAACTTATATTGCATTTGTACTCTACTACAACAGCTAGATCTTTTTGAAACAAACTATTTTTTTCACTCTGCTTTTCCTATCTTGTACTTTTAAAGGTTTTTTTTTTTGGTACCCAGATGTAAGATTAATTTGGCCCAATATTCTGGTTTGTCAAGATCTTTTTATATCCTAACACTGACGTCTAGTTTTGTGTTATTGGACAGCCTACCCAGCTTTGCGTCATTTGAAAATTTGGTAATCATGGATAAATATGTTAAAATACCACAGGGCGAAGCACAGATCTTTGGGATACTCCATTGGAGAACTCCTTCCAAGTTGATATCAAATCATTAATTACTACTTTTTAGGTCCAGGCATTCAACCGGTTATTAATCCATCTAATTGGGCTGTCATGAAGTCTACAAAATAGCACAAGAAACTTTAATAAATGCTTTGTTAAAATGTAGGAGGCATTTTGGTACAATGGGAAGGGTTCAAATCCAGGTCCCCTATGTGAGCTTTGGCAAGTCACTTAGCATTTCCAGGCTTCATTCTCCTCACCTGTACAGTAAGAGAATCAGACTATATGGCTTTTTTTTTTTAAAGATCCTTTGAGCTTTGTGTCTATAAACGTAGTGGGATATGATCTTAGGAAAGAAACTATATTACATCAGATTCCTTAGGCTGGCATTTCATCCCTCCAGGTCAAAGAAAGGTCTTTCACTGCATACTCTACCACGTTTTCTCCTGTGAACCTTAATAGTTCTTATTTTCTCTTCCAACATTTTCCAAATGGTGTTTTTCAAAACCCTGATGTTCTGCAGAATGTAAATTGTAGTTCTGTGATAGAATTTTGATGATAGTGTTAGATGGATTTTTTAGACAAGACCGATGATTTCATTGGCACAGGGAATTTCTAGTAGGAAAATCTCCCACCAATGCAGATATGTGGACAAAAATACTTATATGTAGTAATTTGGGGGGATGGAAATATTTGACTTCAATTTTCTCATCTTGTACTTTATACCTTGGACCCTTCCCCCCCTTTCCCGGGGGGTATTTCCTATTAACATTTGGTTTTTCTAAAATATGTATTTCAAGGTTCTGCCTAAAGGCCTAAAGGATGGCGTAGATGAGCCCTCAAAGTTCTATAATTCCTATTGTCACCCTATAATTCCCTAATCTCCCATCTCATAATTTTACCAACTATTCTTGATACTGAGATATTATTCCAGTGTTCTAAGAAGTGTTAGGTATGATTTTTTAAAACTAAGATAATACTAGGGTAATATGACCATTTTTAGGGGTCTTGCTAAATAGCCTCAAGCTAATAAACTTGTTACTGTTTAGTATATTTGCAGCTGTTATGTATCTTGCTCACATTCATTTGAGTTATTCCTATGAAGTTTAATTTTACAAAGTCAAATGACTATGATTGACTTAATGTTATTTTAGATAAAAAATGGATATGACTATTCCATTTGAGAGAGGAGAATGTTCAACCCATTACAACCCATCCTGGGATCCTATTCTTATTTGGAATTCTTAGGTGAAGTCAATTCATGAGAAATCTTGAAAGAATAAATTCTTTAGAACTAAGATTTATTATTGATATAAAAACTTTGGAAAGTTTCCAGAATCTGACCTTAGATATTTGGACTACCTTAAAATGATATTTATGTTAATCAAATGTTGGAGGTATATGGCTTAAAAATCAAAAGTGTTTATGGTGAGCATTTTTGTTAGAGTAGTCTAGGTGTTAATGTTTATCCAATTCTGTAGTCAGTTTAATGCTTTTTATGATCTGTTGTTGTTCCTTTCAGGAAATTAAATCACAGCTCTGGGTTCTATGTGTTTGCTTAAAGCTTTCAGAAGTCACTTTTTATTAGGCCTATTTGCCCCTATCTTTAATTCCTTAAAGAGTGTGTGGTTCATGGGACATAGCAGTTTGTTATCTTTTATGATGAGAGTGTAGTGAATATGATTATTATTTGAGTCAGGTTCATAATGTTTTTTACTCTTTTTGTGTGCTTGTACCACATGGGTAACTAAAGTAAGGTATATTTTGCCATATGTTTTCATTGTCTCAGTTCTTCATAAAATTTCATTGTGGGTTCATAAACTGAGAACTGGAAGGGTCCTGTGAGGTATCTAGTACCTCTGGCCCCCTGGTCTAGAGGTGTCAAATTCATAACCTGTGAGCTATATGGGATCTGCAAAAATCCAACGAGATTGAAATTTAATTGGAAAGAGTTTAACAAAAGAAATAGAAATTCAACAAAACATAGATGGCAGGGGGATCTGTTTTTATTTTATTTAAGTTTGACACCAATTATCTTGTCCAATCCCCTCATTTTATAGATGAGGAAACTGATAGCTAGAGGTTGTGATTTTTTTCAAAGTAGTCACATAGTGGAGCCAGGGTGGTTGAAGGTGGGGTCATCATGAATTTCTTGCTCAGATTTTTTGTTGAAGTGAGTTCCCTTGAAAAAAGCACCATACTAGAATTCAATAGACTATCTTACTATTTTAGCTCTGCCACGTAGCTATAGAATTGTGGATAAATCCTTTAACTGCCTGGTCCTTGGAGTTAGATGTGATAATCTATCAAGTTCTTCTAGTTCTAATGAGCTATGCATCTGAATTCATTTAGTAGAATTTCAAGCTAGAAATTCAAGGAATTAATTAAATCCCAAATTTACCTTAAGGGATGGCACCATCCATATTTAAAGAGTTTGAAGGTATTGTATTGCAGTTTTATCTTTCCTGCTTTAGTTACTTTTGTCATCCAGCTTTCCTTATTGTACAGAGAAGTAGGAATTTTTTAACCTAGGGCAAAAACAGTTGAACACCTTCTCTTATCCCCCTTTTCTTTTAAACCTAGGGAGAGAACAACATGTGTGTGTGTGTGGTGTGGTGGTCTTTTACAAACAGGAACCGGGGTACTCTTAGGAGGGAAAGGGCTTCTTAAGACTAGGTGTTGTCTTAAAAAGAGAGGGTATTTAAATGTCTAAACCATTTGAGAACTCCAAGCAGCTGAACTGCTCCTTGGAGAGGGGTGTGCTTCTGCAAACATCATTCTTTCTGAGGCAAGAGGATCCTAAAGGCACCCTAAGAGCTCCAGACATAGGGCCCAGCCTTCTTAGACTAGGAGTGTTTAAAGGCAAAGGGAAAATAGTATTCACTTAAGAAAAATTCACTTTATAGTCAAGTTTTCTAAAATTCCAATATATAGAGGTACTTATATACCTAGAATACAGAGTAGCTTAATGATGCTAAATGCCCCATTTCTTTTTTTTTTGGAGGGGGGCAATGAGGGTTAAGTGACTTGCCCAGGGTTACACAGCTTGTAAGTGTCAAGTTTCTGAGGCCCGATTTTAACTGAGGTCCTCCTGAATCCAGGGCCGGTGCTTTATCCACTGTACCACCTAGCTGCCCACTATACCCCATTTCTTAGATATAATTCATTATGACATTTCTGATATTTATTTTTTGTGTGTGCTTTGAGTTTCATGGAGAAGACATTTTGTGTTCTCGTTTTTCATAGCAGCCTACTGTAAAATAAGATTACCTCATTTTTTCTGCTATTGATCATTTTGACTGAGGTTTCTCATTGATCTCTGATTATTTTATTTTATTATTTTTTCTTTTTTGGTGGAGCAATGAGGGTTAAGTAACTTGCCCAGGGTCACAGCTAGTAAGTGTCAAGTGTCTGAGGCTGGTTTTGAACTCAGGTCCTCCTGAATCCAAGGCTGGTGCTTTATCCACTGTGCCACCTAGTTGCCCCTATTTTATATTTTTCAGAAGTATAATGGGTTCAATTAAAAATGCCATAAAATGAACTGGTAGAACTGGGAGGGGGAAAGAATGAATATAGAGTTGGAAGGAAAGTAACTTTTTACTATGTGGGAGCCAGTAACTGCCATGTTTTGTAAGAGGTAAAGTATATTGTATAATGACTAAACATACTTTGACATTATTTGTTTACTGTTTATTGCAGTACACATTAGATTTCAGGATTGTTCCTGTGTAATTTCCTCTTTAGTTAGCAGTTTCTAAGAGGAGTAGAGGCATTGGATATTAGCTTGCATTAGGTTTAATGAGCTTACATTTGAAAGCAAAGTAAAGCTTCAGTGAATTGTTGATTTTCATCTTTGTTTTATCAGTCAGAGCTTCAGAACACTTAATTTTCTCTTTTGATGCTCTCAGCTTAATAGCCATGTCAATCCATTGTTTTTATGCTAAATGTGAATAATTATAAACTATAAATAATTATAGTCCCATTGATTTATTTTCCCATTCTTTTTTGCACATATGCAATTTTTTTTCTATGAAAAGTCTAGATAGATGAGTATACTTCCTTTTTTTTTTTTTGGGTATACTTCCTTTTTGACATGTAATTCAGTGACTTAAAAATGCTATCCCCCTTGGGGGCAGCTAGGTGAGTACCTGAGTTCAAATCCGGCCTCAGACACTTGACACTTACTAGCTGTGTGACCCTGGGCAAGTTGCTTTACCCCCATTGCCCCGCAAAAAAAAAAATGCTATCCCTCAAAATCCTATAACTGAAAGGAATTTTGTTAATTTTGAGTAATATTACTACTGAATTAATCAGATAATGTAATGCTTAGTGGACAAAGTAAAATTTTAATAATTCGAAACAAGGTGAAATCTTATAATGATCAAAATATGGCAAGTGTTAATTTAAGCCAGCTGAATTTGAGAAGGTATATTTGACTGGTATGTAGTTGTCTTGCTTTTAGAAAGGACCACATTTGTAATGAGGGTCTTAGAGGTCCTGTTTCTCTTCTAGGTTTATCAGGCACATCATTGCAACTAACAGAGCCATGAAGAGAAAAAAAATGCAAAAAAAATAATCTCCAAACCTATTATATAATCTAACTAACTTTGGAGGATGAAGGAATTCTACCATTTTTGGGTAAATGCATAGAAGATAGCTGAATTGGTTTGAATATGTGACATTGTACTTTTTAAAAAAATCATATTTTCCCCCAATTACATGTAAAGATAGTTTTCAACATTCATTTTTGTAAGATTTTGAGTTCCAAATTTTTTCCCTTCTTCCCTTTCCTCTTCCTTCCCCAAGACAGCAAGCAATCTGATATATGTTATAATCATGTTAAACATATTTCCACATTAGTCATGTTGTAAAAGAAGAATTGGAACAAAAGGGAAAAACCAAAAACACAACCAAAAAATGAAAATAGGATGCTTTGATATGCATTCAAACTCCATAGTTCTTTTTCTGGATGTGGAAAGCATTTTACATCTTGAGTCTTTTGGAATTGTCTTGGATCATTGTATTGCTGAGAAGAGCTGTCTATCGCAGTTGATTATTGCATAATGTTCCTGTGACTGTGTACAATGTTCTCCTGGTTCTGCTCACTTCACTCAGTATCAGTTCATGTAAGTCTTTCTAGGCTTTTCTGAAATTTGCCTGCTCATCATTTGTTATAGCACAATAGTATTCCATTACATTAATATACCACAGTTTGTTCAGTCATTCCCCAATTGATGTCCATCTGTTCAATTTCCAATTCTTTGCTACATTGTACTTTTTTAAGTGGTTTACTTCATTCTTTGATGATGATGGGTTTGCGGTATTTCTTTCCTCTTCAGATTTTCTCTTCAAGTACCTATAATTTTTTTTTGGCTACTTGCTTGTGTTGGTCCCTCATGAAAAGATTTGTTGGTTTGATCTATGCATGACAGTGAGAAAGAATGTTAGTTCTTAATCTTAACCCCAGTTTAATTTTCTTGGCTATTTGAATGGAAATTTTCTTTAAAAGTACATATAACATTATTATAGCCACCTATATATTATTCTCTCCCTAATAATACTATAAAAGAAAAATCTTGAAACTCTGAAAAAGAGAACAAGATTTGTTTAATTTAGTCAGTATACATTTAATAAGTGCCTGAAACATAGCAGGCTTTGGTAAGTGCTGGAGGTACAAAGAAAGACAAAAGAAAGTCTCTTTTCTTTGAGGAGCTCATAGTCTAAAGGAGAGACAACATACAAATAACTCTGTTGTTCAGTCATGTCTGACTCTTTGTGATTCCATAGACCATAGCTCACCAGGCCCCTCTTGAAGTCTGTTCAAGTTCATGTTCCTTGTTTCTATGATACTATCTATCCATCTCATCTTCTGCTATCCCCTTTTCTTTTTCCTTCAGTCTTTCCCAACATCAGGGTCTTTTCCAATGAGGTCCATCTTCTCATTTTATGGCCAAAGTATTTAAGCTTCATCTTCAGTATTTGATCTTCCAGTGTATAGTCTGAATTAATTTCTTTAAGTATTGACTAATTTGATTTTCTTGCTGTCCAAGGAACTCTCAAAAGTCTTCTCCAGCACCACAATTCAAAAGCATCAATTCTGCGGCACTCAGCTTTCCTTATAGTCCAACTCTCACAGCCATACATTGCTACTGGAAAAAATATAGCTTTGTCTATATAGACCTTTGTCAGCAAGGTGATGTCTCTCCTTTTTTAGTTTGCTGTCCAGATTTGCCATAGCTTTCCTTTCAAGGAGCAATCATCTTTTAATTTCATGGCTGCAGTTGCCATTTGCATTGATCCTTGAGCTCAAGAATATAAAATCTGACAGTACTTCCATTTCTTCTCCCTCTATTTGCCAGGAAGTGATTGGGCCAGTTGCCAAGATCTCAGTTTTTTTTTATGTTAAGCTTCAGGCCAACTTTTACACTCTCCTCTTTCACCTTCATCAAGAGACTTATTAATTTCTCTTCATTTTCTGCCACCAGAGTGGTATCATCTACATATCTGAGATTGTTGATATTTCTCCTGGCAACCTTAATTCCAGCTTTTGATTCATCCAGCCTGGCATTTCACATAATTTCTTCTCTATATAAGTTAAAGTGACAATATATGGCCTTGTCATACTCCTTTTCCAATGTTAAACCAATCAGTTGTTCCATGTTCAGTTCTAACTTGTTGCTACATAAATGTTCCTCAGAAGACAAGTAAGACAATCTCGTTCTCACATCTCTATCCCATCGCTTTGAAGACTTGTCACGTTTTTTTCGGATCCATACAGTTAAAGGCTTTAGTATCATGAGTGAAGCAGAAATATATGTTTTTCTGGAACTCCCCTGCTTTCTCCTTAATCTGGCAAATGTTGGCAGTTTGGTCTCTAGTTCCTCTCTAGCTTTGAAAATCATCCTACACTTCTGGTAATTCTTGGTTCATATATTGCTGAAGCCTAGCTTGCAGAATCTTAAGCATAACCTTGCTGGTTTGTGAAATGAATGCAACATTCCTTAGCATTGCCCTTCTTTAGAATTATCCAGTGGTTATTGTTATGTTTTTCAAATGTGCTGACATATTGAGTGTAGTACTTTAACAGCATCATCATTTAGGGTTTTAAATAGCTCAGCTTGGATTCCATCATTCTCCAGGATGTCTGGCTTTAGATCAGTAACTACACCAATGTGGTTGATGTTAAGATCTTTATTATATAGTTCTTTTGTGTATTCTTGCCCCATCTTCTTTTTTTGGGTGAGGCATTTGGGGTTAAGTGATTTGCCCAGGGTCACACAGCTAGTAAGTGTTAAGTGTCTGAGACCACATTTGAACTAAGGTCCTCCTGACTCCAGGGCCAGTGCTCTATCCACTGTGCCACCTAGCTGCCCCATTGCCCCATCTTCTTAATCTCTTTTGCTTCTGTTAAATCACTTGTTATTGTTTGTCTTTTGTTCTTGAAAAGGGACATGACATCAGGGTAATGTCATAACTTGCAGTGAATTGGATTTAAGTGAAGGAGGGCTGTGCAAAGTCACTAAACTCACTCTCTCCTCCAGAGGCCCCTCTAGAGCCATTTCAGGATGACTGGAGATGACCCTGGATTTTTTTTTTTTTTTTGGTGAGGCAATTGGGGTTAAGTGACTTGCCCAGGGTCACACAGCTAGTAAGTGTTAAGTGTCTGATGTCAGATTTGAACTCAGGTCCTCCTGACTCCAGGGCTGGTGCTTTATCCACTGCGCCACCTAGCTGCCCCGACCCTGGATTTTTAAGGCAATTAGGGTTAAGGTCACACAGCTAGTAAATGTGAGATGAGATTTGACCTCAGGTCCTCCCAACTTCAGGGCCAGTGCTCTATCTATTGTGCCACCTAGCTCCTCCCTGTTAAATCACTATCATTTTTTGGGAAACAACTATATACAAGCAGACTCTATCCAGGAGGGCACTAGTATTAATAGGGATTGGGAAAGGCTTCCTGTAGAAGGTGGGATTTTAGTTGGGACTTAAAGGAAGCCAGGGAAACCAGGAGGTGGAGATGAAGAGGGAAGGGATTCTAGGCATGAAGGGCAGCCCAAGAATATGCCCAGAGCCTAGATATGGAGCTTGTTGTTGTTTGTCCTTAGTTCTCGAAGAAGGCCATGACAGATGTCATGACTTGTAATGAATTGTATTTAAGTGAGGAAGGGCTGTACATGGTCACCAAACTCACTCTTTCCTCCAGAGCCATCTGGGTCCAGTGGCAAGATGTGTTATCAGGACGACTGGAGATGGCCCCGGATGCAGTGAGAGACCAAGAAAGGCCTCATTTACCTATTTTTAAAAATAGATAAAAGGGTTGGGGTGGTGGTGGAAACTCCCAGGATTTCTGACATAAAGAGATACAATGCTATTTAGGCCCACCCTGAGCCATCAAGAGGTTAAACTAATGCAAAATGAGGCCTGTACTGGGACCTATTGTTTACCAATCAGTGAGGGCCAGAGTTATGTCAGTTGAGGAGTGTGAGTGGTCCTTAGAAGATATCTTGCAGGTCAACTCCAAGAAATCTTGTGAGATTTTTTCAGACAAATTGTATTCCTTTGAGCAGAGCACCACAGGTAAGGGTATGATTCCCTATAGGGAAAGAGGGAGAAAAAGGGATAGAAAGAAGAGATGGAGCATCTTTTATGTGGAACAAGAGAAGGAAGCTAGTGTCTTTGGATTAAAGAGTATGTGGGGGGGCAGCTAGGTGGCGCAGTTGATAGAGCACCAGCCCTGGAATCAGGAGTACCTAAGTTCAAATCCAGCCTCAGACGCTTTACACTTATTAGCTGTGTGACCCGGGCAAATCACTTAACCCCAATTGCCTCACCAAAAATAAATAAATAAACAAACAAATAAATAAATAAAGAGTATGTGGCGGGGGCAGCTAGGTGGTGCAGTGGATAAAGCACCAGCCCTGGATTCAGGAGGACCTGAGTTCAAATTTGGCCTCAGACACTTCAAATTACTAGCTGTATGACCCTGGGCAAGTCATTTAGCCCTCATTTTCCCTCCCTCCCCTCAAAAAGAACCCAGAAGAGTATGTGGGGAGATATAGAGTGTAAGAAGACTGGAAAGGCATGTGTTGGGGTGGGGGTGGGGGCTATAGGTGCTGAAGTATTTTGAATGCCAAACAGAGGATTTTGTATTTGCTAGCACTCCTTCTGCCCAAGTTAGAAGCATTTTTTTAGAGTTTTAAGAGATAATTTGTATACTAAATAATTCATCTGCTCCAAATTCTCTAGGGAAATTCTTCAAATACTGCTGATGATTGCTAATTTTCACTCAATTCTTTGATAGTTTCCACTGGTACCTGTTCTTACTCTTTCAAGTGACATTTGTTGCCAAGAGTGACATGAAGAAAGTTTGCAGTCTGGTGTATAGAGAAGTCCAGGAGCCAAAGGTATTGATTGATGATGATTTAGTGTGAACTCAGCATTGATTCTCTATACATTGCTCATCTTTCTGGGCCTTTTTGTCACTAGTTACAAAATGAAGGGAATACTTATTTCCAAAATGGTTCTGGATGCTAGGACAAGAGTAGATGCTGATTATTAGTGAAAAATACTATTTTAGGGAGCAGCTAGGTGGTGCAGTGGATAAAGCACTGACCCTGGATTCAGGAGGACCTGAGTTCAAATTTGATCTCAGATTGGATCCTCATTGCCCCCCTTCCCACCAAAAAAAGAAAAAGAAAAATGCTATTTTAAAAAGAAATTATTGTTGAAGATTCATTGGTGTGGATATAAGCAAATTATAACTAGCTTTTTATTTTCCTTTGGATAGTTATGTGGAAGTTGACAAATAACAAAATCACTTAATTACTATGTGTACTGGTCTTATGCTACTTGAGCAACTGTTTGTGGGGGAGGGAAGAGGGTTATGGGTATGTTTGTTTCTATTAAAGTGCACAATTGTGCTTCTATCCAATACATAATGCTACCATTTTAGGCACAGGAAAGGAAAATTAAGAAAACGAAGTCCCAAACTCCCATTTCTTTTTTGTAACATTCCCTTCCCTTCCCCTTCCTCTTTCAGAGTTTCATCATCTTCCTGCTTCTCTATACTACCACCAACAAAAAAAGGATCCTATTTGATTTCTACTCTGATTTATGTATTTTTAGGCCTTTTAGCTATAATTGTGAAGTAAAAAGCTTTGTCCCCTATAAACATATTTTTAGGCAATAGAAATGAATTGAGGGGCTAGAATGAGAGGTTTATTCTTTCCCCTGAAGTCATAATAGATTTACCATAAAGTACTTGCTTTTAAACTATTTTAGGAAACCTGAGGGTATTGGGTCAGAATGGATATTAGGGAATCTAGGCTTTATCTTTTTTCTCTCTTCCAAAATAACCCTTTCACTCTCATTCTTCTGCTTTAAGATTCTTAAATACAAGGGATTCTGAAAGACTTCACTTTTCTCTCTGTCCTGCCATCCTTGGCCTGCTTTTCCCCTACGCCTTCTAGTATTGGTGATTATGCCATTGTCCCTTGGGAAGACAAATCCATAGCCTGTGGCAGAGTATTTTAATACCTAGGATACCTGACTCAGCATCTCTTATCCCCTAGATACTATTCTGAACCAGAGAGCAGAAAAGGAGAGTGAGAGAGACAACAGTCGGGAATAAGGGATATGGGAATACATGGAGCACAGGGCTCTTTGAAAGTAAGGTCTAAGATCTTTTTTTAAAAACACATATAAGTGTTGCCTTGTTTAATTCTTAAACATATATATGTATGTATATATGCAGATATACAAATACACACAGTACACATGCCTATACATGCCAGTTATAGGCACTGGAGAACTAGTAACAACAAAAAGAAAATGAAAAGTTTACTTGGCTTTATAATTTATATGAGCTGCTTGCCATTTATTTATGCCTAATTAACATTCAACATAATAATAATTACATATATAATATCTTTGTTCATGAAAGGCTTTTCCAGATGAAATGTTTGCCATACTGTTGGAATCACAGATCTGAACCAAAACCAGAAATCACCAAATGTGTAAATTTGGACTAATCAGTAAAACAAACTCTGTATGTATTCTCAGCTTCAAAGTTTGTTGTAGCATAATTAGTGCATCCACAGTCTTATTGATGAGAGTTCCTCCTTAGCCATGTAGATCATTAGCAGTTTTTTGCAAGTCTTGTTCATGTATTTCCATAGTAGAGGATCTCTCCAATGCATGTTACTTTAATATTTCACTGGCACCGATGAAAATTTAGGTTGTCCATTGTTACCTTATATAGTCTTGCTACATGATTATCCCACTTTTATACAGTGTCTTTTTCACCATTTGTAATTTGTAAATCTGTCTCCAGATGCCAATATTTACTTATACCCACCATGCATTTTTCTATTGCCCTTTGGGTCACCTGTAGTTTTTACTTTTTTAAGATTGCGTTTCATAGCATTAGTACCAGAATATTGGTGTTAAAAATATGGGCTTTTGAAACCAGGGAACAGCCTTGTATCACTGAAAGTATCCTCACAATTTCCCAAATGTAACCTCATATTTGATTCTGCCCCAGTTTATTGTCCATTTTTTATAACTTAAAAATGAAGGGAGAACATTGGTTGTGAATTACATTAGTACTGCTTGTTTCTAGGGCTGTGTTGGAACATTGTTACTTAAATGTAATAACATAAAACTAACCACTTTAAATCAGGACTTTCTCAGTGAGGTACTTACTGGGTTTTGTCACATTGAGAAGTTCTAATACAATAATGTGAAAGGCATGTTATTAACAAAAAAGATATTAAACTTATTTAGTGTCTATGGTCAGTTATGTTATGAGAGCTTTTCTTTTTTAAGAATTCTGCTTTCTTAGTATGGCATTAAAATATTTTATGTTCAGTTCCACATACATATTTGATATCCTTAGACTTAGTCACCACTGGGCATGATTGGTAGGAAACACACTAAATATGGAATAGTTTTTTCATTAATTCTGAGGCAGCTTTTAGCTACTTCCCTTTCTCTTAATTGTGTTTCTTTGTCTCCCAATCTTCTTTATTTTAACATTTCATAAAAAGTAGCAAGAGTTGCTTTTATAACATTTATTTGATGCTCCTTCTTAAGTATATTCTTATTGGTAAATCATCTGAAAATGGAGGGTTTCCCCTTTAGAGTTTTCCTTCCATTGAAATCCAGAGACTAAAAGTCTGGAGAGTGTTACATTTAGTAGTAGGAGTGTAATTAAAATTTTTATCATGTGAATGACCTATAAAATTACTCAAGATCTATGATCTTATCTTTATGCATTTTTGTTCCTGTCTTTGTAATGTCACATAAAAACATTTCCTAGATCCTTATTTTCAGGTGAAAAAGAAGCTATTCTTGGTAAATTATACAGGGAAAGCAGGTTTTTTTCCATTTACTCTTTTTCTTTTTTTTTTTTTTTTGTTTTGTTTGTTTTTTGCAGGGCAATGAGGGTTAAGTGACTTGCCCAGGGTCACACAGCTAGTAAGTGTCAAGTGTCTGAGGCTGGATTTGAACTCGGGTACTCCTGAATCCAGGGCCAGTGCTTTATCCACTACCCCACCTAGCTGCCCCCAACATTTTTTTTTTTTAGTGAGGCAATTAGGGTTAAGTGACTTGCCCAGGGTCACACAGCTAGTAAGTGTTAAGTGTCTGAGGCTGGATTTGAACTCAGGTACTCCTGACTCCAGGGCTGGTGCTCTATCCACTGCGCCACCTAGCTGCCCCTCCTTTTCTTTTTCTTAATATGGATCTAATTTATTCATGTCTTGGGGATTTTAAGTTTAGGTATCTGTAGAATACTCTGGGAAAATTACTATTGGAAGTTAGTTTCCCTCTAAAGACAAGGGACAGTTTTGGCACTTTTACCTCTAAGTATATTAAGGAGTTAAGAGTTAAGATGTCACTATGAAGCAACAGGAGATCCCAAAGTGAGGAGAAAGGATGGGGAAAAAGAAGCTAGTTTCTTTTGACTAGGACAAATGTTGGAAATGCTGATAAAATGTTTTTCGTCATTGTTTTCACTGTTTCTCTATGGCATTTCTAGAGTCTGGGAGGCTGAAGTTTTCTCTGTGACTACTAGTATTTCTACTTTATATCTTGCCCCAATAATTCATGTCTGAGGGGGCAGACATTAATTCAATTGCAGACTCTTGAGGTCTCTGGTATATTTCTTCCATTACTCCTATGCATTTTTTTTCCTTTTGAGATTTCTCCTCCTGCCTACCCCCAACCAAACGTTTAATTGACCTTATAGAAACACACACACACACACACACACACACACAATTTGCTTCTTCTGTCAGTTGGTTACTGTATTCCAGACACATTTTCCCTTCATGTTCCTATATCTTTTTTTCTTCTTTTTTTTTTTTAGTGAGGCAATTGGGGTTAAGTGACTTGCCCAGGGTCACACAGCTAGTAAGTGTTAAGTGTCTGAGGTCGGATTTGAACTCAGATATTCCTGACTCCAGGGCCAGTGCTCTATCCACTGCACCATCTAGCTGCCCCTGTTCCTATATCTTTTTCCTTTTTTCCTTCCTTCCTTCCTTTGCAGGTTACTTGCTCAGAGTCACACAGCTAGTAAATATCAAGTGTCTGAGGTCAGATTTGAACTCAGGTCCTCCTGAATCCAGGGCTGGTGCTTTATCCACTGCACCACCTAGCTTCCCCTTCCTTCAACATTTCAATCGATATTCAATCAGCAATATTTATTAAGTGCCTTTCATGTAGCAGTCACTGTGCTAGGCATTGTGGATAAGAATGTGAAGAATAGAAATCACAATTCTGAGTCAGAAAGAGCTGACATTCCCATGGAGGAGACCACACTGACAGATATAAGGACATACAAATGAAATGTAATGCCAAGTACAAAGTAGTTAAATAAAGGTAGTTTGAGAAGGAAGTTCTTAACAGTTGAGGGGATCAGGAAAAGCTTCATATGCAGTATACAATGTGGTGCTTTAATTATGTCTTGAATAAAGAGACAATTTCTGTTTTGCGGAAGTAAAGAGTTCATTTCAGGCTTGGGATACTATCAGTGCACAAGCATAGAGATGGGAGATAGAGTATAGTTTATGAGAAGTGAAATCCAGTTTGACCTGATTACAGAGTGAAGGGTGTGTGTGTGTGTGTGTGTGTGTGTGTGTGTGTGTGTGTGTGTAAGAATTCTATAAAGCTGGAAAGAGAGGTTGGGACTTTGTTGTGTGGGGCTTTAATGGCTAAAAAGAGATCATATTTTATCCTTGGGGCAATAGGTAACCACTGGAATTTACTGAGTAGGATAGTGCTATGGTCAGATTTGTGCTTAAGGAAAATTACTTTGGCAGCAGTTTAGAGCATGGATTGAAGAGAGACTTGAGGAAGAGAGAACAATTAGGAAACTTTCAATGATCTAGGTGAGAGGTGATGAGGACCTGAACTAAAGCCTTAAATGAGGGTAACCCGTGATGCTTGTATAGATTTCTTTGCTATGGAGTAAAGATTATAATCATTTTTTCCTGTGGAGTTGTTGACATTATTCTTTACCTCTACCACTTGCTACAGTCATCTGAGAGTAGCGAATATGCTATTCTCTGCTGTCTTGTATGTTTCTTCCCCGATTGTAAACCAATAACTCCTCTATTTCCTGATGGACACCTCCCATATCCCAGGAAGAAGTAAAGGGATCAGAACATAGGCATACTAATTGTAAAAGTTTCCTAACCCCTCATTTAGTCCATTCTCTATGGAAAAAATGTCTTTGTTGTAATGCATTCTGTTGAAGTAGCTTTAAAATTTATGTGGCAAGGGGCAGCTAGGTGGCGCAGTGGACAGAGCACTGGCCCTGGATACAGGAGGATCTGAGTTCAAATCCGGCCTCCAACACCTGACACTTACTAGCTGTGTGACCCTGGGCAAGTCACTTAACCCAGTTGCCTCACCAAAAAAACAAAACAAACAAACAAACAAAAAAATTGTGTGGCGACTGTAGCAGTTGTACTGTTACCTGATGATTAAATTATCTTGATGTGGATGGCCTGCATGGGGTGAGACCCAAATGCTTAAACATTAGATGATGGTTAGCTTTTTCTCCTCCAACTGCAGAAGATAACTGTCCCCAAGATTAAAATGTTTTCAATTGGAGGAAGTGGGTTTTTTTTGCTTTTTGTTTTGAATTGATTGATAATTCTGGAACTCTAGCTATGGGCATCTTACATATCCTAATACATATTTTTGGTTGCCTTTGGTCTCTTGCCCACTTTCAGAGCCCTTTTCTGGGGAAACATCAAACTGTTTGGACATTTTAGCTTTGTGCCCTGAAGCATGATCAATCTTCTCTTGAATCTCTGTCTATTCCTCCTCCTTTTCTTCATGATCCCTTCATGCTTATTAGACATTGTTTTAGTGGAGTGAGACTATACCTAATTTTTTGTTTAGCACACTCTTTTCCCCATGGTTTATTAATTGTGAACTCAAATTTAGCAAACATGTGTTGGACATTGTACTGTCTAGTTTTCTGTAATTCTCTTCTTTGGACATAAACATGTAAGAACCATGTATGTCATAGGTTTATTAAACAAATCAATAAGAATGCTCAAATGTTTTGAGCCTATTGAAATAAGGACACTATATAATTGCCTCATTTTTTATATTAACTTTTACTATGACATTCCTTTGTTGTGAGGAAATATGACCATTTACATAAGATTGGTGTCTCTTTTCAGTATGAAAAATGATTTTATTTTCTTATAGGGATTTTAGTTGTATACCTATTCTGTGTACCTATTTTGTATGCTTATTTTGACATATTGGCAGAATGTCCTTTGACATATCTTCTCTTTTCACAATCTGCTAAAAAAGGGGGTGTAACTGATGGTCTTTGTGATTAACTGAAGTTTAAAATTAACTGTAAAGACCTACTCAGCCTACTTATTAGCACTGTGACCTAAAATTAGGGAGTGAAGGGAGTGGTGCTGTTCACACTACACTCTTCGAATTTCCTAGTAAAGGAAGATTAAATCTTAGAGGGTAATCAGTAAACAAAAGGGGATAAATGATTGCATTATTAATATATATATATTCATATTAACCAAAGTAAAATACTTTTTCCATAGTGGAAATTTAAATAAAAAACATTTTGCACCTTTTTCAGAACTTTAATTTAACATATAACACCATTAATCTATTTATTGTGCTAATGTAAAATTATTTTTTGGATACTTGCTAGTTATATTTCTAGGCTAATTTTAATACTTGGAGCAATGGAGGTTTCTTTCATCTTATATACCAAAATTTAATAATTACATTATATAACCTTTAGTCTTGTGTATCAGTATATTATTGTTAGGCTGTAAGTGAAACTGTTAGGCAAGATTTTTCTGGTACTTCTAACAATCAAACCATTTGGATGGAGTTCAAGATTTATTTCTTTTTTATACCAACTTCTCTTCTTGTTATGACAAAATTTTTAGCATTTCTTTTCTATAAATTATTCCTTCATTCAATTAAACTCTTCTCTGAGACCTCCCTAAGTGTCTGAGACCTTTGCATAGTTAATGTTTCTATTCATCCATATTCTAGTTTCCCCCCATCCATTAAAAGTCCTAGGATATTGTTTGATATTCATTGATGAGTTCGAGTCAACAGTAATTTGGACTTCAGAGCAGAAGTATTGTGTTAGAATATATTGCTCACCTCAGATGGAGAAAGAACTAGAAAAGATATCCTGCATATTGTCATCTTTACCCAAACTGGGTTTAATGGATTACTGAATCTCTTGGATCCAATTTATGTGGTAAAATCATAAAATAAGGAAGTTTATGAAGATCATACCAAAGACCAATGTATCATGCAACTTCAGGATATTATGAAATGATCACAATCCTAATTGTCTGGATTAAAAGAATAGTGCTAATTTCAGATGAACTGTCTGGATAAAAACACCTAGCAAAATCACTCTTCTTGATTGACAGCTAAAAGAGAACAACATACATCTCTTTTTTGGAGGGGCCTTGCCTCATTAGACTCAACAGTCACTTTTATTGAAGCTCCCAAATTTGCCTGGAGTGACTGGATTGTCCTGCGTACCAAAAGCTAAAAGCACTGTTTCTTTCACTGTAATTCATGCTTGTCTACTATGTTGAACAAGGATAAAGAGGAATAAAAAGAACCAAGATCTGGGCAAATTCACCACATATTTATTCAAATCTGAGGAACTGATCATCATGGAAGAGCTGCTTTGCATATCAGTCATCCAACAAGCATTTGTTAAGTACCTACTATGTGTTAGACATTGTGCTAAATTAGGCATTATTGCAAAACATGTAACCAGAAGTGTCATTAAATATTATGCTGGAATTTCTGTGGGCAGATGATATTTTTGAAGTCTTTATATTGTGAGATGTGCAGTTGATGTTGGAAAGATGACTGATGGTTTATTGAAGTATCAGAATGCTTTTAATGGAGCCTGAGAAAACACTAGTCACATATAAGTTTGCACTAGTGATAATCTACACAAAGCCCAATTTTTTTTGCTTGTGATAATAAACAAGGAAACCGTCACTGATGGTACTTATGCAACACATTATTCAATACTAAATTGATCAATAAGAAATTAGGAAAAAAGGAAAAAGAAATCCAACATATTATTTAGAAGGATTCAGAGTATGGCAGAAAACACTACATCAAATTTCAGACCTTTAACCTGGCAGTACTTCCTAAGCTATGACTAATCAGTTTGAAATCTGGACTTTTAAACAGTTTCATCAGTGTTACCAATAACTCTTACCAAATAGTATGTGATACAATAAAATCATCAATAAAGAAACTATTTAATGAGGTTAGTCTACCATAATTAAAGGGGAATACTAACAATACAACTCTGGTTGGAGGAACATATATGCAAAGAATGGAGACTAGCAATATACCCAAGCAGCTGTCATATACTGAACTGACATGGGAATAATTATGAGCATGGGGAATGAAAAAAAAAAAAGCTTTAAGGATTCCCTGAAACACAGCCTCAAGACATGTGACATAACTGAGTGGCTGGAAAATATGAGGCTCTGAGGAACAGAGCTGCTCTTTTTTAAGCTTGGGTTTTCATACCAATTGTGAATCTAGGAGTAAGTAACAAAAAGGGGAAAGGGCAGTTTAATTAGATAGAAACTATAGTTGGTAATCTAGGAAGAAGCTCTATACATGCTCATTATGAAGAAAACAATAGTGGGTTTTAAATTTTTAAATTTTTTGGTTTTTTCAACCTCACCTATGTATATAGGTTGCAATTTATTAAATAGTGTCATTAAAATACCATTTTATATGAAGTGTTTATATATGAAAGGAATTCTGTCTTTTCTGCTCTCTCTGAATTCTACATATCTTTAGTTATTTTAGTTATCTCTCTAGTTTTGCACAGTGATTTTAAGAGAAAGTAGTGCCTCCTATTATGTATCTATTTCTATTTCTTTTCTTTTCAGGTTGTAGGTTTTTGATGCCATGTTGCACCTCCAGCTTGCAAGTTGTATACTTCCATAAGCTACTTTGCCTTTAACATTGATCTCTTTGTAGAAATCTTTATCCATTAGTGATTAGTGATATGGATAGCTTGGTGACTTTCTTGATTCCTGAAATTTGTTAATTTTTCTTTTATTTGTATCAAGAAGAAAAAATATCTTTTACCCATTTTTCAGTTTCACATTTTTTCTCCTGCTTCTAGTGACTTTTTCAACACTTTTGTTTTTACCATCAGCTATGACTTTAATTAACATTGCAGTTTATTCTCCCTCTAGATTATTAATGAAGTAAACTGTGAAATGGTAGTTTTCATTCTTTAATCTTTGATGCTGAAAAAAGTGACAAATGTAATGAAAGCATCTTACTCTAATTTAGTTGCTGTCATGCATCTGTTTAGTGTCTATGATATGACTGGAAATGATAGTGTTCACATCTTTGCTGCTGCTTCTTCACACTGAAAGGATATAATCATCTATTTGATACCACAGCTACTTCCCCGGCAACAGATTTTGATGTCACAGACCAAAAATTTTTCTTTCTCAGTAGAAATAAGATAGGGAAAAGATGGAGCTTTAGGGAAGAACATGCTTCCTTTTTTTTCCTATTTAGTTACTTCGGAAAAAATTAATTATAATTAGAGAGTAATTGCCTTATGAAATACCTTAAAATATTAAACTTTGAAATTTTTGTCATTAGGCAAATTCATAAAAATTAGTTTTCATGATATTTCTAGTTAAATATTTCATAACCACAAAAGATAAGCAAATAGTGTTTTTATAATATTTAATTTCATGCTAAATGATATCAAGTATAGGCTCAGTGATCCTCAGCATAATGTCATGAATATATAAAATTAAGAGTATACTTACATTGATTCTCATACATTGAGCACTCAACCTTTTATTTTATGTAAAAAGTACATTTTTGGATGGACATTTCTTAGATTCTCTAAGTAATTCAGCCATTCCAAATGTACTACTCTATTTAAAGTTGAAAAAAATTATAGTATATAGGTAATTACCAATTAATGTTTTAGGGATTTGACAATAAACAGCATCATATAAAAGTCTTAAGTATCATTTATTCTTCATATGTTATTGATAAGCATGAGATATTAACTACATTTCTGAAAGGAAATAAAAATGCAAGACATTTATACTTTTAAACCCAAGTGATAGCCTCAAGACTATACAGGTATTTAAAATACATACTATTTTATAAGAAAATGTTATCATTTATGATTGTATTTCGAGCATCTATTAATCATTAAGATCATCTAAGAAGAAGAATGTTCTGATGAATAAATTCAAGTCTTTTAGGTACTTATATAGAACTCACTTCCTATTAGATTCCTGTGAGCTGCTGCTGTTATGGTCATTTTCAGTCTTCAAGATGTTCACTTTAAACTAAGAAGTTATATGTCCAAAAAATAGTGACAAATATTTCTCTTCCATTAAAATGAATGAAGAAAGGAAAGAACACAGTATTTTTTTGTTTGTGTGGAAAGTGTGTTATTGAGCCATGAATAATTGTTTTTTGAAGCAAAATATCATAAAATGGAAAAAGAGATTGGTTTAATCATAAAAGGAAGCATGAGATTCATTCAGGGTGAAGTTAAGGTGGATTAAATAATAAAGGCAGTTAATGATATCAGTTTATTTACACATTGCCACTAACAGATAAGTCATGGAGGAAATGTCACCCAGAAGTGATAGTGGAAGATGAATGTTTCATTTACATAAAATTGGTAAGATAATTATTAAAAGATATAGTTTTCATAGTATAAAGAATAATTTCTTTTTTCTCCTAGTGAGGTCTAATTATTGAATTCAGATAGGCAATAATGTTTTTGAAATCTCATTTGTCTCCCAGAGAAGTTGAAACCTCTTAAAATTGTGATTAGGGTTATTGTTTAGTATTATTTGTCAGTGGCTCTATTTATAGATTTTCAAAGTGAACTTTGTACGTGTGTAACATTTTTTTTCTGACTAGATAGCAATAACAGAGAGAAAATAGTGGAAAAGAAAGGTAGGTAAAGAGATGAATACAGAAGTTGCCTTGGTAAATACCAATGTGGGTTAAAAGAAACTCTACTTCAGTCAGTTTACATAGAAATGAGTAATCTTTTAAAAATATTTCTATGAAATAAATGTATATAATGAAAAGTTACATCTTAAAATGGCCATGCTCTTAATGTAATGGAAAACATATTGATTAGAGCTCAGAATTAAAAACTATTAGTTTTGTGATATATTTCTAGCTTTTTTTTCCCTCAGAAAAGTGAAAGGCTCTTGTAATTCAGTGCCTTAATTAAGATTTGAAAGAGGGTAATAATCCAATGAAATGGAAGAATGGCTCCTGTTCAGTTATTTCAAATATGGTTGCTTTTCAAAAATGTACTGATGAATGATTTCTGAAATTTCTGCTTGTATCATCTAAAAGGTTTCTGTAGGTAAGACATTTGATTTCCATTTTTTTACTCACCCCTGTGTTTTGTAAGATAATAGAAACCGCTTAGAAATGTGAGTATTCAGAGGGTTCTTTATGAAAAGGTTAGTTTTGGGGGATTTTTTTGATACTTTGATAGATTCAGTTGTAAAAAGTATGGGGTTCTAAATTTTGGAAAAAGACTACAGGGTACCTCTCATCTTTTCCACCTTTGATTTAAGGAAATACTTTTAGCTACATATCCCCCCTTTTTTTTAACACAAAGCATAAAGATATTCTATATGATAGCTGCCCTATAACATCATTTGTAGGGTATTTCTAAGACTCACAGTGTTAAGATGCTTTGCCATTTTCAGTCACTTTACTCATCTTCAGATGTAAACATTTGGTCTAAGAGCTATTGAAGCATTAACGTACCAAACCTTTTTTTTTGTTGTTGTTGTTTTGCATGTCTGCTGGTTTAGTATTCATAATAAAATTGTTCTGTTTGTCCATTAGTGTATATTCAATTCTATTGGAATATCAGATCTTGGATTTTTTTTTCATATCCTCCTTTTGTTAGTACTTAAGCCATCAAATAATCTGGGATTTGCCTTCCTTGTATTAACAGAGACATAAAAGAATTTTAATTACACCATTATTAAATGTTCTTTGCTTTAGTGGATGCAATTGAAAACAAAGTTCATTGAATGCATTTGAAAAATAGCAAAGGTGTCATGGCTTTTGTGCACATTGGTACTAATTTCACATTTTTTTTTTGGCCATTGAATACAACAAAAAATTTAATATGAAGCAACAGAGACCAGGTAAATATAGCAAAAAGTAATGAAAAGGATGCATTTTCAGAAAAGATGTCTGCTATAAGAATCATGGTTTGTGCAGCATAGAAAATGACAGAAGTGTTTACCCTTTTAAGCTAAAACCTGCATACTGTTTGGGAAAGGTTTTCTTGAAATTTAAATCTGTTGCCTTAAATCTATTAAATTAAATTAGTAGATACAGTTTTATGAGCCAAAATAGAAATGAATATTAAAAAACTTAAAACTTACCTGGAAACTGTTTGAAGCTCATTTGCTGGGGTTCTGTATGAATATAGTAGGAAGAGTCTCACCAGGTAGGAAGCTTCTCTGTTTGAAATGCCTTCTGCACATTAGTTTTGTGCTTTCTTTTCCCACAGTACCTCATTTTTTGCAGCTTCTTCATATCTTTTTTTCATTCCAGTGTATTCCCAGCTATTCCTTTGAATCAGCAATTGGTGATTAGCAACAGTCATGATATTCAGTTATGATAAAATGAGAGCAACTGAAAGATGAACTTTGAATTTCTTCATCTGATTAGAGCAGTTCGTTTGACCCCAATGATTTGAGTGTTCAGAACTTATTAAAAATTCATTGAATGCTTCAGCAAGGAGAAATTCTTAGCTGATTCTATAAATGAATTATGTTACTCCAGAAAAGTTCTACCAGAATGTTCTTTTTCTCAAAATTAAAAAACCCAAACAAATCCTGTGTATTTTCCCATTCAGTCATTCTCCTTTCCCCCCTCTTCTTTTGCTTTCTGTCTCAACTTTCAATCCAGCAGCCTTTTAAAAATAGAAGATGAAGGTATCTGTTCCTCTGTCCTTCAGTTGCTTCTGTTATTCATAGATATGAAACAGTGTTTTTTAATGGTTGGGTGAAAATCCCAAAGGGTGTAGTATTTTGTCATAGCTCAGGACACTGAACATGCATGGCATCAATGACGAGCTGATATGAGCTATTCAAACCAAGCAGCAAACTGACAGGATGACGCTTCCTACATAATAAACCCATTAATTACTTCTCCTGATGGACAGCAGTGTCTGCTGAAAGGAGGGAAAAAGAGAAAATGATAATATTAGGTTTGATAGGTGCTCTCTGTTTGAACAGCTTGTCATCAAGAATGAATGAAGAAAAAGACTGCAGCTTTAGGATATGATCAGGTAGAATGGACAGGAGTTGTTTTGACACATAGTAAGTGACGTATTTGGAGGAGGAACGAAAGCTCCGTTCAGAAGTAGCTGGAATTAAAAAAGGTTCAAAATATTCTTAAAAATTATTTTTCTTACATCATATCTTTTGGTTGATAGATTTCTGTTCTTGGACTTTAAAATTGGCCATTCCCAGAGATTTGGCTTGATATGTATTTTTAGCATGTATTTTGCCATTTGTTTTTCATGTCTTTTCCCTGGAAAAGTAAACAGCCTCTAGGTTTTAAAAAAAATCCATAATCCCTTTCTTTCCTGGTGACAGCTACTTTTCTATGAAAAAAGATACCACATTCCAAACATGTTGAGTTCATTTCTTTTAGACCAATACAGTAAGTTGGTATTTTTTTTTTTGCTATACATTTTTAACAGAGTTTTCGTTTTAATGATCTCTTGAATGAGTTGTTTGCTCTCTGTGTATATGCATGTGCATATGTATACATATATAAATGCATAATACATATACATATGTTTATATATATAGCTCTGTCTATCTTCCTCATACTTAAGTACCATTATAGATCTTACATGTATATGGACTATTTTTCCCCCTGCCTATACATATACAATAGTATGTCATATAGAGTTATTTTGACTCTCTATATGTACATGTATATAAGATGAGTCTAAGGATGTAAATATTGCCTTAGAGAGGTAGTAAAACTCGCTAATGGATTAAATTAAATTTTTTTTGTTTTATGACATTTCTTAATGGCAATTTTGTGTATTTTCTTCTAGATGGGTGTTTAATAAAATATTTCACATGTGCTTCTTTTAGCATGTATTACAATAAAGGAATATGCTTTTGGAGGGCTAAAAGTTGCTTCTTTGGGAATAATATTAACTTTGGTTTTTGAAGGATAGCTCATTTTGTAGGTTATTAATATTTTTTCTCTGATACCAGTTTCAGTGACATCTCACTAGGACTTAAGACAAAGAGACCATCTTATAGTTAGGCTTGAGCATTCCCTATAATTGCTTGCCTACATTTCCATTTAGGGTTTCCATAACTATAGAATCTCAGAGTTGGAAGAGACTTAAGAGATTATCTAGACCAACTTATATCTGAATAAGTATTTCCAATCTACAACATACCTGACTAATGTTAATTCAAGTGTTGCTTGAAGACCTCAAATGAGGGAGAATTCAGTACCTTCTATCATTGGGAAAAATTTCCTTACTCCAAGCCTAAATGTGTCCTGCATATTTCATCCATTACTTCTGGGTTCAATCTTTCTTTCACATGATAGCCTTTCAAATACTTTAATGCTGCTATTATATTTTTTAAATGCTTTAAAAACTGTAGATACACATACATACACGTGTGTGTATGTATATTTACATATACATTTTGTTTTTGCTGAAAGGTATGAATTAAAAGCATTTCATGATATGGAATATGAAGAATGTCAAACATTTCAGCCCAGAATTCACATTTGTAGATGCGAAGTATATTAGTGGCTAGAGGCATACGTAGCCCATAGGGTGCTACTCCAAGTCATAGGAGTACTGGTTCTTGATCTAGTCAAATGTGATAAAATGCATTGTATAGTTCTCATGCCACATTATTGTAGGAGCCTTGTTGCATGGTTACTAGGTCAAACCTAGATGGAAATTGTAAAGAATTAATTGTTATTTGAGGTTTTTATGTCTTGGTGTGCACTGGCCTGGGGCTCCACAAACCACACGGTGCTCCACCCACTGGTTGTAGCCATTGCCAGGGCTCTGGCACTTCATGTCATCACCACTTCCCGATGCCTACATGGGCCTGGCAAAATGATTGGAAGCCTAGTGAGGGCAGTCATGTGACTGTCAGAGCAGCCATCCCATTGGCTGGGGCTGTGTATGGGGGTTTCTAGGTTTGGGGGAGGAGAATTGGGCATTCTAGGTGGAAGCTAGAAAGTGACAGGTGTTCTGCTGCGTATTTTCAGTTGATTCCTGGGTGGTGGTATTTTTTCAGGTATTATAATTTCCCTTTCCCTATTTTACTTCCTTTCCCTTGATCCTACTGATTCTGTTTGTGTGTGTGTGTGTTTTTTAAGTTCCTTCTTGTTAAAATAAATCTTGTTCTGTTTTGAGGGAGGCTGCTGGTCTCCTTCCTTGCCTCAATATTGCGGTGAGCCGCTTAGCTAGCACTCCCCAATTAAAAATTGGTCCCACAAAATGTTACCTAGTTGTACTGTTTTTTGGTGATTAGACTACATTCTATGTTTGACTATGAGTTAAGAAACTGTGAAGATATGGTAATTTTGTTGTTACATGGAAGAGTTCTATGGATGGGTAGAGGAGGAGATGAAGCAATAGTGTAGTCATTGGGGAAATAGCATCAATATTGAAAAGAACTTCAATAAAAAATTTTAAAGCATTTGTAGCAAAGTAGATAACCTCTGTCAGTAACCTCCTTTTTTTCTTCCTATTTGTGTAAAAATGGCATAAGCAGTTACTGCATTGTAGTCATGAATGTTTATGCAGCGTTTATAGATAACAGACATGTCTTGGCTGGCATTGACATCCTCACCTGGGATGGGACAGTGTCAGTATGATTTGCTCACCTGGGACATTTATAAGGGAGTGTGTCTCAATGTTGACTGTGGGACTTGAATTGTGTCATAGAGTTTTGAAGGCGAAAAGGAGAAGGCACATAATGGTGACTGAGCTCCAGCAGTTACCTCTACTGTTGTGAATTTATCATTTATGATTGATCTTAGCTGAACATTTACTACTTGGAATTCTCACATTTTTCAAACTAGGAGGGGCCAAGACATAACTGTATGGCACATCTGATAAATTCTAGGGAGTGAAAAACTTAGATGGCCACTGTTGGAGCAAGACCATAGTGTCAGATGTAGTCTGCCTGCAGAGCCTATAGTGCTTTGTATACCACATCAAGAGTTTGGATGCTAACCCAACTGGAGGTTTTGGCTAAGAGAGGAAAACCCATAGGCTTTTACCAGCCTCTTGGGATGGTGACTTAGCTCAGTTTTGATCTGCTTCCTTATGGGGCAGTGATGCTCAGTGTGAGGAGGTTCATCTGGGTTGGGGGCCTTGATATTGAGTTCATAACTGTTATTTACTTTATTATTATTATTATTTTTTTATTCTGAACTTAAGAAATAAAACAAGCATTTCCATAACAAAGCGGAATAGAAAAAAGAGGACTGCATATGAAACTACAGCTATTATATTCAACTTGCCTTTCCTTTTAAATATATGATAAAGTAATCAAGTAACGTTCTCTTTTTCCCCCTCTCTCCTTTCCCCATTTGCCCTAGAGATGGCTACCATTAGACACAAGTGTGTGTGTTTGTGTGTATGTGTGTGTAAAACCATACTATACATACTTCTATTTATCAGTTTTCTGGATGCAGACAGCATCTTCCTTTGGAGGTCCTTTGTGGTTAATTTGGTAAATGATTTAGTTACTCAAAATTGTTCTTAAAGTAATATTGCTGTTACTGTATATAATGCTCTCTTCGTTCTGCTCATTTTACTCTTCATTATTTCATGCAAGTATTTCTATGTTTTTCTAAAATCATAGAGCTCATCATTTCTTATAGTGTTGCACAGTAGTATTCCAACATGATCATTTACCACAATTTGTTTAGCCATTCTCTAATTAATGAGCATCCCTGCAATTTCCAGTTCTTTGCCACCACAAAGAGAGCTGCTATAAATATTTTAGAACATATAGGTTCTTTTCCTTTTTCCTTAATTATCTTAGGAAACATACTTAATAGTGGTATTGCTGGGTCAAAGGATACAGGCAGTTTAATTACTCTTTGGGCATAATTCCAGATTACTCCAAAACGGTTAAATGAATTCACAGTACTATCAGCAGTGAATTAGTGTCCTAATTTTTTCACATCTCATCACACATTTGTTACTTTCCCCTTCTATCATTTTAGCCAATCTGATAGGCGTAAAATTATATCTCAAATTTGTTTTAATTTGCATTTCTCTAATCAATGATGACTTAGAGAATTTTTTCATGTGATTAAATTGTTTTGATTTCTTTATCAGAAAACTGCCTGCTAATATCCTTTGATCAGTTATCAAGTGGGGAATGACTTGTATTCTTGTAGATTTAACAAAGTTTTTTATATATTTGAGATATGAGGTTTTAAACTGAGAAACATCTATAAAATCCCCTCCTCCCCCAATTTTCTGCTTTCTTTCTGTTCTTGGCTACCTTGGTTTTATTTGTACAAAAACCTTTTAATTTAATGTAATAAAATTATCCATTTTACACTTCTCAATGCTTTCTTTTTAATTAATAAATTGTTCACCTATCCATAAGTTTGATAAGTAATATGTTCCATATTCTTCAGATTTTCTTGTAATATTTCCCTTTATATCTAGGCCATATA
This sequence comes from Dromiciops gliroides, assembly GCF_019393635.1. Lineage (NCBI taxonomy): Eukaryota > Metazoa > Chordata > Mammalia > Microbiotheria > Microbiotheriidae > Dromiciops > Dromiciops gliroides. The sequence goes on from NC_057862.1 coordinate 181,901,328, forward strand.
TCCATTTTGACCTTATCTTGGTAAATGGAGTAAGATAATGGTCTATGCCCAATTTCTGTCGTACTGCTTTCCAGTTGCTGAGCATTTTTTTTTTTTACCAAATAATGAATTCTTATGTCTAAAACTTAAGTCTTTACATTTCTCAAACACAAAGTTACTATAGTAACTGGATGCTGTAAATTGTATGTCTACTTTGTTCAACTGATCTACTTTTCTATTTATTAGCCAGTATCAGATAGTTTTGATAATTTCTGCCTTACAATATAGTTTAAGATCTGGTACTGCTAAGCCTCCTTCCTTGGCATTTTTTTCATCAGTTCCTTTGCTATGCTTGACCTTTTGTTCTTCCAAATGAACTTTGTTAGTATTTTTTCTAACTCAGTAAAATAATTTTTTTTGGTAATGTAATTGGGATGGTATTGAATTATATATATTAATTTAGGTAAAATTGTAATTTTTATTATATTGGCCCTGTACAATTTCCATTTCTCCAATTATTTAAAACTGATTTTATTTGCACAAAAAACTTTTTATAATTCTGTTCATTTAGTTCCTTGGTTTATTTTGGCAGGTGTCTTTCCAGGTATTTTATACTGTCTAGAGTTATTTTAAATGGGGTATCTCTTACTGTCTCTTTTTGCAGGGTATTCTTGGTGATTATAGCAGTGCTGATGATTTATGTGGGTTTGCTTTATATTCTCTTACTTTGCTAAAATTATTGTTTCAACTAACTTTTTAGTTGAATCTTTAGGATTTTCCAAATATATCATCATATCATCTGCAAAAAGAGATTGTTTTATTACTTAACTCCCTAAACTGATTCCTTCTATTTCTTTTTCTTTTTTCTTATTGCTATTGCTAAGATTTCTAATACAATATTGAATAATATTGACGATAGTGGGTATCCTTGTTTATCACCTGATCTTACTGGGAAGGCTTTTAGTTTCTCCCCACCATTTATTTATTTATTGGCATATAAATTGGGCAAAATAACTCCTTATAATTGCTTTAATTTCATTTTTGTTAGTTATATAGTTCCACTTTTCATTTTTAATACTAGTGATTTGGTTTTTCTCTCTCTTTTTAAATTATATCAACCAATGGTTTATCTATTTTCTTGTTTTTTTCATAATTTATAGATAATTGCTTTATCCCATAGATTTTGATATGTTGTCTCATTATTGCCATTCTCTTTAATGAAATTACTGATTATTTCTGCTCTAATATACCCTTCTGTATCCTCTCCCATTACTTTTCTTTTCTCTTCTTTTGGTGGGGCAATGAGGGTTAAGTGACTTGCCCAGGGTCACACAGCTAGTAGGTGTCAAGTGTCTGAGGCCGGAATTGAACTCAGGTTTTCCTGAATCCAGGGCCTGTGTTTTTTCTACTGCGCCACCTAGCTGCCGCTCCCCTTACCTTTTATTCCTTATTCTACCCATCCTTCTGAGAGTCCCTTTATTATCATTTCCCCTGTAACGATTGGAATAACGCCACCTGCTGGATACTTACTGTAGAGGAGTTCTGCCCATGAAGGGAAGGTCTTTGAGGGCAAGACCAGGAGTCAGGAAGTGACGCGGGCTAGTGGGAGGAGGAAGGAAGAGACTGGCGCTGAGTCTCGCTCGCTCTTTCCTCTGGACTCTGGCGGAGAAGGGAGCTAGAAATGCGCTCTCCCTTTAATAGATAGGAATCTAGGCCTTTCTCTCTCTCTTTATCAAATTCTTATTCTCCTTAATAAATGCTTAAAAGTCTAACTCTTGCTAAAGCTTATAATTTATTGGCGACCACTCATTAGATATTTTAGACAGTTTAGCTAGAATTTTAACCCTTAACAGATGGCTGACCACGAAGAGGAAAGCTGAACCTCACTTCTGATCTTCCGGTTGGGTAAGAAATTTCTCCTACCCTTTAAACTGCTAAGTACTGGCGCACTGGCTGTGTTTTCCCTTTAAATTTTTTCGAATGGACCTTTTAAACTCCCTAATTACCCTATTTTTGATTTTAGTCTGTTTAACCAGACAAATGGGAGATAAGATCATGTTAATGCTTTGTTTTTGTGGATTTTCTATTTTTCTTTTTATTTTTGTTAAAAGAGCCAGCAACTTACTCACACAAGGAAATATCTCTCCCTCTCCCAACCATGCTTTTTCAGAGAAACCTGAAGAGATTCCTGCAGCTTTCCCCAGTTCTAACACTAATTGTTGCTCTAATTTTGCATGCCTGGAGGCAATGACCCACCCTCTAGAAGCTTTTAATCCCCTAGCACCTGGAGGCAAAGTGGGGGAAGAGGAATCCAGGCCTGAGTTCAAAATCAAGTCTGATTCAAATTTCGCTGGTCCCTCCCCTCCTCTCCAGACCCCACCCTCTACTCCTCCCATGGCCAAGCCCATTGCTTCCCCGGCCCGGGAAGTCCAAAGATCTAATGCGCATGCTCAACTTTCTCTAACTACATTTGCCCCTTCAGGCTCAACCCTTCCCCAGCCTGGCTGTGCTTCTGAAACAACCTTAGAAAACCCTTTAAATTCCAGATATGCTCGTTTTGTTCTTAATTTTGCTAACCTGCTTTTGTCTTTAATTAGTAATCTTATAAAGCATTTGTATGGTGAAAAGGCTGACAGACAATATAGAGGGGTTAAAGAAGAAAAACTTAAGCCGAATAAGAATGACAATCATCAACATAGTTCAAGACTCCGATTCTTTTGCCATGGAAGGGTATATATTTTACAGAAATGTAGAAGTAAGCAGCAAGGTATTGATATGAGTATTGGGGATTTTAGATATCGGAATCAAAAGTGTTCTGAATTCACTCAGAGTAATAGTATCAGTTCAGAGGTTACATAGGATTTCTATGCTATTATATATACATTTTGAAATTAATGGTATGGGTTTATTTTCGTAGAGATTTTCATGCATTTGAGATTGTGTTTTATACTTAGTTTCTAAAACAAAGAGAATATTTGTAAAAGCTTTTTATAGTCATGTGGTCCAGTTTATATTTTATAATACTCTTATTGATATTAAGTTCATATTCATTTAGATTTCCCTAGTTTGAATTTCATTGTCTTTTATTATTCCACGTGTATTTTCTTCTATTCATTCATCTATCTAATTTTGAAACATGGTTTTGATTTCATAATACAATGTTAATTCTAGGAGTATTGTGCTCCCATATTCTGAGTTGTTTGTTTTTGTTATTTTTTTTTCCTCAACTGATTATTTGATCAAACTCTTTAAAGCATTTCCCTGGCAAATTGGTTGCCATGGCAAGTGTAAATTGATTCTAGAAGTATTATTTTTGATAAGCATATTCCCCCAAAAAAAAAAAAAGAGGGGAACATTTGTAAAAGTTTTCTTTTTTCAAAAAAAAAAGTTCTTTGAGATTCTGTTGTGCTTTAACTTGTATTTAAGTATGTTCTGATTTTTCACAAAAGTAATTGTATACTAAGTAAAAAAAAAAGGGGTATTATTTGAAATTGTTGCATAATTATATATTGTGTTCTGAGTCAAGATGTATTCACATTTTTTGCAATCATTTATTATCCTCAATTTTTAAATCCATATGAGACTTGGATTATGGGAACTTATCATTTAAGACATTAATTGCCTTTATTCTGAGTTATCAGATGCCAGTTGGCCAAGATGCCATCCAATCACAAGAGGAATACATGCAAGAGCAGACACTGAACTGTCACATGAGGGGAGACATGCATGAAGTCAAGGTATGGCTGAGGGAACGGCTTTTGACAAATGTTGAGGTTGGATTCTCTTGGTTTAATATTTTATTTTATTTTTCCCCACAATATTGTACAGATGGCTGGAAGTATTCATCCCACCCATCTCACTTCTACACCTGGCTTCCATGCTCCCTCCTATATGCCTGATGCCATGGACATCTCAGTCCCATGCATCTGATTAAGTCTGACTCAGTTTCTTCCAATATGTTCAGTGGCATGGACATATATTCCATCCACCTATTTTAAGCCTGGCATACTGTATGGGCAGTACATATTGCTCAAGTGTGGGAATGCTCATATCCCATCATTTCTCTGTTCTTTTATGGTAACCCCCATAATTATCTCAGGTGTCATGATAAATACAGTGTTGAATTTGGCCTTGACACCTGTTACCAATTATATTAGATTTTTTAATTTCTCATAATGGCATGAGGATAATTAGGCAGATGATGCAAAAAGTGATGAAACAAAGATAAAAAATTATTTTTAATAATTAATATCGCAGCAATTGTCTTCTCAATTACCCTCCATAAGGGGGGGACTATAGTAATATTATAATTTTAAAGAATGGTTCAATTTTTGTTTTATTATATGTTTCATGTGTAACAACTAAGATTCTGAATTCCCTTAGACATGTTTTTGAGAACTTTCATTGTTTGATTTGATTATTGACAAAGCTATTTTAAAGTTCTGTTAAGCTCAATTTTGTAGGAAATTTTCCTGGCTGATTACCAGCATCCACACATCAACCCCTGAAAAGACTTCCATTCCACGACTACACCTAGAGGACATCTGAGAAAAGACTTTCAGAGACTTTAAATGAACAGTTTTGATTTGTTCTTTTTGTTGGTTTTTTTCTCTTTCTGTTATAATATGCACCATCTGTAACATGTATTCTCTGCAGAGGCCCTCCCTTTGCAAGACTAATGTCAAAGCGTCGGTTCATGAGGACAAAAAAAATCGCCCCTCTGGACAAAACTTTCCTCTCTTCCTTTTCTATATTGTTGTTCACATATTATTAGTTAGCAATAGTTATCATATTGTTTTTACTGTTCCGTCAAGGAAACATTTTGTTTCTTGAGGAACAACAGGGGGGACTGTAACGATTGGAATAACGCCACCTGCTGGATACTTACTGTAGAGGAGTTCTGCCCATGAAGGGAAGGTCTTTGAGGGCAAGACCAGGAGTCAGGAAGTGACGCGGGCTAGTGGGAGGAGGAAGGAAGAGACTGGCGCTGAGTCTCGCTCGCTCTTTCCTCTGGACTCTGGCGGAGAAGGGAGCTAGAAATGCGCTCTCCCTTTAATAGATAGGAATCTAGGCCTTTCTCTCTCTCTTTATCAAATTCTTATTCTCCTTAATAAATGCTTAAAAGTCTAACTCTTGCTAAAGCTTATAATTTATTGGCGACCACTCATTAGATATTTTAGACAGTTTAGCTAGAATTTTAACCCTTAAAAAGAGCGAGCGAGACTCAGCGCCAGTCTCTTCCTTCCTCCTCCCACTAGCCCGCGTCACTTCCTGACTCCTGGTCTTGCCCTCAAAGACCTTCCCTTCATGGGCAGAACTCCTCTACAGTAAGTATCCAGCAGGTGGCGTTATTCCAATCGTTACACCCCCATCCTCCTAAATCTTAATTTACGCACTCTTCTAAAAGGCCCTCTCTTATCCTGTTCCCTTGCCTTCTTATGTCTTTATAAATTTAGAAGACTTTTATACTCTTCTATTTATATATGTTGTTCTCTTTCACCCATATCCAGTGAAAGTAAGGTTCCATCACTACCAGCCTTTCACTCCCATCTTCTTCTTCTGTATTGGTTCTTCCTTTCATTCCTCATTTATATGAGATAATTACTTTTTTTTTTTTTTTAACATTTTCCTACCCACTTTTGTCTTTTAGGATCACCTCATCATCCTCAGGTCAGCCCCAACCTTTCTTTCAAACTACCAAGTAATAATGAGTCTTAAGAACACTGATAACATTTTTATATATAAGAACTAAACAGTTTGAGCATATGAGTCCCTTATATATATAGTTGGTCATTAATGTCTATCTTATATTTCTCCTGGATCTTACATGTTGAATTTTTGATTGAATTCTGGTCTTTTTGTCACTACTTGAAAGTCTTTCAGTTCGTTAAATGTCCTTTTTTCCATTCAGGATTATATTCAGCTTTGCTGGGTAAATTATTCTTGATAACAGTCCCTGTTCTTTTGCTTTAAATATATAATGTTCCCAGACCTATGGTCTCTTAGTGTAGAAGCTCCTAGATCTTATATAATCCTCATTGTAGTTTTACAGCATTTAATTTTTGTTGTTTTTGTTGCTTCTAATATTTTTTCCTTAAGCTGGGAGCTATGAGGCTTGAATATGATATTCCTTTAAGTTTTCATTTTGGGATCTCTTTCAGGTGGTGATTGGTGGATTTTTTCTATTTCCACTTAACCCTTTCATTCTAGAACTTTAGGGCAATTTTCCTAAATAATTTATTGTACTATAGTATCAAGGTTTTTTTTTTTTTTTTTTTTTTTTTTTTTTTTTTTTTTTTTTTGCAGGGCAGTGAGGGTTAAGTGACTTGCCCAGGGTTACACAGCTAGTAAGTGTCAAGTGTCTGAGGCCGAATTTGAACTCAGGTACTCCTGAATCCAGGGCCAGTGCTTTATCCACTGTGCCACCTAGCTGCCCCAAGGTTTTTTTTTTTTTTAAATTGTAACTTTCAGGCAGTCTAACAATTTTTATATTCTCTCTCCTCTCCATCCCTAAGCCATGGCTATTACTTCTCCAGCCATATTGCCCCACAAATGCTCTTACTCTCTGCAGTCTGCAAGCTTCAGCTATCCCATCTATCTGCCCTAGATCCAAAACCAGGGACTCCATTCTCCTGCAAATGCCCACAGCTAGCAAGGTCCCTGCCCCTCTGCACTAACCTTGTATGCACTTGCTCCTTCTTCTTTTTTTGCTTTGAATAGAATTTTATTTTCCAAAATATATGTGAAAACAAATTTTAACATCCATTTTTTAAAACTTTGTGTTCCAACTTCTCTTCCTCCCTCCATTCCCACCCCCTACCCACAAGAACTCAAGCAATTCGAAATAAGTTATACATGAGTAGTCATGGAAAAATTCCCATATTAGCTAGTTGTGAGACAAAACAGTCAAAAAACCCCAAAACTTCAGATTAAGGAATTGTCAAAGAGGAAAAGAAAATTTTTTTTAAAAAATGTGTTTCTATCTGTTTTCAGATACTATCAGTTCTTTCTCTGCAGATGGGTTGCAATCTTCATAAGTCCTTCAGGGTTATATTGGATCATTGCCTTGCTGAAAACAACCACATGCTTACCAGCAGATCATCCCCCACTACTGCTGTTATTTTGTATACAGTACATTTCACTCTGCTTCAGTTCATGTAGGTCTTTCCAGGTTTTTCTGATAGTATCCTGTTCATCATAACCTGTATATAGTACCTTAAGCTTGACAGAGAATTTTCTTCATAAAAGCCCAGCAAAGTAGGTACCATACGTTTTGCTATTATAATCGATCATCATAACTATTTTCCTCCATCCCACTCCTTTCCCATGACATTTACTCTATCTTCTTTTTACCTATTCCTCATCAAAAGTGTTTTACTTCTGACTATCCTCTCCCCTGCTCTGCACTCCCTTTTTTCACCCTTCCTTCCTTATCCTCCTCCCCTCTTACTTTCCTGCAGGGTTAAATAGTTTACTCCTCTCAATTGGGTATGAATGCTATTCCCTCCATGAGCCCACTTTGATGAGATCAAGGTCCCTGAGCTAATTCTGTGTTCTAATTTTTTCTTCCTCCCTCTCTCCTCAACCCTCCTTATGAAATCAAGCAATTCAATATGTCATACTTGTGCAGTAATGCAGAACATCTTCATCTTCCTTGAAAGTGTTTTTCTTTTCTTTTCTTTTCTTTTTTTTTTTTTTGGCTGGGGCAATGAGGGATAAGTGAGTTGCCCAGGGTCACACAGCTAGTAAGTGTCAAGTGTTTGAACTCAGGTATTCCTGAATCCAGGGCCGGTGCTTTATCCACTGTGCCACCTAGCTGCCCCCCAAAAGTGTTTTGCTTTTTACTGCTCACTCCCCCAATCTGCCCTTCCCTCCTTCCCTTCTTCCCCCCTCCCTTTATCTCCCTCCCCTCCCTCAGGGCAAAAATATATTACTATACCTACTTGAGTATGTACGTTAGTCCTTATTTGAGCTAATTCTGATGATATTAAGGTTCAGTCACTCCCCAACTCCTTCCCCCTCTTCTCCTCCCCTCCATAAACTTTTTTCTTGTTTCCTTCATATGACTTGCCCAAGGTCACAAAGCTAGTAAGTGTCAAGTGTCTCAGGCTGGATTTGAAATCAAGTACTCCTGAATCCAGGGCTGGTGCTTTATCCACTTCGCCATCTAGCTGCCCCACCTCAACCCTATTTTAATGATGTCATTATGGGTTAGTTAGGTGGCACAGTGGACAAAGCACCAGCCCTGGACCCAGGAGGCCCCAAGCCCAAATCTGGCCCCAGACATAAGACACCCCACCCTGTCTGCCCCACAAAGAACAAAATATAAATGCTTCACAGATATCATCCCTTCATATTCAGTTTAGACCTGTGTCTTCGATGAATTCCTTACTGAGATAGTTCTTACAAGTTCGAAGTATTATCTTCCCATGTAGGAATGTAAACAGTTTGATCTTTTAATATCCCCCATCAAGTCTTTTTCCTGTTTACCTTTTTATGCTTCTCCAGGGTCTTGTATTTGAAAGTCAAATTTTCTATTCAGTTCAGGTCTTTTCATCACAAATGCCTGAAAGACCTCTTTCTCATTGAAATTCCATTTTTGCCTTTGAAAGATTATACTCAGTTTTGCTGGATACGTGATTTTTGGCTGTAGTCCCAGTTCCTTTGCCCTCTGGAATATTATATTCCATGCCCTTCGGTCCTTTAACGTAGAAGCTGCTAGATCTTGCTTTATCCTTATTGGAGCTCCACAGTATTTGAATTCCTTTTTTCTAGCTGCTTTTGCAGTATTTTCTCCTTGACCTGCGAATTCTGAAATTTGGCTATAATATTCCTGGAGGTTTTCCTTTTGGGATCTCTTTCAGGAGGTGATCAGTGGATTCTTTCAATTTCTATTTTAGCTTCTGTTTCTAGAATATCAGGGCAATTTCCCCTCACAATCTCTTGGAGGATGGTGTCTAAGCTTTTGTTTTGGTCATGGTTTTCAGGTAGTCTAATGATTTTCAAATTATCTCTCCTAGATTTATTTTCTAGGTCAGCTATTTTTCCAAGGAGATATTTCACATTGCCCTCTATTTTTTCATTCAATTGGATTTACTTTACTGTGTCTTGGTTTCTCATAAGGTCACTAGCTTCTATTTGTTCAGTCCTAATTCTTAGGCAGTTATTTTCATCAGACATTTTTTTAATCTCCTTTTCCATTTGGCTTTTCAAGCTGTTGACTTTTTTCTCATGACTCTCCTACATCATTCTCATTTGTCTTTCCAATCCTTCCTCCCTTTCTCTACATCTTCTTTCTATTTCTCCTACTTTCTCTTCAAAGTCCCTTTTAAGAGCTTCCATGGCCTGAGACCAGTTCATATTTTTCTTGGAAGCTTCGGATTTTGGAGCTTTGACCCTGTTATTACCTTCTTCTTCTGAAGTTGTATTGTGGTCTACCTTACCCCCAAAGTTTTCGATGGTCTTCTGCTTTCTCTGCCTCCTTATTCTGGCTTACTATTTCTTGGCTTTTAACTCCTTCTTAAAGTGTGGCGCTGTTTCCAGGACACAATGTCTGAGCTACAGTGTGGCCCGGGGGATGATTGGGCTTCTTCTCAGCCTGGCTGGCCTCGCTTTTATTTGATTTTAAACTCTCCACTGGGGGGTGGGGGAGTGGGGCTGCTTCTTGGTTCTAGCTCTGCTCCTGTTCCCAGCTTTAGAGGATCCCAGCTGTTTTGGTTGGGGGGGGGAGGGCAGGTTTTAATCTTACCTGGCCTGTTCTCTGGTCCAGAGATAACTTCAAGCCTACTTACTAAGCAACCAACCAGCAAAGCTTTCTGTGGTGTGGTTTTTAGCTTCGATGAGCCTGCCTGCTCCCCTCCCCGACCTGGGCCTCCCACAGCTCAGGATTTCTTCCTGGTTCCCCTCTGGGGTGGGACAGTTGAATCCTTCCCCCCAGTCCACTGGGACCCTTGCACTTACCCCCACAGGCCATACGTTCAGCCCAACCACGCACTTGGTTCCAGAAGACACCAGTACTGTAGCCGATTCAGAGGCACTGGGGCAATTTCCTTGGGCTAGTGTCTGGTGTGTTGGCCTGATTGCACGGTCCCCTGAAATCTATCTATAGCTAGCGAAAACTCTCAGCTCGAATTTTTGTGTGTTTTTCTGCTCCAACGGTACTTTTATTGCTATTTTGGGGATGATTGTATCAGGAGCTCTGTGCATTTAATGTCTTTCCTCCGCCATCTTGGCTCCGTCCTTGCACTTGCTCCTTCTTACAGCAGTCAGTCTGGTCAGCACAGCTTTGCCTGGCATCTTGAGACAGTGGAGAGTCCTTCAGTCTTCCCCTACTTAGCTGGCTGACCCTGATGTGAAAGCTCCTGAGGCAGCGGCTGCTTCCAGACCAAGATGCCTCCAAGGCTTGTTATTTGTTGGTTTAGTGGAGTAGGCCTGGAGGTGGTTGCACTTCACTCTGGCCAAATCTCCACCCCTGGAGGTGAGTCTTTCTTGAATTCCTCTCAAGTTGTCTTAGGGAGACAAGTGCTTTATTTTTGCAACTCTGTGTTCACTTTGAGGCAATGCTCCGTCTTGTTTGTGGAGGAAATTTGGAGAGCCTGGAATTTTCTGAATTGTTCTGCTATCTTCCCAGAATCCTCCCCCTTTGCTTGCCTATAAGTATTTTTTAAAAAGGAGATTTTAATCAACAAATCAGAAGTGATTCAAGACATACCCATAGACTAAATGCAAACCTATCAAATGGGGCCATTTTGGTCACAAAATGCAGTGATTAATGTGACATAATTTTACCTCGTCTTTATCAAGAAATCTGTTTGTTCTACATGTTAAATATTTTAATTATTTCTGTTCAGCTGCAAGCTCTCTTAAAATTGGGAACATTTGGCTAGCTGCCTTAATAGTTTTTTTGTCTTTCTGTGATTGAAGTTTAGTGACATTCTCTAAAGTAATGCGTGTGACTTTTTGGCCTCTCTGTCACCAATGCCTGGCATGCTCTCGCTCTTCACCTCTCTCATCATAAACCTAGCTTACTTTAAAGCACTGCTGAGGGTACATTTCCTACAGAAGGTCTTTATTGACCTTCCCCCTGCTCGCTTCCACAAACTCACCACCTGGGGGTCCACAGTTTTTCAGTCCCTCTCTGATCTGCAGCTCACCAAAAAAAAAAAAAAAAGCGGGTTTCTAAGAGCCAGCATTCCCCTTCCTACTTTCTCTCTCTCTCCCCCAAAGGGGAGGTTGTTCAAGCTGGTTGGCTGAGAGTGGTCCCCTGCTGACGTCAGTAGTACACCAACAGGTCACTCAGGGCTGGCCAGGTGTGGCCTCCACCCAATCATCCCCAAGTAGGTACTTAGTCATTTCTCATTCTCACCCAATTCAAACAATACTTAATCAATCAGGTGGGGCTCCTGGGTGTCTGCCAAATTCCATTATTTTATCACGCCCCAAATGGCTTTGTATTTTTTTTTTAATTTTATTTTTGCAGGGCAATGAGGGTTAAGTGACTTGCCCAGGGTCACACAGCTAGTAAGTGTCAAGTGGCTAAGGCTGGATTTGAACTCAGGTCCTCCTGAATCCAGGGCCGGTTCTTTATCCACTGTGCTACCTAGCTGCTCCGACTTTGTATTTATTCTGTATATATTTACCTGGTTACATATTGTTTTCCCCTGGTAAAACATAATGCTTTGAGAGAGTAGGGGCTGTTTGATTTTTCTTTGTATCTCCAGTATCTAGCTCCCCATGTAGCATATAGCTAACACTTAGTACCATACTGAACTGAATTTTCACCTCCTATTAGAAGCCTTTCCCAAACCTCTTAGATAATGGGCATTATCTCCAAAATTACATTATATTTATCTTTTTCTTGTTTGAGCCTGAATCCTCTGACTCAATTATGCATATTTTCTTCTGTACCATGTGGCTTCTCCAGTGAAACTAGAAAAGGTCCAGAGACATGCAATTAAAATAACCAAGGGTTTGAGAAGACTTCCATTTGGGTTATACTTAAAAACATCTAAAGATAAAAATTGAGAAAAGGGTTATCATTAGACAGTGAAATCAGGAAGGATGTGAAACAAGGTGAACATGAATTTGTTCACAAATTTTTTTATTAAGGGATAACCCTTGAATTGGATTGACCTAGTTAAATTTAGCATAAATACAAGGAATTGTTATATTATGCTATAGATAAGAAACTTAGAGAATAACTGTAAGTGGTAGAATAAGAAGAAAATATAAATAACTTAAAAAGAAATGTATTAATAAACAACATTCATAATGGTTAATTAAATGAAACTAAGAATTTTGGTGATATATCCCTTACCACCATGAAGGACCTTTTCATCTCTCTTGGTGTCATTTTTCAGAGACAGAATACTGGGGTAGTTGGGATATATATCTGACTGATTCATTCTCATTCATCCTTTCAACCATTTTTAGAATACTTAACATTTAAAAGGTACCATACTAGATACTGTGGGGAATAACAAAGGTGAATATGACAGAATCTCTAGCTTTCAGGAATTTCAATTCTGTTGGTAATAGACATTTGGGATGCCAGAATAATTCTTATGTTCTCAAATACTTGAGAAATCCAAAAGAAAAATTTATAGCATTGAATTGCAGTGATTAAAATTTTGTTTTAAGAACTTTTCAGAATTTGTATTACATACAAGATAATTAACACTTTGAATTTCTTATTTTTTATTCATTGTCCATCATAGATTAGAGCATTACAATGCTATGAGTGACCTCATAGATAACCAAGGTGAATCTCTTCATCTTTGTAGATTAATAAACTGGATGCTTAGAAATGACAAATTATTTGTATAGATACATGGCTGGTAAGTTGTAGAACCGGGATTTCAGGTCTACTTACTTTCCACTACAAGTACTTTCCCTTTGAGATTATGTCCAATTTACCTTGTACATAGTACATACACAGTTGTTTGCATGTTGGCTCCCTCATGACAGTGTTATCTCCTAAAAGGTAAGGACTGTTTCTGCCTTTCTTTATGTTCTCAGGACTTAGCATAGTGCTTTGCATACAGGGACTGCTTAATAAATTATTGTTGACTGACCTTCAACTAAATTATTATACAGTACCACTTAGTATTAAGGGAAATATGTGATAAGTAGTAAGAGGTTGGTTTTTTTTTTTTAACACAAAGATCATAGCAGAAATTTCTGCTATGTTATTCCTATAGAAAACGCATGTAATTATCAGTGAAAAACAATGTCACCTTAGACTTCATTTACTTTGTGTTTTGTGCTGTTTTTTAGTTTTAGTGACCAATTTTAACAATTCTATTTGATTTGTTTTTATCTCTAGAAAGAATTGATAAGTGCCCTAGAAGATGAGGATAGTTCTTAGGTTATAAATGAGACATTTTTGTAATATTTCTAATAGGAGTGGCAAGTAAGTTACACACACACACACACACACACACACACACACATATTGTCATTATCATCTCTTTGGTCTGAGTATCCTAGTTGCCATAACAACTTGATTATGGTAGAACATTTGCTGCTGTAGTTAAGGTTGTTTCAGTAGTTCCATTATAAGCTGCAATTTTCACAGGTTTAAAATTCATCTACATACTCACACAAGTGACATAAAAATCACATCCATCTAATGAATTATTTTTTCTCTTCCACCCAAATTTCCAAAGAACAAAAGAGTTGTGATTTTTATTTGTGGTCAAAGGTGTGTGGATGCCTTTTCTCAAACTGTTTCCTCTGCCTACAATTCCTTCCTTTTATCACCTTCTTTTGAAAAGATTTGTCTCTAGCAAATGCTACCTCTTAACTAAACTCTACCCTTACCTTCTCCTCTTCTGTGTTTCCTTAGCACTTTGCTTATATTTCTGATATGGCAGTTATCACTTCCATTGTGATATAGTTATTTGTGTGTCTTTGTCTCAAGTTCACTACTCTTTGTTAGTCAGCAAGCACTTATCAAGTGCTTATTACTATGTTCAAATGACTGTGCTAAGCCCTAGGAATACCAAGAAAGTCAAAACAAAGAATGAAAAAACTTTTACCAGTCCCTGTCTTCAAGGAGGATTCATTCTAATGTATGATAACATTGTAATGAATGATAATATTTTAATAACTAGGCATACACACACACATGTTGAGTATATGGAAGATAATCTGAAAGGGTAGTTGGGGGACCAAGAAAGTCATCTTGTAGAATGTGAGCTTTGAGCTGTCTTGAAAGAGGCCATGGAAACTAAGAGGCAGAGGTGAGAGGACAGAGCATTCTTAACCATGGGGCACAGCTATGCAAAGGTACAGAGTTGGGAGATGGCAGTGTTATGTTCAAGGATCTGTGAGAAAACCAGTGTACTTGGATTGTAGTGTGCATGGAGGGAAGTTAGGTATAGGAAGTCTGGGAAGGTATGAAAAATCCAGGTTATCTTCATAATGACAGAGGACTAGATATTTGATCCTGGAGGTAATAGGGAATTATTGGAGCTCATTGAATGGCAGCCTTTGTGATAGATTGGAATGGGGGAAAGAAGTGACCCATGGAAACTACTTAGAAACCCACTGTGATAGTCCAGGCCCGAAGTGGTGAGGGTTGAAGCAGTTATGTGAGGCTATGTGAGTGGAGAAAAGGGGACCTAGACTTGTTTTCCCTTTATATACAGATTACAATTGTTCTAGGTTGCTAAAAAGTCTTTATTGTTTTAGTAAGACCTAAAAGCTAATTAGAGCATGAAGTAAAAGTTGCTGGACAGGGGGGCAGCTAGGTGGCGCAGTGGATAAAGCACCAGCCCTGGATTCAGGAGTACCCGAGTTCAAATCCGGCCTCAGACACTTGACACTTACTAGCTGTGTGACCCTGGGCAAGTCACTTAACCCCCATTGCCCCGCAAACAAACAAACAAATAAACAAACAAACAAACAAAAAAAGTTGCTGTGCTTCCTCTAAGATTAATAGCCTTAATGAAATGATGAGGTGTTGAGTTGGCAAAGTTAGATAGGGATAAGGGCTAGTTAGCCCACTGCAAAGGTATACCAGTCATCTCTGGATATATTATAGATATTTTAGGATAAGATTTTTATTCCCAAGTAACCACATCAGTTTTATATTCTATATTTTGTTTTATTTTACTTACCCTCCTTATTTGCTATTAAAATTCTTTTTTTTTTTTAAAGACCAACTTTTGTTTTAGGAGAAATGAAGATTCCCCTTCCCACTACCCCATCTCCCTTGATGCTTAGGTCAAGAGATCCAGGGCGTACAAAATATCCTAGAGGGATGCAGGTCTATTAAAATGACAAACTCCAAAGAGTGATATCGGGTTCAGCTGTGAGTGCTATTCCACTTCCTTTCTGGATTTTTTATTCACTGTTTGAACATATTACTTAAATGTTCTCTCCCTAGACTTCAATTTTCTCATCTGTGAACTTAAAGGGTTAGTTTAGATGATTTTTAAGGTCCCTCCTAATTAGAAAATTTTATTATTTTTAAGCATTATATTTCATTTGTTGAGTTAGTTCTCTTTTATTTCTTTAATTAAAATACATATTAGGGGGCCTATGACTTAAAATTAACAGGTTGTAAAATGTTGAGCACTGAAGTTTTCTTCTTAATCTAGCAATGAAACTAGTTGGAAGCCATTTCAGTCTTTGCTCTTAGGGTCTTAGGGTATCATCTTAATAAGAATTTTCACAAGGAATCTGCCATCTCCTGAGTAAGATAATATGCTAATTTTCATATGTAAAGAAAAATGTTTTGATTTCACAGTTTGTGGGTAGTGAAAATTGCTTTTTACTATGTGAATGATCATATTTCTGGGTGGTAAACACTGGGCATTGTCTTTTTGAAATACAATCCTTGTAATAGCTGATGATGTTGAAGTGATATTTCTAGAGAACATAAAATGGCTTTTCTTCTCTCTTGGTGGGTCTTTGAATTTCATTTAATTGTAAATGTTGTTGCTTTCTTGGTTAAACTTAATAGTACTTGGATTTGGAGCCTGTCTGATTTCAAACAGTATTAGTTTCTATGGCCTTGCTTTCTGTAGATTTAATTTCTTTCCCATTAAGAGTTACCTTTCTTAGCTCCATATTTAAAACAACACTTTTCACTTTCTGAAATGCCTTTTTCAAGATATGAGGCTATTTGGATTTATTTCTAAGGAGAGTCAAGGGAAAGACCCTATCTTAAAGCAAACAAAGCTGCTTTCCTCTGAGGTGTGCCCTTTAGATCCTCAATCTTACCCAGTTGAAAAGGTGCACAATTCCTGTAGTTAGGCTTAGGAAGGAATAAAATAACAATGCACTTTTAAACATGTGGAGTTATCTGATTTGTTGCTTTTATTTCAGTGGGTGCATATTCATTTGTGTTATGGAGAGGGAGGAAATTTGTGTAAGTAGATGACTGATTATAGTGATATCTAATGATTGGAATTCTGGTTAGATTGTAACATAATTCTCCAATATGTGATTAAATTTTCATTGTTCTTAATAGGTTTGCTAAATACCAAGTAGACTAAAGGACTTTCATTCATCTAGATTTAGCAGACTTTTATCCATGTTGTACTTGGAATACATCTCAGCCACATAACAACTATGGTAAATTATCACTACCTGCCCAGCAACCTCAGCTAAGAGACATAGTTGATTGGCCTGTGTTCAGATTCTATCTCTGATACATATTTGTGCTGTGTTCCTGGAAAAGTCACAACATTTCGCTGCCCTAGATCAGTGGTCTCCAAATTTTTTGATTATGTACTCCTATCTGTGAAAACTTTTGTGCATGCATCCTCAATATGTATTTATTTATACCTTATCTACATGTAATACTCTACTACTAAAAGTTATATACATTGTAAAACTTGAACAAAAAGGAAATTTTAAAAAGACACCATGAAATAAGGAAGAATAGTTGATCCTAGAGAGTCAATAGAGAGCCACTGGAGTTTATTGAATAGAGCAGTGACATGGTCAGACTTGTGCTTTTGGAAAATCACTTTGGCAACTGAATGGAAGATGGATTGGAGAGAAGAGACACATAAGGTAGGGAGACCAATTAGGAGGGTTTTACAATAATCTAGATGAGCCTAAACTAGGGTGGTCATTGTGTGAGTGGAATCAAGTGGACAGCTGTGAAATATGTTGTGGAAGTAGAAATGATATTTGACAACTGATAGGCTATGTGAGGGTAGTGAAAGTGAAGAATCAAGGATGACACAAGGGCTAACCAAAAGGATGTTGATATGTACAATAGAAATAATTTTGAAAGAGGGATTGTTTTGGGGAAATAGGTAATGAGCTCTGTTTTGGACACGTATTACCACAAAGTAAGATAAGTAATGTTGATAAGGATCAAAACTTTACAGCCATAGATTTAAAGCCGGAAGAGAACTCAGAAATTAACTTGTCTATCCCCATTGTTTCTCAGATGAAGAAACTGGAGTGTAGACTAAATAATTTGATGAAAATTACACAAGTGACAGAGCTATTTCAAACATGTGTCATTGCACTTCAAGTCCAGTTGCTTATTCATCCTGTTATCAAAAAATAAGTTTGGATTGTGTTTAGTGCCCTCTATGTAAGAAGGTATTATGATATGTTTATTTTTTACCTCCACTGCCCAGTTGTGGAAAGTTTAGAATACTTTGTCAATAACCAGACCAACTGAGTTGTTCTGAAGGTTTTTTTTTTTAATTAATTGGGGAAGTTCTCTGTGGATCAGGTACCTACCTTAGCAAAATCATTCCACTTGTGATTGCCTCTTGAGATTAGCATATTGATATTTTAATAATACCAACTTATTTCTTCCCTCAGCTCTACCCTATAGAGATGCTCATGGTTACATGTTAAAATGAATACATCAGCATATGCCACCTTTGGTTACACTGTGGTTCTCTCCCTTCATTGTAAATCTCATGGTAATTAAAAAAAATTCTTTAAGGGAGATCACCTTGGCAACTGGCCTGGTCTCCTATCCTTCCTTCCTCCAGTCCTATTCTGGTAACTGAATTTCAAGGCTACAAGTAGGAGCTATTGACTTCTCTAAAGAATGCTTATATGGACCTGAGCCAGTTTTTGTCTCTGTCTACCCCATTCAACCCAGACCTTGCAATCAATTTAACATGAATTTTTTTTAGAAATATTTCCATGAAAAATGGTTAAACTTTAAAATATTAGCCCTTTAAAGGGGGTGGGGTTAAGTTTGAGTTATCTAGAAAAAATTAAGTTATTTAGAACAATTCATTCCTCATTTATTCATTTAGTTCTTTACTATTGTAAAGGAGGAAAGGGGTTGGTAAGCAGATGTGGGAGCCTGCTTCTGTACAGTTATGATGATATATCATGTAAATGTCTTTGAGAGATTTGGAGCATGCTGTGTGATGAAGAGAAGACTCTTTGATTGTCTTCATAGGTGTAACTGAGGAAACATTCACAAAGCATTTCAGTGAGAGAAGAGAGACAATGATATAAAGAGAAAGGCTGATATGTGACCCATAAATACAGACCTGGAGTTTTTGCCATGGTATTTGTTTTTTGTTTTGGGTGAAGATTGAAAATTATTACCTTTTCAGTGTCAAAAGGTCAAGAAAGCTAGCCAACAGGAGGTCTGGGAGTGGAGTTCATGTTAGTGTTTGGAGCTAGTTTTCAGACTCTGAGGAGCAAGGAGTGACCTTCAGGACCTTGGCCAGTGGTAGTTGAGATAAAGGTTCTTCTAATGAAGATGCTACTTTTGGATATGAACTTGGCAAGGACCATTGCTATTTAGAAATGACATTGAGTTTGAATCCATTCTACTCAGGGATCAATGTAACAGGGGAGAATGTGATCCCAAAATATTGAGAAGGAAAAAAATGTTTGTACTCCTGTTCTTACTATAGCCTCCCTCTGTAAAAGCTAATTGATGTGATTTGGTTAAATGAAATTGGTTTATTAATCACCCACAGCTAACAGTGAAGACAACACAATGGAACTGGGGCTTAATACAATAGAATTAGAGAAAGACTATCCCAAACCTTCACATAACAAAAAAGGCAGAGTAAATCAGTATATAGAAAGGTGAGCCCACAATCTTTTAAACCACTGTGTCTTAAATATTTAAAAGGAATGATGTTCTAAGTTTAATTTTCATTCTTTTTCTCTCCCTTCACTGCCCCTCTTTGTTATTTACTTTTATCTGGAAAAAGTAGAATTAACAATGAAAAGAGAACTGAAACTCTAGGAAGATCTTTAAAAATAGAATTAGTGACTATCTTAAATGGTCATTCCAGAGACAAAGGCTAGATCAAATAGATCTTTTGCTATCGCTTTTAGATTTATGATGTAATAGTTTCCTGCAATGCTGTTTCATTTAGTATGATACAATATGGTTTAGTGAACATATAATATCTTACATGATATTTATAGAATGGTGGGGATCTTAGAGATAGTCTAGTCTGGTCCTTCATTAACAAATTAAGGAAATTCAAGATTTGAATCCTGCTCCTTTGACACCAAATCAAGATTTTTTTTCCCCATTACAGAATGTTATCTCCTTTCAACCATTTGTTTTCTATCCAAATTTTCTAGAATGTTTATTGCTCTTACATTTTTTTACATTGTGCAGTTCTCAGGAAGTCTTCCTTGATCCTTTTAGTAGAAGGGTTCTTAACCTTCTTTATGTCACGCACCCTTTTGGCAATTTAGTGAAGCCTATGGATCTCTTCTCAGAATAATATTTTTAAATGCATAAAATAACATATGTAGGATTACCAAGGAAACTAATTAGATTGATAAACAGTTATAAAAAACACACACACAGAGTCACAGATCCCAGATTAAGAACCTCTGGTGTTGTGGCACTTTGACAATTATCTTTTACAAATGGGAAGTCATTCCATGTTATGAATATCTGTAATATTATCTATCTCAGATTCTTTTATTTATTTCTTGAACATAAGTCCCCAAGAAGTTATATAAGTGGCCAGACTTAATTCATACCCACTGTGGGAATTTATTGTGATTTGGGGACCCTGCCTTTGGGCTGAGATTAAAAAGCCTTAGGCCCTCAGGGTTTTCTCTGTGTAAGAGGGGATGGTGCCCCTCCCCCTCCACTTCAGCCAAGTTGAGAAGCCTGTGGGCCTTAGAGAACACTGGCTGGCTGCTGGGGAAAGCCCCAGCTCCCTCCACCCTGAGGGGAGCTGTCCTGGGATCCCAGGCTTGTCCTGCCAGGCCCTGGGCATGGCCCATGCAGAGGCCCCAGGTGTGCAACAGGAGGCATGCCCCTCGAGCCCTGGGTATGGTGTGCATGGCATACTCGAGCCCCCCCCACCCCCAGCCCTAGCGTGGCAGGCGGATTAGCTTGGCATGTGTGGGGGCGCAGGGAGTCCGAGGTTTGAGGGGAGAGAAGGAAGATATACTGGGGAGTCAGACAGTGAAGGATGGAGAAAGCAAGGGAGGATGGACAGAGAGAGGACACTGGAGGACTAGGAGAATGGAAGGAGGTCGGTGAGAGAAGTGAAGCAGGGGGCTTTTCAGTGAGGGGAACACTAGATGGAAAGGGGGAATGCTAGAAGAAGGTCCGTTGGTATGCAGGAGGACACTAAGACACAGCCACAGGAGGGAGACACAGGGAAAGCAGTCAGGTCTCTTGTAACTTTGCATTTCTTATCTCTTACATTTATTTTTATAAATAAACCCTGCTTTGATTATTTACTTAAGAGGCTTCTTAATCATTTGCTTATCAATTTGGGAGCAGAGCAATGTGGAGAAATTTTTAAAAGGCCCTAACAGATTGACTTAGGAAATTAATAGCAGTCAGATAGCCAGACAGTCAAACATCCACAGATTATGCCCTGCAGTCAGATTAGGACCCTAGTTAGCTAAAATACTTTTACACCACTAAAGAAAGAATGGCAAGTGGTAATGTAGGTTAATTAATATGTTTTGTTCACTCTGGGCTAGTTTAATCCATGTACTGTATTAGTCAAATAATAAATCACTCAGTTACTGAGAAGACAAAAGTCCCTTCTTGGGTATCTGTACTATGCAGTGGAAATCACATACATATTGATTTGCAAATTGGCAATATGAAATAACTAATTTTAATTATATGATAAGCCTTATAATTTTTTATATCTTTAAAAAACAACATGAAATATGACTTCCTTTCACTGCACCCACTTGTTTCACATAGCTAGGCAATGAATTCACAAGATTTTTATATATTCTTTTATTTTTATTTTTGTCATTGAGCAAAAACCTACTTTTTCTTGGGGGAAAAACAACTCCAAAGCCCTGTAATAAATATGCATAATCAATCAAAACAAATTCCTGCATTGGTCATGACATATTTTTAATTCATCATAAGAAAATTTTTATCCATTGACTATTAAATGTACATTTGAACAGTCCGTTTTTCTAAGTCTAGCATTGATTACATGCCATAGGTTTTCTCTTTTTAAAATAAGTTTTATTGGTGTCTTCTGCTTCTTAAATCTTCAGTTATTGTAAGTTTCCTTCCCCCAACCAGAGAGCCATCCTATATAAAAGTATTTTTTATAGAGAAAAAAAATCAGTACACCTGATCATACATTAGAAAAAGTCTGAAAACATGTTCAGTGTGTCATATCTGTGGACTTTCCACCCCCATATAGGGGTGGGTTGGGCGTATTCTTTCAAATCTCTTCATTTGAGACCTGCTTGAGCATTATAATTTTGTTAATTCTTTTTTTGTTGTTTTTGGTTTTTTTTGGTGTGTAGTTGTTTTTTCTATTTATATTGTTGTTGTCATTGTGTGTGCTTGGCTTACTTCATCCTGGATCAATTTCTATAGATCTTTCCATGCTTCTCTGTTCCTTACCCACATTATTCTTTACATACAACCAAATTTCATTATGTTCATGTAGCACAATTTGTTTAGCTATTCCCCAATTGAAGGGCATCTAATTTGTTTATAGTTCTTTGTAATCATAAAAAGTGTTACCATAAATATTATAGTATATGTGACTTTCTTCTTATTGATGGTTTCCTTTGTGTATAAGTTCAGTAATGGAGTTTCTGGTTCAAAGGGTAAGGATGTTATAGTAATTTTATTTGCAAAATTAGAAATTGCTTTCCAAAATGTTTATACCATTTCATAGCTCCACCAACAGTGCATTAGAGTACTTATCATTTCACAACCCCTCCTACATTGACTACTGCCAAATATGGATCTACCATAAGTAAAACTTCCTCAAAACTTTTTTTGTATGGATGTTTACAGTTTGATCAAGATACTATAATCATATAGGCTTACCATATAATCTAACACCAATTTTAGGTATAGCCTTTGTAAGGGCTAAAATGCTAGCTCTATACTATCTAAAATATCTAATGAGTGGTTGCCAATAAATTATAAGCTTTAGCAAGAGTTAGGCTTTTAAGCATTTATTAAGGTGAATAAGAATTTGGTAAAGAGAGAGAGAAAGGCCTAGATTCATCTATCTATTAAAGGGAGAGAGCATTCCTAGCTCCGCTCTCCGCCAGAGTCCACACAAAAAGAGAGCGAGCCAGCGCGCCAGCCTCCCCCTTCTTCCTCCAACCAGCCAATGTCACTTCCTGACGCCCAAGAAAAACCACATGGTATTGCCCTCAGAGGCCCTCTCCTCATGTTGGAGTTTTCCTACAGTAAGTCTCCAGCAGATGGCATCATTCCAATCATTACACATTGAATGAAAAAGAGAGTTTCAGAAGTAAAAATGAATCATTTCCCAATCTTTAGTACTCCAGGCTTTGTATTTATTGTCTTGGTTTTCACGTGTTTTTCTTCATAGCCATTTTAGCAGTTTTTTAAAAAAATGGTCTTCTTGCCATTCTTCCAATTTTGAGAAGCCTACATACTCCACTGTAAAAAAGTCAATAGCCCCTCCAGGTGCCAGTTTCTCCTGAAATTCTTTGTTTTCTGAAAACAAACTCTTTGTGGTAGCTAAAAATTGGGAATCAAGGGAATGTCCATCAATTGAGGAATGACTGAAGAAGCTGTGGTCGAATATGATTGTAATGGAATGGTATTGTGCTATAGGAAATGACAAACAGGATGATCCCAGAAAAACCTGGAAAGACTCACATGAACTGATGTATAGTGAAGTGAGCAGAACTGGGAAGACATTGTTTATAGTGACAGCAGTATTGTTTGATGAGCAATTGTGAATGACTTAACTACTCTCAGCAATACAGTGATCCAAGATAATCCCAAGGGACTAATGATGAAGCATACTATCCACTCCCATAGAAAGAACTGATAAAAAGAGCACTTGTGGATTGAACATATATAACCTATACCAGATTGGTTGCTGTCTTGTGGAGGGGGGAGGAAAGGGAGGGAAGGAGAAAAATTTGGAACTCTAAATCTTATGAAAATCAATGTTGAAAACTATCCTTACATGTAACTGGAAAAAATAAAATAAATGTTGTAGAATGAGAAAAAAACCAACATAATAAATCACACAGCAAAAGACAGAAACGAAGCTGTGATGTCTGGAATTGATGTAGGAGGAAAAAAAGGGGTTAACAGAATAACCTAAGACCCAAGCCCCAATTTAGATATGAGCTCTAAAAGGAATTCAGACCCCAATAAATGGATAACTTAAGACTTGAGTCTTCATTAATACAAGTCAGGGCCTGGGTTCTTGTTACCCACATTAATCAGCACCCATAAGAAGAACATAAAGAGGCAGGTCATAGAGACCTTAACTATAACAATGACACATAGAGAGGGCATAGAAATTCAAATGATAAAATATTTTGAAACTAGACAATGGAATCAAAAAGAGACATGTATAGAAAAGGCCAAATTTGTCCCCAGATTCACCTTATGACATGTAAACACCCAAAATGCACCTCCATGGAAAAAGGTACCCTCCTCAGGGGTTGATTTAGGATTCCAGGAACTCCAAATTAGGATAAACCCTCCCCTGTACCTCCCTAATGTGGAGATTATTATAATGAGACTGATAATTAATTTATCCATACTATAAATATAACTGTCTTTTCTTTCCCTATTCAAGAGATACCTTTCCATTTTTCTGGTTCTCTCCCTGTGGTCACTCACAATATTGCAATAAAACTTGGGAAACTGAGTCACTGAGTCTTGTAATTCTTTTGGGACAACTCATGAGCAATTTGACCCTAATTCCATCCCACATCAGAATGCAATCCAACAATGAAATGGCTGGTAACAGATTAAAGGTGGGGGAAACCAGCTCAATCATTCTGTTTCACTTGGTCAAAGCCAAGTATTTTGAGTTAGCCTAGTATGGCAAAATTATTGCTACTCACAAGTAATTATCATCTCATACCATTTAATTAGTTCTGGAGTTGATAAATGAAAATTCCCAGTCAAGTATCAAATCTTTTATTTTAAAATTTTATTTATTTTCTTGTTGAGGCAGTTGGGGTGAAGTGACTTGCCCAGGATCACATAGCCCCTCTGGGCTGTGTTTCTATCTTGGCTGGATTTGAACTCAGGTCCTCTTGACTCCAGGGCTGGTGCTCTATCCACTGTGCCACCTCACTATCTTAAGATCTTAAAATGATTGAAGGTTGGTGGTGCAGGAACTTAAGAACTGGTTCTGTTAGTAAATATTTATTGTGCTAAGCTCCAGGGATTTTAAAAAAAAAGAGGAAATAGACTGCACAGTTAGGGCTGGAGTTGTGGGTAGTGGTGGCTTGGAGCCAGTCCCCACCTGGTCTGGATTGTGAAGCTGTAGTTGGTCACCTCTTGGTTTTTGAAAACCAAGAAATTCCTAGTGTGTATATTCATTCTTCTGTCTATCTGTCTATCTGTCTGTGTCTCTTTGTCTCTCTCTCTCTCAGTGATATTCAGTTACCACTACAGTGCTAGTGTCCTCGATCAGTACTGCACCACCAGTCCAATATGCTGTACCAAGGCTATTTGTGCCAACATGTTAATACATTGACATTATCACTACAGGTTTGAAAAGACTACATCTGTTTCCTACATATGGTTATCTAATATCTGGTAAATAATCCTTAACTCTTACATCAGCCTGTCCTGACCACTGTCTAGTTATCACAGTGTGCATAAGCCTATTGGTTATATTCTTAAGCTTCTGTGTGTGCAGGTGTTTTGAAATTCCAAGATGGAGTCATTGATATTAAGGTTGCTCCTGAGACAAAGGGTTGTAGCTTTTAGGCAGGGAGCAGATAGCAAACCTTGTTTTGGGGCAGTGCTATTACTTGGGGAATATAGTTGCCTTTAACTATATAATAAGCTCTCTCTGGGCTGGGATCATGTCTTATACTGAAGAATTTAACTCAGTCCTTTGTAAATAGACACTTTACAAATGCTCTTTGGTTATTTTTACAGTAAATTGCATTGTTAAAAGCCAAACCACATTTTCTTCTTTTGACCAAAAAATGATTTTAAAAAATCCCTATTTTAAGTGCTTTTTTTGTACCTGGGTAGCATTTCTTCCATTTCATCTAAATTGAACCTCAATGCATTCTTTTTCCCCTTTTCTAGTTCAAATAGACTATAGAAAATTAGGGGGAATTGTCAGTTATATAAATACCTATGTGTATAAACTCTGATTTGGAAGTCATTTTTGAAAAGTGAAGGTAAACTGGTTATAAGATAGGTTTCTATGTTTTCCTGTCTGCTTTTACCTACTTCCTTCACCTTTAGCCCTGGAGCCTAGAGTACTTTTTCATCTGAGGAAAAACCAAACTGACTTACTTTACTAATTGAAGATAACATTAATTTCCTACCACTGTCTATGAACATTTGTTATCTGCCCAGCCACCTTGGCACAAACTCTTGTTTCTGAAGCTGGGTTAGACAGGAAGAACTCAGTACTAAAACTATACCCATTGTATTTCTTGCCACATAAACTCAGACTGATCTAGAGGTACTGTGTTGTATAGCCCCTTTCAGTTGTGTTTTTTTGCATGGCAGAGATTTTAGTAAATTAGTATTTGGTGTTTGACTTTATCCTTTGCCACCACTGTCTGACAGTGATGACTTTGAGTTTCAGACATGAACTTTTGAATTTTTTCCTCCTTTTAAAAAAGTAATTATTTCTTTTTATATGCATTAGTTATCTCTCCCACTGCTCTTTCCTCACTTGAACAATGATTTTTTAAAAATTAAAAAAAAAGTTTGGCAAAACCCATTGGCCACACTGGCCATGTTCAAAAATGTATGTCTCATTCTGCTTCTGGTTCCATCACTTCTCTAGAAAGAGTAGCATATTTCATCTTCAGTACTGTGGACATGGTTTATCATAGCATTGATTAGAATTTTATGTTTTTTCAGAGCCATTTTCTTTATAGCCTTGTAATTTTATAATTTTTTTCTATACTGCCTCAGTTTACTTCACTTTGCATCATTTCGTAAAAGTCTTCCCAGTTTCCTTTGAAACTGTTCATTTCATCACTTCTTATGGCATAATCATATTCCATTACATTCGTATACCATTATTTGTTTAGCCATTCTCCAGTGTGTGAGCACCTCCTTAGTTTCCAGTTTGGGGCTACCACAAAAAGCTGCAATAAATATTTTTGTATGCACAAGTCCCTTTCCTCTGATCTCTTTGGGATATGGGCCTAGCAGTGGGTCAAAAGTATACATAGTTTAATGATTTGTTGGGCATAGTTTCAAGTTGCTTTCCAGAGTGGCTGAACCAATTCATAGCTCTAGCAAGGGTACATCAATGTGCTTGTCTTCCTACAGCTTCTCTAACATTTATCATTTTCTGGTTTTGTCTTAACCAATTTGATGGGTGTAAGGTAGTATCTCAGAATTGCTTTAATTTTACTTTCTCTCATTAATGATTTGGACCATTTATATGCTTAGACCATTTATCTATTGGTACATGGCTCTTATTTTTATAAATTTGAATCAAGTCCTTGTATATCTTAGGTATGGGATCTTTATTATAAAAAGTTGCTGTAAAGATTTTTTCCTAGTTGCTTATTTTCTGTCTAATTTTAATTACATTCATTTCCACAAAAAACTTGTTGTTGCTTTGTGGGGCAATGAGGGTTAAGTGACTTGCCCAGGGTCACATAGCTAGTAAGTGTCAAGTGTCTGAGGCTGGATTTGAACTCAGGTCCTCCTGCAAAAAACTTTTTAATATAATAAAAACTGTCTCTTTTATCTTCTGTGATCCTTCCTATTTCTTGTTTGGTCACAAATTCTATCTGTAGATCTCCTTTGCTTTTCTAGTTTGCCATTTTTTATGTTTGTCATATATCCATTTGGAGTTTATCTTGGTATACAGTGTGAGATGTTGTTCTATACCAAGTTTCTGCTGAGCTGCAACCAGACATAAGTTTTCAGGTGAAATGTATTTCTACTTTAAAAGTTTGTCTAGGGGGCAGCTAGGTGGCACAGTGGATAGAGCACCAGCCCTGGATTTAGGAGGACCTGAGTTCAAATCTGGCCTCAGACACTTATCACTTACTAGCTGTGTGACCCTGAGCAAGTCACTTAACCCCAACTGCCCTGCAAAAAAAAAAGTTTGTCTACCTTGTGCTCCCCTGATACCATTCAAATTTGCATTCAAAACATTTCTTGAAATTGTTCAGTGAATTAGTCTCTTTTAGTGCCCATGCATGCATGACATTGTATTAACTATCTGGGGGTACTTAATAAAGAACAGAGAGTTGCAGTTCTAATGGTGCTGAAGATTCTACCCAATTCGATTGATTGGATTATGGAATTATATCCTTTTCTTTGGGGGGGTGGTGGTGTTTCTTCCCTTCTTCCTCCTACAGTTAGGAATGTTTAGGCCAATTGAGAAATTTTTATCATTTTGTTAAATATTTAAAAAATTATTTCAAGTGACTTGCCCAGGGTCACACAGCTAGTAAGTGTCAAGTGTCTGAGGCCAGATTTCAACTCACGTCCTCCTGAATCCAGGTCCCATGCTTTATCCACTGTGCCACCTAGCTGCCCCCAAATAAACTTTTTTTGAGGGGGCGGGGCAATGTGGGTTAAGTGACTTGCCCAGTGTCACTGTGGTAAAAATTATTTGTGGTAAAGATTAATATTCCCATTTTTAGCTAACTCATTTGGGAGGGGCCATACCTGGCCTACCCTGAGGTTATGAAGGTAGCTTTTTGAAGGACCACCCCTTTTGGGGGAAGGGGAGCTTGAACGTTCTTTCTGATGGGCCCTTGGGGTGGTGGTGTGCGGCACGCATGTTCATGCTCTGAGGTGACTGCTGTCTCTGGTCAGCAACTGTAAACTTTCAGGTTCAGTGAGTTACTGACCGAAAACCCTAAATTTCTTTGAACTAGCTAAATTGGAAAGGGTCTGGGTTAAGCTTAGAGGTAAGAATATCTATCTGTGTTTCTATTTTCCTATTTCCTTATCTTTGATTTTTATTAGTTTCACCTCTGTTGTTTAATTAATTCCCAAGTAATAAAATCTGATCCTTTTGTGAACTAAAGCTTAGAGGCTCCTTTCTTATTGGCCTGGGAGAAATATCTAAAAAGGGCTGTTCAGAGGGGAGGTTAAACCTAAAAGGGTCCCTCATATTTCCGGGACCCCAATATTAAGGCAAGTCACCCAAATAATGCTCTGTATATCAAATTTTGGCCCTCACAGTCACACAGCTAGTAAGTGTCAAGTGTCTGAGGCCAGATTTGAACTCAGGTCCTCCTGAATCCAAGGCTAGTGCTTTATCCAATGTGCTACCCAGCTGCCCCATATTATTTTTGTAAGACATTTGAAAAAAATAGCACTGTAAGATTTTTGGAAAGAAATACTGTGTACATACATGTAGGTATACATTTTTAACAGTACAGATAAATTATTTCTTGAGTTTTTTTAGTCAATAATTGTAGACAGGTGTCAAAGTGCGTAGTCTGTGCAAAATGTTTCTAAGCACTGAGGGAAGTATAATGATAAAGCATATTTACTCTCGTGGAACTTAATTTGTTGGGGATACAGTAAATATGCATATTTAATAATGTGAGTATATGCAGAAATGCATGACTATATCATATGTGTATATATTGTATTAGGTATTGGGATCTTGTGTATATCTTTGTGT
The DNA here is from genome assembly GCF_019393635.1 of Dromiciops gliroides. Classification (NCBI taxonomy): domain Eukaryota; kingdom Metazoa; phylum Chordata; class Mammalia; order Microbiotheria; family Microbiotheriidae; genus Dromiciops; species Dromiciops gliroides. The sequence goes on from NC_057862.1 coordinate 181,930,331, forward strand.
ATATGTACACATATATATGTGTATCTGCATACATATATACATACACGTGCATGTGTATATACACACACACACACACACACACACACACACACACACAAGAAACTGATACCTGTACAATAATTAAATGAGTTGAAGACTAGGAAAAGGTCTGGAGCTCTGTTGGATAGATAAAAAATGGATGGGTTAACCAGAGAGTTGGTTAACCAAGGAAAACTTACGGAACATATTGGGCATTTAGCAGTTACTTAAAAGATAGTTTGTATGAATAGGAGGTAAGTAGATGAAAGGTTCCTTCATGCACATGTGGAACAGTTTAGGTAAATGCTTAGAGATTGAAGGAGGTCTCAGTAAATAAATATTTATTAAACTTTCTACTATATGTAAGGAATTCTTCCAGTTGTGTAGGATACAAATGAAAGAGACAATTGATAAGCATTAAGAGCCCTTGCCCCCTTCTCTTCTCTCTCTCTCCCTTTACTTCTCATATTCTCCCTTTCTCTCTCTCACTCTTTCCTTTGCCCTCACCTTCCCTTTCTCTCACCTAACCTCTCACCCTTCCCTCCCCCTCTTAGGCACTGGGAATATAAAAACAAAAGTGAAATCTTTTTCACTCGAGCTATTTATGGACTAGCCAAAGGGAGACAACATGTATTTGGATATTTCTAAAATAAGTACAAGTTGATTTTGGGGAAAAGACCCTAGTAACAGGAAATCAGGAGAAGTTCCACGTAGAAGATGGTGCTTGAGTTGAGCTTTGAAGGCAATCAAAGATTCTAAGAGATGGAAGTGAGGGGAGAGTGCATTCTGGGTATGAGGGGCAGCCAGTGCAAAGGGATGGAAGTGGAAATAGAGTATTGTTTATGAAGAATAATAATGAATCTGGTTTAGTTGGCCCATAGTATTGTCCCTTTTGAGAGCTTCCATGGCCTGAGACCAATTCATATTTTTCTTAGAAGCTTTGGATGTTGGAGCTTTGACCCTGTTATCTTCTTCTTCTGAGGTTGTATTGTGGTCTACCTTTCCCCCTGGCCCATAGTATTGTAAGGCCTAAAATTCTAGCTATGATGTCTAAAATCTAATGAGTGGTCACCTTAAATTAGAAGCTTTAGCAAGAGTTTAGACTTTTAAGTATTTATTAAAGTATATTAGGGGTTAGTAAAGAGAAAAACGTGGATAAAGTATGAGATTTGCCTGCTCTCCCTATCCTGCCTGTCTCTGCCACCAAGCCCTCGCTCCTCCCAGAAACCTCCTGTGAAACAGGAAACAGGGCCATCCACACACACACAGAGCTCTAAGCTAAATGGTTGGTACCTCTGATTGACAGGACCCACAGGGCAGCAAACATCACTTCCTGACACCGAGAAACCCCAGAAAAGGTAACTTCCAGATGCTGAAGTCACATGCCTTCTTTTCATGGCCAGAGCTCACAATGTCCCTCCCAGCAGGGGGTGTCATTCCAATTCTCACAGTATATATATGCAGTCTTGTGTATTGTGGAATAAAGTTGGGAAGGTATATTGGAGTCAGGTTGTAAAAGGCTTTAAATGTCAAATAAAGGAGTTTATATTTGATCTTAGAGGGACTAGGGAGCGACATGATCAGACCTAAACTTTGGGGAAGATCACTTTGCCACCTGTGTGGAGAATAGATTATGGAGGTGGGGTAGGTAGAAGGAAGGAAACCATCTTGAAACAAAATGACAGGGAGTTATAGCAATATGCTTTTGTATAGTCTGTTCAGAGAACTATTTGGTTTTTATAATGATCCTGATCCCTTGAACTACAATGTTGTCTCTTAAGGGCAACTTGATTTGATTGGAGGTACAAAGGACTAAAACTTGCTACATAGGTAACATATAGGAAATGATAGAAGTTTTATCTATATGCTTGAGAACTTTCAAGGCCCTGGTGTTAAAATTTTTTTGGTAGATAGTAGGATCCTTGGACTATGAATAGTGGAACAACATGGTCAAAGTAGCAGTCAGAAAATGATTTGAAATGTTAATATAGGGGGAGCTAGGTAGCACAGTGGATAAAGTACTGGCCCTAGATTCAGGAGGACCTGAGTTCAAATCCAGCCTCGGACACTTTACACTTACTACCTGTGTGATCCTGGGCAAGTCACTTAACCCTCATTGTCCTGTTCCCCCAAAACAAAACAAACAAAACAACCCAGAAAACAAAATGAAATGTTAATGTAAATAATGTGTTGGAGTAGGTAGAAACACAGAAGATAGCCAAAATAATCACTGGTATTTATATAGTGTTTTAAGATTTGCAGCACTTTACATAGATGATCTCACTTGGTCCTCACAGTAATCCTCTGAAGTAAGGGCTAATTGTAGTACCTAATGAGCTGTTACCAGTATATTTTTACCTTTTCACCAATCATTTAGAGAACACAGGTCAAAGCAAAGACATTTCCTGCAATAGCATAGTAAGAACAGTAGCAACAAAACATTTTCCTCATCAACCTGGGGCTCACTGTCTCAAAACCACAGTGTCAATGACATGAATACATAGAGTTCCCAAGTGCAGTCACACATGTAGGGAAATACATGCAGCCACGGCAACCTATACTATTAGTGACATAGGGCCTCTTTAGTGTCTTCTTGTGATGTCTTCATGTATCTCTTTGTAGTCTATATTGTCTCTGCTGGCTCTCCTGGTTCTGTTTCTAACCTGAGTATGTGCTTCTGGTGCATAATCATGTCTAGCTTTGGGCTCAGCTAACGTCAACGCACTTTGGGGAAAAAACAATATTTCACACCTAAGGACCAACCAGAGTCTTGCCTCTGGACTCCTTCATCTCTTCATGGTTCTCAGCTTCAGGTGCTAGACTTTTGATTCCTGCCAGTCCCACTGGACTATGCAGCTGGACTCCCTGCTCTACTGGATACTAACATGTGCTTTTGCTACAGAACACCATTTGCTGAGAGGAGGAGGAAGGAAAGAGAAATCTCTGCTTCCTCCCTAGCTGAACTCTTAAGGATTGTTAAGAAAGAAAGGAGAAGCGCAGACTCAAGAGGCAAAGTTCTTCCTGCTTATTTTGCTTTCTTCTTGTTTGCAAAGTAGGACCAATTTACTCCTTTTATATAGGTCACAAAAGACATGATTGGGCTGCCCAGCCAATCACTAAAAGTTCTTTGTGTTACAGTATTTCATTTTTGTTGTTCAGTGATTTGTTGTGTCTGACTTTTGTGACCCCGTTTGGGGTCTGCTTGGCATTTCCTTTTCAAACCTCATTTTACAGAGGAGGAACTGAAGCAAACCGGGTTAAGTGACTTGCCCAAAGTTACACACCCTTTCTCCAATGCCTAAAACCATATAGTCCTCTCAAGGTATTAAAGAAATTCTTTAATTTAATTAGCAACTAATAGTGGCTCACAACTAGATGTGTGCTGAAATGAGCTCATACTGACTCTGTTAAATTTTCAATATAACTTAGAAATCCATATCAGATCAGGACTTAGTTTATTGCTTTGCTGATTGCATAGATTTTGAAAACTGATGTAGAAAATATTAACAATGCAAATTAAAGTTTATTTTGGAGAGTTGGTCGATAAATGTTTACTATTACACCACTACCCCTAATGAATTGTTATAGACCATGCTATTTACAATAAGTATTATTATCCCTGTCTTACAGATGACAAAACTGAGACAGTAGAGGTCAAATAATTTGCCTAAGGTCAAACAAATACTAAGTGGCAGAGCTCAGACTTGAACTCAGATTCTCTTACCCTGAAGTGAGCACTTGTTAAAAAAAATTAAACATTTAAAAATATTTTGTCATTATTAACTTCACAGACACCAAAAATGTGAGCATTTCCACGTATATACTTCTGTTTTAAGAACAGAAAAAGATAATTGTACACGAAACCATGAATCTCCTGCTTTTTTCTGTATGCTTTATAAAAATGTTTTATTGATGCTCATATCATATTCATTTTCTTGCTCCATTATAATTATTCCCCCAATTCTTTACTGCTCAAAAGCTCTTTATTAGTATAGTTAAGTAAAACAAATCCACATACTCTTGATGCCCCAAAATATGTGGCTTGTTCTTCCTCTCTAGTCCATCTCCTCTTTGTTAAGAAGTGGGAAGCTTCTTTCATTTTTGGTCTTCTGTAGTCCCGGTGCGTTCTCCTATTTCCTTTATATTCCACAAGATATTTGTACAAAAATGAGAATAAAGAAGCTGAAATGTAAATAAAACACCAACAGTTCAAAGAATAGACTTCCTTAAAAAGCAAAACATTATTTTCAAAGACAAAAGATAGTGATCTGAAAATCCGTGTTATTTTGAAACATATGACTATGCACTTAAATAGTTTCTTTTGGCTTATAGCTTGAGAGAATCATTAAAATGTATTAGCTGCCTCTGACTTTTAGATTAGTTATGAAGGCAAAGAAACTTTTTAAATGGTGTTGGTTTTAAGGAAACAGGAATTCCATTGCTCCAACTTTTTATAAGGCATATGACCCTCTTTGTGAAGGAGGGAGTGTGTGCCTGCAATGTGTCTCATCTGTTACCTGAAGGTCAGGGTATCTTGACAGTTCTGATAGAAGCAGATAGATTGGTGGGACACTGGAATATGTCTAGAGTTGAGTGCACGCACGAAAGTGTCTAGAATTGCTTCCCTTATTTCTTCTTTATATTCTCTTGAGGAAAGACTTCCTGCCATTGATATAGTAGCAGAGAATGGAGAATTGATGTGGGTAGACTAAGACTTTCTGCCTAGTGTGCAACTTGAGTAGCCATTGATTGTGGAAATTAGACTCTTTCCATGCTAGAGATATTTCCCATCAGCCATAGAGACAAGGAGTGGACAGCTGTGGGCCTTTTATGGAATCTGTGGTGCCAGATTCAGCTAATTGCTGGCAAAAAGAAATGCCTGTGTCTAGTTCTGTGGAGTTGACTTCAGACTAGTCTGGAGGCTCAAGCAGCCATTGGAATCAGGTGGATTAGATCTGCCATTAATGTTGTTATTCCAGGCTAGTGAGGAGGCTCAGAGACAGATCCACCTCACTGCCTCTCCCTTTGTTTTTTGCTTTGCTTATAGTCATGACCCTGAAATTGTTCCTCAGAATGTATCTTTTCCTCTTGAACTTTCCCCCAGCCTAAGGGAGAAAGGCGGAAGAATGTCAGCTTCATGAAAAGCCAGAATGTTTGGGAGCTATGGCTGGAGACAGTGTTTCATGTAGGTACACATGAAACATTTTTTTCTTGCTTATTCACTATTTTTTTTTTTTTTTTTTGCAGGGCAATGAGGGTTAAGTGACTTGCCTAGGTCACACAGCTAGTTAGTGTCAAGTGTCTGAGGCCAGATTTGAACTCAGGTCCTCCTGAATCCAGGGCTGGTGCTCTATCCACTGTACCACCTAGCTGCCCCCTTATTCACTATTAAATAACATTTACTTTATATTATTGTTTGTCCTTCATTCTCAAAGAGGACCAGTGACATCAGGAAGGTGATGTCTTGACTTGCAAGTGAACTGGATTTAAGTGAGGCAGGGCTGTGCAAAGTCACCAGCCTGACTCTTCCAGAGCCATCTGGATCAGAAGAGGGTTATTTGTTCTGTTAAAGGAGATTTCAAATGTGGGGAGTGGGAGTGGCAGAGTGAGGAAAGAAGATATGGAGAATAGTTTGAACCTTTGTAGTCTGAGTACCCTCTGGTGGCCAGTGAAGATACTGCAGTTGCTTTAGGAAGGCCTGTTCATCCTACTGGCACCAAAGTAACCCTAATTGGGATGACTTGTCTGGTGGCTTGAGTAATAGTGCCACTTGGTGAACAGCTCAGATATTGCATTGCTTCTTTGGATTATTGGTAAAATGACACCCCACCCTTCCAATGTACTTAAAAAAATTCATGAACTGATTTGGGCTACTTGCACTACAGCAGTGCTTTGGGCATCAAATATTATCAATACCTGTCATATATATGAATAGAAAACATTAGTTCAAGGGGAGCTTAGTGTTTCAATCAATGGAGATCATGATCTTAATGTTCCCAGGTCATTGCCTACTTCCTTAGTTATGGATCCGTATTGCATTTTTGTCCTTTTTGTTTTCTTTCATCCTTTATGTTTCTACTTTTTCTAATGTTTTAATTAAAGCTGCACCAAAAAAAATTTCAGCAAATTATAATATTTGTAGTTCTTTCATCCATAGAAAACAATTGTGTTCCCCCCATCCTGTCTAGTTTAGAAAAATCATATACCTATTTATCTTCTTTTTTTGAGATAGGAAGAACTTTAAATGCCATGGGCAAATATTATTTACCATAGTGCTTTGTATTTTATAGGTACTCAGTGTTAAATAAATGAATATATTTTCTGCTGCAATTATATTAGAGGCATATGCTTTGCTTTTTATCTCATTTGTATTTGCCTTTTAAAAATTTTGTTTTAAATAAGGTTTTATTGATGTCTTTTGTTTCTTAAAACTTCATAGTTATCCCAAGTATACTTTCCGCTCCCAAAGTGCCATCCCATATAACAAATAACTATTTTTTAGAGAAGAAAAAAAAGTCAGCACAACTGATTGATGCATTGGAAAAATCTGAAAACGTGCAATGTGCAACACCTGTGAACTTCACACCTCCATGAAAGGGTGGATTGAGGGTATCTTCCTCATTTGAGTCCTGCTTGATCTTTATAATTTTGTTATCTCGTGTTTTTTTGGTGTGTAGTTCTTTCCATTTACACATTTGTAATTACTGTGTATATTGTTTTCTTGACTCTGCCGTCAATTCCTATATATCTTTTCATGCTTCTCTTTATTTGTCACACACATCATTCCTTACAGCACAGTAAAATTCCATTATGGTCACATACTGAATTTTGTTTAGCTATTCACCAATAAAGCATCTACTTTATTTCTAGTTCTTTGCAATCATAAAAAGTGTTAATATAAATATCTTGATATGTGTGACTTTCTTCATATCAATGGTTTCCTTGGGGTAAAAGCCCAGTAATGGAGTCTGGCTCAAATAATATGAATATTTTAGTCATTTTCTTGAGTCAATATTCGTTAATTATAATGGCCTATAGTTTTCTTTCTCTTGTTTTATCTTTGCCTAGTTTAAATATTAGGATTATATTTGTCTCATAAAAGAATTCTGACCGGGTGTTTTTTTCCTTAATTTTTGAGGACAATTTGTGAAGTATGGGTAGTAATTATTCTTTTAAATTTGATAGAATTCTCCTGAATCCATTAGGACCAGGATTTTTTTTCTTCATTAGTTCCTTTCCAGCTAGATCAATTTTCTTTTTTTGAGATCAGACAATTTGAGTCTCTATTTGGTCTTCTAATGGTTTAGTTTTTTTTATATTTTTGAAGGAGTTCCTCTCTTTATGTGTGTTATTAGTTAGGTTAGCATGTGACTAACTGTGCATATGTTCTGGTTATTCTTTTAGTTTCTTCTAGTTTTGTTGTGATTTTACCTTATCCATTTGCTATTTTGTTGATTTAATTTCCTACTTTCTTCTTTTTGATCAGATTAGCTAAGGATTTATCAATTTTATTAGCGTTTTTTTTAAAAAAACAGCTTTTAGTTTTTTATCTTTTCTATGGGTGTATTTTTTCAATTTATTTACTTCCCCTCTGATTTATAAATATTAATTTATATTATATAGAATATATATTCTAATTTATAAATATGAAATTTCCTCTTTTGGCTTATTTTAGGTTTGTGTTTGTGTTGACTTTCTCATTTTAAAAAAATGTATTTTCAGTTCAGTAATTCGTTCTATTTCTATTTTGTCGGTGTATGTTTTAGGGATATTATTTTTTCCCCATGGGGACTGCTTTAGCTATTTGCCAGAAATTTTGATGTATTGTTTTATCTTTATAATTTTCTTTTACTTAGTTACTAATAATTTTTCTGATTTGTCCTTTGACCTATTCCTTACTTAAGATTTCATTGTTAAGTCTTTATTTGGATCTATGTATTTTGTTTATAGCCCCTAAATCAATGTCTATTTTTATTATGTTATGGTCTGTTAAACCATGTTTTGACTATTTCTGCCTTTTAACGTTTGTTTGAATATTTCTGTGCCCTAGTATGTGGTCAGTTTGTACAAAAGTTTTATGCAATGCCTTCTTTCTTTCCTCAGCTATTTGTAAAGCCTCATCAGACATCCATTTTACTTTTTTGCTCTTCTTTTTCTTTGTTTGTTTTTGTTTTTGTTTTTGTTGCTGCTGCTGCTGCTGCTTCCTGTACAGTATCACAAACCTCTGTCCGTGGTTCTTCAGGTACTCTAGTTACCAAATCAAATTCCCCAAATCTACTTGTCACTTCCACTTCATATTCATAAAGGGTGTTATTTAGGTCATATCTATAGGGTCTGATGGTTTCCCCTACTTTCTTTAATTTAAATCTGAATTTTGCATTAAGAACCTCATGAACTGAGCTACAGTCAGCTCCAGTTATCATTTTAACTGACTGCATAGGACTTCTCCACCTTTGGCTGCAAAGTTTATACTCAGTCTGATTTCAGTATTGATCATCTGGTGATGTTCATGTGTAGAGTTGCCTTTTGGGTTATTGAAAAAGACTGTGGGGCAACTGGGTGGTGCAGTGGATGGAGCACTGGCCCTGAAGTCGGGAGTACCTGAGTTCCGATCCGGCCTCAGACACTTAACACTTGCTGGCTATGTGACCCTGGGTGGGTCACTTGGCCCCAATTGCCTCACTAAAAAAAAGAAACAGAGTGTTTGCTATGACCAGACAGTTATCTTGAAAAAAACTCTATTAGCTTCTGTCCTGCTTATTTTTTTTTTTTTGGTGGGGGGTGAGGCAATTAGGGTTAAGTGACTTGCCCAGGGTCACACAGCTAGTAAGTGTTAAGTGTCTGAGGCTGGATTTGAACTCAGGTCCTCCTGACTCCAGGAGGTACTCTATCCACTGCTCCACCTAGCTGCCCCTGTCCTGCTTCATTTTGTGTACTCCAATGCCTACCTTGTCTGTTATTCTAATTATCTTTAAATTCTCTCCTTTAGCATTCCAATCCCCAATGATGAATGTGACAAAAAATTTTTTTGGTGTTATTTCTAGAATATGTTGTAGTTCTTCATAGAATTGATCAACTTTGCCCTCTTTGTCTTCAGTGGTTGGAACATAGACTTGTATTACTGTGATGTGGAACGATTTGCCTTGGATTCGAACATCTATCATTCTGTCATTTTTGAGATTATATTCCAGTATTGCTTTTTTTTCACCCATTTATTGACTATGAGGACTACTCCATTTCTTAGGGATTCTTGTGCACAGTAGAATTTAAGTCAACTGATTTAAATTCAACTATTCGCATCCATTTGAGTTCACTGACACCCAAGATATTGATGTTTAGTCTTTCTGTCTCCTATTTGACCACATCCAGTTTACTTTGGTTCATAGATCTTACATTCTAGGTTCCTATGTAATACTGATCTTTATACTCACTAGCTGTGTGACTGTGGGCAAGTCACTTAACCCTCATTGCCCTTCCCCCTCCCAAAATCTATTTTTCAAGTAACAAGTATTTCTTCTCCTTTCCATTGAAAACAAAAATGGAAAAACAAAGTCCTTGTAACAGATATGCCCAGGACATATACTATGTCCAAAAATGTGAATCTCATACTGTTTTCTGAGTCTACTGCAGCTGGAAGTAGATGACACATTTCAGCAGTTACCTAGAATCATACTAAGTTATTGCATTGATGAAGGTTCTTAAGTATTTCAAAGTTGTTTGTATTTATTATGTTGTTACTGTATAAATTGCCCCATATCTCTTTGTTTTGTCTTGTATCAAGTGATAGAAGTTCTCTCAGATGTCTCTGAAATCATCCTTTCATTTCTTATGCACTGTAGTATTTTATGATGTTGATGTGCCTTAATTTGTTCAGACATTCCCTAATTGATGAGCGATGCTGATTTTTTTGTCATATGTGTATGAGCATGTGTATTTTAGCAAAAGGATTTTTTTGTTGGGCTTATTCATATGTTTGAATTTACTTAATTGCACTGATGAAAATGTGAGGAAATGTACTTCTGTGATCTTTCAGGTATTATTTATATCATTAAATCATTAAATTAAATGACCTGGAATTAATTTATCCATTAGACTATGAGCTCCTTAAGATCAGGGACTATCTTTTACTTTTCTTTGTATCTCCAGTACTTAGCACAATGCTTATTAGGTAATAGGTACTTAATAAATGTTTATTGACTGATTCCAGCCTCTGCTACTGGAAACCAGAATTACTTCAAAACATGTTTTCTTTTATAGTTTTTTAGAAGATTACTTAACATAGTGCCACATTATCTCTTATCAAAAAATTAGATACAAAAGGCAAAAGACCGAGCCATTGAAGAACTTACAATCTAATGAGGGATAAAACTTGCAAACAGCTATATAAAACAAGCTATGTGCCAGGTAAATTGGAAATAATTAACAGAGGGAAGCAATCAGATTAAGAGGAAATGGGAAGGGTTTCCCGTAGAAGGTGGACTTTTAGCTGGTACTTGAAGGAAGAAGCCAGGAGGAACACTCTAGTGCTCGGGGACAGCCAGTGAAAATGCCTGGAATAAGAAATGGAGTGTCTTGTTTAAGGAACAGTAAAGAGGCCAGTGTCATTGGATTGAACAGTATAAGGTGGAAGAAGATTGGAAAGGAGTTGGGTTAGGGTAGTTAGGAAAAGGTTTTACAGGTCAAAGGGATTTGTATTTGATTCTGGAGATGATGAGAGGCAATGTCTGGCGTTTATTTAGTAGTGTGATGACATGCAGATCTGCCTTTTAGGAAGATCACTTTGGTAGCTGAATGGAGGATAAACTGGAGTGGGGAGACACTTGAGGTAGGCAAACTCATTGGCAGGCTATTGCAATGGTCCAGGCATAAGGGGATGGGAACCTGTAGCAGGGTAGTTTCAGTAACAGAGGAAAGAAAGGAGCATATTTGAGAGATATTGCAAGGTAAAATATACAGAACTTGGAAAAAATTGGATATCTGGGATGAGAGATAGTAAGGAACTGAGGAGAAGAGTAAATAATAAATAACAACAACAGCAACAGCAGCACCTCTTTTATATCACTTACTATGTGACTCTGTTCTAAATGCTTTTAGACAATTATCATCTCATTTGATCTTCACAACAACCCTGGGAGGCAGGTGCTATTATTATCCCCATTTTACAGATAAGGAAATGAACAGGTTAAGTGGTCAACAGGGGTCACACAGCTAGTAAGTGTCTGAGACTAGATTTGAATTCAAATCTTCCTGAGCCCAGGCTCAACACCCTATCCACTACACCACCTAGCTGCCTTGGTTGACAGCTTGGAGGACTGAGAGAGGATGGTAGTGTCTTTGACGGTAGAGAGGTTTGGAAGGGGAGAATATTTGGGGAGAAAGATAATGAGTTCAGTTTTGAGCGTATTAAATTTAAGATATCTATAGGACATCAGTTTGATCTGTCTATTAGGTTGTTGGAGATGAGACTAGAGATCAGTAGAGAATTTAGGGTTGGATAGATTTTAGAATCATCAGCACAAAGATGATAATTAAATCCATGAAAGCTAAGATCACCAAATATGGTAGAAGGCGTCAGTACTTATCTTGTTTGTACATGAGTCTTTGCATATTACTTCCTCCACTATACTGTGAACCCTTTGACAGCAAGAACTGTTTTTACCTTGCTTTATATTCCCAGCAGTTAGCACAGTGTCTGACACTCCTTGCTGAAGTAGGAATTGGCTCTGAGGTTTTGTGATTCTATGAAATGATGGCAGTTTTAATTTTATTGAATTCTTTTAGGGAATAAGGTGAACTGTGAGTAGAATGCTTTCCGTCCCCCAGAGTAAATATATCATAAACTCTACAAGGGAACTATTTACTTCAGAGAATATTATGTTACTCCTCCATTCCTGAAGATCAAATACTTCTTGTCAAGTGCCTTCTTTTTGCTTTATGCCTCAATTTTAATGCATTTTAACAAATAGTTGCCTCTTCAGATAAAATACTGGGCTATTGTAGAACTTTTGTGAAGGCAGATATTTAGTTTCCTTAGGATTAAAAAAAAGTTATAAAAGGTTAGCATACAAAAAACAAATTCTATTTTTCCTGGTTCACCCATCTTTGTGCTTTCTGTGACTTTCGAATCTCAGAAATGCTTTCCTGATAGTTGCTTGGCAACCATTGTTATGCTTCCTAGTAGCATATTTCTACCTTGATGCTCTTGTACTTAATCTTCTAGTCACTTAAAGCTTCTTTTTTTGCAAGTAGAACTTGTGAAATACAATTGAAATTGGGAGACTATTAGAAAAAATATGTACAGAATGCTCCTTTTTTTTTTTTTTTTTAGTGAGGCAATTGGGGTTAAGTGACTTGCCCAGGGTCACACAGCTAGTGAGTGTTAAGTGTATGAGGCCGGATTTGAACTCAGGTCCTCCTGACTCCAGGGCCAGTGCTCTATCCACTGCACCACCTAGCTGCCCCAGAATGCTCCTTTTTAAAGTGTATATTACTAGTATCTCCCTTTTGCTTATTCCATGTCTACTTTAATTGGAAAGAGCAATTAGTTTTGGAGATGAGGAATTATATGTTCATTAAAATGAACATAGCATATATCCACTCCTTATTATGTTGTTGGCACTTTGCTGAGCATTAGGAATAGAAATACAAGCAAAAAGAATCAGGCCCTGTCCTGTGGGAGCTTATGTTCTAATGGAGGAAGACTGCACATCAAAAGAAACTGAAAAGAGTTGAGGAGGGGAGGCACTCACCCTGGGGCATGACGGGGAATTTTGGCTTGAAGCCTAGTGAGAAATGGTCAAAAAATTTCCAGGTTTAAACTCTTTCCTCCCAAATTCCACAGTTCATTACAATTTATTGAGAAAAATTACATTTACATAACAACTTTTCAATACACAAAAAGCAGGATATGCACACTTGTTCTTGGAGAAAATAGCAACATACTTATTGCTTTACAGATTACAAATAATATTCTCATAATGTGACATCATTTGAACATTGCAATGGTCTTATGAGAGAGATCCAGTATTATCTATGGAATTCATTTTATGCTTAAATGGTTTGCTTGCACAGGTATTACAACTTAATAAGTGATGGGACTAAGCTTCAAACCCAAGTGTTGTAAGTCTAGTTTACTTTTTATTATACTATGCTGCCTCTGAATGCTAGACTTAAAAAATTTGGAGGTGCCTTTTATATAATGAAAATGTCTCAGAGAAGCATCATTTTATGATGATAGAAATTTTTTTTTCCCTCTTAAGGAAGGTGGCTAAATTTGTAATTGGCTTTCAAAAGTCTACTCCCTCATTTGTTGTAGCAATACACTATAGAATTAATATTTAAAGTACAATGGAAGTCCATAAACCATTACTCTAGTACATACTTGGTATGTGATTACAGATATTAAAAGAGAGTACTTATATTTATATTCACTAAGTATTATCCTGAAAGTGATCTTTAAATGATATACTATAATACTTTGGCAATTCATTATTTCTGTTAACTGGCTACAGATTATAATCCATCCAGTGCCTTTCATTCGGTGAAACTATTTTCCATGTTCTCTGGTAAATTGTTTATGAGTTCTTTTTCTAGGTCTTTTAATATTGTTTGTTCCCACGTGTGAATGCACAATGCTGAGACCTAGAATGCAGTATTGTGTGGGACTCCAACAATTCCTATTTTCTCTATACAGTAAAATATACCATAAACTCAGATACCATAAGATATAATTTATTTACATAGATGATCATATTTTTGTTATTGCCTTTGTACTATTTGTAATCAGCATTGGAATTAAGACATTTAGGAAGGATCCTGGCTGGCTATACAATTTGGCCTTATGGAGTGATAATAGTTTCATCTTATAAATAACTGTAGACTAAAGCTGATCCTGAGGTATTCAGTCTCAGGAACTAGATCTTATTATTCAACAGAAAGATGAGTAGACTTAGCAGTTGAAAGGCTAACATGATCATTGCTTTGACACTTTTTGGAAGTATGTTAAATATCTATCTTTTGTATATAAAGATGATACTACTGAGATGATACGTTATGAGGAAGATAAAGCATTCGGAATTATTTTTCTATTGGTGATAGATTTACACTGAATCATGTACTTTTATCCACTGTTTCTTCTTTACCATGCTTTTGTAGAATGGTTGAACATGGTTAGGTGTGAGATCTTCAGCAATTAAACTGCAAAGATAACCAGCCCACAAGGCACTAAAATTATTATTTTAGTTTCCTTAGCAAGTGCTGTAGCCATTTGAGCTGACAAAACACAAACAGTATACATATTTTTAAAGTTTGAACTAGGGGTTGGGAGCCAAGATGGTGGAGTACTGAGAAATACAAGGAAGCTCTGCCCTGGTCTCCCTGCCCCTCCCAAAGGAAAAAAACACATACTCTTCTATATAGATGTAGAAAATACACTAGACTGAATCCTGATTAGGAAATTCAAGAGAAAGTCACAGTGAGTCACTTTTCTAGTCCAGATTGGCATAGGGAGACAGAGAAGTTTGTGGATACTGGGGACAGAGGAGCCAGCCAGTTGTTCAGATCATTCTAGTGCAAGGAGAGACTGAACACCAGGGCTGGATGAAGTCCCAGTACTTTGTGCTATGGGAAGAAACTGGTGCCAACTGACAGCTTTGTCAGTCACTAAATGGTTCAAGATCAGAGGTTCAGGGTGGACTGGGGGTGGGATGGGATGGGGTGAGGAAGGAAACCTGCATGCAGGGTGGCATTCCTGGTTGAGGATCAGTCATGGGCCTTAGCCTGTAGTTTTTTTTTTTTTTTTTTTTTTTAGTGAGGCAATTGCCCAGGGTCACACAGCTAGTAAGTGTCAAGTGTCTGAGGCCGGATTTGAACTCAGGTACTCCTGAATCCAGGGCCAGTGCTTTATCCACTGTGCCACCTAGCTGCCCCCCTTAGCCTGTATTTTGAGAGAGGAACCTGTTCAGAATCAAGCAGCAGCAGTGTAGCTCTTACTCTTAGAGCAGAGTGTGGGTCTCAATTCCAATTTATTGTCCCGTATAAAGCCTACAGAAGAATAATCAGGGCAAGAATCAAAAACCAAAGTGGAGCCTGTAGTTCTATACCCCAGAAACCAGCAGAGCTTCCCAGTAGCAGTGTATTGTTGCTCTGACCCATGTCTAAAACTTGCAGAGTTCAGACCATGGGGGCAGTGATCATTATTTGCCTTTGATCAGTCCATTTTGAGAGCACTGAAATCTTGAAAGTTCCCTGTCTGAGCTGTCCCTAAGACACTGTCCCTGAGATATGCTTAGTACCCTCAAGAAAGCAACAACAGTATCAACCTAGACTTTTCTTCCAAAAGTGTTACAGAGTCTAACCCTAACATCAAATGAATAAAAGAGAATCCCACCATTAAGAGTTATTATGGGGGGCAGCTAGGTGGCACAGTGGATAAAGCACTGGCCCTGGATTCAGGAGGACCTGAGTTCAAATCTGGCCTCAGACACTTGACACTTACTAGCTGTGTGACCCTGGGCAAGTCGCTTAACCCTCATTGCCGTGGGGGGGGGGGGGGGAAGTTATTATGATTCCAAAGATGTTTAAGACAGAAACTCAGAAGAGAATTACTCCAAAATGTCTACAAGTAAAGCCTAAGAAAAACACAACTTGAGCAAAAATTCAACTGGAACTCTGGGAAAAGATGAAGGAAGAGTTTTTAAAAAAGAGTTAAAAAGTTTTTATTGAAATGAGAGTACTAGAGGAAAAAATTGGAAAAGAAATTAGAACAATGGAAGAATGAATGGGAAAAGGAATTAACAGGTTGATGTAAGAGGTACAAAACCTTGTCCAAGGAGTTAAGAATTATCAAATTGCCAGGAAGCTATGACAAAAATAAGTGTTTGCACATCCTATTTCAAGAAATCTTAAAACTGCCTGGATCTCTTAGAACCAAATAGAAATAATCCATTGTTAACATCCTGAAAGAAACCCCCAATTGGAACCTCCTATGAACGTGAAATCCACAATCCAGGTCAAAGAAAAAATACTGCAAGAAGCCAGAAAGAAAGAATTCACTTACTATGGAGCCACAGTCAGGATCACACACAGTTTTGCAGCCTTCACTATAAATAAAGAGAAAGCTTGGAATATGATATTCCAGAAGGCAAAGGATAAAGGTTTATAGTCAAGAACACATTATCTAGAAAAACTGAAAAACCAGAAACTAGAAAAACTAGAAAAAACAGAGGAAAAATAATGGATCTTTAAGTAAACAGAGGACTTCCAAATATTCCTGATAAAAAGACTAGAGCTTGTGTAGAAACTGTGAAGGTCAAACACAGGAATTAAGAGAAATATAATAAGGTAAATATGAATGAACAATTTTAAGGCAGGTAGTTAGTACAGTGGGAGGGCTAAGCCTGATATCAGGAAATGACTTGTATTCAAATCCAAACTCAGGTATTTACTAGCTTTGTGACCCTAGGCAACTCACTTAGCCTTTGTCTGCCTCACTTTCCTTAAGCGTGAAATAATAGATAATAATAGCACTTAACCTCACGGGGTTTCCTATGGGAGTTCTGTATACTGATGAAATCACAGATTCACTCTCTATGTCAATAGAAGAAAGATGTAGTTCATCAAGACACTGAGAATATGGGAAGAACCAATCCATACATGAAACAACTGAAAAACATTACCATGCTGTCTGGACACCTCTCCCTTCCCTGCCCGGTATATCAGTTATCAGATGACCATATATTCCAAAGATATATCTCCATCATTTTCTTCATGTAATTTTCTAATGATTGTTGACAATTACATTGCTAAATTCTTTCCATATCTGTGGTTCATCTGAACCTGGAAACCTGCACTCTAGTAAAATAGACTATTAATCTCTTCATTTATCTTGAACTTTAATTCCCTCTTAACCATATCTTTTTCCTACCCTTTTTCAGTTTGGAAATCATTCTTTTTGATAGAGAAGTTGAGAAGCAAGATAAGAATAATTAAGTAAGTAGTGGTTAAGCAAGATAAGACAAAGAACAGTTTAGCACCAAAGTGATTTTCCTAAAGTGCTCAACCACCTTTCCCCCTCCCCCACCCCCCCAACACACACAGAGTAAACTCTATTGGCTCCCTATTACCTTCATGATCAAATACAAAATAATCTATTTGGACATTCAAAGCCTTTCATTACCCAACGCTCTACTACCTTTTAATTCTCTTTATACCTTATTTCCTGACCAGTATTCTTCCATCCAGTAACACTGGCTTCTTAGCCATTCCATGAACAAAATACTCCATTTCTTTTTCCCTGGTATTTTCTTTGGCTGTCCCCATGTCTGAAATGCTCTCCCTCCTTTGCAGTCCTACTGATCTCTCTGGCTTTCTTTTAGTCCAATAAAAATCCCTTCTTTTTCCTAGAAGCCCTTCTCTACCTCTCTTAATTCTAGTGTCTTCCCTCTGTTAATTACTTCCTATGTAATCTGCATATAGCTTACTTATACAAAGCTTATAGGCTAATGGAAGAGACAACATACAACAATTATTGTATATAATGGAGACCATATGCAAACAATTATTATATATAATTGTCTGCATGCTGTCTTCTCCATTAGATTGCAAAATTCTTGTATTTTGTCTCTTTTGTATCACATATGCTTAGCACAATGCCTGGCACTTAGTAGTTACTTAATAAAGGTTGATTGATTGTCAAATATTCATTACAAAGAGATGCAGCTAAAATTCCTTTTCATGAAAAAATGCATGAACATAAGTATATTAATAAACTGTATTGAAGCAAGATTTAAAAAGGAAAAAAAAGATATTTATAAATACCAGCCCTATTTTCATAGTATTATAAGCTGTTATAATAGGTAACTGGGTGGTGTGTAGCACCAAGCACAGGGACTGGAGCTGGAAAGATCTGATTGCAAACCTTGCCTTCAACATTCTGGGCAAGTCACTTAACTCCTGTTTGTCTCAGTTCCTCATCTGTAAAATGGGGATAAATTGGAGAAGAAAATGGCAAACCAATTCAGTATCTCTGCCAAGAAAACCCCATGAACAAAGTTTATGGGGTCATGTAGAGTCAGACATAACTGAACAATAAACCATTATAGATCAACTAAAATATAACAGGAATAAAGATTTGTATACATAAACAATTATTTTAAAGGAATTGTGCGTTGAAGAGGACTACTGTGTAATTTTATAGAGCTAGTAGGAAATGAAATTGTTCCTTTTCACACATCTTCCCATCTCATAAACCTCTTATCCTATAATAGAAGTAATTAAGTGAATTAATTGTGAGAACTGGTTGAAGAAAGTAGGGGTGGTAAGCCTGGAAAAGAGAAGACTTAAGGAAGACAAGGTAGTGGTTTTCCAGTATTTGAAAGTCTTTTATATAAAAAAGTAATTAGATTTTTTTTTGTTTGACTTTTGAGGACAGAACTAGAAGACAAGTGTAGAAGTTACTAAGACTAATATAGTGTTGATGCAAGGAAAAATCACTTTGATAGGTGTGAGGTGGTACCTCAGAGTTGTTTAGTTTGCATTTCTCTAATTAATAGTGATTTAGGACATTTTTTTCATATGACTACAGATAGCTTTGATTTCTTTGTTTGAAAACTGCCTGTTCATATCTTATGACTTCATCAATTGGGGAATGACTTGCATTTTCATAAATTTGACTCAGTTCTCTATATATTTGAGAAATAAGACCTTTATCAGAGATGATTGAAAAATTCCTCCCTCTCCTATCCCCTGGTTTTCTGCTTTCCTTATAATTTTGGTTGCACTGGTTTTGTTTGTGCAAAAGCTGTTAAATTTTATATAATCAGAATTATCTATTTTACATTTTGTAATGTTCTCTATATTTTCTTTTATCCTAAATCCTTTCCTTATCTATAGATCTGACAAATAAACTATTCCATGCTCTCATATCACCCTTTATGTGTAAATCATAAGGAAGATTCACAGGTGAAATGTTGTTTCAGAGAGATGAGTAAAAACTGTTATTTTTATTATTATGTAGAAATAAATAGCTGCCTTTATTTATGCAACTCTTCTGAGTATTTTATTATACTGGTCTTTGGATCTAAGTAAAGAAGGACTAAAAATGAAGATTTTTTTCCCCTTCTTCCTTTTACTAAGTATCATTTGATTGGCATTGATATTTCTTTCTGAAAATGATAGACTGAATCTATGTTCTTATAGCATTGGTTTTCTCTGGTACATTTTGTCAGAATACCTTGTGACCAGATCATCAGTTGCAGTTTCAAATTACTTATTAACAGCCTCTGTAGTTCTTTAAAGTGTTTTTTTCCCTGAAATATAATTTTGAACTGGACTTGTTATTTTATTCTCACTTGTTATCTATAGTGTCTCCAGTAGTGTTGTATATGTACATGAACAGCATTCAAAGTGTAGTGGGAAGAACTCTGGGATTTGGAGAGGCAGAAAAAAAAAACGAAGAAAAAAAAACACTGAGTGATGAATGATGGACTTCCATTGAGTCAAGAATACTTGGAATTATATACTCCTGTCTTAGTTGTTCAACTAGTCTATGATTATGACCAGTCACTTCATCTCTCAGAGCTTCAGTTCCTTATCTGTATAGTAAGAATAACAATACCTTCCCATCCTATCTCAGACGGTTGTTGAGACTCAAGTGATATGATAAATTATAAAGTGAAAGCACTTTAAAGTTGATAAAATGCTATATGAACAGCATTAACTACATATGTCTATATATCTATATACATATATGCATACTGAGAGAAAATACTATATTTGGACTCTTCTCAGAGCCCTAAAGGCAGAGAGTGAGTCTGGTTTCAGGCCCTACCGTTTTGTTGCCCAAACCTCCTAGGAGGGGGCCGACTGGCACACAAGGCTCTGGGGAGCCAAGGCTCCTGGGCCTTAGGCTCAAGTAGGACCTGGAACAAGTTCTTTGTTTTGTGGGAACCAAGCTAAATTGGGAGTTCACCTTGAGGTACCCAAGGTGATCCCCATGTGACCCCAATGTTCAAATTCTGACTTAAGTTTTGTTTCTTGACAAGTTATGTATGGTTATGTGTGTTAACTATTCTAGTGAGGAATAGGGACATTCTTGCCCAGAATAAGGTTAAGGCATAGTGCCACAATCTGAGTGGTCAACCAGTGCAATCGGATTGGTTGTTTTTTTCTTTTTCTTTCTTTTTTTTTTTTTTTAGTGAGGCAATTGGGGTTAAGTGACTTGCCCAGGGTCACACAGCTCGTAAGTGTCAAGTGTCTGAGGCCGGATTTGAGCTCAGGTAGTCCTGACTCCAGGGCCGGTGCTCTATCTACTGCGCCACCTAGCTCCCCCCCCCCTTTTTTTTTTTAGTGAGGCATTTGGGGTTAAGTGACTTACCCAGGGAAAACCTATTACATACAGATTTTTTTTGTGTGTGTGTTTTTTTTTTTTTTTGCAGGGCAGTTGGGGTTAAATGACTTGCCCAGGGTCACACAGCTAGTAAGTGTTAAGTATCAGAGGCCAGATTTGAACTCAGGTCCTCCTGAATCCACCGATTGGTTGTTAATGGGGCAGTCTGATTGGCTGACTGATGAAATCTGATTGATCCTTACAGTTACCATATATGGGAGGTTGGTACTATATGCTGTGATTGGTTGTTTTTGTAATGCTGTATGTAAATGAGAACTGTAATGTGATTGGTCCAGAGGGTCCTTTGAGGGGTATAAATAGAGGTGAAGGACCTCACTTCAGTGCACTCTCTGGCACATTCAGAAGAATGCCCATCTTTGTGAAGAAGCCTTTACCCACTGATTGCTGCCTGTTTGGATTCTTTGAGTGGTGACCTGCTAGCAACACTCGAGCTACTAACACTCGAGCTACTAACAGTCGAGCTGTGTAACGCTATTTGAGCTATTAGCCACGTTTCTAACAATACATACGTATAAACATATATTCTTTAGGCTCTCAGAAATGGCAAAAATATTACTGACCTCAACATATTACAGAGTCTTATACTGTATCATGTTAGACACTCAGTTTAAGATCTATATACAGTTGATTCTTTTTCTTTTCTTTTTTTTTTTTTTGTGGGGCAATGAGGGTTAAGTGACTTGCCCAGGGTCACACAGCTAGTAAGTGTCAAGTGTCTGAGGCTGGATTTGAACTCAGAGCCTCCTGAATCTAGGGCCGGCGCTTTATCCACTGCGCCACCTAGCTGCCCCTATACAGTTGATGCTTATTTATGGATTTCATATATGTGAATTTGCCTACTTATTAAAATATATTTGTAACCCCCAAAGCAATACTTATAACACTTCCATGGTCATTGGCAGACATGCAGAGAGCAGCAAAAATATTTGAGTTGCATGTTTCCAGCTGAGGTTGAACAAGTCTTCTTGGGACCTTTTTTTTCCGCCTATTTAGTACCATATTTTCCTCATTTCTGTGCTTTTTGTTGATTATTTTGCTGTTTAAAATAGCCCCCAAGTACAGTGTTGAAGTGCCATCTAATGTTCCTAAGCACAAGAAGGTTGTAATGAGTCTTACAGTGAAAATTTGTGTGTTAGGTAAGCTTTGTTCATGCATGAGTTGTTACTATTGGCCATGAGGTCAGTCTTAAAGAATCAACAATATGGTACAGCTAGAAAAAGGAAGAGGAAATTTGCCAGTCTGTTCCTGAAGCCACTCTGGAAAGTGCTAAAGTAAATGTGACCAGAGGCTTGCCAAAACCTAACCTTAGGAGCAATGACTCAATATTCACTAACTCAGAGATTGTGGTGACTTTATTGAATATAACTACTGAGAACAACAGGAATCAACTGTATCTTCATTGAAGCTGGGTAGGACCTCTGATCACATCAAGCTTCTCCAGACCTCTCTGGGTACTAGAACTTTCTGTCTGGCAGTGGAGTAGGTGACAAGTTTTTGTAATACTGTGGTATGGGTGAAACCAATATTAGACCCCTATGAGGAACCAGAATGGGGTTAGAGCTGCTTGAATCAGAATCAGAACTCTGTTTTCCTGTTTCCTACTATAGTAAGCACTAATTGATGATACAGGAAGATGCTTAAGGGAATCTTTATTTCCTTTGATATGAACTGTTTGACTTATGATTTTTAATATGGATTTTAATATGGATACCAAGAGGTAGTCTATAATTTAACCCGTCCTCTTAAACTTAAGTAATTTCTTTATAGTTACCTAAAAGGATATTATTGTATGTAAAAATACATATTTTCCTGTTGTAATGATTGGAATGATGCCACCTGCTGGAGACTTACTGTAGAAGAGCTCCACCCATGAGGTGAAGGTCTTTGAGGGCAAGACCATGCGTCTTTTCTTTGGTATCAGGAAGTGACGTTTGCTTGTGGGAGGAAGAAGGGGGAGCCAGGTGCTCTGACTCCCTCTCTTTCCTATGGACACTGGTGGAGAGGGGAGCTAGAAATGCATTCTTCCTTTATTAGATAGATGAATGTAGGCCTTTTCTTCTCTCTTTACCAAATTCTTATTCTCTTTAATAAATGCTTAAAAGTCTAACTTTTGCTAAAGCTTATAATTTATTGGCAACCACTCATTAGATATTTTAGGCAGACTAGCTAGAATTTTAGCCTTTAACATGATGGCTGACCACAAAGAGGAAAGCTGAAACCTCCATCTTCTAATCTTCAGGTTGGGTAAGAAATTTCTCCTACCCTGTCCCTTTAAACTGCTAAGTACCAGCTGTTTTCACTTTAAATTTTTTCAAATGGACCTTTTAAACTCCCTAATTACCCTATTTTTTATTTTAGTCTGTTTAACCAGACAAATGGGGGATAAGATCATGTTAATGCTTTGTTTTTGTGGATTTTTTATTTTTATTTTTGTTAGAAGAGCCAGCAAGGTGCTCACACAAGGGAATATCTCCCCCTCTCCCAGCCATGCTTTTTCAGAGAAACCTGGCACTCCTGCATTTTTTTCAAATTCTAATGCTAAGAGATTCTCTAATTTTGCATGCCTGGAGGCTAGGACCCAACCTCTAGAAGCCTTTAATCCCCTACCAGTGGAGGAAATGGGGGAAGAGGAACCCAGGCCTGAGTTCAAAATGAAGTCTGATTCAAATTGCCCTGGTCCCTCCCCTCCTCTCCAGACTCCACCTTCTACTCCTCCCATGGCCAAGCCCATTGCTTCCCCTGCCTGGGAAGTCCAGAGATCTGATACGCATGTGCAGCTTTCTCTACCTGCATTTGCAGTTTCAGGCTCAACCCTTCCCCAGCCTGGCTGTGCTTCTGACTCAACCTTAGAAAGCCCTTTAAATTCCAGATATGCTCATTTTGTTCATAATTTTGCTAATCTGCTTTTGTCTTTAATTAGTAACCTTCTAAAGCATTTGTATTATGAAAGGACTGGCAGACAATATAGAGGGGTTAAAGAAGAAAAACTTAAGCTGAATAGTTCAAGACTCCACTTCTTTGGCCATGGAAGGGTATATATTTTACAGAAATGTAGAAGTAAGCAGCAAGGTATTGATATGAGTACTGGGGATTTTAGATATCAGAATCAAAAGTGTTCTAAATTCACTCAGAGTAATAGTATTAGTTCAGAGGTTACGTAGGATTTCTATGCTATTACATCTATGTTTTGAAATTAATGGTATGGGTTTATTTTCAGAGATTTTCATGCTTTTGAGATTGTGTTTTATACTTAGTTTAAAAAAAAGAGGATATTGGTAAAAGCTTTTGTAGTCATGTAATCAAGTTTATATTTTATAATACTCTTATTAATATTAAGTTCATATTCATTTAGATTTCCCTAGTTTGAATTTCATTGTCTTTCATTGTTCCATGTGTATTTTCTTCTATTCATTCATCTATCTAATTTTGAAACATTGCAAGATGGTTTTGATTTTATAATACAGTGTTAATTCTAGGAGTATTGTGCTTCCATATTCTGAGTTGTTTGTTTTTGTTATTTTTTTCTCTCAACTGATTATTTGATCAAACTCTTTAAAGCATTTCCCTGGCAAATTGGTTGCCCTGGCAAGTGTAAATTTATTCTAGAAGTATTATTTTTGATAAGCATATTCAAAAAAAAAAGAGGGGAACATTTGTAAAAGTTTTCTTTTTTCAAAAAAAAGTTTTCTTTGAGATTGTGTTGTGCTTTAACTTGTATTTAAATGTTACGATTTTCACAAAAGTAATTGTATACTTAGTAAAAAAAGGCATTATTTGAAATTGTTGCATAATTATATATTATATTCTGAGTCAAGATGTATTCACATTTTTTGTGATCATTTATTATCCTCAATTTTTAAATCCATATGAGACTTGGATTATGGGAACTTATCATTTAAGACATTAATTGCCTTTATTCTGAGTTATCAGATGCCAATTGGCCAAGATGCCATCCAGTCACAAGAGGAATATATGCAAGAGCAGACATTGAACTGTCACATGAGGGGAGACATGCATGAAGTCAAGGTATGGCTGAGGGAACGGCTTTTGACAAATGTTGAGGCAGGATTCTCTTGGTTTAATATTTTATTTTCTTTTTCCCCACAATACTGTACAGATGGCTGGAAGTTTTGATCCCACCCATCTCATTCTTCACCTGGCTTCTATGCCCCCTCCTATATGCCTGATGCCATGGACATCTCAATCCCATGCATCTGATTAAGTCTGACTCAGTTTCCTCCAATATGTTCAGTGGCATGGACATATATTCCTTCCACCTATTTTAAGCCTGGCATACTGCATGGGCAGTACATATTGCTCAAGTGTGGGAATGCTCATATCCCATTATTTCTCTGTTCTTTTATGGTAACCCCCATAATTTTCTCAGGTGTCATGATAAATATAGTGTTGAATTTGGCCTTGACACCTGTTACCACTTATATTATATTTTAAAATTTCTCATAATGGCATGAGGATAATTAGGCAGATGATGCAAAAAGTAATGAAACAAAGATAAAAATTATTTTTAGAAATTAATATCGCAGCAATTGTCTTCTCAATTTACCCTCCATAAGGGGGGACTATAGTAATATTAATTTTAAAGAATGTTTCAATTTTTGTTTTATTATATGTTTCATGTGTAACAACTAAGATTCTGAATTCCCTTAGACATGTTTTTGAGAACTTTCATTGTTTTATTTGATTATTGACAAAGCTATTTTAAAGTTGTGTTAAGCTCAATTTTGTAGGAAATTTTCCTGGCTGATTACCAGCATCCACATATCAACCCCTGAAAAGACTTCGATTCCACGACTACACCTAGAGGACATCTGAGAAAAGACTTTCAGAGACTTTAAATGAACAGTTTTGTTGTTGTTGTTGTTGTTGTTGTTGTTTTCTTTTTCTCTTTCTGTTATAATATACACCATTTGTTACATGTACTCTCTGCAGAGCCCCTCCCTTTGCAAGACTAATGTCAAAGCGCCAGTTCATGAGGACAAAAAACCACCCCTCTGGACAAAACTTTCCTCTCTCCCTTTTCTATATTGTTATTAACATATTGTTAGTTAGCATAGGTTATTATATTCTGATATTTTTTAATATTTCACCAAGGAAATGCCCCATTTCTTGAAGACACAAAGCAGGGACTGTAATGATTGGAATGATGCCACCTGCTGGAGACTTACTGTAGAAGAGCTCCACCCATGAGGTGAAGGTCTTTCAGGGCAAGACCATGCATCTTTTCTTTGGCATCAGGAAGTGACGTTTGCTTGTGGGAGGAAGAAGGGGGAGCCGGGTGCTCTGACTCCCTCTCCTTCCTGTGGACACTGGCGGAGAGGGGAGCTAGAAATGCACTCTCCCTTTAATAGATAGATGAATGTAGGCCTTTTCTTCTCTCTTTACCAAATTCTTATTCTCTTTAATAAATGCTTAAAAGTCTAACTTTTGCTAAAGCTTGTAATTTATTGGCGACCACTCATTAGATATTTTAGGCAGACTAGCTAGAATTTTAGCCTTAACACTGTATAATTAAAATGGTTCCTTATGATGAAGCTTCTTGTATATACAAGTGTAAGTAAGAACACACATATTTGACTTGAAGTCCATTCCTTATATTTTTCTCTTGGTGGAAATGCAGAATCCAATTGGTGTGTTACCTAACTTTTTTGGGAAAGGGGACAAATATTTTAAACCCTACTCTGTGCCAGGCACTTTACAGATATTATCAAGCACTTTACAAATATTTTACCATTTGATTCTCATTACAAACCAATGAGGTAGATGCTGTTATCCCAGTTTTACACTTGAGGAAATGGAGGCAGAGGTTAAGTGACTTGCCCAGAGTCATTCAGCTAGAAAGTATCTGAGTTTGAATTTGAACTCAGGTCTTCCTGACTCCAAGCCCGGCACTCTATTTAATGTACCACCTAACTGCCCCTGGGCAATACCGTTGGGTATTGTAGCTATATTTTAAATAAATCAGATATAAGTTCTTGTTTGTTTGGGTTTTTTTGTTTTTTGTTTTTTTGGTGAGGCAATTGGGGTTAAGTGACTTGCCCAGGGTTGTGCAGCTAGTAAGTGTTAAGTGTCTGAGGCTAGATTTGACCTCAGGTCCTCCTGACTCCAGGGCTGGTACTCTATCCACTGCACCACCTAGCTGCCCCAAGATATAAGTTCTTAATTGGTTCTTACACAGAAAGGGTCAGGCAACTTATCCTAGAGATAAATTAGAGCTTGTTTTCTGAGTTGTATCCACAATCACTATTTACTAATTACCTTGCATTACCTCATATGCTTCCCTGCCCTTTCCCCCAGTCTTAGATTTTTACACCTGGACATATTTTGTTTGCCTAATTTCACTGAATAGAATATTGGTGTTACTATATAAATAGTGATCACTTTGGTCCTCTGACTTGTCTATAGAGTATGAGGATAGCAATCCCCTGAGTGGTACTCTTTCTCTGCCCATTGTCATTCTCCTTTGTAGGAGGATTATTCTGACTTGAAGGAGCCGGTTCCTCTGTTGCAGATTGAGTGTTACCAGTTAGATCTGCAGAGTCTGCAGCTTTCTACTCCAGATCTTCCACAGACTAACCTTTTTGTTTTGGGGGAAATTAATGAAGAAAAATATTTTACAAATTAAATATTTGGTTTTCCTGTATCCATGTTTGTTTTGTAATAAGGTTAATAATGGAAATAATTAGCCTAGCTTCCTACCAGCCTCTAAGAAAAAATTAGTACCTAATTTGTTTATGTAAATCATTAAGTAAAATAATATTTGACAAATCTGTATTAATAGGCCTACAAATGAAATTAAATCTTTAAATTTTTAGTTTTTGAGCTGCATCTAAGTGATTCAGAATTCATGGTCTGATTCAGATTACAGCTACTGATTTACTCATTATGTATTATTTGTGTCAATCTTGTTGACAGGCTTTTTGGAAGGATAGTATTCCCAGGAAAGTAGGAACACTCCTTCTTCTTAAGGAGTGGGAGGCAGATGTAAATGCATCCTAAACAATTCTAGAGAAGAAAGGGGATTGGGGAAAAAAGCTGTGGTGATCACTGTCAGACTTCAGTATTTATGAAAATTTTATATAAGGTTTCTAGTATTTATGAAAATGATATTTAAGTTATTTTTCAAATGGCACTTCATAACATAGAATACTATTTCCCAGGACATAAAGACCACTCCTGTAGCATTTTAAAAGAGAAATTACAAAGCAAATTTAGATTTAGTAATGGTAATTAGAGATTCGTTGTACTGGAAGGTATTTTAGAAATCATTTAAGCTATTCCCTTTCATTTTACCTTTCTGAAGCCAAGAGAAGTTAATCAACTTTTTCAAGGTCAAAAAGCTAGTTAATGACAGAACAGGGAGTAGAATCTTAGCCTCCTATTTTGAAAATTTAGTGTTGTTTTTGTTGTACCTTTCTCTTTGTTGTGTCTAAACTTTTCATTTTTTTAAACTGAAAAGCAGGGAGAAAAACTTTAATGGATTTAGGTATTATTCTCAAAATTTTTCACGTTTCTCACCAGGATAATACCCTATTACCAGGTGGGTCCCAAATTTTCTCTTGTTGACCTGAGTGACTAGATGTGATCCCCATTATATATCCTGAGTCAAGTCTTTGTGGATTCTGACCGTGTTATCTTAACTTTAGGACATAAAGTACTCCTTTTCCTTCTTAGAGGATCAGGAATATGCTACAGAAATAAGAAGGAAAGGAGAGGAAGATGATCCTTTTTTTAAAGATGTTGGAAAGGTTTATATACAGATGTTTGTTTCCTATTGAGTTTTGCATTTGGGAAATGAAGTACCTTAGAGCCAGGGCAATTTTCCAATCAGTTCTTAGAGATATTTTGGTGCATTCTAATTCTGATATGTTTTGAAAAGTAGTTTAATATATTTAAGCTTTATTATTTATTTATTTATTTATTTTTGCAGGGCAGTGAGGGTTAAGTGATTTGCCCAGGGTCACACAGCTAGTAAGTGTCAAGTGTCTGAGGCTGGATTTGAACTGAGGTCCTCCTGAATCCAGGGCTGGTGCTTTATCCACTATGCCACCTGGCTGTCCCCTAAGCTTAATTATTGAAACCTGTTAGCCTTGTACTATTAATTTTTATTTAGGGTTCTCAAGTTTTCTACTAAAACTTTCCAAAACAGGCAGGTACTAATAGTTATTGGGGGAGTATAAGAAATGCTAAGTGAAGACATGAGAGATCTTGTTTTCAAGGAATTTATAGTAGAAGTAGTATAGGAACATAAATAAAAACATACCAAATTTCCAAGTTTTATTCAGGTATGTTAGAGCATTTGTATGTGGCTGGTAGGGATCTCTAACCTTCTCATTTTATAGATAAGTAAACTGAGGCTAAGAGATGTGAAGTCTCTTGACCAGGGTCACTGAGGCAGCAAGCAAGTGACAAAACCAAGATACAGACTTTGGCCTATGATTCCAAGTTTAGGACTTTTCTCACTATGCTGCATTTCTTTCCAGCATGAATAAATAGGTAGGATAATTTAATTATACAGAAATTATATAGAATATTATATAGAATAGAAATTATATAGAATAACATTGTCTGTTTTTATAGTGACATGCCTTTTAATTTGGAGATGCACTTTAAAGAGATTAAAAACAAAACAAAACTGGATTTAATAAGATTCTTCTTAGTCAACACTGGCCACACTGCTATTTTGGCTGAATCTGTGATTACATTATATTCTGATGCTTTTGGTCACTGCAACCTAGCAAGGCTACTCAAAGCTGCCCTTTCTACCCTTTAGGCAGCTATGTTGCTCAGTGGATAAAGAGCTAGGCCTAGGACCAATAAGAACTAATTTCCAATTCAGCCATATATTGAGGCTGTGTGACCCTAGGTGAGTCACTTAACCACTAGTTGCCGGTTACCTTGACTGTAAGATGGGTATAACGATGAGCTCTGTCTCCCAGAGTTTTGTAAGGATCAAATTGATAAATCTGTAAAGCTCTTCACACAGTCCCTGACTCATAATAGGCACTTAATAAATGCTTGCTTTGTTCCTTTCTTACTCATTTTTCCCTTTTCCTCTCCCCTCTCCACTGGTGCAGCTACTCATTCCTTCAGAACTTAGACCTTCCATACACTATGACTTGATAAGAACCTTACAGGTGAATAGTGTGATGGCCTCAGGGGATAAATTTCTTCTTTCTTGAATCTTTTCCATCTCCTATTCTATTCCTCCCCTACTTCAGTATTAAAAACTCACCACACATTTTGACATGGAAGGTAATCTTTGCTTTGTCCAGTGCTACTTCCCTGAATGTAATAGTTAAAAGTTGGAAAATTTGACAGATGTGATGATGAGTCCAAAGGAAAACTTCAATAAATTTAAGATTCTATATAACATACTTTTAGCATGATAGTTGCTACTCTAGTACTTTCTGCTATTAATAAATGTATCTGTGATGGAGAATAAGGAAATTGTAGTGTGGACTATATAATTAATTTTGTTTAGCACCAATAATGACACATTTGATCATATAAGATTTTTAGAGCTATCAAAATTTTTATTTAAGCAGTTTTTGAAGGATATTACCACTAATTCTGCTGCTAAGAATAATATGCTCTTATTCCTTATTGACATATGTTTATGAAACTTAGTGAATTTTCTGAAATTGTTTTAAATGTATTTTGAAAACTTTTATCTTTTTCACTTCCTTTTTCTTCAAGGTATGGGATAATAATTTTATGTGGCTCTTTGGTAGTATCTGTGTTATTGCTCAGTTGTTTTCAGTTGTGCCCAACTCTTCATGACCCCTTTTGGGGTTTTGTTGGCAAAGATACTGGAGTGGTTTGCCCTTTCCTCCTCCAGCTCATTTTACTGATGAGGAAGCTGAGGTAAACAGAGCGAAGTGACTTGTCCAGGGTCACGTAGCTAGTAAGTGACTGAGTACATGTTTGAACTCAGGAAGATGAGTCTTCCCAACCCTAGGCCTGGCACTTTATCTACTTTGTCACCTAGCTGCCCCTGATAGTATCTATACCATAAAGTTAATGATCCATTTTCTTTCTCTCTATTAATCTTCACAGGGCACAACAAAGGTACCTACCTAATTCTTGTGTATTGGGGAGAACCTTTTTAATTGGCTCTTCCTGTCAGGAAGCAAGAGTTCAGTCTCCTATTTTTGTATTAGTCTATGAAGGGCTTCCCTGTACCTCCATATGAAGCCCACATAAGAGCAAGTAAGAAACGGCATTTAAGTTTCAACTATAGTATCTGCACAATATAGTTAGGTGTGGTTTGGGGGCAGCAGGGAAGTGAATAGTTTTAATGGTGCATAGTGCACAAATGCAGTAAATGCATAAATGGCTGTTTATGATAACTCATGAATGAAAATGTTTCAAAATGGTGACTGAAAAGCACTGATAATCCCCACAGAAAATAAAAGGAAAGACTGTAGACTTTTTGTTGCTTATTTTTAGCAGTAGTTGAAGATTATAATTCACACTCGGATTGTTGTCAGACTCTGTTATTAGATACTAATGATTTAGACCCAGTGTAGTTTAATGCCTTTTGTAATTTTTGTTGGGTCATATTTTATTTTCTCCCAAATGTGAAGATTAAAATGATGAGCTTCATTGTGTATTTAGGGACACTGTGTTTCCCATTTATCACCTGCTGCTTAATCTTTAGCAGTAAAATTGAATTGTTAAAAGAAAATCTTTGGGTCTTGTTCTTAATAGCGAAGTAAATTCAGGTAGAGAAAGTTAAAAGGGGTTTATTAAGCACTCCAAGTCCATAAGGCATTGAGAGCAGCAGGATACCAAATTAAAACCTCAAGCTGTCTTTATAGATGAATTTTATAATAAGGGAAGGACAGTTCTGATAGGTAACACCATTCTGAAGGGTATGGGATAGTCTCTCAGCTCTTCCCTTACAAGCCCCATCATGGGCAACTGAGATGAGAGATAAGGAGATTGGATGAGAGCTCAAGCAGCTACGTGCCATATAGTAGGTACTACAAAGGACAAGGGGATGGGAAGTACATTCCACCTTTCTCTACAGACTACCTGGCATGTAACTGGAGAGACAAGCAGGATTGGAAATGGAAACAATGGGGTCACTCAGATTGACAGCATAAATTTTAGTAATGTTTATTGAGGTTAGATTTGAAAAGGTTAGTAAAGTGTAATTAGTTGTGCTAATGGCCTTTTCCCATGTGTGCAAATTTTCAGTTAGTAGTTAAAATAGATTCTAATTTTGCATTGTTAAAAGAGATCACATGCTTTGGGTTCTAAGTTCAGCAACTTAATACTGTAGAATCTTTGTGAATGTATAAATTCTGTAATGTCAAACTCAAATAAAATCAGATCCCTACAGGCTACATATTAATTTAGAAAAGCACAAATTAACATTATCTACATTTTATTATATATTTTTAAATTTTGTTAAACATTTATCAGTTACATTTTTATCTGGTTTAGGCTACACCTGTGGGGTTTTGCAGAGCTATTACCTGGGTTATGAGTTTGACAATTGGGTCCTATGCAATGCTTTTTCTGATCTCCTCAGCTAATAGTGCTCACTCTCCCTAACTACCTCATATTTAACTACATTGTATTCATTTTGTATTTGTTCTTGATATGGTTATATATGTACATGTTGAATACAAAGTTTACTTCTTGAGAGCAAGTACTATTTCATTTTTGTCGTATCTCCAGAATCTAGCAATGTCTGGTATATAGTAGGTGTTTATTGATTGATAGGCTATATGCCTTTCCAACTATAGGGATTATTCTAGGTAAGGTTTCCCAGACTCCCATTCCATGACTCACAAAGGTCCCCCTTTTGTAAAATTTTTATAAGCTGTGCTAGGAGCCTATTTCTAAATTTGTGTATTTAATCTTTTACCATACGTTGATATGAAAAAGTGAAAGAAATATTTTGAACATTATGCACTTAATTTTGATATTGGAGAACATACTATTAGAAGTAACAAAACAATCTATGTTTATAACAATCTAAAAGACCAGGAGGTACTGACTCTCAGATGTTAAGAGGAAATTTCATAGTACCTGTTCAATTTCCTTCAATCATTAAATCAACCAACACGCATTTATTAAGCACCTGTTATATACCAGGCACTGTGCTGGGTTCTGGGGATATACAAAGAACGAAACAATTTCTACTTTCAGTTTGTTTCAGTTTGGGTAGGAGGACCTAGCAGAGTTTGCATTCATTGGCATAGCCTTCAAGAAAATTACATTCACAATTCACACTACAGCTATACTCCAGAGATACTGTGGGTTCAGTTGCAGGATACCAAAATAAAGCAAGTCACATGAATTTTTTGGTTTCCCAGTGCTATAAAAGTTCTATTTACATTATATTGTAGTCTATTTAGTGTACAATAGTTTTATGTTTAAAAAAAAAAACAGTGTACGTACCTTAACTAAGAAATATTTTATTGCTAAATAATGCTAACCATCATCTGAGCCTTCAGTGAGTTGTAATCTTTTTGCTGGTGGAGGGTCTTGCCTTTATGTTGAAGGCTGCAGACTGATCAAGGTGGTGGTTGCTGAAGGTTGGGGCGGCTGTGGCAATTCCTTAAAATGAGACAGCATTGAAGTTTGCCACATTGATTGACTCTTCCTTTCACTTGAACATTTAGAGGCTATTGTAGGGTTATTAATTAACTTAATTTCAATATTGTTGTGTCTTTAGGAAATAGTCGGTGGAAGAGTCAGAACATACTACACATTTATTGTTAGCCATCTTATGTGGGTGAGGTTTGTGGTGCCCCTAAAACAATTATAACAACAGCATCAAAGATAACTGATTATAGATAACCATAATAGAAACAGTAATAATGAAAAAATTTGAAATATTGTGAGAATTGCCAAAATGTGACACAGATATGATGTGAGCACATGGTGTTAGAAAAATGGAACTGATAGAATTGCTGGATGCAGGGTTGCCACAAACCTTCAATGTAAAACAACAACAACAACAGTATCTGCATTATGAAGTAAAGTACAATAAAACGAAGTATTCCTATATGCTGAAGGGTTCGAATAAAATTTTGGTTGAGAAGTAAACCCATTAAATATAGGAATAAAATTTAGAGTGATTTTTGAATTTGAGACAACTATCAAAAACAAGATGAAATTTGTAAAGACTAGTGTAAGTCACTACCCTTAAGGAAAGAAGGAAATAAGCATTTGTTAAATGTTTACTATGTGCTAGACACTGTGTTTACAAATATCAACAAATAGAAAGAAAGCTCTTGCCCTCAAGTATTTATATTCTAATGAGGGATAACCACATATAAGCAAAAGTGAGCTGAAAGGGGGTGGAGTGTGGTCATGAAGGTACATAATACGGACATGAGAGGAATGAAGACTGGCTTGGTGCCCTCCACAAAATGGAGGCTTTGGGGGGAACTCAACAGTGGGAGAAGGGGTGGGCTTTGCAAAGGGATATTGTAGGTTGAAGTCACAAAAGGTAAGAACAAATGTCATACTATAGATAGAAAATGGAGGAAAACTGACAAGAACACATTGTGGCAGAAAAAAAAGATCTAATATACCAGAGATTGCTATGAATATAATACTGTTAATTTTAAAAACCTACTATAATATTGGAATCGTTAATACTAGAATATCAATAAAGAAAACAGTATGCTATGGCATACTGTTCTTTCCATTATGACCGATAGAAAAATGGCCTTTGAATAAGGAAGACTGGTGTTTAAGTCCTGACACATTGGTTTTGTGACCCTTGACAAACCTCTTATTTTTCTGAGTGTTCCAAACAACTTCTTAAACCATCAGGTTGTAGAATATTTGTTGGTGGTACGTGTTTCTTTA
This sequence comes from Dromiciops gliroides, assembly GCF_019393635.1. Lineage (NCBI taxonomy): Eukaryota > Metazoa > Chordata > Mammalia > Microbiotheria > Microbiotheriidae > Dromiciops > Dromiciops gliroides. The sequence goes on from NC_057862.1 coordinate 181,964,613, forward strand.
CTGGGAACTCCACTGAACTCTAATGAAGTGACAAGTATTCTCCCTCTTTACCCTTCATCAGTAATTCAGATGTGTATATTCATCAGGTAATCCTTTTCAGTATTTGGAACATTTTTCATTTTTCATTTTTTTTTTTTAGTGAGACAATTGGGGTTAAGTGACTTGCCCAGGGTCACACAGCTAGTAAGTGTTAAGTGTCTGAAGCCGGATTTGAACTCAGGTACTCCTGACTCCAAGGCCGGTGCTCTATCTACTGCACCACCTAGCTGCCCCCATTTTTCATTTTTAAAAATAAAGTAATTTTATCTTTTTTATTTTGTTACTATATGTTTTGGGGGATATAATTTTACTCTTGAGGACTGGTTCAGCTGCATCACTGAAATGTTGGTATATTGCTTTATCAACATCATTGACTTTAACATAATTATTAATTATTTCTGAGATTTGTCCTTTGACTCACTTATTACTTACTGTCTTTAAGTATTTGAAGGGCCCCAAACTCCGAACCAGGAGCATTGGGTGGTAGTTGCAAATAGGCAAATTTAGGCTTGATGTCAGGAAGTTTTTCCTAACAATTAGAACTGTTCAGAAGTGGAATGGGATGTCATGGTGGGTAGTTTGTTCCCCACTCTTGGAGATCTTAAAACAGAGGCTGGATAACCACTTGTCACATATATTGTGGTGCATATTCCTTTCATGTATGAACTGTATTAAATGGCTGCTAAGGTACCTTCCAACTCTCAAATTTGATGTGCACTTATGGACAGAGGATTATTTCTTAATCAAAGAAGGAGTAGAGATGTTCATGAAAGATAAAATGGACAGTTCTTTTACTTGAAATTGAAAAGTTTTTGCACAAGCAAAATATTTCTATATAGCCTACACTACAGGTGTAGAGACATTCGATGCATTAGTATATTCTAGTTTTGTCTCCCTCTCTTCTGGTTTGGAGCAGATCATTTCAGATGATTCCTATGTTAATATAGACACATATCTGACACTTCTATATCAAACAGTAATGGTTCATTTTTTAAGATTTGGGACCAGGCTGCATCAGCAGCTAGTGAGTTCCTTCTCACAAGATCCTCAAGGGGAGGCTGTATGATCACATATTGAGAATGTTATTTAAGGTAGTCCTGCTGTGTATAGAATGGACTAGGTGATCTCTGAAGTCCCTTCCATCATAGATTCTCTGGGTCTAGATTTTTCCCCCCGACTTTCTCTTATTAATCATTCCCATTCACAAATAGTTATTGATTACACAGGGTGTATTTAGAAGTATGGACAACAGAGGAAAGGCAGATCAGAAGTGTAGCTTCCAGATCAAGGCATTATTAAAGAAGAGACTGGAAGTAATTATAAGATTCAAGCGGTTTTCTTCTTCAGAACCTTGGTAAACACAGAAGTAACCAAGAAAAAACACAACTATGGGGTATAGGATAGACTTCATGTAGGAGGTGGCATATGAGCTGAGCTTGAAAGAAGCTAGGGATTGCATGTATATATCATATGTGGTGGGAGAAAGGTGTGCATTCCAGCTCTGGGTCGAGAGGCTCAGAGTAAATATATCAAATGTCAACATGAGCAGGGAACAGAGAGGACCACTTTGTCTGGAACATCAAGCATAAATAAGCTTTATTAATACAGTAAAAATATAGAATGTTTACCCACATTCATTGGAGCATCACAGTATCTCTTCCTGCTTTAAATTACCTCCTTTCCCCTACTGTAGAGCTCTTTTTTTTCCTGATTTAAAATTTCATGAATGAGCTTTCAGTTTAGGCTTTGCTTCTTCTTTTCATTATGTAGTTGTGCTTTTCTTCACTTACTACTATGGCAAATCATTCAATGAGTATTTATTAAATTTCTACTAAGTGTCAGGCATTGTGGTTGGTATCGAGATTACAGATAGAAAAATGAGATAGTCTTGCCTTCAAGGAATCTGCATTCCATTAGTGAGAGACAACATGCTTATAGATAAGGAAATTCAGGATACACATATAGACAGTGATAGGGGTTGTGTTATACAAATATTTCAAAGAATCAGTAGCAGCTACTTTGAAGGGACTTGGTCATTATAAGAGCAAAGGTGAGGTAGAGCATTCCAGGTAGTGGGAATAACCTATGCAGAAGAGGAGGTGAGAAATGGAATAGAATGAATGTATCAAGAAAATCAAATTTGTCTGGAGTACATGAGTAAGAGTGATGTGTTTTTGGAAAGACAGGCTGGAACCAAAGTGTGAAGGATTTTAAATACCAATGAGAGGAGTTGATATTTTTCCTAGAAGCAAAGGGGAGACACTGAAACTTCTTGAGGAGGGAACGGGCAAAGTTAGACTTGTATTTAAGACTATTATTTTGATAACTATATATAGGATTAATGAGAAGGGGTTGCGTAGTGTTTTCAGGGACACCAAGGCTATTGCAATAGTTCAAGTGCAAGACCATGTGACCTTGAATTAGAGTGGCTGTGTTGTTAGTGGAGAAAAAAAGGATAGATGTAAGAGTTAATGGAGGAGGTAACATTGACAAGACTAGACAATTGATTGGGTCTTACAGCTAAGTGAGAATGGAGTTGAGCTCGACTCCTAGGTTGTGAAACTGGGTGCCTGGAAGAATCATCATGCTCCTCACAGAAGTAGACAAGTTAGGATTCTGAGTTAGGTTTTAGATATGTTGAATTAAGTTACCTAGCGGTAGTTAGAGAAGTAGGACTAGGTCTGAGGAGAGGGATGGCAGGTGAGTAGGTAGGTCTGGAAGCCATCTCATAGAGGTGATAATTAAATCCATGTGAGCTGATTTGATCCATAAGAGAAAAGTTATAGATAGAGGAAAGGGCATAGGACAGCAGTATGGTTCACTTGCAGATAATGAATGGAATACAGATGATGATCCTAGAAAGCAGACTGAGAAGAGTCAGTCGGACAGGTTGGAAGAGAATTACAACAAAGCATTCTAGCAAAACCCAGTTAAAAATGTCTACCAGTAGGTGGAGTAATCAACAGTATCAAATACTACAGAGAAATAAAGAAAAAGGAGGACTAATTAAAGGCAGTTGGATTTAGTGACAAAGAGTTCAGTCACTTAGTATAGATAGAAGCCAGATTTCAAGAGGTTGAGAAGTAGAAAGTGAGAAAATGGAGGGGAAAAGGTCTAAACTGCTTTTTCAATGTGCTTGGCTGTGAAAAGTTAATGGGATGGTATTGTTAAGGAAAAGTGATTTTTTTGCGGGGGAGTTGATCTGGACATGTTTGTAGGCAGGAGAGAAGGAACGAAGGGATAAGGAGAGGTTGAAAATTGGGGAGAAAGAGGGTGTGATCAAAGGAGCAAGTTGGTGGAAGAGACAGTATAGGGTGAGATCAAGGGTACAAGTAGGGGTTGATGTCAAGGAGAGTTATTTCATCCTCTGAGGTTGGAGCAATACAACATAGATAATGTTAATTTGTGGTTTCCTAAGTCATTATATTTGAGTTTGACACCATTGAACTAAAAATTATTTGAAGCACTTAACTTCATCAAAATTGCAGCACATCAAACAAACTCAAATAAATCAGCATTTATGTATATCCTTATAAAATGAAGTTGGAAAAAAATTCTATTTAAAATAACTACAGAATATATATAAAAAAGGGGAACCTACCTGCCAAGACATACATAAGAACTAACTTCCAAGTTTGAATATAAACTGGCATTTAAAGCTCTTCATAACTTAGCTTCTTCCAGCCTTTACAGTCTTCTTAGATCTTATTCCCTTTTATGCAGTCTATTGTACAATAATACTGGTCTATTTGCATTTCCTTAAACTTGACATTACATATGCCATATCAAGGTTTTTCCAGTGACTGTCCCCCAGGCCTGGAATGCTCTGTCCTTTCATATATTCTCTTAGTTTCTCTGGCTTCCTTTAAGACTCAGCTCAAATTCCACCTTCAGTGGGAGGTTTTACCAGGATTTCCAGCTGCCAATCTCATTTCCTTTCTGATTCTTTGTATATTCTATATTTTGTATGTACCTACATATTTACATGTTTACATTTGCATTTACATGGTTCCCCCCATTGTATTATATGCTCTGAAAGGGTACATACCTAATTCAAAGGAACAGAATAGTTAAAAGAGGTGGTGGAACAGCCTTATATATTTAAAAGATACACTCACATCAACAAATCAACAAGCTTTCATTAAGTGTCTTCTATGTGCCAGACACTGTGCTAAGTGCTAGCTAGCAATACAAAGAAGGACAAAAACCTGCCCTCAAGGAGCTCACAATCTAAAGTGGGGAAATCCAGGATAATCAGAGTGGAGGGTGTTTGTATGAAGTTAAATAGAAGCATAAAACAGAAGCAACATAGTCATCAGAGTGTGAAAGAGCATCTAGGTGGGGGGGAGGGGGGAGGAAGAGGATACAGTTAAGGCGTTTGAGAACCAGACCACAAGTCTGACACTATGCTATGCCTTAAGAGGCAGTAAATGGAACATTTAATTTTCTAAGGCCTAATACTTTTAGCACTTTAAAAGAAAAAGACAATTATCCATAAATTCACACAGTATATTTGATAACAGTGGTGAATTTCCCAGCCATGTTTAAATTTTCTTTACTCCTTTTGTCCAAAGAACTGAGAAGTCCTTAGAAATTTCTCAGATAAAGTGTGGAGTTAAAAGTGTAGCCATTTCCCCTCCTTTTCTTTAGCACCTTTTTTTTTGTCAAGGCTTTTGTGGGTGAAAACCTTAATGCAGACAGAGCATAGCTCACTTTACCAGAGTTAAGTAATTAAATCAAAGCCAAAAGCTGTACTTAGGGCAGTGTGGTTCAATGGTTAGAGACTTTAAAAAAATTTTTTTTTCCTTTGCAACTTTTACACATTGCAAATAATTCCTGATTTTAAACTCTTCTACTACAAAAGATTTTAAAAGTGGCTGTGTATAACAGATTTCAACCATACTAAATCCATAGGCACTAGATGCTGTCAGATCACTCCCTCTCTCCCATAGCAGAAACTGCCCTATAGTAGAAGCTGCCACGTGTTAAGAGGGGAGCTTTAGGACATGTGGTATTCTTCCATTTGATTCTAGCCTCCTGTACACAAGCAAAGTGAACTGGAGCCTACTGCCAGTGTGGTAGGGACTTATTTGGTTTAAGGCTATGAGGGCCTTTTCTAGCACAAAATAAGTCCAATTGGTTGTTTTTTTTTTCCAGTTTCCAAGTTACAAGGTCAATTTTAGCTCAGTTGTTCAGCATGCACCCAAAGGGGTATCCCTCAGAATATTCTCTCTCTGCCCCAGGGGAGAGTCCGAACACGGTTTGGACCGCTGGTTGAGTTTTTTGTGAGGAAGATGCCAAGCTGCCCATGTGCAAAAACTGACTGACACTACCGCTCTGTGAGGCAACAAGTGTAGGGTCAGGTGGGAGAGAGAGAATAAACAAAAAGTTCTTACTTCTTGGTTTTGTGGCAAGAGGAAAGAGGAATTTCCTGTGCCCCACATTGGGTGCTAGAAATATGTCACGGGGAAATAGGTGCTGGGGGTGTTCTTAGGTATTCCTCTTTAAAGAATTACACCCCTCACACAATTCAATTAGAATAAAATAGTCTTTTATTTGGGCACTTAGAGAAAGTGACCAAGAGGGAAGTCAAAGACTTCCCCTGATCGGAGGAGATATCTTAGAGATATTGTGCTCATTCTACAGAAGAAAGGCAAAAGCTTTTATAGAGGACAGCTGGTGGGGGGACAGATGGGGTGACCATCTGACTATGGAAAGTTCTCTTTAGGGGTGGGGAAAGTTTGGGTGAGGCGTGGTGGTCCTGACCTCAGGAGTTATCTCTTGTCCCTAGGCACTGATCAGCCAACAGCCATGCCTAATGGGCTTATCTACCTTACTTCTTAGCTAGTTGGTCAGTTTAAACTTTAATAGTTCCAACCCCCATGTCAATATGCTATCCTATGTAGTTGTACCCCTTGTGCTAGCTTCTAGTAATTTATTCTGAGATTGTGTTGGGTAGTTTTCCATTTTTCTTGGCAGCAGTAACCACAATTTGTATTCAGGAAAGAAGATGTGGGATACAAAAGAAACAGAAAATGTGAATTTGTTGAGAATTTATATCTGATCATAATGCACTGTTAAAAAGTAGTTCAAGAACAGTTAATCCTTGGGAAAATATTACCTCTATAATACAGGCAAGGTCAATGTTTGTATGAATTTCTGCCCATAAATTAAAGCTCCTCCAGGGAAGGATTTTTCAGCAACTTGTTAACAAGTTGGTTTGTTTTTCACTCTCTCTCTGTCTTTCCCCTTTTCTCTTGTCTCCTCCCTGCCCTTTATCTTTCCCCCACTCCCTTCATCTCAATCTTCTCTCTCTTCTCTTCCCCCTCACCCCTTTTCTATTTTCCTTTCTCCTTCCACATAGAGATCAGGGATTATGCTTTATTCAACATTTTTGTCATGAAATTCAGAAGGTTTCTTTTTCCTTCTTTCCTGCCTACAAACATTCCCATGTCCCTCCTTTTCTTTTTAAACTTATTATCTGTTTTACATGATTGCACATGTATAACCTGTATCCCATTGCTTACCATCTCAGGAAGGGGGCAGAGAGGGAGGGAAGGATAGAATTTGGAACTTTAAAAAAAAGCCCAAATGTTAAAAAAATGGTTTTAACATGTAATTGGGGAAAAAATGTTATTTAATAATAATTAAAAAACTTATTATTCCTGCAATTTATTGTCTTATAATTTCACCTCCATTTTTCAGACAAACTCATTAGAAAGGCAATCTGCACTCATTGACTCTACTTGCTTTTCTTTCACTCTTACTTTCTCTTAGTTAATTATTTTTGTTCTAACTTTACATTTCTCACCCTTAATAGTTTTGATTTTATAGAGAATCGCTTCAACAAAGTACTGCTCTTTACTTCTTTATTCTTTTTTTAAAAAATACTATTGTTGTCCTCTTTCCCAACTCTGGTTCCCTGTCACCCAAAGTCACAAAACTGTATTGAATCCATGATAAATTCATGTTACCAAATCTTACCCAGAGCTATTAAAAGTAAATAATCTATTTTTATTTTTATTTGGGTTATGGAGAGTCTAAGAGGGAATCAATAAGAGAGGGATAAAAGAATTGCCTTGCTGCAATGAGGGCCCACTTGAAGTTAGATATCACAAATGTGTGGTGTACCCAGTCCACTAGATTGTGTAATTTCCTCGAGCACCTTTCAGCAGCATATAAGTAGAAGTGTGGATTGTAGCAAATATCCAGGGTTAGGAACTGCCTAGGATCAACATAAAGAAGATAAAGGAACATGGGCATCAAGAGTAGAAGATAGTATGGAATTGATCTGGACAACTACTAGACCAGTCAAGATTAAATATATAGTAGCAAATTTTTTTCTTAATTAATTTTTTGGATAATTAACATTTTTATTAAAAGTTTTGAGTTCCAAATTCTATCCCTCCTTTCCCCCCTCCCTTGGGCAGTAAGCAATCAGATATAGCTTCTACATATGGAATTATGTAAAATATTACCATATTAGTAATTTTGTATAAGAAAACTTGAATAAAAGAAAAAGAAAGGAAGAGAGAAAATAGTATGCTTCAGTCTGTATTCAATCAATATCAGTTCTATCTTTGGAGGTGGATAGTATGCTTCATTAGTCCTTTGGGATTGTCTAGATGCAGACTGAACCATACTGTTTCTATTTTTTTTTTTGTTTTTCCCTTTTGCTCTGATTTTTCTTTCACAGCATGACTAATGCAGAAATATATTTAATGTGATTTTACATATATAACATATCAGATTGCTTCCTGTCTTGGGTCAGGGGAGGGAGAAAAATTTGAAACTAGAAATCTTAGGAAAAAAAATGTTGAAAACTATCTCTACATGTAACTAGAAAAAAATAAAATACTTTTATGATAAAAAACATTTTAAAATAGTGGAACTGTGATTCTAAAGCTGTTTGGAATTATGCAAGTCAAGTGGCTGAAATATCTCTATACTTTTTTGGGGGAGGTAATAAGGGTTAAGTGACTTGCACAGGGTCTGATTTCTCACCTTCTTGCTTTTGTTCATGCTTTCTCTATGCTTTGGAATTTTCTCTGCCATGCTTCCCCGCCCCCCAAACTTTTGAAATCTTAATATTCAAATGCTACTTTTTCCATTGTTACTTATTATTCCTACTTAGAAATGATCTCTTTTCTTCAACTTTGCAGAGCCATTTTTTAGTTCTTTAATGAAATGGTATTCTCCTTTGTAGTAGTTATTTCTATATTATCTGCCCTAAAAATAATAAGCTATAATGTCTTGGTGAGGGGGAAGGGGAAGAAGAAAAAAAATGGAATTCAAAATCTTATAAAAGTGTCATTTTATAGGGTTTAGATGGGGGTGGGTAATAGTCTCTTATTGGGTGAGGGGCTGGTGGTCTTCCCGCGTTGCGCTGAGGTAGGAAGAATCCCTCCTGAGAGATCTGGTGGTGGGTGTCAACTTTGTCCTGATGGGTCTTAGCAGTCTGCTGATGGGCAGTTCCAGGTGGTCTCCTGGATTACCTCATTCAGATGCTTAGGATGACTGGAATGTAGGGTGATGATCCTGGAGCATGCTCAGTTTGATCTGTGCCGCTTATCTCCGTTAGATGAGTATGTGGGTGTCCTTGATTGTGTTCAAGGAGTGGCCTACTTGATTTCAAGGGAAAACCCCTGAGGTTTCAAGGAAAAAGTTCCTTGAACCCCCCAGAGAATTGTTGGGGTGACGGGGCCCATAATCCTCCCATGACAAAAGGGAATGTGGAAAACTATCTTCACATGCAATTGGAAAAAAATACTATTAACTGCAAAAAACCCAGTAAGCTTTCTGAGGATGGGAATGGTGTTTAATTCATCTTTGTATCTTCCTTAGCACCAACGCAGTCCTTTGCATATATTGTATTTAATAAATGTTTGTTGAACTTAGTTTAAGAAGAAGCTTAATATAAAGCCATTTTGAAAAGTCTGTTATGTTCATGAACTTCTTTCCCTGGAATGGTCCTGCAGAATCAATATAGATTCACTTACCATAAAAAAGTATATTCTTCGGGGCAGGTAGGTGGCACAGTGGATAAAGCATTGGACCTGTATTCAGGAGGACCTGAGTTCAAAGCCGACCTCAGACTAACTGTGACCCTGGGCAAGTCACTTAACCCTCATTGCCCCATCCAAAAAAAAAAAGTATATTCTTTTAACTGGTTAAGCCAAATGTCTTAGGGTATACTTTCTCTCTTTGCAGCTTTTTAAATTTTTAATTTTGGTGTGGTTTGTTTTTGTATTTTGTTTTCTTCGAGAAAGAAGAAAAGTAGCTTTGCAGGTTGAAGTCCAGGAAGCTGGCTGTCATATTGACTCTCCATTTTGATCACATCTGGTCAGGTTTTAGGGGAGGATGCAGTTGCTTAAAGGGAGTGCATTTGTTCTTTAACAGACTCTCATGCATGGGCAGGAAAGATGTTATATTATATCAGTTAAGAAAGGAACAGACAAATAGATTTTCACATGAGTTATTTGCTGTTTTGAAGAGTGCTTTGAATTCACCTGGAACTATAAATCACTTCAGCATTTAATTAACTAGAGGAATTCTAAAGAATAAAGCACTAAGAACTCCTAATAAAGAAAACAATATGATGTCAACAGTGTCCTTTGATAGATAGATTTAATGATATTGATTTAAACCTACCCATTTTGGGGGTGGCAAGGCAGTTGTATTTATTTTTGCATTTCCCCTCTTTTAGCACATTGCATATAATAAGCAGGAAATGTTTATCAAATGAATGTTGAATAAGATGAAAAGCCTGTTATGATTTGGTTAATTTGTTCTCATAGTTAATTGTAAAAATATGCATGGATCATTTGAAGTCATTGTAGCTAAAGAATAACAGTGGCCATGAAATGCCTATTTTTATGTTTGGGTAAATAGAATAGGTTTTGAAAAAATGTTTTCATTACTTAGAGGCTTTGAGAACAGGTGCAGAAGATAATTCAAAGTAGTACAAAATAAATGTCATCAGAAAGGGTCGATAGACTTCCTTTGAATAAACCAACTGTAATGTTAAAAATGTGCAGAAAATGTCTTTTTGCTTGGATTAATTTGTAAAAATTATAACTGGGCTTTTATCAGAATTGGGAAAGATAAATATTTCTAAAAGTAATTGTTTTTATTTATTTATTTGTTTGTTTATTTTTGCAGGGTAATGAGGGTTAAGTGACTTGCCCAGGGTCACACAGTGTCAAGTGTCTGAGGCTGGATTTGGACTCAGGTACTCCTGAATCCAGGGCCAGCACTTTATCCACCGTGCCACCTAACTGCCCCAGTAATTGGTTTTTGTTTTTTTTTTTTTTTTAGTAAGGCAATTGGGGTTAAGTGACTTGCCCAGGGTCACACAGCTAGTAAGTGTTAAGTGTCTGAGGCCGGATTTGAACTCAGGTACTCCTGAATCCAGGGCCAGTGCTCTATCCACTGCGCCATCTAGCTGCCCCCCAGTAATTGTTTTTAAAGTGAAACATTCTTGTTCTAATTTCCCCTGATTTCTATTTACTATAAAGACTTAATTAATAGTGTCCCTAGGGGAAAGGGAAGCACTACAAGCCACCAAATTCTAATTAGCAAAGTAATGTATTTAGTACATTTGACATCTCCAATCATATTTGTAAGTGAAAGAGAATTATTTTAGACTATGGAATGTAAATATGCAGAGTTCTATGTGTCTTGTCCCATCTCATCTAAACAGAGTTCATTTTTACATATTAAATTCTGTAGGTACACAAGTATCTAAATTACTATACTTTCACTTAGGTAATAATAAAGGTATTACTATAGTTTACCTCAAAGATATTACTCTACTTATATAATGCTAATAAGGCTTATACAAATCTGCCTGTGTGATGTTAAAAAAAACATAAAAAACTAGAGCAGAATTGTAGATATAAAAACAAAAACTATTGCAACAGATGGCTTTTCAGTCTTCCATGAAGCTAGAAGCCTTTTTATTTTAAACCTAGACTTTTTTTTGCCAACCAAATCTAAGTCTCTCAGACATTAATCAAATGTGGTCAGCTTTTAGCTTGAAAATTCAAATGAAATTTTGGAAGTCAAATGTGAAACTGGTTTCCCTGATGATCATTAGGACTGAGAACAAAGGAAGGTTGGAATAGTTTTTGTAGCTTTTCTTTCTTTTCTTTTTAATAATATCTATAGGGGCAGCTAGGTGCAGTGGTGCCGTGGATAGAACACTGGCCCCAGAGTCAGGAGGACCTGAGTTCAAATGTGGCCTCAGAAGCTTGACACTTACTTGCTGTATGACACTGGACAAGTCACTTAACCCTAGTTTCCTCATTAAAAAAAAATCTATAAAGATAGAGATTACACTGAATGCTTTTTCTTGGCATTAGGTTGATACTCATATCATATTCAAGAACAGCTATTTGAAAATGACAACTTTTCACAAAAGGTAAAAAATACTCTCTAGTAAAGAAAACTTGTCTCCCGTTAGGAGAAGATTGGATGGTGACATTTAGCATTCAATTTGGTTGTCTAAATTTGTAAAAATGACCTGGGTGTGAAATATAGCATTTTAATATTTTATTCCTTTTTGGTAATTATATTAAATATATTTTTTCAGGACTGATTCAAATGAATGTAGATTATTTTTTGAAAGATGGTAGCAAGTGAATTTTAATATTAATAAGGCTTAACTGAAACAATGAGATAAAAGAACGATCAGTGTGGAAATGAAATTGATTGGATTATTGAAGCATACTTTTTACTGAAGGATGAATTTTTATTTTACTGGGCTACAAAGCTAGGAGAAGTGGATGGACATTACAGGGAAGTAGATTTCCATTCAATACAAGAAAGATTATAAGGTTTTTCTATTGGGTAGGAAGTTGTACTTGATAACTCTCTGAGGTTCCTTTTTATTCTAAGATTTTTTTTTGAATGAATGGAAGAATAAATGAATGAAGCACAATTATTAAGTGCTTACTATTTGATTTTGTGATTCAGAACAGCCTCACTGGGATGTTAAATAGTTGCATAGTTCAATTTAGACTTAATAATTAGCTTATTTTAATTGGAGAAATAAAATAGACACAATGTTTAGCATTGAGATATTTTTCTTTGTATCTAAGATAAAGAGAAAATATTAGTTTCTCTGAAGGAAATTATTTTAACATTTAGCATCAAACTCTTGTTGAAATTCTTCAAGCTTTAAAATTCAATAGTGTGCTGAGTCTCCCATCACTCCTCTTAGTTCTAAGGTATAAACTCCTTAAAATTATTATGGATCATGTGATATAATGAGTGCTTTGGTGAGATTCTCAGTATTGACCTTTGCCTTTATTAAAAATGACATTTGATAATTTTTCCAAAACAAATGTGAATCATAAAAACTAGTCTTGTTCCCTTTGTATACTATAGTAGTCTCCTTTGCCATTTTGCCCTTTTCACCATTTGTACTCCTTATGTCCTGTGACATAGGTTCACTTTCTTTAATCTGCATTATTTCTAGTATCAGTAGAATGTCTTGGAGTTGTGCACTAGACTGGCAATAATTACTGTGAACTCTAAGCATGGCTTGGCAGTGCTTATCAGGAAAAGATTGTTCTGGAACCTGAGTACCATTGGATTTAACCCTAACGGAAGGCAGCTTTATAGTGGCTTATTTAAAATTTGAATTGTGCTAAATGCCACTCCCAACTTCCAGCTCTCTACCCAGGCCTCACTTCTTTTCTTTCCTTTTTTTTTTTTTTACATTTTTATTCTTTGAAAACAAATGTTCTTCAGCATATTGATACTATAAGCCAGAATGGTCATAACAGAATTTGTTATTCTTTGTGAAAGCCTAGAGCTCTTTTAATTTGTTTCAACAAACCTTAAGTACTTAATACATACATATCCTTATCCTCAAGAAACATTATATTTTATTCCCTCTCAAATCCCCAAAGTCAGAAAAGTATACTGTCCCATTTTAGTTTGGCTCTGGCATCCAAAGATTTGGCATGCAATTAAGAAATGGTGACAATACTAATGAAAAATTTTCTTGCTACAAAGATCTTTTAGACCTTCTCTAATACCTCTGAATCTTCAAAATGTGGGTATGTCAGGAAGAAGATGGACACAGTGATGGAGTGGATTCTGGGATCTCCTTTTAAATTTGAAAGGAAAGTTCCTAAGATTTGAGGGAGTCATTGATAAGAAATGAAGTTGTTTTGAAAAGTTTGGTGACCTTGGATTTGAGACACCTATTTTCATGACTTTCCTTCTAACCTGATAGTTCCTTATATAGTCTTGTTCTCTTTATCTTTTTATCTATTTGACTGCATTTTTCCAATTGAGTCACATAGAAGCTTTTTGTCCAGAAGACACAGCTATTCAGATATTTTTAGACCTAGAGATTTATTTATTATTCATGAACATGCTTTAACTGTGACTCTTATTGGCACTATATTTTCTATGAAAATATAATGTGCTGCTATTAGAGGAAAGGCAAAAAAGTATCTGTTAATTTAGGGGAGCTGGGTGGGACTGTCAGCAGCAACAACAATCTCCCTCCCCTCTTCATCTTTGCAATCTGCTTAATAGGTGCTTGAACTTATAAGTTTTCTTTCTAATTAAATCTGGGATCTCTCATATACATACATACATATATATATATATACACACACATATATATATATACACACATACACATATATATATACACATATACATATATAGTGCTAACAGAGATAAAATAAATTTTACAAAACATAATTTAAAGGATGCTTCATTTGCCTTACTAAAGGATTCACTAAAGAGTTCTTATATTTAGCCCCACTTATATATTACAAAATAAAACACACATTAAATATTTACATATTTTTTACATATTATACATAAACCTTTTATATGGAGGTTCATTATGACATTTAAAATTGTCCCTCTTTCCAAAAGTTTGATTTCCTCATAGCTTTTAGGAACTTGTCAATGACCTAAAATGAGAGGTCATGATTATTATAACTGGCATTGGTAAATTACTTGATAGTGTATAGGGCAAACTGCCTCAGTTTACCCAAATAACTCGAGGAGACCACCAAGTCAAGCAGAGACAGATTTATTACATTCCCATGGGAATGGGCAAACTCAATGCCTGCACCTCGCTAGCTAATACATGCCTTGACCTTTTATAGGGGAAGTCCCCAAGCACACTAGGGCGAGCTCACAATCTAACATCCAATCCTGTCTCGTGATCAATGTATGGAGACATGCATGTTCCAGGAACAAGGGGGAAAAGGGGAGGGGGAACAAGGTCAAACCAAAGGAAGAGGAAACGGGGGAGTGACAGTCAGATGTTTCAGATCTCACAGTTCCCACTGACTCCCCTCTCCCGGCCCCTGTCTCTAAAGATATCCAACCTGAATAACAGGAAGAGACACTCAGGTGCTTTAGCATTGTTCTGTAGTCGTGTTAATTCTAGAAGGACAACAGGGTTAAAATTTATCTTCGGCTACGTTGGGAAGAAAAGAATAATCCGTTGTTGGGACCCCAGGGCCAAGGGGATTCCGCTCTGAGAAAAAGAGACATGTCACTTAACATCTGGTCTCAACTTAATTGCTGCATCCTGTGCCAAGCCCTGTCCTTTCTTCTTGAGTCCCGAATATTGAATTGGTGGGCAAACTCCCTGACCCACTCAACAGGGACTGGGGTTCTGACACATGATGGATTGCAGACAAAACTAATATGTATCTGACAGGTGGGGAGACTGAGCAGAAGTAAAAATACTGTTAATTGGCAATAAAACATAAAGGAGACAGTGAGAATTTGACAAGCAATAAACTTCTAAACGAACTATACTGGGGCAGGGCTGAGTACCTTCCAGACCCCATCCTCAGAGTTTAATCTGACTCAAATCCATAATCATCTCATACAATAGTATGCAAAACATTTTATAGACATTATCTCATTTGAGTCTTATGTCAAATCTATGTGTTAAGGACCTTGGGTGTTGAAGCCATTTAGTCCCAAGGCTAAAGAACATTCAATTTTGCGAAGAATGTGAATGTCATTCACTGATTAGGTCTGTTGTGAAAGGCACACAGTGGGCACTATACAAATGCTATTTATTATTATTATTTTCCTGACTCCAGGCATAGTGCACAGTATAGAAGGCTTGCCTAGCAGCAGTGAGGGCCCAGTTGTGGTTGTGTAACATAAATTTGTAGTGGACTCAGAATGATTATGTGATTTTTCTCGATTCAGCATGATTTCTTCATTCAGGAGTGAAGGAGGTGAATGGTGAGAGTGATCCAAGGCTGAATGAAGCTTGGCAGAACATAATCTGCAAAATGATAAGGGACTGGGATTAAAGAGAGGAGGACATTGTAGAGTTGAATTGGTTCATTTACCATCATTGTGTCCCAACTCCAGGTGTTTTCACCAGCTGTCCCATATGCATGAAATGATCTCTTTTTCTCCTTTCTAGCTTCCCTGGCTTCCTTTTAAGTTCCAGCTAAAAGTCCACTTTCTACAGGAAGCCTTTCTCAATCTCTCATAATTCTAGTACCTTCCCTCTGTTTATCCTTATCTGTTCCATGTATAGCTTTTTGTACATAGTTGTTTATATGTTCCCTCCTCCATTTGATTGAGGTTTTCTTGGGCAGGGACTCTTTTGCCTTTCTTTGTATTCCCAACATTTAACACAATTCCTAGCACTTAAAAATGTGCTTTTAAACATGCTTATTGACTGACTGATTTTTGAATGGGGAAGTAGCTGAAAGAGACTTAGATTGATAACAATACAGAGACCCTGCTTGTAGCCTTCAAGCATCACTAGTTATAAATCCATGGATGTTCATTGGTAATACACATTGCTTTAAATGAATGTGAGTATATCCATGTAGGTGAAAATGTGTAATAACTGCATTCATGCATATCCATATTGGACCTCCTGTTTAAGTTCAGAGAAGAAAAAATAGAATATTTGAGAGGCTTCGACCCTTATTGTTTTTCCTCAAAGAGTGGAGCTCTGATTTAGAGGTGGAATACAAAAAGAAAAAGATTCTCTCCCAAGGTAAATCCCCAGGGATTTTACTTGTAAATAATTGAAGAGACAGCATGGGAGAAGGAGAAGCATTGGATGGGAAGTCAGAACATCATCTTCCCTTGATTGCTTATTTCCTGTGTGAATTTAATCCCTTTGGGCTTCAGTTTCCTTATCTGTAAAAGGAGGTTGGACTAAATAGCTTTGAAGCTTCTTTCCAGGTGCAAATTTCTGATCCCAAATGCATGGAACTCCCATGCTGTTAAAATTCTGAGAATATCATGGTTAAACTGAAGTTGCTAGAAAAATTCAGAATATTCACAGTGTTTATGTACCCACACTATGTTAACTGCCCCATTTGATATAGGGAAAAGCCTGTATTACTTACCTTTTGAATTTGTCATAGAATATAGTACTTGTAAATCATATTTTGATCATAAATTTGAATAATTTAAATTAGCATTTGTATGATACTTTACAGTTTATAGTAACCCTGGGAAGTAAGTGTAAGATATTATCACCCCATTTTATAGAGAAGGAAACAAATTCAAATAGGTATAATTATGTGCCCAGGTTCACATAGCTAATAAGTGACAGCAAGAATTCAGGTTTTGTGACTTTGTTTATTGGTCTTTTAACTATAGTACTTAACTTAATAACTTATGTTTGCATAGTATCTCACCATTATGAAATGTTTTTCACATATATTATTTTATTTTTTGCAATAATCATGTGAAATACATAGTGAAAACTTTGAATCATGCTCCAACGTTTTAGAGCTAGAAAGTCTCGTAGAGGTCATCTAGTCCAACTTCTCTGCCTCCCATTTTACAGATGAAGAAAATGAGACAGAAATTATAGCTTGCTCAAGGTTCCACTGTGATAGTAAAGCACAGAACTAGGGTTTGAACTTGGTGTTCAGACTTCAAAGCATAAGTTTTTTGCATTTGAGTAGGATGCAACTACTTAAGTGTCTAGACTGAACTAGGGAAGTCAGAAGGAAGAATTAATTATTTGCAAAAGATGTCACATTATGGTTTTTGTTGTTTTGATTTTGAGGTGTTTTAGGGTCATTCACATAAAATATGGAACAGGAAATATTGTTATTGGGGAGTAAAGAAAGATCACATATTTAGGATGAGTTGGGAAGGCTTCATAAAGGGGGTGACATTTGAACTGGGCCGTGAATAATCAATATGATTCTAATAGGTGGAGATATAAAGGGGGCAATGTTGCAGGTCAAGAAAATAGCATGAGCTTTACATGGTGGCAAGGAATTGGAAGTTGAGGGGATGCCCATCAACTGGGGAATGGCTGGACAAGTTGTGGTATATGAATGTAATGGAAGACTATTGTGCTGTAAGAAACGATGAGCAGGAGGAGTTCAAAGAAACCTGGAAGGACTTGCATGAACTGATGATGAGTGAGATGAGCAGAACCAGGAGAACACTGTACACAGTATCATCAACATTGTATGTTGATCTACTGTGATGGACTAGATTCTTCTCACCAATGCAATGGTACAGAAGACTTCCAGGGGACCCATGATGGAAGGGGATCTCCAAATCCAGGGGGAAAAAAAAAAGAACTGTGGAGTATAGATGCTGAATGAACCATACTATTTCTTTTGCTTTTGGTGCTGTTGTTTTTCTATTTTGAGGTTTTTTGTCATTGCTCTGATTTTTCTCTTATAACTAATGCAGAAATATGTTTAATGTTATTATGTATATATAATACCTATATCAGATTACCTGCTGTCTAGGGGAGGGGGGAGGGAGGGGAGGGAGGGAGAAAAATCTGAAATTGTAAAGCTTGTATAAACAAAAGTTGAGAATCATCTTTACACGTAACTGGAAAAAATAAAATACTTTATTAAAAAAAAGAAAATAGCATGAGGCAGTCTGCAGGAGGAGGAAATAGGCCTGTTTCAGGAAGAGTGATTAATAGGGTTTGATTGGAGCATAGGAGTAGGTTAGAGTAGTGATAGATGACTGAGAAAGTTAGATTGCCACTGTATAGTAAAGAGCCTTAAATGTCACAAAGGAAGTATGTTTTTAGAGATTTGAAGACATGATTAATCTGGCAATGGTTTTTAGGATGGCTGGGTGAAGTGGAGATTGTTAAGAGGAGAGACAGGGATTTTGAGGTCTGATATAAACCTTGGGAAAATTATTTAACCCCCAGTTTCTTCATCTATAAAATGAGTGGGTTCGTCTAGATGGCCTCTTAGGTTCCTTCCACATCTGGCTCTTTGTTCTTGTGAAGACATTAAGGTCTTGCTCCCAAACTTTGTGAGGGAGGAGCTGAAGATTAAACATAACAGGAAGGAATATATTAGAAGCTTGTGACCTGTTTACTGGAGAAGTAGTGGGATGGGCTTCTTTCTGAGGGCTCTTATTGCTTCTCTTTTTCCTTCTTGATGGGGAAAGCAAATTCTTTGACACTTCTGCTTTCTTCTAATTGCTTCATGTTGGTAATCCTCTTCCATTCTCTTTTCAGGAGTACTTGTTTCTTATATCCTTAGGATTACTGTTGTGGGCACGGTTGTAAAGCCAGTGACTCTCTTATTTGGGGTTCAGTATCAGGACAAAATTAGGCACTCTCAAGTCACTGAATGTTTAACAAAGGAGATTTACTTTGTCTCAAAACAGCAAGAATATGAAACAGGATACAGTGACACTTAGATTCTTCTCTGTATACAGCAGCTCCCTACCACCTTCCCTCCCCACCTCACTCCAACCCCCCACCCCCCAGGCACCCATGAAAGCAAGGACCTTTTATGCTTCTAGACCAGAAAGTTGCATCAGGGAAACTGAGGTCAATCAGCTTGGGTATAGGGTATTGGGTATAGGGAGGAATTAGTGTCAGGGAAGCTGTATCAGGAAATCTCTGGTCATATCGTGTAAGGTAAAATATAGCTGAGAGTTTAAAGACTGAGGCTCTAAGAAAAACATAAATCAAAACTAATTTCCACAGGCTTTGTGATGTCTTCTGGAGTTCACTCTAATAAGAGCTTATTGACTAATGGATTAGTTCTTCTCAGCTTAGTTATTATGAGAGCCAAAGCTACCCAGTGGGAGGTGTAATAAAGATCATTCTATTTACAAGCAGAGGATTCTATTAAAAACTCTGTCATTTTAAAAAAGGCTTTATGGAACACAATGAATAAAAGCTAAAAGCTGAGCTGTCAGTAGTGAACAGCTATCACTGAAAGATCTGAAAGAATAGCCAAGATGTGCAGTGAAGGAAATGATCAGAAAAGTGATCCTAAAGTAAGACAGATTTACAAATCCTGTAAGGCACAATGGCTTAAGAAGTCTTGAGAATAGTAAGACCTGGGTTTGAGCCTTGCGGTTGGCACAGACTATGTAACTATGTAACTATGTAACTCAACCTCTGTCTGCCCCATATAATTCTCTCTGGCTACAAGTTACAGATCAGCAATGATAGAGGCCATTTCCATACTGGGAATGCCCAATAACTAGAAAATAGCAGGACCAGACAAAAAACAACAAAATTTACAAGTTTTAACCATGACTTTGAATAGTAAAATGGAACTAAAAACCTAGGTTTTATTATTGTGCACAAGCATAGGTTCAGGCTTTAATTCTCATAATCTCACAGTGAGAAATAAAGCAAATGACTTGTTGTTAAACTATAGAGATGTGTTTATTTCAGGATATGGTAAGAGAATGGTATTGAGGCCTGACAGAAATGTTGTAGAATTTGTTGAATAACCAAAATAGGAAAATTTATCAACTTTTGGAAGAGATCATATGCCAAACCATTGACATTCAGGCTGAGTATACAATACAGAAACAACTGAAACCATCTCGAAAAAAAGAATCCCAAGTAGAAAAGCAGAACTCACTGGTGAACTCAATCCATTCCTGAATGACAGTTTCTATTTTTTCTTTCTAGAACCTCACATCTCCTGAGATAGACAATCCTCTCTTTTTTCTCTCTTTATTCCATACAAAGAAATGATCCTGGGTTAGGACTAGGTCATGATAATATTGAAAAACACTGGATGTAGGAAATCCTTTTCACCTCCTTGTGCCTTAGTTTTTTCTTCATAAAATAGGCTTTGAATCCCAGCTTTTCACTATATACCTCAGAGGGTTGTTATAAAGAATTGCAGTGATGTCCATGAAACCTTTTTATAACCATAAATTGCTATAAAAATGTAAGCTGAGGTGGTAGAGTGGTTAGAACACTGGACTTGGAATCTTGAAGACCTGAGTTCAAATTCTGCTTTAGACACTGCATGGCTCTGGGCAAGTCATTTAATCTCTTTGTATCTCAGTTTTCTGATTTGTTAAATTGACATATAATAGCATTTACTTTATAGGGTTCTTATAAAAATCATATGAGATAATATTTGTAAAGTACTTTGTAAACCTTAAAGTGATATATAACAACTAACTTTTATTATTGTTGTTGTTTTTACTTTTGCCCTTACTGCTGCCACCACCACTTCCTTCTAGGTGGTCCATAGTTTTCTTACCTGGACTATTAGGTTCCAGACAGCAAATAGAGGTACTGACTTAGACACTGACAAATCAGTGAAACAGAATCTAGTTTTTCTTTTTTCTTTCTTTTTTTAAATAAAGCGTTTTATTTTTTTCCTGTTACATGTAAAGATAGTTCTCAACTTTTGTTTATACAAGCTTTCCAATTTCAGATTTTTCTCCCAGAATCTAGTTTTTCAAACATCCCTAGGATAAAAAAAAAGATGTGAGAAATAATTAATAACATATCTTGGGGGATCTAGTGATCTGCCCTTTTTTCTTAGTCCTTTCTTCCTCTAAGACCTCCCAGCCCCACACCCACCCCAACAAAGGCAATTTCTCCTTGAGAGATTCCATCAAATCTCTTCATCTGGGTCAAACCCAAGCCAAGGTTACAAAGGAGCCTTGAGTGGAGACAGATCCTTTTTTCTAGATAGTTGAAGGACTTTGGCTTACACAACCACACTAGATGGAAACTATTTTGGGTGAGGAGTCCACATTCCTTCTCTGATGTCATGCTAAGTGAACAGTCACATATCCCTGGACTTCATTTTAATATAACCTATCTCCAGTCATGTCAGTAAATTAGGTTTGATGTTAACCAATTGGATTTGGTTGCTCTGTGATGGACCTCCTACAGTTAGAAGGGTATATGAACTGAGGCACCACCACCATGAAGGGTCTTTGGTCTGAGAGAGATGGCCACTAGGCCTCCTTTTATTAATAACCTGCTGGTCTGTTAATAAAATGGTTAAATTACCCAGAAACGATCTCTCTCATATTTTTAATTGTAACAAAGAGAAACCCATCTGAAAAAGTAGAATTTGTCCTTTTGTGAGGAGTTTTAATCCCAGCTTGGGAATTTACATAGACACTATTGACTGGAAGTGAAAGGAACTAGAGACAGTGTGGTGCGGTGGAAAGAGGGGTGGATTGGGAGTCAGGCTCCAGTTGGGTTAGTTCCCTTCTTTGGGCCTCATTTTTGTCAGTTGTAAAATGAGGGCATTGGACTAAATAATCTCTGAATAATATATATATTTTTTACCTCTAAACCTATGATCTACGATCTCAGATTCAAATCTTGACTCCAAGTCAGTTCTCTCAGGGCCTTAGCTTTCTTATTAGTAAAACAAAGGGGTTGGATTGAATTTCTTTAATGTCCCTTTCAGTTATTTTAAGTCACTTAGCTTCTCTGAACCTGTTTCCCCATATATAAAATGAGGATTATTATGTTTGCAGTCAGTGCCTGTCCTCCCATCTCCTCAGCCATAGCATTGCTGCCCCATTCTCCTTGGCCCTACCTTTCCACACTGCCCTCTTCAAGTCAAACTCCTCTTCCTCCTAGACCTCTTACTGTCATATTCTTTCCATCATCTGATGCTTACTTAAACTTAACTTTCTCTTGAAGATGCTACCTCTCTTAGCACTCTTTTCAGGACTGCTAGTCCTCTTACATCCTTCTCCCTTGTGCACAAGGCAAGGAGAAGGAACTGCTGTAGTCTTTGCACTTTACTGCCACTTTAAAGTTGTTCAATAGCCACTTCTCCATTAAATTTCCCTCTCTTCTGTCCAGATCCTAATTGTCATTTATGGACCTCTAGATCATTCTCTCTCCTCCCACATAGATTAGTACCTACCATACAGTGTAGTCTTTACCTTTACCGAACACCTTGATATTTCAGTTCCTCATTCTTTTCAACTTCCATGATCTTTGTCACCAATCCACCATAATTACATACATGATCATGGTCATCAATCTTAGGTAGTCCCCTCACTTTTCTGATCATTGCCTCAGGTACCAGAATTCCTAGTTGCTCCCTTCATGATTTTCCTTTTCCTTTGGTAATTAGTTTTTTGGTTTGCTTTGGGTAGACACAACCACACTTGTTCCTTGTGCCTTACATAAATTATGAGAGACTCTTCAGAGCCATAATTTTCCTGGGCATACTGAGGAGAGAAGGTAGGCTAATGCGATCTCTAACTTCTGTGCCACATGACATAGAATTTTTGTGGTGAAAAAGAATACACACACACACACACAAAGTGTATGCTGGTTATGTGACAATTCTTTTTTTCCTGATAAAAGTATTTTATTATTTTCCAGTTACATATAGAGATAATTTTCTTTTTTTTAATTTTTAAAAAAAATTTTTCAGGGTAATGAGGGTTAAGCGACTTGCCCAGGGTCACACAGCTAGTAAGTGTCAAGTGTCTGAGGTTGGATTTAAACTCAGGTCCTGCTGAATCCGGGGCCAGTGCTTTATCCACTGTGCCACCTAGCTGACCCCTAGAGATAGTTTTCAACATTTATTTATATGAGATTTCCAGTTTCAAATTTTTTTCCCTCCCTCCCTTCCCTTCCCCCTCCTCTAGACAGCAGGTAATCTGATATAGGTTATATAATAACATTAAATATATTTCTGCATTAGTCATGTTATAAGAGAAGAATCAGAGCAATGACAAAAAACATCAAAATAGAAAAACAACAGCACCAAAAACAAAAGAAATAGTATGGTTCAATCAGCATCTATACTCCACAGTTCTTTTTTTTTTTTTTCTGGATTTGGAGATCCCCTTCCATCATGGGTCCCCTGGAAGTCTTCTGTACCATTGCATTGGTGAGAAGAATCTAGTCCATCACAGTAGATCAACATACAATGTTGATGATACTGTGTACAGTGTTCTCCTGGTTCTGCTCATCTCACTCATCATCAATTCATGTAAGTCCTTCCAGGTTTCTTTGAACTCCTCCTGCTCATTGTTTCTTACAGCACAATAGAATTCCATTACATTCATATACCAAAACTTGTTCAGCCATTCCTCAATTGATGGGTAGCCCTTCAACTTCCAATTCCTTGCCACTACAAAAAGAACAGCTATAGATATTTTTGTACATGAGGGTCCTTTTCTCTTTTTTATGATCTCTTAAAAGACCCAAAAGTGGTATTGCTGGGTCAAAGGGTATGCACAGCTTTATAGCCCTTTGGGCATAATTCCAAATTGCTCTCCATAATGGTTGGATCAGTTTTTGTGACAATTCAAGAGCAGAAAGGGGGTGAGGATCAAGACAACTCACATAAGTGTCATATAAACCTAAGTGATGGTCACATGTTGATAAATGTTACCATGTTTAACCTTTACATGGGGAAGGTAGTCCCTGGCAGTTTAAGCTTATTATATCAAACTCATAGACTTTGAAAACTGAGAATTAAAGAATTTAAGTGATTTGTCCAAGGTAACATAATAAATCAGCAAGCAGTTATTAAGCTTTTACCACCTTCTGGGCATGGTGCCAAATGCAGGGGATACAAAGAAAAGCAAGAACACCGTCCCTGCCCCCTAGGAGTTCATCTTTTGGCAGAGCCAGAGTTCACATCCAGTGTTTTATCTTCCACACTCTGATTCCCTCTTTAGTCCATCCTCCATCAGTGCCTCTGTTTTCCACCAAGAGAATCACTGTCATGGGCTCTCTCCAGGTAGAACTGTTGGTATGCAGGGTGTTTTCTGGGAGGTGAGACACATTAGTTTACTGTAATCTATGGTCATATTAGCATATTGTTTTTCTTTGGTCTTAATGTAAGTTAACCAGGGCACAGTGGGTTATTTTTGACCATGTAGGGGACAAAGAAGACAGCTCTAGAACTAGTCTGCTAAGGTGGTGGTTGTTGTTCATCTAGTTCTGAAGAAACCCTCAGTAACCAGGGATTAAATAAGGTCACTGAGTTCTTCTAGTACTTGGAGGTAGGAGTATTTCATCAAATAGATGACTTTCAAGCATTCCTGATGAAAAGACCAGAGTTGAATAGAAAATCTGACAAACACAAAGTGTAATCACAAGGGATTCATTAAAGTTAAACTGTTTACATTCCTGTATGGGAAGATTATATATGTAACTCCTAAGAACTTTATCATTATTAGGGCAGTTGAAAGGAATTTACATAGAGCACATGCGAGTGAATCAATTATGTTGGAATGATGTCCAAAAGAAAAAAAAAGGACTGGAAAAAAGAATGCTCTGGAAGGGAGAAGGGAAATAGAGGGGATAAATGGGGAAAATATTCTAACATAAAAAAGGTATACAATGAAGACCTTTTACAATGGAAAATAAGAGGGGGTGGGCAATGCTTGAACTTTACTCTCATTAAAATTGGTTCAAAGAGGAAAAAATATACATATTTATGTATGTGTCCACACAC
Organism: Dromiciops gliroides; assembly: GCF_019393635.1. Classification (NCBI taxonomy): domain Eukaryota; kingdom Metazoa; phylum Chordata; class Mammalia; order Microbiotheria; family Microbiotheriidae; genus Dromiciops; species Dromiciops gliroides. Next base: position 181,989,350 of record NC_057862.1, read on the forward strand.
ACACACACACGCACACGCACACGCACACACACACGCACACGCACACGCACACTCAGTTATTTGTATATAGAAATGTAACTTATGCAATAGGGAAATAAGAAGGAAAGGGGAAAATAGAACGGGGATAGTAAAAGGGAAGATTAATAGAGGCTGTGATTAGAAGCAAAATAAACTTTTGAAAAGGGACAGGATAGGGCAGCTAGATGGCGCAGTGGATAAAGCACTGGCCCTGGATTCAGGAGTACCTGAGTTCAAATCCGGCCTCAGACACTTAATACTTACTAGCTGTGTGACCCTGGGCAAGTCACTTAATCCCAATTGCCTCACCAAAAAAAAAAAAAAAAAGGGACAGGATAAAAAGAAGAAGAAAGGAAGAAACAGAAGAAAATGAGATGGAGGAATGGAGCCCAAGCCCACAGCCATGCTGACACAGATCCAGTATTAGGAAGGCCTCGCCAGAGAAAGAGACCCGCAGAACCTCTGAATCAGCTGCAATGCCAGTGTCATCTGGAACTAAGCTCACAATCTGGTGAGAGAGCTGAGCCTTTGGCAGGGGGGAGATTACAGGGGTCTGTGCTGTTGCTGAGGCAGAACTTGAGTTTTTCACCCCTGCTGGGAACCAGGAGGTAGGTTTGAATACCAGTGGCCCAGGTAGGGGACAGGTTTGGAGGGGGACAGGCTCGTTGGAGCTGACAACCACAACACACAAAGCTGGTTGATTAGCAAGTTGGCCTGGGGTCATCTAGGACCAGGGAACAGGCCAGGCAAGTGAAGAACCTGATCCTCTTTAAATCATACCACCTGGGACCTCATGAAGCTTGGGATACTGCAGCCTAGAAACAGTGCCCCACTTTAAGGAGCTAAAAGTCAAGTAAAAGAAAGGCAAGATGAACAGACAGAAAGGTGAGGACCATAGAAAGTTTCTTTAGTGACAAGAGAGATCGAGGTGCACCCTCAGAGGAAGATGTCAACATCAGGGCCCCTATATCTAAAGCTTCCAAGAAAAATATGAATTGGTCTCAGGCTATAGAGGTGCTCAAAAAGGACTTTGAAGATAAAGTTAGAAAGGTAGAGGAAAAAATGGAAAGAGAAATGAGGGGGATGTAGGAAAGACATGAGAAAAAAGTCAAAAGGTTGAAAAGCCAAATTGGCCAAATGGAAAAGGAGGTACAAAAGCTCTCTGACGAAAATAATTGCCTAAGAATTAGGACTGAACAAATGGAAGCTAGTGACTTTATGAGAAACCAAGACACAATAAAGCAAATCCAAATGAATAAAAAAAAAGAGGGCAATGTGAAATATCTTCTTGGAAAAATTGCTGACCTGGAAAATAGGTCCAAGAGAGACAATTTGAAAATTATTGTTCTACCTGAAAACCATGATCAAGGCAAGAGCTTAGACATCATCTTCCAAGAAATTGTCAGGGAAAATTGCCCTGATATTCTAGAAGCAGAAGGTAAAATAGAAATTGAAAGAATCCACTGATCACCTCCTGAAAGAGATCCCAAAACGAAATCTCCCAGGAATATTATAGCCAAATTCCAGAGCTCCCAGGTCAAGGAGAAAATATCTCAAGCTGCCAAAAAGAAAGAATTCAAGTACTGTGGAGCCCCAGTCAGGATAGCATAAGATCTAGAAGCTTGTACATTAAAGGCCCAGAGGACATGGAATATGATATTCCAGAGGGCAAAGGAATTGGGATTACAACCAAGAATTATGTATTCAGCAAAACTAAGTATGATCTTTCAGAAGAAAAAATGGGACTTCAATGAAAAAGAGGACTTTCAGGTATTTGTGATGAAAAGACCTGAACTGAATGTCAAATTTGACTTTCAAACACAAGACCCTAGAGAACCATAAAAAATTGGAGTTGGGGGACATACCTGGGGTTGTGTAGTGGGTGACTATCTTGTGTCTGAGGCTGGGTTTTGGTTGGGGTCCCCCTGGGTCCGGGGTGGATGATTTGTCCACTGTGTCACCTAGCTGCCCCATGATGACATCTTTAGGGTAAAATTGAGGGGTGAGAGGAATGCACTGGGAGGAGGGGGAAGGGCAGAGGTAGCATGGGGTGAAATTCCACATGAAAGAAACAAAAAAGGGCTTATGGAGTGGGGGAAGACATGAGGGAGGAGCAGGGCAGTAAATGAATTTTATTCTCATCAGAATTGGCTCAAGGAGGGAATAACATACACACTCAATTGGGTGGAGTAATCTATCTAACCATGCAGGAAAATAGGAGGGGAAGGGGATTAAGAGAGAGGGGCAAAAGAAGGGAGGGCAGATTGGGGGAGGGGACAGATAGAAGCAAATCCTTTTTGAAGAGGAGTAGGGTGAAAGGAGATAGATAATAGAGTAATTTTCATGGGGAAGGGAATAGGATGGAGGGAAACAGTTAACAATAGTAATCATGAAAAAGAGAAAAGGGGGGGAAATTGTACAAAAAATATTTATAGCAACTCTTTGTGGTGGCTAAGAATTGGGAATCCAGGGAATGTCCATCAATTGAGGAATGACTGAAGAAGCTGTGGTCGAATATGATTGTAGTGGAATGGTATTGTGCTATAGGAAATGACAAACAGGATGATCCCAGAAAAACCTGGAAAGACTCATATGAACTGATATATAGTGAAGTGAGCATAACTGGGAGGACATTGTGCACAGTGACAGCAGTATTGTTTGATGAGCAATTTTGCATGACTTAACTATTCTCAGCAATAAAATGATCCAAGACAATGCCAAGGGACTAATGATGAAGCATGCTATCTACTCCCATAGAAAGAACTGATAAGAAGAGCACTTGTGGATTGTACATATATAACCTATATCAGATTGGTTGCTGTCTTGTGGAGGGGGAAGAAAGGGAGGGAGGGAGGGAGAAAAATTTGGAACTCTAAATCTTATGAAAATAAATGTTGAAAACTACCCTTACATGTAACTAGAAAAAATAAAATAAATGTTTGTTGAAAAAACAAAACAAACAAAAAAAGAAAAAAAAAAAGAAAATGAGATGGAGGGACATGCACAGTAATCATAACAATGAATGTGAATGCAATGAGCTCATCCATAAATCAAAAAGTAGTTAGCAGAATAGATTAGAAATCAGAATCCAATAATATGCTGTTTACAAGAGACACACTTGAAACAGAAAGAGACATACAGAATTAAAATAAAGGGCTGGAGTAGAATCTAATACACTTTAGATGAAATAAAAATGGCTGTGGTTAGCAATCATGATCTCAGAGCAAAAGCAAAAACAGAATTAACAAGAAGAGATAATCAGGAAAACTTACATTTTGCTAAAAGTCTTGTTTGTCATTTTATAAAACTAATATTCCATCACAAATCATATACCAAGTTTATTTAGCCACTCCCCAATTGATGAGCATTCCTTTGATTTCCAATTCTTGCCACCACAAAAAGAGCTGCTATAAATATTTTTTGTACAAATAAGTCTTTTTTTTGGGGGGGGGATGTCTTTGGGATATAAACCTAGCAATGGTCCCAATTCCAATTTTTAAGGAATTATTTTCTTCATGAGATTTTGTATCTCCTTTTCAATTTGGCCAATTCTGCTTTTCAAGAAGTTCTTCTTTTCAGTGGATTTTTTTTCTTCTTTTACCATTTGGTCAGTTCTATTTTTTGAGATATTTTCTTCAATTTTTTTTTTGTGCCTCATTTATTAAGCTGTTAATTCTCTCTCTCTCTCTTTTTTTAGTGAGGCAATTGGGGTTAAGTGACTTGCCCAAGGTCACACAGCTAGTAAGTGTCAAGTGTCTGAGGCCCGGATTTGAACTCAGGTACTCCTGACTCCAGGGCCAGTGCTTTATCCACTGTGCCACCTAGCTGCCCCTGTTAATTCTCTTTTCATAATTTTCTTTCACCACTCTCATTTCTTTCCCCAATTTGTCCTCTACCACTCTTATCTCTTTCTTTAATGTCTCTGGGAATTCTTATAGGCCTTGGGTCCAATTAGCATTTTTCTTTGAGGCTTTGCTTGTAGCTGTTTTCACATTATTGTCTTCTGAGTTTATGTCTTGGTCTTCCCTGGTACCACAATAGCCTTTTTGCTCATTTTTCTTGCCTATTTTTTTAAAACTTTGAACTTTGTGTTAAAGTTGGTCTTTTCTTACCTGTGCTGCTATTTTCAGTTAGTTCTTGGTATCTGCAAATTTTTGGTGCTTCCAAGGTGATGTGAACCTGAGAGAGGTATGGTCACTGCTATTCTGGTCTGTGCTATGGTCTTTACCTAGAAAGGGGCCCTGGTTTCCTGTAGCTGCAAGCTCTAGTGCTCATCATACTGTGACCAGGGCCCCTGCATTTATGACTGACCACCAGCACTCTTCTCTGCCCTGGAATTGTAATCCACAACTGCATATGGTCATAGAGTTGCCAGTCATTACCAGCCCTTCTCAGGGCCATCAAAGGGTCCCCTGTAATCTCTTTTTGACTGGTTGACCGACTCTCTTACTATCTCTGGGCTGAGAGCTTCCGAAGCGACAATAGGGTTGCTGCTATTGGTTTGTGTGTGGCCTCCAAACAGGCCATCACCATGGTGCCATAGACTTTTTCTTCTGACCTCTTTGTTTTCTTAGGCTGGAAAAATGTCTCTTCTCAACTTTTTGTTAGCTCTGCTACTCCAAAATTTGATTTGAGGTGCTATTTTAAAGTTCTTTGGAGGGGAATGTTAGGAGAGTTCAGCTGGGTGGCTTTCCCTAATCCTGTCTTGGCTCTGATGGTTTGACTTACTACTTTCCCTCCTTCTGCTCTCTGTTTATTGCTGAATGGCATGTTTTAAAAAAGAATTAAAATCAATTTTACGTTGAGAATTTTAAAATAATTTGGTGATAGGCCTTTGAAATAATTTGCAATAACCTGAGCTACAGTGGGGATGGATAATCACTGTACTGTGTGTTTATTAAATGTTTGTTAACCTATCAACTAACTGCATATGGTTGCTCCATTAATTTACATGGATGCCAGCCCTTTCCTCAGGATCTTCTAGTAACTTCCTGATGTGCTCATCAGATCAGAGTCTTTACTGACTGCTTCTGTCTCCATCCTTGGACTGCCCTGCTATATTCACATGCAAATTTGGCCATCTCCTTTGCCCAACCACTTTGCTTTCACTTTAGAACTCTCTAGATTTGGTACTAGTCTTATCCTGAGAACAAGTGGACTGAAATAATTGACTGTATTGCCAGGTTTAACACTTCAGTTTTCACCAACAGCTTTGGGAGGAATAGATGAAGTTCTAAATTCTGGAATGGTAGTGTTATTATTCTCTCACAAAGCACAGAAATTTCTTGTGAATACCATTCTTAGTTCAGTAGCCAAAGTTGATGGGTATAATTCATTGATTTCTCTCATCTAAATCCATGTGGTGCTTTGAGAAGATGGGTACCTGCTATTATGCTGTGATTGATGTGGAAATCTGATGTTTTGGAAATTTTGAGGCATCACAACTGGTGGGATTCTTACTGAGCAGGAAGATTGGTTTTCCTCTTTTTTGTTTACATCATCTCTGGGTTCAGTCAAGTCTTATTTTGTCAAGTTAGTGAGCTATACAGCCCTATGCACAACCAAAAAGGTGCCAAAGCATGAGTGGATGTTGGCAATGCTTTGTTTTAGGATAAATGTCAAACCAGGTGCTGTTTATCTAAAAAGGAAAAGAGTCCCGTTTTTGTCCTTGATTCCACAAGTACTCTCTTTGCAAAACTTAAAAAAGTTTTGAAGGGGGGAGGGAGAAACTTCAGCATCTAGTAGAGTGAACTATGGATACCCTCTGGATCAACCTTGACCTTGTGCAAGACAAGTGGATTTTCCATCTATCTTGACTTTCCTCACCTTAAATCGTGGCATCCATTATGAATGGGTACAGAAGAGTTGAGAGAGAGATGGAGAAATTCTTTTTATCCTGTAGCCATTGTGGTGACAGTTGGAACAGCAGTGCCACATACCCCTCTCTGTCCCATAGAGACAGTAGAGAACTCCATCAAAGCCCAGCCCTATCTTTGTTTGGCCTCCAGTGCAAGCAGAGTTCTGTTGTGATTTCTCAAGCATTGAACCTTCATGGTCAAGGGCATATTTCAGAGACTTTGAAGAAGATGGCTACTGACCATAATAAAGGTGAACTGTAAAAATGGATCTTATAAATGACTAATCACAACTGTGATTAAACTGAGTGATCAACTTGAAGCCTAATGAGGATTTTTGTTCTTATTCTTATGGTGGTCTTTTTGCAGTGGGAGTCAGAATAAGGAGCTAGAACTTATCCTCTGAAGAATAGCTTGAGACAACCAGGCATGACCATGTCAAACCTGCTGGCAGTGTCCAGTGCTAAGTTCAAAATGAGTAGATGAACCAGGCATCCTGAACTTAACTTTTCTCTTCTGTTGTACAGGTGCATTTAGGGTTAAAGTTGAATGAAATGATTCCACAACAACCCTTCTGCAAAAAATGAAAATTGTTTCTTCCTTAATGCTATTTCTATGGTTCCTTCATTGAAAACTGTCCCTTGTTAGTTCATTCACTCACAAAAGTGGCAATTCTATTTTTCTTGCTGGTATGCAAGAATAAGTATAAATTTTCATTCCTGTTCTAGATCTGTGACTTATTTTCATGTTTCCCTCCTGGAAGTAGAGTTGCTGTGTAAAAAGGATCTGGCAGGGTGGGGCCATAGATTTTAACCACAGAGTATGTATGTGAAGGCTGTTATGAATATCTTTTCTGAGAATAGTGGAATAGGAATCCTGGCTCATACTTAAGATTGATGACTGCATATCTCACTTTATGAAGTACTTATATATGTATTCTTAAAATGTGTATAAATGGAATTGTTTTATTGGAGCAGGCTATTTAATGGAACACCTTACTGAACTTTTTTTTAATCAGAAAGAATACTTTAGTTCCAAATAATACTTTTCTAATTTATCCAATTTGCAAGTTTGAATTTTCATCTCAGTCCAAAATTCCATGGATCTATAATCTCATGGAAATGGGTCCTCCCACCAGTGATGCTGATCACAGCCCACGCATGCCTTTTCATCTGGTATAATTCCCGTGCATGTCTGACTAGAATTACTCCACAAGAGGTCCATCCAATATGTTGGGGACTTTCTTCTAGGTTTTTTAATATGACTTGGGTACCAGTATAACCTGTAGGCTGTTTTGTGGATTGCTCTTTCTATATGACTGGCTCCCCTCTTTTTTTAGTCATATATCTTTGATATCTTTTATGCTTTTGCGTGTAGTTTCTTGGTAATATGCTGCAGCCATTTTCACTTCAGCTCATTTGCCCTTCCATTGAATCTTGAATTTGTTTCCTTGGAGGCTGTGGCATTCAATTTGTACCCATAAAGTACTACCAGAAGAACATCAATATTAAAAAGGCAAATTTTCGTTTCACCGAGAAGCTGAGTCATTGAAAATTATGTGTATGATTTTTTTTTCAGTTCAATTTGGTGTGCTTTATCCTCCTATTCTAGTTTGGACTCATTTATCTATCTAAGACATTTGAACAGAAGTACCAGGTTTATAGATTGTCCATTCAATTCCATATCATATTCCAGACAATAGGTATCATATTGACAATAATAATGACAACTGATGCTTACATGGTATCTTCATGTTTGCCAAATATTTTACATGCATCTTATTTGCCTCAGAAAAAAACTGAAATAGAAGTCTATTATTTCAATTTTATAGGTGAGGAAATCAACTTTTTTCCCCTTTCTTCATGTGAGTAGTTTTCTTTTGAGTATTGTTGTGCCAAACTTTCTTGAATGGTCCATTTCATTTAGAAGACTGTGATGTTTCCAAGATTGCTACAGATTGTTATATGAAAACAGAAACATTTGAAATACCTCTTTATCTGTAGAGTTTCCCTCTTCCATTAGGATTCCACTAATACAAAAACCTCTGGCACATGTTCATTTCCTATTTTTATTCTTCATTTGCTCATTGAGCAAAGTAATTTCTTTGGTTGTGAAGGTAGGACATGAGTATTTATTAAGTACTTACTGTGTGCAGGACACTATGCCAAATCCTGGGAATACAAATAAATAACAGAAAAAAACACAACAGTCTTCTGACCTCAAGGAGCTTAAATTTTAATGGAGGAAGAAAACACAGAAAGGGGAGCTGAAGAAGGAAAGAGAGACAAAGATATGGGTGGGGGAAGGGCCCTGGTTTTGAAGTCCAGGTCAGAAGGGGAATGAAGGCTGGCTTGCATCTCTCCACAAAATGAAGATGCCAGGAATAATTTACCAATGGGAGAAAGGGGGCAGACCTTGTAGATGGATATACCAGGTTGAGAAGGCCTGGGTAAAGAGGCCTCAGGTGCTGAGGGAAATTCCAGAATGAGACCTGGTTTTGAAACCTGAGAATGAGGAACAGGGCTTGCAAGAATTTTAACATATGTATGGGATACACCTTGTTGAAGAAGGATTTTAAAACTGCATTTTCTTTACTTAATCAATACATTTTTTAAAAAATAGTAAACAACCTATAAGCACCTATAAGTCATTCTTCCATTTACCTGCAACTTTTTATATCTTTTGGTGTTTCAGTATTGATATTTTGGGGTTTTTTTTTTGTTTTTTTTTTGTTTTTTTGCAGGCAATGGGGGTTAAGTGACTTGCCCAGGGTCACATAGCTAGTAAGTGTCAAGTGTCTGAGGCCCGATTTGAACTCAGGTACTCCTGAATCCAGGGTTGGTGCCTTAACCACGGCGCCATCTAGCTGCCCCTTTTCAGTATTGATATAATTCAGCTCATTTAGAAATGTGTTCACTCAGAGAAGCATTTAACATTTAAAGCATAAGTATTTAACAGTATAGACATTCCAGAACCTGTGATTCTTAGCATCTTGTCCCTTTCCCCACTACTCTACTTTAATTACTGTGGTTTGCACAAGATTGAGAGTATTTTGAAATTTATCATTTAGTGGCTAGCATGTTGGTGGTGAATCTTTCTGTATTTAGCTAAGCTTGTCCTTGGATGATAGGACCAGTCTTTGCCAAAAGTGACTCAAGGACTTTTCCATTATCACAAAACTCATAGAGATCTTTTGCAGTTCATTAGCATAGCTTTCAAGAATCCATGGTTGAGGGGGGAGAGGACGGAGAGGAATGCATTGGGGGAGGGGAAAGGGAAGTGGTAGAATGGGGAGAAATCTAACATGAAAGAAGCAGGAAAGTGCTTATGGAATAGGGGGAAAGATAGGGGAGGAGTGGGGAAGTGAATGAGGCTTACACTAATCAGAATTAGCTCAAAAATCTTAATCTCACCAGAGTTGGCTCAAGGAGGGAATAACATACACACTCAATTGGGTGGAGTAATCTATCTAACCCTGTAGGAAAGTAGGAGGGGATGGGGATAAAGAGGAAGGAGTGAAAGAAATAAGGGCAGAGTGGGGGAGGGTTGATTGAGGATGATTGATTGATGATGATTGGAGTAAAATGAGGATTGATTGATGATGAGGACTGAATGAAGAAGATGAGGATTGATTGATGATAATGGCAAAATGTATGGTACTTACTTTGCTAGACTATTGTGAAGAAAATTCTTTGTGAAGTTTAAGATACTATATGAAAGTTGTCTATTACTGTTGTTGCAATAATCAACTTCATGGGTTTATTGTAAGGAAATCTCTCTTTAAAGTACTATATAAATGTAGTTTACTATTTTAAAAAAATGATGAGCAGGATACTACCAGAAAGACCTGGAGGGACCTGCATGCAAAGTGAAATCTGCTGTATACAAAATAATAGTAATACTGTGAGATGATCTGTGGTGAATGACTCGGTTATTTTCAGCAATGCAGTGATACAAGACAATTCTGAAGATCTTATGAAAAATGCAACCTATCTACAGAGAGAGAACTGAGGGCATTTGAATACAGATTGAAACATAATTTCTTTTGTTAGTTACTTTATCAGAAACAAACAAAAATGTTCAGCAGGATGCTATCAGAAAAACCTGGAAAGACCTACACGAACTGAAGCAAAGTGAAATGTACTGTATACAAAATAACAGCAATAGTGTAAGATGATCTGCTGTGAATGACTTGGTTATTTTCAGCAATGCAGTGATCCAAGATAACTCTGAAGGACTTATGAAAATTGCAGTCCATCTACAGAGAAAGAACTGATGGTATCTGAAAACAGATTGAAGCATAAATTTTTTGATAGTTCCTTAATCTGAAGTTTTGTTTTTGTCTGTTTTCTTTCACAACCTGGCTAATGTGGAGATATTTTGCATGACTACTCATGTATAACTTATATTGAATTGCTTGAGTTCTTGGGGATGTAGAGGGAGGGAGGAAGAGAAGTTGGAACACAAAGTTTTTGTTTTTGTTTTTGCGGGGCAATGAGGGCTAAGTGACTTGCCCAGAGTCACACAGCTAATAAGTGTCAAGGATCTGAGGACGGATTTGCACTCAGGTCCTCCTGAATCCAGGGCCGGTGCTTTACCCACTGCACCATCTAGCTGCCCCTTTTATTTAAAAAAAATATATGGAGGGGCAACTAGGTGGCTCAGTGGATAGAGCACTGGCCCTGGATTCAGGAGGACCTGAGTGCAAATCCGTCCTCAGACCCTTGACACTTACTAGCTGTGTGACCTTGGGCAAGTCACTTAACCCCAATTGCCCAGCAAAAAAAAAAAACCCAAACATGGAAAGCTTCATGAATTTGCATGTCATCCTTGCACAGGGACCATGCTAACCTTTTCTGTATTGTTCCAATTTTAGTATATGTGTTGCTAAAGTGAACACTGAAACACATTTTTTTAAAATTGATGTCAAAATTTGTTTTTACATGTAATTTGGAAAAATATAATTCTAAATGAAAAAAAAAAATTAAAAAAAAAAAGAATCCATGGTCACTTCCGTGATAAGGTTTTGGAGTAGAACTTTTGTGGTGAATCATTCAATGCATTGTTATTGAGTACTTAGAGTGTGTTTAGCTCTCTGCTGGGTAGAGACACTGTGCTGGTCGAGGGACAACATGATGTATTGAAAATAGCAGAAAACTGTGAGTTGGGCCTGGGGTTCCCTTTAGCTATCCCCATTCCACTGTAAATAGATATGTATATGTTGGATTTTTTTGTCCTCAAATGAACTAAAACCTGCCTTCCCTCCTGGTGATAACACACCAGTTTCCAGTGGTCATGCTTTGTTCTCCTACTTCACATGGCCAAGAGGATGAGGCAGAATATTTCTTGCTTTCTATTACTAGACTATTTTTCTGTCACCATTCTTCAAATAAACTTCAGAGTGATTATGCCACATTGCTTCCCATTCTTGTCAGTCATTTACTGACTTTTAGGATATCCTTTGTGAGATTTAAAATTGGATATAAGAGCATTAAACTCTCCCTTTAACTTTTCCCTTTTATATCTCCCAGACCACTAAGAAAAAGAAGCCTCCGAGCTTTAATCAGTGAGGGATTAGCTTTTATTGTTTAGACAACAAACAGGTGATACCGATTAGGGAAATAGGAAAGTAGAAATACAAATGAATAATCCTAAATCTAAGATTAGTCTATATTCTTTTATAAAACTCACTGAATCCCCAAACTGCCTGCCAGGCTAAGAACCAGAGCCGATCACCAAAGTGCGCCGTCACCGCTAAACTGAGAAGCCAGAGTGAGTGAGACATAGAGCGAACTTCCGTTCTCACTCTCAGTTTTAAGTTGGCGTCCTGGAAGTAAGGTGTGCTTGGCCACGCTCTCCAGGCAGCAGCAGGCGAACTGCTGTTCATCACGGTCTCCTCCCCAAAAAGGGCAGTCCTTCAGTAGCATGCGCTCAACTCTCAAATGATTCAGTTAAAACTTTCCGTTTTTTACCACACCTTTCTAATGACTTTCGCACCTGGCTCACAGTCTTCCTTTCTACCATGTCCCCTGCCATTCAGTGACTTTAAAATTATTTTTGTTGATTATTCCAGCATTCTTACCTTATGGTTTCTCAGTCACTATAAATCTTTGACTGTATCCTACTCAAGCTACCACCAGGCTACACCTTAAAAATCACTGTCCTTTGAAATGACTACTTCCAACATCTTGAACTCTGCAATTTTTTTCTTTGTTCATGATCTTTCCAACTCTAATTCTTATTGAACATACTCCTCCCTCTTATCAAAGACCTGTTGTTCCTTGACCCCTTCTAGTTCACCATTTCTGTTCTTTCGTTATTTGTATCCATTACCCAAGTTAGCTCAGTTATTTTAGTGATGTGCTTGTATTGTTTATTTTCATTTTATATGCTCACAGATTTTTCTCCAAAAGCTCAAACAAGTGCTAGGGAATTTGAATTTTGGTAATGAGCCCCATATTTGAATTGAATTGAATTGAATTCTACATAGTTTGGCTTTTTGGGAATGTGAATTTTGCTTTAGAGAGAAAAGAGATAAAAAAGCAACTTGTTGAACTAGAGGTGTTTATTTGGCTTTCTTAATTGGAATTGTATTCTTTGTTTTGTCTGCAGGTGACTCCTTCTCACAGTTTCGTTTTGCAGAGGAAAAAGAATGGGATACTGAAGCATCATCTCCTAAACAAGTAGGTTGGAATTTTCTCTTCATGCAATCAATGTTAATGTACCCAAGGGTACAAGTTGCTCAACCTGACTCTTCATGTGGAAATAATTATTCACATTGATTTAATGCTTTAAGGTATACAACCCACTTTCTTCACAACAACAGGCAATATAAGTATTATATCAGTTGTATAGATGAGAAAACTGAGGCTCAGATTGATTGTGACTTGCCCAAGGACACAGTTAATAAATAGCAGAGCTTGGATTCAAACCCAGGTCTCCTAATTCCATCTCTAGTATTCTTTTTACTGTATGTTGTTTCCCAAGTAATGGAAAAGTACAGATTACTTCATTAACCCTGCTACTTCAGGCAAAAGTATACCTTTTAAAGGTACTTGAATTATTTGGACTACTAAGGCAAAAGACCCCCATCATTTGAAAAATTTGAGAGGGTAGATCTGATCTCAAAGAAGTTTGGGTTGATGCATATGAGTGACTCACCTCCCAAATGCTTTAATGTCTTTTTTCTTGTGATATTTTAAAGTGATAACTGAATAAAACAATTCAGTAGCTTAAAATGCACTCCATCTCTTCTTTTGCCTATGGTCTATAAAGCGACTTATGAAATAACATTAGCAACAAAATGGTATCAATGTTCTTCAATGAATGGCCCCAATACCTAATGTGTTATATAGTGTTGTACTTTTTTCTATATAGAAATTTTCTTTCAAAGAGCTCTGATAATTTGTCAAATAGGATTTTACTGAACTCAACCATAAAGGTTGTTAACAGGTATTCTCCTTTCTTACAAATGAAGACACTAAAAAAGGATGGTATCTCAATAATGACTATATGGAAAATTATCAGGAGCTGCTGATCACCTGCCTAGAATATAATTATCTGATAATTAGCCATAGAATTTTCTAAACGCATCAGAAGGAATGCACTGGTTCACTCAACAGACTGAGCAGAAGGGTTGAGGGCCCCAAATTCCAGTTCTACCGTGCTGCAATGCTGACCTGCCATACTAGCCAGGAGAAATCAATCATGGAAATGATTACACAGCACTGCAGAATGGAAGTTGTGATGGAATTGTGCTATAAAAAATGACAAGCAGGATGATTTCAGAAAGGCCTGGAAAGACTTGTATGAACTGATGTATAGTGAAGTGAGTAGAACCAGGAGAACATTGTGCATAGTGACAGCAATATTGTTTGATGAAGAACTGTGAATGATTTAACTATTCTTAACAATACAATGACCCAAGACAGTCCCAAAGGATTAATGATGAAGCATACTATCCACCTCCAAAGAAAGAACTGATATTGAAGGAACGCAGACTGAAGTATGCTATTTTTCACTTTCATTTTTTTCTTTTATTCAAGTTTTCTTATACAAAATGACTAACATGGTACTGTTTTATATGATTGCACATGTATAACCTATATCTGATTACTTACTTGCTCAGGGAGTGAGGAGAGGAGGAAGGGAAGGAAGGACAAAATTTAGAACTCAAAACTTTAATAATGTTTATTATTTAAAAAAGAAAATAACATATTTGGTGTAGGGGGGGAAATGAAACAAAGAAAAATATCCATTTAAAAATGTGCTTCTCCAGTTATTGAGACAGAGGAACATAATAAAGGGTGGAAGCTGCTAAAATTCAGTTTTTGGATCATTTGTAAACTGAAAAGCACCAAATGAAACTGATTATATTTAAGCAGATATAAAAAAGGCTGGTCACCAATGTGCAAGTCATTTTTATCAAGCACCAAAACCCTCTGGATCTTGGGTGGTTTTCAACTGTGTTTCACTGAGGACTTACTACTATCACCTGTTACAAAGGAGCTAAAAAAATGGCGAGATTAGCTGTAAGAATTGATAGACATTGGCTGAGGCTATCAAGAATGGCTATATATTCTTTTTTTTTTTTTTTTTTTTTTAGTGAGGCAATTGGGGTTAAGTGACTTGCCAGGGTGACACATCTAGTAAGTGTTAAGTGTCTGAGGCCGGATTTGAACTCAGGTACTCCTGACTCCAGGGCCGGTGCTCTATCCACTGCACCACCTAGCTGCCCCTGGCTGTATATTCTTTAAGAAAATTATACTTTCCATTTGTTAAGCTGATTTAGATAAATTAATAAGAGTATCAATTAATAAGCAGGTGTAAATGATGATATATATTCACTTTACTACTTGACCTTTTTGTCCTTAATTTCCTCATGTATCTGGAGTCTGCTTGTACTGGTCTGTTTTTTCATTTGCATCCCGAACCTGAGTACCTCTGGACCTTTGCTCATACTATTCACTATGCTTAGAATACCCTCCCTATCCTTCTTCCCTTTCATTCTTATGCTTCTTTTGAAGTCCAGCTCTGATACCATCACTTCCATGAAGTCTTTCCTGATTTTCTTGGTTGGCAAAGACCTCTCAGGTCTTTGTAATGCATAGACTTTGTAATGCAATTTTTGATGCATTTGTACTATAATGTTGTGTATTATAGTTACTATTGTCTGTCATTCCCACATTAGTGTGTAAGTGTCATGAAGATACAACTGTCTTATTTAAACTTCAAACCAATTTCTCTATCACTTAACATAGTACCTGCACTTAATAGGCACTTATTAAGCATTTGTGGAATAAATGTGAACAATAATTCCAGAAAAAATCTGGACTATATCTCCAGTGACTCATAAGTACCAAGTATGAAACTGAAGGATTTTGGACGTAGTAAAACATTATGACTCTGAAAGAGAAAAGGAGATATGGGAAGTATACAATTGACTATATGCTATATGGTTATTTATATACATATATAAAATTACATATATATATACATAATCACACACACTTTTGTACATACATACATACATTATATGGTTGAAAAACAAGATTAGATTTTTTTAGGTCTTGATGTATAATATCAATAATGATGACCTCTTGGCAAGAGATTGAGTACATCTCACAAAAACTTGGAGGAATATGTTTCATATGTAAACTGGCCACCTTAAACATCATACTCCAGGTACCCTCTTCAGCCACTTATATCTCCATGGGGTGACTTTGCCCGGGCCTACCTCCCTGAGAAGCTGATGTTTAATGGGCTGTAGTCCCAGTTCCTTTGCCCTCCAGAATATCATATTCCATGCCCTCTGATCCTTTAATGTAGAAGCTGCTAGATCCTGTGCTATCCTGACATGACTCCACAGTACTTGAATTGTTTCTTTCTGGCTGCTTGCAATATTTTCTCCTTGACCTGGGAATCTCTGGAATTTGGCTATAATATTCCTGGGAATTTTCCTTTTGGGATCTCTTTTAGGAGGTGATCTTTCAATTTCTATTTTACCTTCTGCTTCTAGAATATCATGGTAATTTTCCCTGACAATTTCTTGGTAGATAATGTCTGAACTCTTATTTTGGTCATGGTTTTCAGGTAGTCCAATGATTTTCAAATTACCTCTCCTGCATCTATATTCCAGGTCAGCTGTTTTCCAAGGAGATATTTCATATTGCCCTCTAGTTTTTATTCATTTGGATTTGCTTTACTGTGTCTTGGTTTCTCTTAAAGTCGCTAGCTTCCATTTGTTCAATCCTAATTTTTAGGCAATTATTTTCTTCAGAGAGCTTTTGTATCTCCTGTCCCATTGGGCTTTTCAAGCTGTTGACTTTTTTCTCATGACTCCTGCATCTCTCTCATTTCTCTTTCCATTCTTGCCTCCACCTCTCTAAATCTTCCTTTTGTCTGTCCTACTTGCTCTTCAAAGTCCCCCCCCCTTTTTTTTTTTTGCCGGGCAGTGGGGGTTAAGTGACTTGCCCAAGGTCACACGGCTAGTAAGTGTCAAGTGTCTGAGGCTGGATTTGAACTCAGGAACTCCTGAATCCAGGGCCGGTGCTTTATCCACTGCGCCACCTAGCCGCCCCTCAAAGTCCCTTTTGAACACTACCATGTCCTGAGACCAATTCTTATTTTTCTTGGAAGCTTTGGATGTAGGGGCCCTGAGGTTACTATCCTCTTCTGAGGGTGCACCTTGATCTTCCTTGTCGCTAAAGAAACTTTCTATAGTTCTCAACTTTCTTTGCTTGCTCATCTTGTCTTTTCCTTGACTTTTAACTCCCTCTTACAGTGGGGCTCTACTTCCAAGCTATATTTTCCCAAGCTTCAGAGGGTTCCAGGTGTTTCAGTTTGAGGAAGGGCAGGTTTTTCTCTCACCTGGCCTGTTCTCTGGTCCTAAAATAATCTCAAGCCAACTTGCTAATTAACTAGCCAGCAAAACTTTGTATGCTGTGCTTCCAATGAGCCTAAGCCCTTCCCCGACCTGGGACTCCCACTGCTCAAGATTTCTTGCTGGTTCCCTGCTGGGGTGGGGTAGCTGAATTCCTCCTTAGGTCCCATAGACATCCCTGTATTTTCCACCCGCCCCGGCCAGTCATTCAGCCTCTCACCCAACCATAAGCTTAGTTCCAGAAGGATGCTGGTGCTGCAGCTGATTTGGAGGCTTGGGGGTAAGTTTCTATGGCACAGCCTGCCTGGGGATTGTGTTGAGGCGATTGTAGGGTTTGACCCTTCTCACAGCCCAGCACAGCCCCCTCTAAGCTGTCTTTAGCTGGAAAACAATCTCAGCCCGCCTTTTTGTGGGTTTTGCTGCTCCAGGGATTGTTTTATGGATTTTTTAGGGTAATTGTGTCAGGAGCTCTGTGGGTTTAATGTCCTTCCTCCCACATCTTGGCTCTGCTTCCCAGTACATCTTTATATATAACAATTGCCTCTGTGACCCATGTGATTTTGAGGCTTGCATGTTGAAAGGTAGTCTAGATAAAAGGGAATGTCCAGTTGACTTGATGAAGTTGTCATCTGGATTGTGATTGAGCCAGTAATGCCAGGAGGTTCCTGTAAAGCCTGGGACTGTGTGTGTGTGTGTGTGTGTGTGGTTTTTGGTTTGTGGGGCAATGAGGGTTAAGTGACTTGCCCAGGGTCACATAGCTAGTGTCAAGTGTCTGAGGCTGGATTTGAACTCAGGTCCTCCTGAATCCAGGCAGCCTGGGACTTTTGCCAGGATTTCCCCTGCTGCTAGAAACTGACCTCTTTTTAGTATTTTCCCCCCATTACCTTTAATAAAAATGTTTCTTTTTTGGCTACCATTTTGTGTTAGTCATTATCTTGGTCCTGTTATAATTTGAACCCAGGTCCTCCAAGGTGACAACCCTGAATCTTTGGGTATGGTAGAAAATAAGGAAGAATACAAAACAAAATCACTCATGAGTGATTAATTTATGTAGTTGTTTCTTGTTATCTGCTTTCCTTTTATTTTCAGAAGGTTATTATTAATCCTCATATTCATTATGCCATTTTGTGCTACAGATCTCAGCCCTTTATGTGGACTGTGAGTCACTGGTCCGAGCCCTTCAAGAATTGCCTCTGTCACTCCGGCTGAATGTGGCTGCTGAGTTAGTCCAGGTAACACTCCTTCAAACATATTTAGGTTTGGGGACCAAAGAACAAGAGAAAGGAGGCTCATCTTCCCAACTCTATGTCTTGTGACAGTTGTTTTGAATCCTCTTTTGCCATCTGTGATGTTTAATGTTTCATCAACAAGTTGCTGCATTGCATCATAACATATTATCCGGAGGCTGCACTACTCTTTTCTTTCTTTATCATTTGAGATTCTGCAAGGAAATCATCATTGCCACTTACAGTGGGGTTTTGAGAATGATGGGGGAGTGACCATAGGGTTAGGAAGGGAGAGAGTCACAGAATATTAGAGCTAAAAAGGCCTTAGATGTCACTTTAGTCCAAAGGGAAGCCATTACCAGCTGGGAAGGCAGAAGCCAGAGCTGATAGTAATTGGGGGTTGGGCAAAGGACAGGATGAAAAGACTTGCAGGGCTGTGCTATAGCCAATCTGCTTTCATTTACAAGGGACCACATTTGTTAGTCATTGAAGTACAACTAGATGGCAGAGACGTACCTGAGACAGAGGAAGTTGTTTGTGTTCTTTGAAAACAGGCAGTTTTAACCATGAGATGTACAGCTAAGAGAACAGAACTTTAGAAATTGGTGAAAAAAGCTCTCAAAATAAATCCCATGACCTTGAAGGAGCATTTGAATAGTGATCACTGTGATCATAGTGATCAGTGTAGGAATAGTTACTATATGTGAAGAATCAAAACAAGGAGACCAGAGGCTGATTATGGTTTCTCTTTGGAACACCGGCCAACTCATTTTTGTTTTACTCAATGGATGTCCTGTATTCATTTTTCCAATGACTTATTCGGGGTGACATTCATTTTCTTAATGACAT
The DNA here is from genome assembly GCF_019393635.1 of Dromiciops gliroides. Classification (NCBI taxonomy): domain Eukaryota; kingdom Metazoa; phylum Chordata; class Mammalia; order Microbiotheria; family Microbiotheriidae; genus Dromiciops; species Dromiciops gliroides. Next base: position 182,008,180 of record NC_057862.1, read on the forward strand.
GAAGATTTATGCATAAAGACATCATTGAGTAAACACAAACTTAAGAGATTCGTTGTACTACCAAAGGTAAATATGGCTCTTCTTATGGAAATCTTGTAGAGTACAAGCTATAATACCTTTCCCTTTTTTCTGTTAAGTTCTTTATAGAACCCCAGTCAACATGATTTAATAGCTGAGGTGTGAGGAATGTCTTATGGATATATGCAGGTTAATGTGGAAAGCCTTCTCTTGAAGGGAATGTTCAGTTCACATGAAAAAGATTTAGGATATTTTGTTTTATTGGAAACCCAATATATGAGCCAGAATTATGAAGTGGCTGCTAAAAAAAAAAAAACACCCTGATGCTATCTTCGGCTACATTAATTAAAGTGTAAAATCCTTGAAAAAGGAAAGAGTAAGTCTTGTGGAATATTGTATTCAGTTCTGGGTACCAAGTCTGAGGAATATACTGGAGCTCCCTCTGAGAAGGGTGAGTAGGAATGATTATCTGTTTCCTTATATGACACAATTTAGGTGGGGCATTATAGTTGTTTTCAAGTGCCTGAAGGGGAGGTGGGGAGGTGGAGGTGGGGAGAGGGCATTATTAGTTTTTATTCCTGCAGATTCAGAGGGCAGATGTAGCTCAATTTAAGGAAGAATTTTCTAATTGTCTACAAGTGCTAACTGTCTGAAAGCTGTCTAAAAATGTAGTAAGTTGTTTTCTGAGATAGTGAGCACTTACCTGGGAACTCAGGTAATGGTTGTCTCACCATGAGTTGGGGAGGAAAACTTTTGTATTAGGTAGAATTTTGCTAGATAAGTTTTTAGAGCTCACACTTTCTAAAACGATACCATAGGTATTTAATAAATACTGAAGCATTTTTGCATATGGATTTGCATTTGATTTCTCAAACCAGTTTTTATATTTAAATAGTCTTAGCTAATTTAAAAAGGATGATGGGGATTAACAGAACTAGAGAAAATATGACTCTCCTCAGTTGCTTTTTTACTATACTGTTTAGTCAGGAGAGTAAGGCAGCAGGCAGCCCCTCTTGTTGTGTTCCCAGTTATGCAAGTATATACTGGTTCTAGGTGGTATTATGAGTTCTTCCAGTCAACTCGGTTTTGTGCTTGGTTCTTAAGGCTACAGCTCCTCTTGAGCTACCCCAGATGAAACCAAAGAAAATGGAAGATGGCAAGGGACTGGGTATGCAGATGAGATGGTCCTTGGGGCCAGGCTCTGATATGATCACTGATGCTGCCAACCGTCCAGTGCCCGTGGGTAAAGATGGACCTAGGCCGTGCTCTTCAGAAGCTTTTCAGAAAATCACTCCACCACTGCAGCAAACTGTTGACCACCTGGATGAAGAACTTGATCTGCTGCTAAATTTAGATGCTCCAGTAAAAGAGGAAGTTAACATTCTAATAGCTCAGACATTTCAAGATCCTGAAGCCAAGAAAGCTGGAAAGGTGGTCCAAGAGGAAAATGGTACGCCTTTGATTTTGTTTGTTCCTTCCCCATGTCTCTTCTGATTCCTATATTTTGGTTTATTACTGAAAATAGGCAGACTTGTCCTAATTCCATCTTGCATACATATTTCTAATGGCATCTGACATTGATCCAGGGTTGTATACTGACATCTGTCTTTGTGCTTATTATACCTCTGCTTCACCCTGAGTTGACCTTTCTGAGAGCATCCCTCTCACTATAGAGATAGCTCATATACTGTTGCATACTTAATTATGATCTTCAATCTAAGGCTTTAAAATTAAACCTTTCTATGCTTTTAAGTGTAGTAGGATACATGTAGCCCCAAGCCTATTCCTTTGGTATCTAGTCTTTTTCAGCATCAGACCTTTTTGTGGAGTTGTACTTTTTTTGTGTGCATATAGCAGATAAGAAAATAATTTGTTTTGGCTGTAATGGAAATAAAAGGGACAGACGCCTGGAGCAGTTTCTCTTATTCCCATTGGACACCTCATTAATTTTCAGGGTTGCTGCAAAGGAAAGGAATGATCATCTGGTCGTCGATTGAATAATATGAGGAATTTGTGAACCTCAATTTCAGAATTACATAACTTTAGCCTACTTAGTGATCATTTCCTTAGATGTTCTTGCATCTGTTTGGGGAGGACAGGAATGATTTCCATCAGTAAAGAATCAAATTTACTATGTGTGTGTGTGTATCACACACACACACACACACACACACACACACACACGCACGCACACTTGTATCATGGAACAAACTCTCGGAAAACCTTACCAATCCTCTAATAGAGACTGGTGAAATGTTCTATTTTTTTTCTTTCCCCAGTTCCAGAAAAACCCTCTGTGACAGAAGAAAAGAGTTTGGAATCTGAGCAACCACCATGTACATCCAAAAATGTTACTGAGGAAGAGCTTGAAGATTGGTTAGACAGCATGATTTCATAAAGAAAAAAATGCCTGCAGAACTGGAGCTGCCCTGTTGCTTATGGGTAACTTATGGATGGATTAAAGGGAGATATGAATGAGGCAGTCCTTCAGGAAGAGATATTTTTAGCACACCCCAAATCAGCATTCCATCATGGTTATGGTAGTATGCCTCCCTCTATATTTCAGACAACAGTTAGCATAATAAATTAAAGAGGCTCATTACAGTCATTCTTTCTGGCATAAAATTCTAATAACCCGACTTCCTTAAGCAAGTGGAATGCTGTCCCCCATACCATAGGCTTCCCATCTGCTAATAGTAAAATCCAGGTTGCACCTAGCCCCCAGTATTTGTTTACAGTGAATTAGGTGCTGCTGAATAACAGGATGTGATAAGAACAAGGTGTGATTGGTGCCTATATGCATTTGGGAAAAATAAATTATAAATGCTGGTAAAACTGTTTTCTCCCCCTCTTTCTGGGTGTTGGATCTTTTCTGTCTTGTGTCATTTCTTTCAATTTTCATGTTATGGCACAGGCAGTGTATGTGGTAAATTAGATGAGGCCATACTGGGCTTTGGTTTGTAATGTTTTATTTCAGGGGCACTTCATTTTTATTTCAGGAGAAACGCCTAAATATAGCAGATTCACTACTTACAAAGGACCATGAAGCATTACTTGATTTTGGCATAAGATTTGGATTTCCAGTTTCTGATACAGTACATTTCTTCTAATAACAGCTACTGGCTAGCTGCTATTGACAGAATCATATAGAATGGATAACTGTCAAGTGCAGTTTCATACATTAAAATAGAAGAGCAGCACAACTAATTAATGAAACTTTCCATCTAAAACACTAACATAAAAAAACTTGCATAGCTATGTCTACAGAAGTTTTAAGGCACTTAATCGATATTTCAGTGTCGATAAAGTGTTGAGTTTTCTCTATTTCTTTTACTGCTTAAAGCTTTTCAAGCTGTATCTGGATACATTCACTAGCAAGTACCATGGGAAAAATTGACTGTAGTTAAAATATTAAGTTCAGACCATGAGTAACGACTGGAGACATCATCACTTGATATTTAAGTTCTTTTAAAGTTTCAGATATTATGCATTTAAGACCAAAAAACTTCTTTAGCCCTTTTGACTGTTACCAAACTCATAAAGAGTGATGGGATTCAAAACCATGCCAATAACCTCACTGTTTACATTGGAACATGACACAGCTTTTTCTCTTAAAATAAAGATGATGCAAGTCCCACAGCATGGGTCTGTTAGGCACAAAAAGCCTAATCCATTTCAGAAGTCACAGATTTATGGCAGGTTCTTGATAAAGAAGTACTTCTCAAACGTGACTACTGAAGTTCTATGCATGGGCGTGGTACAAAATTCTTTTTGTAGAGTGTTGGCTGGTTATGTAGGAACTCCTTTTATCTTATCACTGAATTACCCAAGCTGATCTTCATATTGTTTACGAAAACAGTCACCAGCTGGAAAGAAATCCCAACATCTTTCTTGGTACATCTTCCAGACATAAGATTCCTGAAATAATTTGAACAAAAGATACTGGTTTTACCTTCTTGTTCCACATACATGCACTGCATTAGCTTCATTTTTCCTTCAGCTTTATTTTCTTTTTACTGTGGGTTAGACTTGGACATTAAGGAATTTTGCGAGAACCTGACATTCATAATGGTCAAATGGAGTCCCTTCTTCCTATAACTCAGTTCTCATCAGTCCATTTCCATGATACAAAGAGAGGTGTTAAGCTACAATGACCCCCTCACACTCTATCCCTATCACATGTCCACTTCGATGACTGCCATATCCTTAATTTGTCTCAGATGCCTCTACCCTTCATGCCTATATGTAGGTTGGAAAAGAGCAAAAAAATTCAGGCATGTGAAGTCAGGTTTCACTTTTTGTGCCTACACTAACCATTAAGAATCATTCCTATTCCGTCTACAATCTAAAGCATTCCAGCTCTCTTACTAAGGCAGTGGGGTTTGATCTTATGTAATGGCACCCTGTGCTGATGGGAGGGTATCACATGGAAACCTGCCAAACAACCACTTCATCTTATGCTGGGGTTTTAGCCCTTACACGTGAGAACCACCTAGCTCCTTGTTTGTATACATGCTAGCTTCCCATGTTTTCAGATGTGGGTATGTTTCAGTTTCTTCCTTTCATCTTTCTTCTCATGATTCTTCTTTACCTTTTCTCACACTCAATCACACAGGATTCTGTCAAACATGGAATTCTTTTCCTAGATATATTTTTGTTATATTCACACATCCACATCTTTTCCCCTCTCATGCTTCAATTCTTCATATGTTCTTGTTTTCTTAACTGGGAGCCCTCTGTGGTTATTGTTGATTTGATACAGGTCCACTATTTCAAGTAAGGCCTAGCCATGTTTTATTCTATTCCTGGTTATGGCAAACACCTTGCCTTTGGATCCATACTTCTCTACTTTTTTAGTGGTGGAACCATAATCAGATCAGTTTCATCATGAGTCCTTTGGAATTGTGGTTCTTCGTTATGCTGATCAGGGTTACAAATCTTTCAAAGCTGATTGTCCTTATAATATTTGCTGTTACTGCATAAATTGTCCCCCAAACAGGTAACTCTCCAAACCAAAATTCTTCTGTACAGATTGCTTCCCCCATTAGAATGTAAGCTTGTTGAGGGTATTGTCTTCACTCTTGTATTTTTGTATCCTAAAGTTTAGCGCAGTGATTTGCATATAAGAAGCACTTTTATAAGTATTTTCTCATTCATTCAGTATCTAAATCTGTCTCTTATACTCTCTCATACAGTTTTGCTCTGATTTTTTATTATGTGATCTACTTCCTGTTTACTCTTCTCACTGTAAACTGTAGGAGACAATTCTACCCAATGCTAGTTCCGCTACTTCCTCTTAAGGTAAAGCATGGAGGAAGCTGATGGAGCTATTGAATACTGAAATGAATTTTTTGTTTCTTGCTAGAAGAAAGCATAGGGACAAGATGAGGAATTAGGATAGTGGGGATCAGCAAGTTAAATATGCGTGACACTTGTTATCTTAAGATCTTCACAGACCTAGTCACTTAAAGATAAAAATCAACAGAGAAACATTCACAAAGAGTTCATGATTCAAAGATGAGCTTAGCCTGAGAGATGAATGATAAATGAATGACCAACTTTCATTTGTGCTTTAAGGGAACTGGCCAGTCTTTTCCCGTTCTTAGGGAAGATGTGTGTGTGTGGGTGTGTGTGTGTGTACTTTCATTAGCCTAAGCAGACAATGTGATTGATATATTTTTTTAAAACATAGTTTCTCTTACCTGACCTGTGTGCTCTGTTTCATCTTTATTAATCAGATACATCAGAAAGAACCTGAAATAAGGATGAAAGAAGTAGAAAAACAAAGGGAAATAAATATTAGTAGAAATTCATGTTGCCAAGAAATCAAAGTAAGCTTAAAACATGAGAGAGAGAGAGAAAGAGAGAGAGAGAGAGAGAGAGAGATGTCAGCATCAACCCAAACTCTTCATTACCATATCTCCATCCCTTTTACAACTAAGGGAAGGGAAGGAAAGAAGCCACAAGGCCTGAAGACAGTTTTTTTTCCAAATAAAAAATATTATCAAACCTCAAAAATCAGAGTACTCAACTAAAAGTTAAAGACAATATGTGAAGTGGGAGATTGAAGCTCAGGATAAGGTAGGGAAGGATATAATGAATGACTATATCAACCAAACATCAGGATACTAGAAAGATATTTCTTTCACAAAACCTTGTTAAAAGGAGGACTCCATTATCCTAAGATTTCAGGCTTGAAGGCACCAAAGATAAGGAGGGCAGGAGCTTATGCTTGCTCCATATATAGGATATCATTTGAGTATCCTCCAATCCCCTCCATCCCATGATGCAGCTACAGAATTAAAACTGAATATGTTTAGTCTAGCTCTCAGAAGGTCTGTTTTAGGAACCCATTTCCATTTGAAGGCCTTAGAAGAACAATCAGAGCTCCCAAATCCCAGAGACACAAAGGCTTATACTTTGGGGAACTCAGCAATTGGAAGTGGGAAATGGCTTCTGGTTGTCTCATTATCCACCATCTTGGAATAAAGCTGGCACCAAGTATGAGTCCAGTTTGGAATACCCGAACATCAGTTATTTACTGACCCAGATGCTTAAAACTACCTGCCACTATCACCTGCTTGTGAGTACCAGATCTTGGAAACTGAGGCCATCATCGCTGTATTCCTAGGGTAGGCATAGTCCCAGCTCCTGCTCCCACTTATCTCTAACTTTGGAGTTCATTTCCACTCACTGTCTTCCCAAAGATCTACCAAAACTGCTCCCCAGTTCATATCCTCTTCTATTTTCTAGTTCCATTGTGCCCCCTAGCACCTCTAGATCCTAGATCTCTTTATCTCATACTCTGTCCCATTTTTTGGCCCTGAAGGAAATTACTTTTTTAGGAAAACCCTGCATATCTGGCCACCCCCAATGCTGGCTGCTCTTTCCATTATTTTTCCAACCCCTTTTTGTTCTTCCAGCTCAATCTCAGCATATCACCTTGTACTTTGTTAAGAACATACAGGCCATTTGCCATTAGTTCCTCCTTCCATACTCTGCCTCAAAACAACATCTATATTGACCCAATTTGCTTTCCTTCAAACGGTCCTTGTCTTTGCCAAAGTCAACTCTTCTGTTTGTTCATTGATCTCCTCCTCTCCTTATTTCCTCTGGGATCTTGCCCTTTTATCATTTCCTTTATTCTTAGGTATTGAATGTTTTTCAGCTACTTGCAGATTTTCTCAGGTCTCCCTATACATAAAACTTAGACATGGCCTTACCATTCCCTCAAATTATCATTCTATATTCTTCATTTTTACATTCAAACTCCTAGAAGAATTTACATTTGTTTTCTCTGTTGCCTTATCTCCCACTTACTTTCTAATGCTTTAAAATTTGGCTTCTGACCCTACCTCTCTGCTGATACTACTTTATCTCCTCTTTGGGCTTTCATGATATTGCTCTTTCCTGGTTCTCCTCTTAATGGTCTGAATGTTTCTTTTCACTCTCTTTTGTTGGATCATCATCCATCTCCCATGAAGTATAGATCCCTCATAGAAAGTCCTAGGCTCTCTTTCCTTCTTTCCCTATAGTTAATGATGTCCCTAGGTAGGTACAGGGAAGAAGTCAGTGGATAAGGAGAGATTGAATATGAAAGTTGAGAGAATGATCAAGGAGGCAAACTCTCAGAGGAGAGAGATGATGAGATCAAGGGCCCCATTCACATAAATTCAAGTATGATGTCCTAATTTCTTTCCTAAGTTTTAGTTTTATATTGCTGACTGTCAGATGTCTAACTGGAATCTCAAATTCACTGTCTCCTTACCCTAAACTTCCTCAATACTTTTGGGAGCACCATCATTCTCCCAGTCAACTGGGTTTGCAACTTCAGAATCATCCCTGGTTCTTCATACTCACTTACTACCCCTCCTTTCCACTGCACCCTCCTCCCCGACATTATTCACTCAGTTACTAGGTCTTGCTAGTCTATCTCTCTTTGCCTTATATCTAGTTTAAATGTTCATCAGTTCTTGCCTGGACTACTGCAATAGCTTCCTAACTGGTCTTTTTATTTCCAGTCTCTCTTCTCTCTAGTATATCCTTTATACAGCTACCCAAATGTTCTTGCTAAAATGAAAGTTTCAATTGTGCCATTCCTCTGCTCAAGGACTTCAGTGGCTCCCATTTACCTCTAGGATAAGAAGCAAACTCATAAATTAAAACTTTTCATAATCTGGCTGTATTTTACTATTCACTTATTTTACATGCCAGCCAAACTGGTCTACTAATTGTTATCTGTACTACCTATCTCACCTCTTCATGACTCCACCTAGGGTATCCCCCCATGCCTGGAAATGTACTCCTGCCACACACTCACTTCTTTCAAGTCTCAGCTCAAGGGGTACCTCCTAACCTTCCTGAATTCCCACATCTATCCAACTTGTTCAGTGTTTTCCAACTGAAAGAATTGAGTAAGGAAGATCTGAGTTCAAATCTTGGCTTAGACACTTATTTGCTGTGTAATCCTGGACAGGTCACGTCAACTCTATCAACCTCAGTTTCCTCATATTGTGAAATGAGGATAAATAATAGCAACTACCTCACACAGTTGTCAGTTGTGAAGATCAACAAGATAATGTAAAAAAGCACTTTGCAGATATTAAATAAATGGTAGCTATTATTCCTCCTGAAATTATTTTCTATTTACTTAATCTGAGCACAAGTTGCTCTTTGTGCTCAGGATTATTTTGTTTCTGCCTTTCTATCCCTAGCACCTAGTACACATTCATTTCATGTAAGAGCAGTTTTATAAATATGTTTATTGAATTAAACTGCCCTGGATAAGATCACATCCTAGAACAGAGATTCTTAACCTGGGGCCTGTGGATTTTCTTTTCTTTTTCTTTGTTTCCAGTTACAAATTCTCTTCGTCTTCTCCCACCCATTGAGAAGGCAAAAAATACAATAACCATTTTACATGTGAAATCATGAAAAACATTTCCTCATTAGCCTTGTTGAGGAAAAAAATATGCTTCAATCTGTACTTAGAGCTCATCAGTTCTCTTCCTAGAGAGGTAGATAGCATTTTTCATTATAAGTCCTTTGGAATTGTCAGGCATCACTGTATTTGATCAGAGTAGCTAAATCTTTCACAGTTGCTTATATTTTCAATTGCTATTACTATGTACATCGTTTCTTGGTTCTTCTCAGTTTTCCCAGGTTTTTCTGAAACCATCCCCTTTATCATTGATTACAGCACAATAATATTCTATCATAATTATAATTATTCAGGTACTCCTCAATTGATGGGCATCCCCTCAGTTTCTAAGTCTTTGTCACCAGAAAGAACTGTTATCAATATTTTTGTAGATGTGGGTCTTTCTTCTTTGATCCCCTTGTGGTACTGACCTAGTATCAGTATTGCTGAATTAAAAAGGATGTGCATAGTTTTATAGTCCTTTGAGTATAGTTACAAATTGTTCTCCAGAATGGCTGGACAGCTCCACCAACAGTGCATTAGTTTACCTGTTTTCCTGCATCCCTGCCAGCATTTGTCATTTTCCTCTTCTGCAATCTTAGCCAAGTTGATAGCTGTGAGGTGGTACCTCAGAATTGTTTTAATCTGCATTTCTCTGATTTAGAGCACTTTTATAAGACTGTTGATAGCTTTGATTTCTTCTAAGAACTGCCTGTCCATATCCTTTGGGGATTTATCAATTGGGGAATTATTTATTAATTGGGGAGTGGCCTTTATTTTTATAAATTTGGCTCAGTTCTATATACACACATATATGAAATGAGATCTTTATCAGAGAAACTTGATATTACCCCCCCCCCGTTTCCTGCTTTCCTTCTAATTTTGACTGCATTGATTTTGTTTGTGCAAAAGCTTTTTAATTTTATGTAATCAAAATTATCCATTTTACCTCATGTGTTCCTCTCTAATCTTTTGTTTGATCACGAACTCTTTCCCCATCCAAAGGTCTGACAGGTAATGTTTTCTGTGCTTCCCTAATTTGCTTATGATACCACCCTATGTGTCGAATACATAAATCCATTTTGAGCTTATCTAGGTATATGGTGTGAGATGTTGGTCTTTTCCTAGTTTATGCCAGAACACTTTCTAACAGAATGCCCATCGACTGGGGAATGGCTAAACAAGTTGTGGTATATGAATGTAATGAAATACTATTGTGCTGTAAGAGCACAGGAGAATTTCAGAGAAACCTGGAAGGATTTACATGAGCTGATGCTGAGTGAGATGAGAAATAACAAACAGGACAATTTTAGAAAGGCCTGGAAAGACTTATATGAACTGATGTATAGTGAAATGAGCAGAACCTGGAGAACGTTGTACACAACACTGTATGATGATCAACTGTGAAAGACTTGGCTCTTCTCAGCAAAGCAATGATCCAAGACAATTTCACAGAGCTCATGATATCTTCCCATTGTTTTTTTGTTTTGTTTGTTTTGGTGAGGCAACTGGAGTTAAGTGACTTGCCCAGGGTCACACAGCTAGTAAGTGTTAAGTGTCTGAGGCTGGATTTGAACTCAGGTCCTCCTGAATTCAGGGCTAGTGCTCTATCTACTGCGCCACCTAGCTGCCCCCTCCCCATTGGGGTTTGTTCGGGTTTTTTTGGATAATAAACATTTTTGTTTAAAGTTTTGGGTTTCAAATTCTGTCCCTTCTTCTCTCCCTTCCCTTCCTCCTTCCTGAGGCAGTAAGCAATCAGATATAGGTAATATTAGTCATTTTGTACAAGAAAACTCAAATAAAAGAAAAAAAATGAAAGAAAGTGAAATATAGCATGCTTCAGTCTGTGTTCAATCAATGCCACTTCTTTCTTTGGAGGCAGGTAGTATGCTTCATCATTAGTCCTTTGGGATTGTCTTGGATCATTGCAGTGCTTACAGTAGTTAAGTTTATTCACAATTCTTCAACAAACAATATTGCTGTCACTGTGCACAACGTTCTCCTGGTTCTGCTCATTTCACTATACATCAGCTCATATAAGTCTTTCCAGGCCTTTCTAAAATTGTCCTGTTTGTTATTTCTTATAGCATATTCCATCACAATTACATACCACAGTTTATTCAGCCATTCCCCAATTCATAGGCATTCCTTTGATTTCCTTAGTTACCACAAAAAGAGCTGCTATAAATATTTTTGTACAAATAGATGTTTTTCAGAATGTCTTTGAGATATAAACCTAGCAATGATATTGCTGTATCAAAGGGAATGCACTGTTTGATAGCCTTTTGTGTTCACAACTCCATGAACAGTGGATTAGCACCCAAGTTTTTCCACACCCCTCCAACATTCAACATTTTACTTTTTTGTTATATTTGCCACTCTGATAGGTGTGAGGTGATACCTCAAAGTTGTTTTAATTTGAATTTCTCTGATCAAAAGTGATTTAGAGCAATTTTTCATATAACTATAGAAAGCTTTGATTTCTTTGTCTGAAAACTGCCTGTTTTCTTTGACCATTTATCAATTGGGGAATGACTTATATTTTTATAAATTTTATCATTTCTCTATATATTTTAGGTATTGAGGCCTTTATCAGAAACACTGGCTGTGAAAATCGTTTCCCAGCTTACAACTTTCCTTATAACCTTGGTTGAATTAGTTTTGTTTATACAAAAGCTTTTTTATTTTATATAATCAAGATTATCTATTTTACATTTTGTATTGCTCTCTATATCTTCTTTAACCCTAAATTCTTCTTCTGTCCATAAATCTGACAGATAAACTATTCCATGCTCTCTTCATTTGCTTATGATATCACCTTTTATGTGCAAATCATGTGCCCATTTGACCTTATTTTAGTATACAGTATGAGATATTGGTCTATACCTAGTTTCTGCCATACCATTTTCCAGTTTTCCCAGCAGTTTTTGTTAAATAATGAGTTTTTGTTCCAAAAGCTTGGATTTGTGGATTTATCATATACTAGATTACCTTAACCATTTACTATAGTGTAATTTCTACCAATTCTATTCCACTGATCTACCTCTCTATTTCTTAGCCAGTACCAGATTGTTTTGATAATTACTGCTTTATACTACAGTTTGAGGTCTGGTACTGCTAGACCACTTTCTTTCACATTTCTTTTCATTGATTCCCTTGATATCCTTGAGCTTTTGGTCTTCCAGATGAACTTTGTTATTTTTTTCTAGATCTATAAAATATTTTTGGATAGTTTGATGTGTATGGCACTAAATAAATAAACTTAGGTAGGGTTGTCATTTTTATTATATTGGCTCGCCCTATCCATAAATATTTAATATTTTTCCAATTATTTAGATCTGACTTCATTTGTGTGAAAAGTATTTTATACCTGTGTTCATTTAATTCCTGTGTTTGTCTCGGCAGGTAGACTCCCAAGTATTTTATATTGTCTAAAGTTATTTTAATGGAATTTCTCTTTCTATCTATTGTTGCTGGACTTTGTTGGTAATATATAGAAATGCTGATGATTTATGTGGGTTTATTTTGTATCCTACAACTTTGCTAAAGTTGTTCATAAATTCAAGTAGTTATTTAGTTTTTTCTCTAGGATTTTCTAAGTATATCATCTACAAAGAGTGATAGTTTTGTTTCCTCATTACCTATTCTAATTCCTTTAATTTCTTTTTCTTCTCTTATTGCTATAGCTAACATTTCTAGTACAATATTAAATGATAGTGGTGAGAGTGGGCATCCTTCCTTCACCCCTGACTATACTGGGAAGGCTTCTAGCTTATTCCCATTACAGATAATGCTTGCTGATGGTTTTAGATAAATATTCCTTATCATTTTAAGGTAAGCTCCATTTATTCCTATGCTTTCTAGTGTTTTTAATAGGAATGGGTGCTGTATTTTGTCAAAGGCTTTTTCTGCACCTATTGAGATAATCATATGATTTCTGTTGGGATTGTATTGATAATGATCAATTATACTGACAGTTTTCCTAATATTGAACCATCCCTGCATTCCTGGTATAAATCCCACCTGGTTATAGTGTATGATCCTTGTGACATGTTGCTGTAATCTCTCTGCTGGTACTTTATTTAAAATTTTTGCATTAATATTCATTAAGGAGCTTGGTCTATAATTTTCTTTTTCTGTTTTGGCTCTTTCTGGTTTGGGTATAAGCACCGTATTTGTCCCTTAAAGGGAATTTAGTAGGACTCCTTCTTCACCTATTTTCTCAAATAGTTTATATAGTATTGGGATTGTTCTTTACATATTTGGCAGAATTCACTTTTAAATTCATCTGGTCCTGGGGATATTTCTTAGGAAGTTCATTGATGGTTTCTTCAATTTATTTTTCTAAAATTGGGTTAAGTATTTTATTTCTTCTTCTGTCAATCTAGATAATTTATATTTTTGTAGATATTCATCCATTTCATTTAGATTGTCATATAATTGGGCAAAATAGTTCTTAACAATTGTCTTAATTTCCTCTTCTTTGGCGGTGAGTTCACCTCTTTCATTTTTGATACTAGTAATTTGGTTTTCTTTCTTTTTAAAAATCAAATTAACTATTGGTTTATCATCGATTTTATTATTTTTTCCATAAAACCAGCTTCTAGTTTTATTTATTAGTTCAATAGTGGTTTTTTTTTTACTTTCAATTTTCAGCATTTCCAATTTGGTATTTAATTAGGGATTTTTAATTTGTTCATTTTCTATTTTTTTAGTTGTATGCCCAATTAATTAGATCTTTCTTTGCTTCAGCTGAAGCATAATAGTTTCTGTTCCAGCCCCTTATCTTTACCCTTATGTTTATCTCTCTGCTTCAAATGTGTTTCTTGTAAATAACATATTGTAGGATTTTGGCTTTTCATAAATTCTGCTGTTTCAAAAATTTAGATGCTATACCATTTGGTGCATATATGTTAAATGTTTCCATTTAATAGGTGAGTTCACCTCATTCACGTTTATAGTTATGATAGCTAAGTGTTATTTCCCTCCATGCTATTTTTCACTTGTTTCTCCTCCCCTCTACCCCCCACCCCCTTTCCCTCCTCACAAGTGTTTTACTTCTGATCATGGCCTTCCCCAATATATGCTCCTTTTAATCAGTCCCCTCTCCCTTTTATTATCCCTGCCTCTTTTTGGCTTCTTTAAAGGGTAAGATAGATTTCTATATCCAATTGAGTGTTATTATTCTATCTTTGAGCCAGTTTTGATGAGAGTAAAGTTTAAACTTTGCCTGCTACCCTCCCATCTTCCCCTCCATTATAATAGTTCTTTCATGCCTCTTTTATGTGTGACAATTTACCATATTCAATCTCTTTCCTCTTTCATTGCAATTTCTTTCTCACCCCTTTATTTTATTTTATTTTGGTTTTTTGGTATCATCTCATCAATGTTACCTTATAGTTACACCTTCTGTCTACATATACTTCTTCTAATTGCTCTTATAAGTATTAAAGTTGTTAAGACTTACAAATATTATTTTGTCAAATAGAAATATAAACAGTTTAACCTTATTGAATTTCTTACATTTTTTCTTTTTTGTTTCTTTTTTATGTTCCCCTTCAGTCTTGTATTTAAAGGTCAAATTTTTTTATTCAGCTCTGGCCTTTTAATCAGAAATGATTGAAAATTTTTCATTTTCCACAAAAGATTATATTCAGTTTTTCTGGGTAGACGATTCTTGGTCATAAACCTAATTCCTTTGTCTTCTGGTATATAATATTCCAAGCTCTGCAGTTCTTTAATATGAAAATTGCTAAATCCTGTGTAGTCCTGACTGTAGCTCCACAATATTTGGATTGTTCCGTTTTGGCTGTTTGCAATACTTTCTTCTTGATCTGTGAGCTCTGAAATTTGGCTATCATGTTACTGGGAGTTTTCATTTTGGGATCTCTTTCAGGCAGTTATCCGTGGATTATTTCAATTTCTATTTTGCCCTCTGGTTCTAATATATCAGGGCAGTTTTCTATGATAATTTCTTGAAAAAAATTGCCCAGCCTTTTTTTTTTTTGATCATGGCTTTCAGGTAGTCCAATAATTTTTATATAATCACTCCTGAATATTTTCTAGGTCAGTTTTTTTTTTCAATGAGAAATTTCACCTTTTTCCCCATTATTTTTACTTTTTTGATTTTGTTTATCATCATATCTTGGTATCTTACAGAGTCATTAGTTTCCATCTATTTGATTCCAATTTTTAAGGTATTATTTTCTTTAGTGATGTTTTGTACTTTCTTTTCATTTGGCTAATTCTATTTTTAGGGAATTATTTTCCTTAGTAAATTTTTGTATATCTTTTCCCATACCATTAACTCTTTTTTCAAGATTCTCTTACATTACTCCCATTTCTTTTCCCAGTTTTTCTTCTTCTCTAATTTGCTTTTTAAAGTCTGTTTTAAGCTCTTCCAGTAATCCTTTTGGGGCCTGAGACCAAATTACATTTTTCTCTGACGTTTCACCTGTAGCCATTTTGGCAATGTTGTCCTCTAAGTTTATGCCTTGATCTTCCCTATCACCATTGTAACTTTCTGTAGTCAAGCTTTTTTTTCTTCTTCCATTTTCTGCTCATTTTTATGAGAGAGTTGGGCTCTAGTCCTCTACTGTCCCAAGTTTTTGTGCTGAGGCTCTGGTGGCTTTCATTGGGCTTCAGGGCTTAGCAGCTTGCTTTCTTTGTAGGGTAAGCTTCCCTTCTGACTGGTATTGGGGGCTGTTGGTCTTCCCTTTTGGCCTCTCCTGGGTGTGGGGTTTAGCTGCTGGCCTTCAGGGGTGGGGTTGTGCTGCTGGGTTGCTATAATTAACAAAGTCTTTCTGGCGGCTGGCTTTGAAGGGGTGATCTTCTTGCTGGTCTGCCCCAGGGGTGCTGCCCTGCTTCGAGATTGCTATGTTAAGAGAGCCTCTATTTTGTTGCAAGTCTGCCCAAGGGTTGGGGTCCTGCTGCTGGGTTGCTATAGAAAAAGTTTCTCTGCTGGTAGGCCCCAGGGGCAGGATCTTCCTTATTGGCCAGCTTCAGGTAGTGCTTCATTATTGGTCAGCAGTGGTGTAAAGGCCTCCCTTGGTGGTTTGTACTGGAGGTGGGGTGGCTAGTGAGGGTCCTTGCTGCCCAGACTGCAGACTTGCCTAGGGGACTACTGGTGGATTGCCCCAGGCTTAGAGACCTGCTTCAGGCCCTCTGCTGTGAGCCAAGCTACTGCTGCTGCTGTTCCTCTTGGACCTCAATACCCTCCCACCCAGCTAAGACAGACTTTTCCTTCTGGGTTGGTAAGCTGATTCCCTGCTCCTGGAATGATTTTGAGGCATTTTTCTACTGGTTTGGAGGGGAAATTTGGGAGGGCTTCAGAGGGTTTGTTCCTATCTCTGCCATCTTGGCACCAGATGTTCTTCATTCAGTTTTTTTTAAATTAGTAACTGTATTTTGATATTATTGATTTTCTTAATAATCCTATGTATTTTATTTTATGTATTTAAAACTTTATTTTGAAAGGGGGCCCATAGGCTTTGTCAAACTAACAGTTGGTCCGTGTTACAAAAAATTTTAAGAAACCATGTTCCAGAGAAATGACAGTTTATATGGAAATATCTGCTCTACTCTTCTCTCGTTAATAACAATCACATCTTTCTTAGTTCTGTTATTCATGTATCTCCATCCCTATATGAGACGGAAGTTGAGGCCATCCAGTCTGAGCAAACAAATCCCATACCAATACCCTATCTTCATGGGAAAAACAAACAAACAAACAAACTTGGTATGCTTGTGGCTGGTTTTAAGACAGCTAATCTTTTCATCAGAAATGAACATGTGGGAAACAGAATCTTTAGGCAACAACATTTTCCTTCTCTGATTTACTAGTTTTAAAAATTTGAAATTTTATAATCAATTCTTTTTCATGATACTTGATACCAGAACACCCCATTAGAAGGTAACCTAATTGTTTGATTCTTTGTACTTGTATCCCCAGAGCCTACTACATAGGTGCTTAATAACATTTACTACTCTTCTTGTCCAAGTTACCCTGTATAGAAATGCCACATCTAAAAAAAGTACTCACAAGTAGTTGGCTAGGTTGTGCTCTTGTAATGTATGTGTTTCAAAACCATGGGGAGTCGTATCAAAGTAGTCATTACCAATCCCACAGATAAAACATTTAGTCTAGAAAAAAAGAGGACACAGAAATATTACCAACGATGGTACTACTGATAAATTTCAAGGAGTCCCTAAAATATCCATTTACTTATATTTTCAAATACATTAGAACAGAGATTCTCAACAAAGGGTCCTTGTATTTGTGTGTGTGTGTTTGGTTTGGTTTGGTTTGGCTTTTTTGTTTCATAAGATTTTTAGTTCCAAATTTTTCTCCCTCCCTCTCTCCCGTCCCCAAAACAGAAAGCAATCTGATATAGGTTATATATGTACAATTGCATTCAACATATTTCTGAATTAGTCATGTTGTGAAAGGAGAATCAGAACAAAAAGGAAAAACCTCAAAAAAGAAAAAAAAAGCAACCAAAAAGTACAAACAGTATGGTTCAATCTGCATTCAGAATCCAGAGTTATTTTTTCTGGATGTAGAGAACATTTTCCATCATGAATTCTTTGGAATTGTCTTGGATCATTGCACTGCTGAGAAGAGCCAAGTCTATCACAGTTAATCATAACAAAATGTTGCTGTCACTGTGTACAATGTTCTCCTGGTTCTGCTCACTTAATTCAGTATCAGTCCACTTAAGTCTTTCCAGGTTTTTCTGAAATCTGACTGCTCATAATTTCTTACAGCACAATAGTATTCCATTACATTCATATACCACAACTTGTTCAGCCATTCCCCAATTGATGGGCATCCCCTCAATTTCCAATTCTTTGCCACCACAGAGAGAGTTGCTATAAATATTTTTGTACATGTGGGTCCTTTTCCCTTTTCTATAATCTCTTTGGGATACAGACCTAGTAGTGGTACTACTGGGTCAAAGGGTATGCATAGCCTTTTAGGCATAGTTCCAAATTGCTCTCCAGAATGGTTGAATTACTTCACAACTCCACTAACAATGCATTAGTGTTCCAATTTTTCCACAGCTTCTCCAACATTTATTATTTTCCTTTTTTGGCATATTAGCCAATCTGATAGGTGTGAGATGGTACCTCAGAGTTGTTTTAATGTGCATTTCTCTAATCATTAGTGATTTAAAGCATTTTTTCATATGGCAATAGATAGCTTTGATTTCTTCATCTGAAAACTGCCTGTTCATATCCTTTGATCATTTCTCAACTGGGGAATGACTTGCATTCTTCCCTAAAATATCTCTTACAAATTTTAACCATTAGAGCTTTATTACACTGGGGTTAATAAGCTGCTCTTCAAATATAAATACTTCCTGGAGAATTTTAATGTAGTTGGGAGGAAAAGGTTCTTTGGAGTACCAGGAAGCTATTAGGGTAGGCAGACCCAGATGGAACAATGCAGTCATTCACAGAGTAACATGAAGACTTGGAGTCAGGAGACCTAGGTACTGATCTTTATTACTTTATTCCTGTGTAATTTTGGGTGAGTCACATAAGGCCTCTAGGCCTGTTTCCTCATCTGTAAAATGAGAAGGGTTGGACTATATGTCCTCTAAAGTTCCTCTCTGCTCTAAATGAACCTATGAGGGTACTGGAGGATAGTAGGAGAGGACCACTGAGACCACTAAAATAAGTTTTATCTACTTTATAATTGTGTGTAGGTTGACTCTGGATTGACAAAAAATCATGGCTGGACTTGAGGGAGATAGCATGTGGAAGTGGGAAGTTTATGAGCCTTGAAGTCAGATACTAGGCTTTTCGTCCTATTCTGTTCACCTGTGGAACTCTGGGCTAGTCATTTAAGCCCTCTGTGACTAGCTTATTTTTTTTTTAATTTTAAATAAAAGTATTTTATTATTTTCCAGTTACATGTAGAGATAGCTTTCAGCATTTGTTTACATAAGATTTCCAATGTCAAATGTTTTCTCCACCACCACCCCCCCCCGACAGCAGGCAATCCAATATAGGTTTATATATATATATATACACATACATACATACACACACACAGATATATGTATGACTAGCTTATTTTTTTAAAGCTCTGTACTCTATACTCTAAGACTGTGTATACAAAGCATACCTCCATATCTTCTCTCACTTGTTCTTGCTGGTCTCTCAGTTCTCCAAAGGCATCAATGATCAGACCTAGGATTTTAAATATGAAGATAATTAAGTTATCCAAATGATGCACATGGATAAAGTTGTACCATAGCTGGGGAAATGGCAAAGTTCTATTTCCTTTTCATCTAAGATCTCAGGATTACTATCATAGATGGATTAGCATGAAGATTTAAAACAAAAACAAAATACTTGTCCATGTTTAAAAAACCAAAACCTTGATGCTTTATCGGTGAATTCTGGGTATGATTCTCATTCACTTGTACTTATCATGCAATATGAATCTATATCTGGAAAACTGTCTTCCTGTTCAGCAGCTTCTTGGAAATACTGGCATACAAATCAGGCCAGAGGAAAGAGATGACAGGAGTTACTATACTAGAGTAGAAAAAGGGGGTTATGAAGCCTGAGTTCATCATTATTAATGTCTTGACAAAGAGTTTGACATTTTTGACTTTTCTTGGCCTCAGCTGCCTCACTGGTTAAGTTGTAATAATCAGTAAGTACCAGCATTGAGCTGTAGTAGGGATGTTTATAAGTCTATAACAGCATCTGTGTGCCAAGGAAAGTATGAATAGGCCTTAAATAATTTAACAGCAAATTATAATGCATTCATAAGCCAAGTTCTAACAATTTAGACCATATCTTTGTATGTTTAATCAAGAATGGGTTTTATTAGACCATTTCTATGTTCAAAATACCTTGAATGATGGCTAGTAGGATAACAATAACAAAGAAGAAGAATGTGATATCAAAGACAATCCGATACATTTCATAAGGATCACCAGCAGGGTCTTCAATTTCATCTCCAATGCCACCCCCAGCTCTTACTCCAACATACATATGGAATAGGTAACACTAGAAAAAGAAGATGGTTTGACAGTATAAGCTATGATAAAAAATAGTATTTTAAAAAATCAAAATAGGTGATATGCATGATTAGACTAGAAGAAAGCAACATAAAGGATGAGAGCTTTCAGACAAAATTTATCATTTAGTTTTTAGTACTTAATTATTTACTTATTAGTGAGTCGGCTACTTAGTCACAGCTGTGGAGTTGATGAAAGAAAAGAAGTTAGGTGGGCAGTTATAGAATGATAAATCCTTCAAAATGGCATTTTTTAGATTTCAAAAATAAAAGCTATCCTTGAGGTTATGGGGAAATGTCCACTCACTTCAAAGCTTTTGAGGAGCTTTGTTAATTGAAAGTGGATATAGTCTGAAATCAGTTACCTCAAGAATATTATATGAAGGTGAAAATAGAAAGGGGCAGTTAAGTGGTGCAGTGGTTAGAATACCAACCCTGGAGTCAGGAGGACCTGGGTTCAAATATGGCTTTAGAAACCTACTAGCTATGCAGCCTTGGGCAAGTCAGTTAACTCTGACTTGCCTCCAAAAAAAAGTTATACGATAAGATCCTGCTTTGAATCATATGACACTTCCCCATAATGGGTAGATTTCTCTTCTTTGCATTTGACCTGAGGACTCCAATGATTTACTACTTTCCTGGCTGAACCAGGACTCTGCCTTTTTACTTTTTTAGTTTTTCTCTCCATGTGGAATGTACCCTGAAATCCTCCCAGCCTTTCATGAACTTTGCTTTTGGCATGCAGAAGACATATGAAAGTAGTTTAGAATATTTCAGTCTGCAAAAAATGCTAAAGTCAAAAGGCTGTGCCCCCAGCCCTTGCAGACCAAGGACTAACAACTGACAAAATGGACTAATTGGTTAAAATGTTCCATTTCCAAAGTTGCTTTATTTTTGTAGATACATTTGGACTAATGACTCATCAATCTGCAATGGGCTTCTCAGTGTCAGTAAGAATTTGATTAGTGGTCAAAGAAAGTTATCTACAAAACTTGTTACCAAAATTTCTTAAGTCTATTGGTAAGACTTGTAGTGTAAGTTCTAGGTCCCCAAGTTGACTTCTCCAAGACACCTGCCCACAGGCTCTTATCTCCCAGGGATATGGTGTCACAAGGCAGAGCCTAAGGCAGGTTTGTTACCGTCATCATGTCATCACATTTCATATCTGGTTCATCTTCATCTTCACTCTTGTTGTAGAACTTTCGGAAGAAGTTGAAAGCCACCACAGTGTAGAGATAGACAACAACAGCCAGGAGTCCCACAGTCAGTACCAGCTGGGCATGGGAGGAAAAAGGAGGAAAAGGAACTAGAATCTCTTCTGTTTTAATGGCTTTTCTTATGTCGTCTCTGACTTATTCAGACAGAGTTCAAAGACAAATAATTGTTTCTGTCCTTGAAAGAGATAGCAAGGAAGGTCCAAAAAGAGGAAGAAGAAATGAAAATATATTTATGAATAATTTAGGTGCTTGGCTCTAAGGAGAATCAGAGAGTTTAGGGGGCAAGAAAAGAGGAAAGACCTCCCAAATGGGGCAATAAAGTAGAGAGGCAGATGAGGAAAAAGAATCTGTATGAATGCCCATAGTAGGTACTTAATATTTACTGAATAAATGAATAAAATTGAAAACAATTTCTGGCAAGACTTAGCAATTTTCATGGAATAGTCAAAATTCCTGGAGTCAGCACTGAACTTCCATTCTGTGGATAGTGAGAGGGTTTCATAGATTATTAGAACTGTAAGGAATTGTATAGATCATCAAGTTAACCAATCCCACCACCCCCATTTTACAGATGAACTGTCTGAGGATCTAAAAGATGATGACCTCTGTGTCCTTGGGCAATTTATAAGAGACAACAAAACTGAGACTTGAACCCTTGTGTTCTGACTCTTAGAGGCAACTAGATGGTGTGTTATATAGAGCACCAGACAAGGAATCAGGAAGACTTGAGTTAAAATTCTGCTTCAGACACTTTATGGTTGTGTGATGCTGGAAAAGTCACTTGACTTCTGTCTTAGTTTCCTCATTTGTAAAAAGGGGATAATAATAACAAGTACCTCCCATGGCTAGGGCAGATAGGTGATGGAGTGGATAAAAGTGCTGGGCCTGAAGTCAGGAAGACTCATCTTCCTGAGTTCATATCTGGCTGTGTGATCCTGGGCAAGTCACTTAACCCTGTTTGCCTCAGTTTCCTCATCTGTAAAATCAGCTTGAGAAGGAAATGACAAACCACTCCAGTATCTCTGCCAAGAAAACCCCAAATGGGGTTACGACTGAAACAACTGAACAATAACAACAAAACCTCCCATGGCTGTTATGGGGAAAGAATGAGATAATATTTACAAAGAACTTGGAAAATCTTCAAGTGCTATATTCTATTTTTTATTATTGTCCCACTGTATCATGTTGTTTCCTTATATTCCATATCTCTTTCACCTTAAACAAATGTAAAGTCTGCTCAGCCTTAGTGTGGTTCTGCCTCACACTCTTCATCCCTTCCAGAGAAGCCCACAACCCTTGGAGGATTAGTGAGTTGAATACTCAGTCAACAGATGTGGAGTTGATGAAAGGAAAGAAGTTAGGTGGGCAGTTGGAATGATAAATTCTCCAAATTGGCCCTTTTTAGATTTCAAAAATAAAAGCTATCCTTGAGGTTATGGGGAAATGTCCAATTATTTCAAAGTTTTTAAGGAGCTTTGTTAGTAGAAAGTGGATACAGTCTAAAATCAATTACCTCAAGAATGTTATATGAAGGGGGGCGGGAAAGGAAAGGGGCAGCTAAGTGATACTGTGGATAGAGCCCTAGCTCTGGAGTGTTAGGACCATCTGAGTTCAAATCTGACTTCAAACACTTACTCAGCTGTGTGACCCTGGGCAAATCAGTTAACCCTGACTTGCCTCCCCCAAAATGATATACAATAAGATCCTGCTCTGAATGATTATAATTGCCAACATTTAAATAGTATTTTCTGGTTACTTAAACACTTTGCACAAATTATTTCATATTTTTTTTAGATAATTATGAGTGATACAACTATTTTGTTTGTTAGATTGCTTATTACATTATCCCGTCACCTACTCCTCTCATTTGAAGATAACACATCCTTTTCTCTGCACCCCAACCTCTGGTCCTTCACTTTTCTTTCTGTTCCACATCATTATAAACTTTATTCCTTAGTAGTTCCTACCTGTTTGCCGTTGTGAGTTACAGAAGATAAAATTGTCCTCAGTGTCTTGAAACCCATTGCAATGTCCAGTAAGTGAGCAGCAAAGAAGAAGTTGTTGTAGTGACCAAGGATAGACATGGTCGTGTACCAGGCCAGGTATAAGAAGGACTGTGAAAAGTGTCCAATTGGAGAAAAGTTAAGCATTTCCTCAAACCCTGTCATAATTTTCCATGTCCTGTGATTACCTACTGGACAAAGATATTTGAATATCATCATATCTACACTGTGGAGAAGTGATGGTAGTTGTCTCATCATTAAGCTAAAGAACTGCATGGGCCCAGATGTGGGGGCTGTAGCATTAGGTCTGGGGTTCTCTGAGCTAAATAAGGCAAAGTTTGGGGGACCACTCAGCCTTGTCCTATTCTCTAAATTGAGTGGGGAGCATCCTTGGGTGGCTTTTGGGTCCACATCCTCTGATAATAAATTCATTTTATTCCACTATTTGGATGCCCATTACCCTACAAGCCTTCCTGAATTTCTGACTCAGACTTTCTAAAAGGATGATTTCTATATCTGCACCCATTGGAGTAATAATGAGCAGAATCTTATTTTTCCTTAAGCAGTTATAACTTACATTGTCGGTAAAAACAACTCCCAGCTTCCAGATATGGTACTTCATATCGATGGAGCTCAGCCTAAAGAGGACCAAATAATTTCAAACTCATAAATGTCGAGAGTTAGTTAAGTGTTTAATAAGGAGGAAATTAACCTCTTTCTCCCATGTTTAACAAGTGAAATACAACTTGGAGCTTGATGAAGTTGTATATTTTCCTCTGGAGGTGCTGAATGGTTTAGTTAGAAATCTTGGCTTTTGAATTGGACTTTTAAAAGTTGTAACCCTGAACACAAAGAACCCGGGATCTTTAACCTTTTCAAAACTGTTTTTATTATGGATTCCCCACTTCCAGCTTTTCTGTATCTTACACATATAATTAACCAAAGCCTAGATGGGACACCTGATATCAGGAAGGGGAGTGGAAGGGCACATGAAACAGATGGGTATTAAATTACTTGTTAACCATTTTTCCCCTTGGCTAGCTTTTGTGTGAAAATAATTAATGGCTACACACTAAAGAAAATACCACTCAACTTTGTTGGATTGAGAGGAAAAAATGGTTCGGTTTTAACCAAACTTCTTTAGTTACAGATGGTCATCTAAGTACCATGACACAAGGGAAGCCTCCTCTGGTTCTGTCTGTTCAACTGGGCTAAAGTCAAGGGCATTTTTATCCAAACCCAGAAGTTCAGCGATACGCTCTGCTCCATAGAGGTCACCATACTTGTTGATCACCTGAAAAAGAAAGGAAGACAAAATAAGCCTGACAGTCACACATTTACCACCCACTTTCTACTTTAAAATGAGGCAGTGGGACTGGATGATTGCGTTCCAGTATCTCTTGGGATTTGATAAAACATGGAAGAATTTTCTGTAGAATCAGTTAGGAAGGGACTCAAAATGAAAAGGGATGAAGGTGGAAAAAACCCATGATGGAAAATCAAGCTTCTACAACTATTAGATTAAAAACTGCCATATATATTCAAGCTGGTATTTTCCCTTTTTTGGAAAGAGATAAGAAGTTGTTTTGCAAAAGATGACAATGACTGTAAATTAAGATCTCACAATCAAGTGTAGGCACCAAGCTTTTCAGAATGTGGTTATCTAGGAATAAAACTGTCATTTTGCATATGCAGACACATGAACACAGTTCTTTTCACGGATTACTTTTCTCAGGAATAATAAGATCACATCAAATACTAGCACATTAAAAATATTGTCTTAGATTTCCATTATGGCAAGACAATCCATCCCTGTTAATAGAGCATACCTTTCTCTTTACAAACTTGTCCCAGTAGTTGCTAGGAAAAGACCTGTAGCAGAGAGAGAAAGAGAAAGGGAAGTTCTCAATATTAGGGAAAGCATATAGATTGATGAAGTGACCTTAATGACCTTTCAGGGATCTTGATCTTGGCTTTTCCATTCTGGAGCCTTCTGCCTTGGAGAACAGAGGTTTGGTTTGTGAAAGTTGCATGATTTGACTGAGTTTTTAAGGTTCTGTGCATTTCTGCTCTGGTAAGTGGCTGCTGGGTTATTTTCCTCCATTAATTCATTGGTTAAGAAGTTAGAATTGCACACCCTGAAAAGCTTATCTCTCTTTGCTTCTAATTATTAAATAGTAATTATATTAATCAAAGACATCACAACAGCATTAGAGAGTAATTAAATCTACAAGTTAATCCCAACAGAAGTAAATCCTAAACCAGAAGAAAAATTCATTGTCTCTATTAAATTATGCCTATTTTTTATTCTGTCCC
Source organism: Dromiciops gliroides (assembly GCF_019393635.1). Lineage (NCBI taxonomy): Eukaryota > Metazoa > Chordata > Mammalia > Microbiotheria > Microbiotheriidae > Dromiciops > Dromiciops gliroides. Next base: position 182,033,692 of record NC_057862.1, read on the forward strand.
TGACTTTTTGAAGACTGGCTTCATTGCTAATGGAGTGAGTGATATTGAGATTATGTATCTACCTAACTACTGTTCTTGAAGATGAGGACAGGATTCATTTTATAATAATAGCTAGCATTTATATAGTGCTTTAAGATACGTGATTTAAAAATATCTCCTTTAATTATAATAGCAACCCTGTAAGGTAATAGCTAATAAGGTGACTGGGAGGATGGTGGTAACCCTCAATAGAAAAAAGCAAATTTTTTTTGAAAGATCTTATACTTGGTTTTGCTGTTAGCAACACCATTTTGCAGGTGAGGAAACTGAGACTGGAAGGTTGAGTGACTTGCCCAGGACCACAGAACTAGTAAGTAGATTATGTACAATTTTAACTCATGTCTCTGACACCAAGTCCAGCATACTATACACTGCATCTCCATTCTACCCTAACAATTTAGGAATGTGTTATGGAAAACCCTGATTCCTCAGCTGAAAAGTATACTGTAGTCATAAAATATTAAAAAGGACTTCAAAAGGATAGGAGGGGGCAGCTAGGTGGCTTCCTGAATTCAGGAGGACCTTACTTCAAATCCGGCCTCAGACACTTGACACTTACCAGCTGTGTGACTCTGGGCAAGTCACTTAACCCTCATTGGCCCCCCCCCAAAAAAAAGGTATAGGAAAACTCACTGGTCACTTAGCTTACTATAGATAACTCAAGGAGGCTTATTATCTTCTTGTTGTTTGTCTTTCATTCTCAAAGAGGACCATGACATTGAGAAGTGATGTCATGACTTGCAGTGAATTGGATTTAAGTAAGGGAGGCTGTGTGCAAAGTCACCAGCCTCCCTCTCTCCTCCAGAGTCATCTGGGTCCAGTGGCAAGATATACATCAGGATGACTGGAGATGGCCCCAGATGTTTGAAGCAATCAGGGTTAAGTGACTTTTCCAGGGTCACACAGCTGGTAGGTGTCTGAGGCCAGATTTGAATTCAGGTTCTCCTGACTCCAGGGCCTGTGCTCTATCTACTGTATCATCTAGCTGCCTCATATTATTATTATCCCCTTACCACAAGAAGGAGAGGAGAGTTACACAATTTAGGGCTCATTGGGATTTCACTTCTCCAAAAGAATTAGGATCAGTGAACAAGTATTTACTGAATACATATGCTATATGGAACACAACAATGGAAGTAAAGGCATGTCTATACCTTTTAGGGATGGACAGTCCAGCTGAAGGGACAAGGCAAACACACAGTTGCAGGCCCAGGGCACACTGTTAAATTTAGTCCCTCTTCATGGGCCTCTGAATTAGGTTGAAGACCATCTAATCCATACACTGAGAATCAGGGAAAAGCTGCTACTGGACTTGGTCCCATGGATTTAGATTTGCTCAGTCACTCCATGATACTATTCCTTCCAATTATTCATACAGGTTACCTTTGGTTCCAGCTGCTTTGTTAAAGAAGTTGAAGTGGGAGTTAGTCCCAGAAGCCAAAGGGAGGTACAATATAATGCTACATACACCAAAGTTAGATCTTAGATGCTAATGAATGGTTTTGTCAGGGACTACATTTCTTAGTTGTCTGTTATTATCTTCAACTTCTCACTCTCCTTATCCCTATTGTTTGTGTCTCTAAGGAGAGGAGCAGTCTTAATAATTTCTTTTCCTCTTTTCTTAATTCTAAAGTCTGATTTCCAACCTCATTATTCAATTGAAATTGCTCTTTTTAAAGTTACCAATGACATATCTTGATCGACAAATCCAGTGGCCTTTTCTTAATCCTCATTTTCCTCATCTTCTCTTGAAGTCTTTGACACTGTTTATTACTCTCTTCTTGATACTCTCTTTTCTCTAGGTTTTGTTTACACTCCTCTTCTCTGGTTCTTCTATCTGTTTGATCATCCATTCTCAGTCTCCTTTGCTGGGTATTCTTCCAAGTCTTACCCCCTAACCATGCACATCGCCCAAGGGAAGGGGAAGAGGGAAGTCTAAATGAAATAGATGATACTACAATTCATAAAATATGAAGTTGGAAGGCTTTCTCCAGCCATTTATAGGTGCAAATACCAAATGTCTGAAAAATATCATCTTCCCAATACACAGTGTGGTCCGCATGCCTTTCAGAACTCAATAAACTATAACAAATCAGAATCAGAATAATAGCTATAAATAATTAAGATGTATGGTTTGTATGTACTGGAGAAAGATTAATATGGTGTACATAATACTAGACTTGGAGTCAAGAGAGGCTTGACATTAAACTTCTCTTTAGATTCTTTTGTAGTGCGCCCTGCCCCTAAAAGTTACTTAATTGTACAAAAATGAATTAAGTATGAAACAGATAGTCTTATTCCCACACAGAAAAGGTATTGCTAAGCAATAAAGAATCAGTTAAGAGATTATTATCCTCATCACGACATTTGCAAAAACATTTTTGGGGAGGCCCGCTTATTCTCTATTGTCCCCCAAGGCTCTATCCTGGATCCTTTTTTCTTCTCCCTCTATGCTATTTCACTTGTTGATCTATCAGCACTCATGGATTGAATAATCATCTTTATGCAGATGACTCATCTATTTGTCCACCTCAACCTCTCTTTTGACCTCAGACTCATCTCCAACTGCCTATTAGATATGTCAAACTGGAAATCTCATAGGTTTCTTAAACTAGCATATCTCAAAATGAGTACAAAATCTTTCCCCTCCAAACCCTTGTTTTTTCCTATTGAAGGTTCCCACCCCTTTCCAAGTCTTTCAGTTATTATCTTCAACTTCTCACTCTCCTTATCCCTACAACCAATTAGTTGCTAAGTCTTGTAATTTATACCTCTTCTTCCGACATTGTTGCCAGCCTAGAGCAGGCCCTCATCACTTCGTGCCTAGATTATTGCAACAGCCTGCGTGGTGGGTCTCTTTGTTTCAAGTTCCTCCCCATTCCAGTCCATCCTCCAATCACCTGTCAAACTGATCTTAAAGTATAGGTCTGCCCATATCAACCTCCTATTCAATAAATTCCTGTGACACTTCCTTTCTTCTAAGATCAAATATAAAAGTTTCTCCCTCCTTATTTCCACCCTCTGACTTCCTTCAAGTCTCATCTAAAGTCCACCTTCTGCAAGAAGTCTTTCTTAAGTTCTCCTTAACTTTAGTACCTTCACCTGAGATTTAACTGAATTTATTCCACACATATCTTATTTGTACATAGTTATCATGTTGTTTTCTTCATTGGATTGTGAACTTTTTAACAGCAGAAGCTTTCTTTGTTTTCCTTTCTATCCCTAGCACAGTTTCTGGCACATAGTAGGTGCTTAATAAATGGTACCGAAATAAGTGAACAAACATTTATGTTCCAAAGCCTGAGAAAAAGTAGAGACAAAAACCTATTTTTTTCTCTTTTTTCCCTTTTATAGATAAGATACTCACGGTGTATTGATGACTAGGCGATCCCATTGCCCCTTGATGTCATCTTCTGAAGGCTGCTCAGTGATATATAAACCATCAAACTCCAACTTCCTGGCTATTTCTTTTTCCCTTTTGAACACCACCAAAGGGACCTGAGAAATGAAAGAAGATAGGAGTCAGGGAATTCCTGATCAAAGTGACTTCTCCCTTCAGTTATTTCCATAATAACCCATCAAACATCTGGGATAAAATTTCTTCTTTTGGAATATCCATTTGGATGGGAATTTATGATCTGCTTATTTTGGAAATAAGCCATCTATGTGTCATTATGGCCCAGTAAATATTCTTTATCAACTTTTCTTCCATACTTCTCTCAAGATATTTATCTGGCTCTGGTCTATTCCTGGGAAGTTTACATTAGTTCCAATGGTCTGCCAATCAACAAGCATTTCTTAAGTACCTATTACTTGTTAGGGACAAAAATATAAAGGTGAAACATAAATCTCAGACCAAATTGGACCTGTTAGCCCCATTACCTGGACTACTGCAATAGCCTACCAAATGGCTTCATGTCCTGAATTCTTACTCTTCCTTTACACACTTGCCAAGTATTTTTTTTTATAGTTCAGGTCTGATTGTGTACTCTCTTATTCAGTAAACTCCAATAGCTTTTTTTTTTTTCTGGTGAGGCAATTGGGGTTAAGTGACTTGCCCAGGGTTACACAGCTAGTAAGCGTCAAGTGGCTGAGGCTGAATTTGAACTCAGGTCCTCCTGAATCCCAGGCCAGCGCTCTATCCACTGCACCACTTAGCTGTCCCTAACTCCAATAACTTTTTATTATGTCTAGAAGTAAATATAAACTCCTTGGTTTAGCATTTAAATCCCTTCAAGACCCAACCTACCTTTACACACTTGTTACAACGTTACACTTTTTTTTCAAACACTCTGTCAGTCACAGTGAGCTTGTTTATTGTTTGTCATTTCCACCATTCCATTTATCTGTCTTCCATGCCTAGTATTTGCCCTCCCACCCCGCCTCTTAGATTCCATAGTTTCCTTCAAGACTCAGTCAAGTGGCAACTTCATGAAACCTTTCTTGATTTTCCCCACCACCTCAGTTAATTCCCTCTGTACTCCCAATCATGCTATATCTATTTTGTAGGCTTGTTTGTTTAAGCATATCATCTCCCCCAGTAGATTACAACCTCAGGGGCAGTTTCACTTTTGTCTTAGACCACTGTGCTTAGCACCATGCCTGGCACATACTAGTCAATTAATAAATTGCCTGATGATTAATTACTTGAACCTTGTCAGATGTTTGATCCACAGGGGTTAAATTTTGTTTTCCTTAGATTTTACCTAAAAGAATGGACGATTTTGAGGACAGAGCACTTTTAAGGGTAGAAGGAAAGTAACAGAGACTGTACAGAGAGTGAGAAGATCTGTTAGCTCCTTTACAGGCAAAGAGTTTAGGTATGACCACCCTCTGCCATACAAAAAAGAAGAGGTCAAAGAAAAAGTGGGAACGTACTCACCTTTAAGCAGTAATAGCCCACAACACACACAAAGGAGATGATGGTGTGGATGATGGCCAGAGCTCTCAGTGTTGGTGCCATGTACCCAGTGCTCTCCTGCAGGACAAAGAACACCATCCCTTCTTCTTCTTCCTCCTCTTCCTTGAAGGGAGTCCACAGGTTGGAGGCTTCTGCATCATCCTCAAAGGGCTCCTCAGTTACCTAGTACAAGATACCCCCGCCACACAAACACATGCACGCACACGCGTGCGCGCGCGCGCACACACACACACACACACACACACACACACTTTTGAAAGGTGTAAGGAGTCTGTGGTCATTAGTCTTCCCAATTGATTCTTCCTTTTGCCAACTAATTTGAGGACATGGTTGTAATAATGAATTAAAGTTGATTTTATATTAACAGGTAAGAACAGGTTAAAATCTGGTTACATTCTACTTAAATAAACATAAATATAGCAGACTCTGTGAATTGTGTATTTTGTTTATGATTGTCAGTTTATATGACAACTATGCTTGTTACCCAAGAACATAGGTTGAAAATTGTGAATGCCTTTTGCTGGGGCTAGGCTGAACAATCAGGATCGTTAAGAGAGTGCATTCTATTGAGGCCATGACATCAAAGAGTCCTGGGTTGACATACAAGGCAGACTCATGGAGCTAAGCCAAATGCAGATGTATCAGGTACACTGGCTCCAAAAAATCAACAAAGAAATAATTTTTACTTTGGAGAGACTATATAGGCCCCACTCTATAAAAGATATAGGGCAATGAGCCTCACACCAGAGGAACATGTGCCTAACCAAGTATTAGCTCCCTCCCTTCCACCCCCTTGTCATTGGCATGCTCACTGATATAGACTGAGATAAGAATGTAAGCCAAGGAACAATATATAAGGAATGCCCTGCTTCCCCCATCCCCATATTATTTGGCATAGTTCTAGAAAAGATGAAAAAAGGATGAGAGAGAAATTAGATACATAAATATTGGCCAAAAGGAGGTAAAATTATCTTTGCAGATGATAAAATGGTTTACTTAGAAAACTCTGGAGAATCAACTATGAAAGTGACCAAGATCATTAATAGCTTCTGTAAAGTAGCAAGTTACAAAATAAATATATAAAAATCAGCATTTCTAAAAAACACCAACAAAAAACCAAGAGAAAGTAATGGAAAGAAAAATTCTATTCAAGATAACTACACAGGGTTTGTATAAATACAATTATGGAACACTGTAGAAAAAAAGGAAGACAAGAGTGATTTATCAGTCATGGTTGGGTTAGGCTGCATTATTAAAAATGCTATCTAAATTAATTTACATTTTAATGCCATGATGGTCAAAATACTAAAGGATTTCCTTATAAAACCATATAAATGAATAACAAACTGTTTTTGGAGGAACAAAATATCTAGAATATAAAGGGAATTTTTTGAAAAAGCTGGAATGAAAAGAAAAGAATGAAGCATTAATCACTGCAACTATTTGATACTCATTAAAAAGAAAAAGAAAATAAATGGAACAGATGAGATAACTTAAGCAGGAATCAGCATAACTGAGCACAAAGTTCAGTAATTCTAAGAACAAATATAAAAGAAGGGTGACTATTTGATAAGACAACTATGAAAATTAGAAAGTTTGGGAAGAAATTAGGTTTAGACCACCATCTAACATGATAAATTACAATAGTTTCCAAATAGATATGGGACCTATATTAAAACTTTTTTTGTAAAATTAAAGGAAAAAAGGATGAAGCTTTCACAAAATTTTAGGGTGAACATTCCCAATACAAAAAAAAAAGAAAGAAAGAAAGAAAAGAAAAAGGAAAGAGGTGATCCCAAAAGATAAAATGAATAATTTTGATTGCTCTCTACAAGAAGCCTTTTCATTTTATGCAATGTGGATAGTGTAAGAAGAGAAACAGTTAACTGGGGGAAAAAATCTTTGCATCACACATCTCTGATAAAAGTCTGATGTAAGCAATTGACAAAATATATAAGATCAAGAATTACTTTAATATAGATAAATATTCAAAGGATATTGAATTTAAAAACTGACACAAATAAAAAACAACTCCAAGCTTTCATCTTGTATTCCTAAAAGTGGCAAAGATGATAAAAAGAACAGAAAACCTCAATACTATGGGAGCTAAGTAGTAGAGCTAAGAATTGGCCCAATCATTATGGAAAACAACTTAGAATTATATGAGAAAAGTCATTAAACTATTCACACTCTTTGGTCAAATTAAATTACCACTGGGCATATACCCAAAGAGATGAAAAAAAACCCAGATTCCATGTATGCCACAATATTCATTGCAGCACTTTTTGTGGTAGCAAAAAAAGGAGACTATTATAATTGAAGTTGGGACCACTGATTAAGGAATAGATGAATAAATTGTGATATGTGGATATAATGAAATATTGTTTTGCCATTAGAAATGAAGAATTCAGAGAAATGTGGGAGACTAATGCAGAACAAAGTAAAGGCAGAAGAATAATACACACAATGACTATATTCATATCAATAAAATCAACACAGAAAAGAAAATGAACTTTTGTGCTGAAATATTTTTTTTTTAAGTGAGGCAATTGAGGTTAAGTGACTTGCCCAGGGTCACACAGCTAGTGTTAAGTGTCTGAGGCTGGGTTTGAACTCAGGTACTCCTGACTCCAGGGCCAGTGCTCTATCCACTGCGCCACCTAGCTGCCCCTCAAACTTTTAACTGTAATGACCAATCTTGGTCATAAAAAACAGATGAAGAAATACCTCCTTACTGTTGGAAGAGAGGTGGGAGACTGCAGTTACAGAATGTTGTATATATTGTCCAACACAATTTTTGTGTCCATTGGTTTTACTTATTTCAGGGAAGGGTTCTGATAAAGATGTGTATCAGGAAATGAATGTGTGGCATAAAAACAAAAGGCATCAATAAAATTAAAATAAACTGAAGGGGAAGGGAATAAATTGCCTATGTATATTCTCCAAATGAGCTACCATAGAGAATTATTAAAACAGAGGAAGAATAGCAATTGAGAAACCTAGAAATGTACAGCAGACATAATTTATAAAAGGAACCAGCAATAAAACTCAAAATGTCTATACACAAATACACAAAGTATGACTAATAGGAAAGATTAGCCAGAGAAACCAAGAGCAGGTGAGAGAGGATGGATACAAAAGCATGGCACAATCCTGTAAGAATAATATAAAAGAATGCTAAACTCGGAGTGAGCTATGGGTGGGGGTGGGGAAAGCTAAGGCCAATAAAAAGGGGCTTTATTTTTTCTATTTGGGGGAAAAGAAGGTCAAAAAGAATAGAACTACTAAGTTAGGTGGATGCGATAAATATATTTTGCCTTTGCTTTCTCCACCAAGGAGAATGATCTTTGAAATGGAAAGCAAAATAAATATGAGTAACAAGGAGTTAATCCCCAAGCTAATTAAGATGGTAAGAGCATTTGGGCAGCTAGATGGTGCAGCAGAGAGAGTGCTGAGCCTGGCGTCAGGAAGACTCATCTTTGTAAATTCCAATTTGGTCTCAGACACTTAGTAGTGTATGACCTTGGGTATCACTTCACCCTGTTTGCCTCAGTTTCCTCATCTGTAAAATGAGCTGGAGAAGAAAATGGCAAACCATTTTCTGGTACCTTTGCCAAGAAAATCCCAAGTGGAGGAATGAAGATCAATTGATGGAGCTGGGGATGTATAGCTTGGAGAAGAGAACATGTAGGGAGATATTATATCTGTCTCCTGCGTGTGAAGGGCTATCACATGGAATAACTAGACTTATTCTTCTTGGCCACAGAAGGCTGAACTCAGGGCAATGGACAGAAGCTGGAAAGAGGCACATTTAGGTTTAATGTGAAGAAAAAAAATCCCATTATTTAGGTAATTAAGAAGTAGTGGGCTCTGAAGACTGGGTGCCAATTGGTCATACTTAATATAGAAGGGATACTTTTATAGGGATTTGTTGGATGTGATGACTAGTAAGGCTTTCTACTTCCAAAGTTTATGGTTCTTTAGAACCAAGGATCAGGCCCTTTGGCAAATGACACTTATTTTTTTTTAGATCTGGAAGCTTTCTAAGTGGTACAGTGCTTGGAGGAAGGCCCCTGGCATGGCTTCATGTACCTGCATGGACATATAGTAAATAACACCTGAATGAACAAAGGAAGCTTTACCTTGTAGAAAAGCAGGATGAAGTTGATGGCAAAGGCCACGAACAGAGCAAGGAATCTCAGGTTGTAGAAATTCCTGGCCAGATAATGCTAGAAAGAAAAGATAATATATGAGAACAGAAGTGGAAGGAAAAGGGAAGGTAAGGAAACATTTTATTCCCTTCTCATCTCTTCTATACATCCTTTTTCTTTCATAAAGTCATTTTAAAAATCTCACTAGGTTAAAAACTAAACTTGTCTAGTCACACCTGCATTGGTAATCACTCTTCAAGAGTTATACTGGCCTTCCTACTCCAGATATGTCTCACTTTGGAGTAGCCAGACACTGATTGTAGACATGTTGTTTGACAAAACCCTGCTTTGAATTTGCCCTTTTACAGGGGAGCCAAGTGTCCGAGACTGCTGGCAGACAGTGGGTAAACATTTTGCTATAAAGTGGTCATTGTTAATGATGGTTAAATACAAAAAGTTGGGAACAATACTTTGCTTGCAAACGAATAATTCTTCCTCATGAGATGAAGGCTGGAGCTGTTACCCAGGGAAACTGTTTCCCAAGACCCAGCTCCTTTCCCAATGGAAGCTATGGTTGACAGAGTCCCCACCTCTCCTCTTCCTATCTTCATTTTCTTCCCCAGCTTAAAGCCTGGCAGCACTCCCTGTGAGGAGCTGTCACGGCCGAAGTGTGCAATGGTAGTAGCACAGAGCCAAAGAAATGCCTGATTCCTTTAGGGTAACAGACAATGTTACTGGAAGCATAGGCATAGACAATGTGTTCCCTAGAACCTCCAGTCACAGCTCAAAAGGACTGTCCTATCATTATAATATTCTGAAGGTTAGCCATAGAGAACTTTCTAGATCAGCTATATTATTAGCTAAACTGGTGTTTAAATAGACTAGTCATAACCTTCATAACACTTTTGTACAGCAAAATGCATCATTCTGAGTGTCAGTTTCCAAATGGAACACAGCATACAGGGGATTTCTTTTTATCTATTAAGTTTTCCCAAATCTGTAGGAAATCATTATATATGTGAGGACCTCCAATCCTCCTGTAGAGAAATCAAGCCAAAGACAAAATCAATCACCAATAAGCATTTATTAAATGAGTATTATGTGCCAGACATGGAAGATAGTTGTTTGCTATTTTCCCCTTTTCTTGCCTCTCTTTTGTCTTTCCCCAATGCAAAAAAGGGAAAGAGATAAAATGGAAGGAATCAAAAGAGAATGAATGGGGATAGAAGGAGGAAAGGGTAACCAAATGGAGAAAATGAAAGAGAGGGTAAGCACTCTGTGTTCCATTGCACACTTCCCTCCCAGAGGAATGAGGAATCCAACTGGAAATGGGTTTTGAATCATATGTAAACTATGTCTGTTGGGTTAAGTGCTTACCAACATTTTGGTCTGATAGATTTCTAGGCCTTTGAAGAAATTGGCCATGAATGCTTCAGGCTTCTCCTCCTTTTGGCCATGACGACGCTTCTTCCTAGTCCTCTCCCCACCCAGGTTTTCTTCTTGTTGCTCCTCCTCCTTGACTTTGTCCTGCTTTTCTCCATCTTCCATACTAAAAAGGGATAATAAGAAACCTACTTAGCTCAGATTAGCCAGGAATGTCAGGCCCAGAAAGATCATAAAATGAGAGAAAGATTGTACAGAAAGGGAATTTAGATTAGGTAGGAAGGAGACACACAGGTAAGGTCCTTAAGGACAGAAACCCTGTTTTATACATCTTTTTATCCCACAAAGCACCATCCATAGTAGGTGTTCAATAAATATTTATTGAATGAATGATGAGTGAATGGTGTGGTGATACTTTGGTACATACAGCTTATTATTTGCTCTCTTAATTTTAGATGCTTCATTTGTGCAGTTATACATAAGTTTTTACAGCCTGTTCTCAGGAATACTGGCTCAAAAATAACTATTTTCTTTTATTTCAAGTTGTCATTTCCTCATATACTTTCTTCACCCTTTTTTTAAAACCAACCTCTTCTCTCATTTACTTTGCACTTAATTTAATTTGTTTTTTTCAAACATTTTTCTGAAGTTTTTAAGTGCTGTGTGCAAAGTGCATTTTTTGGCCAAACCACGGGGGATGAGAAAGTTAAGAAATGTAAAGAGAAGTTAAGGCCTTTACACTCCATGCAATATGATGATTACAGGTGATACCAAGGAAAATGTGTCCCAGGTTTCAATATCTACTTTTCTGAGGCATCATAACAGCACCAATAGCCACAGTGATGCTACTTTAGGTGTATTAGGAGCTTCCTGAGACTGATTTTCATAGCACTTACATGGAAGGAGGGGGAGGAAGTTATCAAAGTATTAAGGGAGAGAAAGGTAAGAAGGAATTGCAGAAGTGGGAGGGGTGTATATGTGTTAAACCAACTAGCAAGATAAAAGAGGAAGTTGTGGAACAGGAAGAAATGATCAAGAAGAGATCAAAGCCAGAGAGGTCCTCACTCAATCCTAGCAAAAATACTAAGTTGATTTTTCACCACTGAAGTTTGGATGTGAGATGAATTTCTTGGTTATTAGCCAAGGCAACTGGAATAGGAAACATCAAGATATCAACCAGAACTTACTCTGCCTTCTCAGATTCAATTTTTCTTTCTCTTTCACTTTCGGTTTTCATTTCTGCTGCCTGGAGAAAAAGTAACAGACAGATAGGATACCTTACTCTCTCCTTTTTTCTCTGGCTCACTGGTTTTCCATACAAGTAGGAATGTTATATTAATAATAATAATTGTTCACATATAAGTGAAGTATATATGATCTATGAAGCATTTAACCTATGTTATCTCACCTGAAAGATATCAGTAGCACCACAAAGGTGAAAAATGAATCATCCTCTGTATTAACATATCTTGAGAGCCTAAGTCAGCTATAGTAACCATAGCCTTTTTAAAGGGAGGCATCTTCTAAGTCACTGCAGATGTACTATCTTATGACAACAAGTCTCCTTTTGTGTCTTGTTTTGTTTCAAAATTCACTCTGTTTAAACTTTAGAATTTGATAAGAACTAAATGTGGTTTCCTACCATACAAAGTATGCACCATGGACCATACAAAATGAGAGCTCTCTTGTCAGTGGGAACTCCTTATGCTTCAGCTTCCCAGGATTATAGTATCCCAAGATCAGTGTAACCTAAAATATAGTTGATTTCTTTAGCTACTGCCTTTAGTGGGGACAGTCTGCAACAGCTACTAGAAAATATATTAGCACTTATGGGGATGAAGAAAGGTGAGAGAAATAGATTGTGCTTACCTGTGCTTTCCTTTTCTTCCTAACTGTGCTCTCTAATGTGGGGGGCCCATCATTTCCAATGATCTCAGAGAGATCCCCAAGGCCAGGGTCAGGACCATGCTTTGTGCCACCCTCTTTCTTTGGGTGGAGTCCGAAGAGATCAGACATGATATCTCCCTCTCCCTTTTCACCCTTTACAAAGTGCACTAGTTCAGCTGTGATGCTCTGCTCAGTCACTTCTGCCCTTTCTGCTTCTATAACATCATCATGGATGCCAAACTGTGTAGGGTCAGGCATGTCACCAAGGATCTTGGTTACTCTGATGTTCTTTGCTCCTTCTACCAAGCCACCCCCAAACACTGTGTTCCAGAGGATCTGAAAGATTCCCCACACAATGGTGAAAAACATTTGGAACAATCCCACAAAAAACATCCAGAAGAAAGAGAAAAACACTTTAACCATTTCTTTGACAGTCATTTTCTTCACCTTCCTATACTGCTTCTTGAGGTTTCTCAGGCTGGTCATTTTCAGAAAACTGGTCACATTTTTCTTCACCGAGACACAGGCTGTGGCAAATGCAGAAGCAGGCTCCAGTGATTTGTTTTCTTCTTCATCCTCCTCAGCGTCTGCTACACAGGAAAACTCTTCCTCCTCTTCCTCCTCAGGCCTTTCAGCTGAGTCAGATTCAGAGATTTGGGATGCCAGCTGCATTTCAAAGATTGTGTCTTCACAAAAGTTTACAAATAATTCCATCTTTTCCTGTTCTCCACCTTCATTGACGACATCAAAGATAAACTGCCGTTTGGACTCTTTAACCTGGGGTTTCTCCCACTGTGTCCGGCTAGACTCACTAATCTCAAAATAAACACGTTCAATTTTCTTGGCTCCACCCATTATCTCAATGCGCCCCAGATATGGTTCAAAGTAATTCAGGACACTTTCGGCTGGATCCAGCAAACACTGCAGGCGGGAATCATTGGGCATATGTTCTGAAAGATTGGTTAGTAACACAGCTACATTAAACCCAATGTCCTTGGCTGGCTCATGGAACCTGTCCACAAAATCAACATAATTAAACATGTCATTCTCATCAGCTTCTGCACAGGAGAGGAGGAACTCAATCTCTGACTGGGGATACTGTTTCTGCCCTTCCATTGCTTTTTGGAATTCTTTCTTGGATATAATTCCTTTCCCATCTGGGTCATATTCTTTGAAGGCATCTGAATTGGTCAAGTCTTTCAGTTTCAGGAACATATCAAAGAACTTCAAGATCATTTCTACATTGGTAGATGACTCCACAAGGGTGTCAACCATCTGCTTGCCAATAGTTCCATTCACAACATTTCCTGTAAGATAAGATAAGCAGATACACGTGCAAATGTATTACTGAACTTGAATCATGATATAGCTGGCCACATGGTGTGATACATTTCTTCCTTACTCTGAAATTTAAAAATCAACTCTAAGTCAGCTCCAATAAAAGCTTCTTTCGAACATACTACATTGCCCCTCTTGGGGGCTATATATTTTCAGGAAACTAAACTGTATGCTGAAAGTAAGATAAGGAAATATATGGGAGTAAATCAAAAGCCAGAAAATATGATCCACTGAGAAACAAGGGAGACAGAGCAATAAAGGAAAGAATAAATGAATTGGAGTAGCATAGTATCTATGCCACTCCTCCTTTGGCATAGTGCCTGAGTGACTGTACCAGAGAAGTAAAGAAGGACAAGTGGTACTATTACCATTCCCTTGAAGCCAAAGACAGTTCCCTATTAGATGGCATAGATACAAAGTTTATAGAAGTCCTGTTGAAAACAAATGAGAAAGGGGAGAGAACAAAAATTGGTGGGTTCCCCGCCATAGATGATTCTGTATTTTCTATTGGCACAAATCAGTTGGCTTTATTCTTCTCCCTTCCCTCCCAACCCCCATTCATCTACTCCCACTCATTTTCCTGAGATTATACTTCTCCAGTATTTATTATTAAGCTTTATTTGAAAGACCTGCTGGAAGGAAAATCTGAAAGATCAATGAGACTAATGTAATGGCTCAACCAAGAAAACTAGAAGCTCTGAATTTATAATGACACCAAACAACCTCACCTTCCAAGAGGGATAGTAGCATCACCACCATGTCCTGTAAGAGATCTAAGAGTTCTTTCAGCAACTCGATCTGACTGGAATCCTAGAACAACAATAGGAGATACCCATGAGTTAACAAAACACAGAGAGCAATGAGCAGGCATACCACTGCTTTGGGGAAATTGGCTGAAGGCTACCCAGGCCCCCAAGAACAAACTAGCATTAGGGAGTATAAAGCATCACTTGACACAGTATGGTGAAACCCACTGGAGCATGGTATATTTAAACATATCAGAATACTGACTTCATATAAATGGCTTCCTTCCCCTTTCAGAGATAGCAAAGTTCATGTAAAATATGAAGCCAACCTAAAAGAACATTCCGACACCTGAGTTAAGTTTAAGGAAGACCACTGGTATTCTTTTGCACATACTCAACCCTGAGGAGTTACAAATTCTCCCCAATTCTTCTACTTCAAGTCCATGAAATGATGTGTTGCCAGTTGCACAAATATAAATCATGTCCTTCCTTAACCACAACTTCCCAATGTCTCATTCCCATTCACTTCAAATCCTTCCCTCTCATGCCTCACTCCAGCTCTACCTGCCCTTCCCACTGTACCATTTGGGACTCTTATTACACAGTTCACAAACTCCCCTTCCTTACAGATCTCTTCCTTTTATCAACCTGAACTCAGAAATTTGCCTCCCCCCCTCCCCCCAGCCCAATGATAAGGCAGTCTTTCCAGAAGTCTAATTCTCATTTCCAGAGGTACCAACTCCCAATATTGTTCCTAGGCAGGGTGTTAGAATACTCCTTATTCCTCATTGCTACTTAGAAACCCTTTGATCCTTTGAGGTTTACTCCATTCAAATTTATCTATCTCAATTAGAAGAGAAGTTATTTATTAGGCCTCAAAGGAGGGAATTCTTTCTCCTTCCTTAAGGAGATTAGTATCTGGGCTCATAGTCTTCTCCATTTCAACTCCTGACCTTAATCTTTTTGTCTATTTGTTTTTGTTTAGTTGTGTGTGACTCTTCTAATGGAGTCTCACAGCTAGTAAGTACCTGAGGCCACATTTGTACTCAGGTCTTCCTGACTCCAGGCCTTGTGCTTCATCCACTGTCCCATCTAGCTGTCCTGCTTTTATTCTAGGGGACTACAATCTTCCAGTTTCTCAATCTCTTGAATTCCCATGATTTATTCCTTTATCCTACTTCAGCTACACATAGGGATGGTCATACCCTTGATCTTGCCAGCATCCACAATTTATTTCCTTTCAAGAAGCAAAAGCTAAAATCCTTTTATATTATAAACTTATATTGCTCTCTACATACCTCAACCCTTCTAAGAGTATTCTTTGTCCTCAGTAAGCCCTCTATCCTTCATTACTAAGCCACTAATCTACCTCTACTTTCTTCTCAATTTTAATTCTATAGTTATTGGTTCAACTCTGCATCATTCACAGAACTGACTGGGTCCACTACACATTTATGTTATCCCATTTCAACTAGGTACTCAACTTCGTAAGACAATCCTTTTATTCATCACTAAATGACTCTCTATCCCATTTTCCACAGAGGCTATTCTAAGCCTCTTCTTTCCTTAGTTTACCATGCTATTTCCTCCTCACTCTTGCCATAAACTCCCTCTTCTTCCCATTTCTCTATACCTCAAAATCCTTTAACATCTCATTCTCTCCTTTATTCCAGTCTCTGAAGAGTTGGCCATTTAACACCAACCCCTTGATCCCATCCCTCCTATAACAGATAGATAATCCCATCATGATCTTCCCCTCCCTTTAATCTTTAATCCCTTTTCTGTACACACTTCCTGATTGTTCTCTAAGATAGATGCAAATAGAGAACACAGTAATTGATACAGCCCGGCCAATTCAGTGCCCTCCTAGTCATTCTTTTCTTCCACAACTCCAAAGTCAAAAAGGAAAAAGTAAGGGGGTAAAAGAAGACATTCCAGGAGGCTAAAGGCAGATGTATCAGACCTGCATGTTTTGGATAAACATTATTTAACATAATTCTGCAAATGATCCTCTAATCATCTTGAAACAAGCTTAGGTTCTTTGTTATATGTTGCCATGGAAAGAAGAAGTCTACTACTATATATACTACATAGGCTATATTTATTTTAAAACAATAAATGTTTTGAGCGATTTTGATTCATTTTGTCAGAGAGGTGAATATCAATCAAGATGCACAGAAGAGGAAGGGAATGGTGAGAGATTAAATGAGATATGGAAAATCAGAAAGACCTGACACTGGATGGAACCGATTTAAAGTACTTATAAAAGTCAAAATGAGGAGTTAGTTAGAAGTAAGGACTGAGGCTGGGAAAATAAAACACCAAGGCAATTAGGAATCATGGATGTGTTGAGTGCTTACAGGAACTGAAAAGCATTATCCTGTGCAAAAAGGGTTAAATGACACTAATGATTTTTACTGAGCATTCCTACTTTAGCCCTTAGTTTCAGGATGAGATTCAAGAATGTTCCACAGAGCCACCCTGCCCATCTGCCTATCTATTCTCATGTACAGTAGAAATAAGTTTCTGTGTAAGACCTGCATGTGACATGATTTCATACACTAAGATACAGTGGGGTTATTGGTGCCGGTACCTGTGACAGTTTCATCTGCATGTTAGCAAACACGTGAAGGAAGCCAACAACTGCATCCCACAATCTGCTGTGAGCCAGGCTCTGCTGGTTTCCAATGCAAGGGCCCTGTGGAAGCAAAAACAACCATCACATAAAAGTCAAGTTACATTTTGACTCCTAATTCTCTGCCTATACAAATCTCTCAAAGAAGGGAAATTTAAAATTATTTTTCATAGCTTAGAAAATTTTTCCTCAAGTATGTCATGATATTTTCTGAATGTAGAATTGTTTGTTTAGAAGAAATCACAAAAGTAACCTAACCCATCCCCTTTCTTTTGGATATGCTATATAACACACCTTGATACTTTTCCCCTAGATTGTTCTCACTGCCTAGAATGCCCTCTTTCCTTATCCTGATCCTGTGCTTCGTAATTTAAAATTCAACTCAAGTTCTCCCTCCTTGATAAAGCCTTCCCTGTCTATTTTGGTTTACAGTGACCTCTTTCTTCTCTCAATTAAAACAAACAACTATTATTTATTTATTTGTTTGTTTATGCGTTTGTTTTTTGCAGGGCAATGGGGGTTAAGTGACTTGCCCAAGGTCACACAGCTAGTAAGTGTCAAGTGTCTGAGGCCGGATTTGAACTCAGGTCCTCCTGAATCCAGGGCCAGTGCTTTATCCACTGCTCCACCTAGCTGTCCCAACGGTTTGTTATTTATGACATTGATTTAGAACTTGATTATAGACTACTTTGTAATACCTCTTATCTTGTTGCTGTTATTCATCTTTTCACATATCTCCTTTACTAGACTTGAGGGCAGGGATATTATATTGACTTACACCCCTCACAAAGCCTAACAAAATGCTATATACATGGTTTGTGCTCTGTAATTAATTATTTGTTGAATGAGTGACACTGATAAGTCTTACTCTAAGACATCACCTGGTAGTGATAATTAGGGGTGTGAAGACTCAATTTTGTTTTTAGGAAGAGCTCACTTGATATATAATACATATATATTAAAAACCTACTTAAAAACCCCTAAATACCAAATAGTGCCAGACCGAAGCTACTCTGTCTTTGCACATTTTGACAAGGCTTCTTCAGGAAATGTCAGCGTCTCTACATATAGCATGACTCTTTGTGCAGGATCTAGTCACTAAATCTGAAACCTACATGTAGTTTCAATTTATTCTACATACAATTTATGTGTTTCAAAAGAACTATCTAAAGCCCATCATTTATAAATTCAAAGGGTCTTAAGCATTTTAGTTTTAATCTGATGATTCTGGGCAACAATATTAAGATTTAAGGAGAGGATTGTGAGGGAGTTATTTTTTCCATTAATGAAAACTAGAAGGCCCAGAGTGGCTCAATGTCTTGCTCTAAGACACAGAGTGGGTAAGTAAAATGGTCCATACCTTGAATTACTTAGTGTTTTATTTTGTACACCATAAAAATGTATATGCCCATCATTTATGTATGTTTATAAGCATGGTCAGTCATATGTTACCTGGATGTATTCTGTAAGGGAATTGAAAATTTGTTTGGTCACAGCCAAAGCTTTGGAGAAGTTTCGCTGTCCAGATTCATCAATGATATCCTTCCCTGAATAGTACCAATAGAAGTCACTGATTGATTCCTAAGAACAAACAAGATAAATTAATTTTTTTCAGCCCTTATAGCCAAACTAAGCGTTACAGACTGGTGGAATGGAGTTTCCTGTCTTCCTATTCCTGTTCGGCTCTGACATTACCCTGGGACTCCATGAAAAGGTGTAGACTATAGATAGCTAACATCTCCAAAACTTAAATGCCCTTCAGCAAAGGACCCAGCCAGAACTGACTGGCTATGAGTGGCTCTTCTTAGAAACCATTTAGTCATAATAAAAAATGCAAAGTAATGATCAGAAAGGTTTGCTTTTTCATTTTCCCTAGTAAGTTTTTTTTGGTCTGTTCTTAATTTATGGGATTTTCGTTAGACATGGTATATATTCCATGACTTTCTTCACTAAAATTCTTTACATTCATTTTACTCTCAAAACTCCACCCACCTATCTGTCCTCTACTAAAAATCCTTCCCTTTCACTATCCCTTAAACCTTCTCTGACCCACTTATTTTACAACTGCTGCTCATCAAAGAGAGATTAATAGGGGTGAAGAGAAGTGAACAGAAAAGAACTGGAAATTTGTATGCATAATGGGTAATTCAGATTTTGGCTTCCTCCTAAAGGATATGCTTCAGGAGTCTGAAGCAGGTGGGATATTGCCTCAGCCTTTGTATTCACTATACCTGTATAACTATAGATTGAACATTGCCTTTTTCGTGTTTCTAATAAACCCTATCCCATCTTTCATTCCTTGATGTTTCAGCCTGGAGAAAATGGTTACAAACTCTAAATCTCTGGCCAAGAATCTTTTTGCTTACCTGAAGGCGTAGAAGGTAGTCAACAGTACTGATAATGATATTCACAGTGGTAGTGTTGCCCATTTGGGTACGAAGGAAGTTCTGAAAGTCTGAAAGAACCACCCCTGGGAATGAGTATTGTCCCAGTCTGGTTTATGTCATCCTTTCCTAGTTGGGCTAAGTGTAAATATATTACCTACATAATCTTTTTTTTTTTTTTTTTGCGGGGCAATGAGGGTTAAATGACTTGCCCAGAGTCACACAGCTAGTAAGTGTCAAGTGTCTGAGGCTGGATTTGAACTCAGGTACTCCTGAATCCAGGGCCGGTGCTTTATCCACTACATCAGCTAGCTGCCCCTATCTACATAATCTTAAAGGCACTGACTATGTTTTTTAAAGACAATGAAAAGTTTACAAGTGTCATTTGAGTGCCCACCTTACCCTGCTCTTTATTTTTCTTTTTCCTTTCTTAAAGAGCACTAAGGAGAGACAGTTGATTGGATTAGTTTGAATTCTGGAAACAGTTTCCTATCCTGACAGGTGTTGAATCAATTCCCTTTAGCTATGGACCATTTATACTTGCTTTCCCTTTCTTTATAGGATTGCTCACTGAGGAGCAGATCTATATGAGATTTCATATTCATAATGGAAGTTTTAAATAAAGTATACTGTATTAGGTATTTCCCCGTTCTTTGTTTTTCCCATGAGGATTTAGTTTACTGACTTACCACTGTTATGACCTTCACAAAGCAGCTGTAGGAATCTGAAGAGATCACAGGTAAACTCATGATTCTGGAGTACCTTTTCACCTTGAAAATAAAGGAGATTATCTATGAACACTGTTTGGTAGCCAGTAAAGAGGATCCTCCAATGCAAATATTTATAAGAAAAAATAGGGACCTACAAAAAATGTGACCCCTCAAAAGCTCTGATATTAGGGTAAATCCAATTAAATTAAAATGAAGTTGGGACCACAGAACAAAAAGCTGCCCCCCAGCAAATCCAAAATAATTAGTACCATGATGCATGTGTTTTATAATAAAAACAACTAGGAAAGTGGCAGTAAATGTTTCTCCCATGTCTCATGGATAGAATATATTTATTAAACTGCTGAGCAAATCTTCCCTTCCAACCATGGCGACTAAACTGAATCTGGACCAATGTAATTAAAGATGATCTCTTTCTGCATTCATAGCATATGGTAGCTACTCAAGCCAAAAACTCAAACTTACCGCGCTCCCGAACGATGACTGGGGATGAGAAAAAACAAAAAAGAACACAAGATAAGCAAACCAAAAGCAACATAATCATTATGGTGAAATTTCCTATACTTAAAATGGAATTTAGAAAGTCTGCTCCAGGTGCACATTTTAACAAGATTATCTATAGAATGCTATCTTGAAACAGACTCGGCCTTTTCTTGTGAAAACAAACAAACAAATGGTAAGAGGGAGCTTTAATCAGACAGGATTAAGGTTTGAATCCTGAAACAGGTGGTTTTCATCATTACATACGTGTTCCTTCTTCAGTAACCATTCCAAGGCCTTCAGCTTTGTTCTGCCTCTCAAATGCATTCAGGTCAAGGACACTTTTAAGAGAAAAAAAAGAAAAGGGTGCGGGAGAAGAACAGCGTCAGGGAAAAGCATTCCTTTACATCACATATCTCTCAACTAAGCACATCCTATTATGGCATTATATTCTCATCAAGTCAGAGCTGGAAGCACCCTTAGAGGTTATCTAGCCCAAGCCATTCATTTTACAGATGAGGAAATCTTGCTCTGAGAAATGTGCCCAAGATCACCAGTGAAGATATTACTGAATCCAGATCCTCTGACTCGAACTTCAGCATTTTCCACTGTCCCATGCTGCCCTTCACGGTGTACAAACAGTTTAACATACTAAACTGTGACTCGGAACTACTGAGTTGGGAGGAATCTCAGTGTTGTGCCTAAGGATATTGTCTCAGGACACATTTGGATTAGTATAAGCTAGTTCTCTGCGTAGACAGTTTTATCTAATGTTATATCCCCCCCAGCACCAATCACAAGTAGTGTACTTATGAGACAATTGCTGGAATTTCCGTTTGGAGAACATTAACACAGTTCCATGAATTAATTCTTATTCTAATTTGTATTCACTTTATTTCTGATGGATGAAAGTTTTCAAAAATTTCTCTTTGAGAGCTGCCATAGATTGTGTTTTGTGAAATATAAGAAATTGTGGAATGGGCACAATTTTACTTTGGGAAATATTGGAGGCCCTAGTATTCTAAGTCATGGGGCTTTAACAGAATGACCCTCTGCTCTTGTTGCTGAATTCACTTGGGGCACTAAAGTAGGCGAGAAATACATTTTAACTGTGGCTGATTTTTGCAATAGATAGAAAAACTGTATTCAGAAGAGGCAGAGGCTATCTCATCTCAAATTCAAAGAAAAACCAGAGTTGGCGCAGATAGGAGTGCTGCAGATAATTGAGTAGGAGGCTTACTTTCTCTCTGGGTTTTCCCCTCACGAGGGCATATTTGCCAGACATGGCAAATATTTCATGATTATTGAACTCCTCTATGGAGTGAGTGATACTGCTATGACCACAACTTGACCACAGACTGCTGAGACTGGGCCAAGACAATTATCTTCTTTATTTCCTTCTTCTTCTGCTGATTCTCCAGGCCCAACACTTGTTATCATTTATCCTTACTTTGGCAATGATATCTAGTATAGACTTATCACACATGAGGCCAAGAGAATTTTCTGGCAATAATTTCAACTTAGTCTCACTCAATAATTCAAATTTATTTCCAAGTATGAATGGTCTCTTTACTAAGCATACAGACCCTTAAGAGATATGCTTTGCAGCAGAGGTCACACTGACCATACCTTGGGTACAACTCATCTTCCTTTTTTCCATTGGGTGAATAAAACTACTGTCATGTGCTTCTTTAATATTACAAATACTATAATCTAGTTCTCTTTCAGGGGTAAATGCTGCCAAATATTTATACAACTTTTAAAAAACAGCATCAGCCCACGTTGTAGCTATGCAAAGTCCAGTGGAGAGCTGGCCATGCATCTTAATGGGATATTTAATTTAATTTTCTGACTTTTCTGTTTACTTTAGATTTGGCTCTCAATGGAATCTGTCTAGGGAGAAACTTAGTGTATCTTCACATGCCTCCTTGACCTAAAAAAAGAGAGATGAAATTTGGAGGATGGGGAAATGTGGGTGAGCTTAATAAAGACAAATATAGAAATTAAATGTTTGAAAGTTGATTAGAATGCTATAGATATCTGGAATCACTTCTAATCTCTCCAAAATGCTCTAAAATGCCTCTCTCACAGCAATCTCCTAGTAAGTTGCCCCTTTTGTGGTCTTGGTTCCTTGAGTAGACTAGAGTTAGGGGAAATGTCATAATTATACTTCCCACATTTACCTGCAAGACTGCATAAGGCCAGAGAGGCTTTGAAAAAAGCCAGCATCCTTTTTCTCCTTCAGATAGTCTAGCATTTTCTGCATGGGAGATACATTTTAAAGAGAAAAGCAATAAACATTTTTATATCACATATTATTGGCTGTCTCATATTTTTTTGAAGAAATAAACTCCCAGCCACATAGGCGGAGAGTATTTCTTGTTCATATAGCACCCTGAATAGTAAGATCTTACCTTGTTCTGTAGTCAATGATAGAATCAATTCACCAATATTTCTGTGCAATATTTCTTACCCAAATGTTGATAAAATAAATATTCTGTTCTGTTAGTAGCCAGAGAAACAAGGCATATGTGGGACTCCCAGTCCTGCTACTTATCCAGTATTAACCACAGATATTCTGATGTGAACAAGAAGTTCAGGGGTCATCAATAACAAGAATGAATACTAATGATTCCTGATGCCTATATTCCTTCTCTTGGCAACAGCCTAAAGAGCCTCTCATTCCCTAAAGACCTGAGGTTTGGGAACGTTCTGGAGATGCTACCTAGATGTGGAGCACTATTACCTGCTGCACTCCAGGGTTGCCCCCATTCAGAATGGCAATGCCGAGCTTCAGAGTCTCTACAACCATGGGTCCCATCTCACCTATCATACCGAAGAGAAGACAGAATCGTTACATCTCCATTCAAGTAATTGATTAACCATTAGGAAAATAGTGCATGAACTTTGGTGAATGTGCTTCATAATGAGTATTTAATTGCCACTTATTATATAATCAGCACCCAGCTTTAGACAGTTTCCAGTAAGAAATTTCATAAATATAATTGTATCCAGGTTTAACAAAATACTGACTCTTCATACAATATTACCTTTACTAGCACTAATCATCTGGAGGACCATCTCTGCAGCACCACGGTCATGCAAACGAGCTTGCTGATAAAGAGTTTTCTGCTTTTCCATTTCTTTTTCCTGAATGAGAAAAAGTACAAGAAAACCTTACTAGCCAGAAAAATAAAAGGTGCATATTTGTGTGTGTGAGAGAGAGAAAGAGAGAGAGAAAGAGAGAGAGAGAGAGAGAGAGAGAGAGAGAGAGAGAGAGAGAGAGAGAGAGAATGAGAATAGAGTTCATAGGAGAAGGTGATAAAGACACATAATAATCACAATGAAAAAAATCTCTGGAATTAATTTTCTGATATTTCCCTTGTTTCAAAACTGTTCACCTTTACTCCATTCATATTGTGAAGGTCAAATTCCATCCCATGAACCTCTGAGTATAAGAGTTTTCTCCTACTTTGATTCCTACAAAAGGAAAATTTAGCCCACAGATTGTTTTCTAATTCTTTTCCATGCTTGGGGGCATAGAGTGGGCTTTCTCTAGAGAGGTATGGTATAAAACAGCCATATATATTTGCCTGTATATTTGGGAAAACTATTTTTCATCCAGAATGCCTTGGGGCATATGTACTCAAAGGAGTATATATTTAGAGTTGGAAGGTCATCTTGTCCAACTTTTTCCTTTTACAGATGAAAAACAACAACTGAGAACTAGGGAGGTGAAGTGGTTTGCTTATGGTTTCATAGGTCAGAAATGGGATTTGAACAGAGTTCCCTGATTCCAAATCCAGTGATCTTTTGATTGCACCATGAAGAATAATAAATAACAGGTGAAAGAAAAAAAGAATGATAATGGATTAATATGTTCAGTTCAGCCATATTCTTGTATTGTTGTGTATGTGCATATGAATGCACAATGGTGTGTGTGTGTGTGTGTGTGTGTGAGAGAGAGAGAGAGAGAGAGAGAGAGAGAGAGAACAAGAAAGAGACAAGAGCAGAGACCACTTTGATAAACAAATTCCTTAAAACTTCAGTAGATGGAGGAACTGATACATTAAAAAAACAAAAACTCTGTTGATCTATATAGGGACCATTCCAAAGTAGCATAGCTAACCCAAAGCACAGTTAGTTTTTTACAATTTTCCATTCCTATCTGCTGTTGCATGTACCTAGAGCTCAGGGGTACAAGGCACTTTGTAGATAGTGTTTGTAGAATGATTAGCAAGGATTCAATGTTCCCATCCATCTTTTCATCCCAGGCAGCCATCCTGGGTTCCTGATATGCTGGCTTGAAAGGGGTTACCAGTGTTCAAATTCTGAAGAAGACTCACTTCAAATGTCTTTTCCTTTTCTTCTTCTTCTTCCTCTTCACCACTCTGACAACTCTAGATTACATTGGATAGATATTGGGTGGGGAAGGGGAAGGGGAAGAAAAAAAATAATCAAATTAGAAGGCAAGCAATCTGGTGAAAGCACTAATTCTCTGTCCTGTTGTCTGAGAGCAGGGAAGAGAAGATCATTCACAGGAACTTCATGGCCTCTAGTCTTTTAAAAAAATATTTATAGCTGTATTGCATTCTTTTTGTCTTTACATTTTTTGAAATTTAATTTTATTGTCATAAACATTTTTATTTAGCTTTGGGTTCCAATTTTTATCCCTCTTTCCCTCCCTCTCCTCTTCCCTTCCTGAGGTGATAAGCAATCAGATATAGGTTATACATGCATAATTATCTTACATTTTGGGGGGGAAATAAACATTTTCATTTAAAGTTTTGAGTTCCGGGGCAGCTAGGTGGCACAGTGGATAAAGCACTGGCCTTGGATACAGAAGGACCTGAGTTCAAATTCGGCCTCAGACACTTGACACTTACTAGCTGTGTGACCCTGGGCAAGTCACTTAACCCCAACTGCCCCACAAAAAAAAAAAAAAGTTTTGAGTTCCAAATTTTATCCCTCCTTTTATTGCTCCCCTTCCCAATCCCTGAAGTGGTAAGCAATCACGTATAGGTTGTACATGTGCAATTATTCAAAACATTACCATATTAGTAATTTTGAATAAGAAAACTTGATTAAAGGAAAGAATGAAAGAAATAAAGTGAAAAAATAGCATGCTTCAGTCTCTGTTCAATCAACATCAGTTCTTTTTTTGGAGGTGGATAGTATGTTTCATCATTAGTCCTTTGGGATAGTCTTGGATCGGTGTATTGCTGAGAATAGTTAAGTCATTCACAGTTCTTCGTCAAATAATATTGCTGTCACTGTGCACAACGTTCTCCTGGTTCTGCTCACTTCACTATACATCAGTTCATATAAGTCTATCCAGGCCTTTCTGAAATCATCCTGCCTGTGATTTCTTTTCTTTCTTTCTTTCTTTCTTTTTCTTTTTTTGGTGAGGCAATTGTGGTTAAATGACTTGCCCAGGGTCACACAGCTAGTAAGTGTCAAATTTTTGAGGCCAGATTTGAACTGAGTTCCTCCTGACTCTAGGGCTGGTGTTCTATCCACTTCACCACCTAGCTGCCCCTGTCATTTATTATAGTACAATAATATTCCATCACAATCATACACCACAGCTTCTCTAGCCATTCTCCAATTGATGGCCATTCCTTTGATTTACAATTCTTAGCTGTCACAAAAAAGAGATGCTATAAATATTTTTGTGTAAAGAGGTCTTTTTTCTCCTCTAATGGATATCTTTGGGATATAAACCTAGCAGTGGCATTACTGGATCATAGGGTATGAACAGTTTGATAGCCCTTTGCGCATAGTTCCTAATTGCTCTCCAAAATGGTTGGATCTGTTCACAACTCCACCAACAATGGATTAGTGTCCCAGTTTTCCCACATCTGCCCCCACATCCAATATTTTCCTTTTTTGTCATATTTGCCACTCTGATAGTTGTGAGGTGATACCTCAAAGTTGTTTTAATCTGCATTTCTCTGATCAATAGTGATTTAGAGGATTTTTTCATATGGCTATAGATAGCTTTGATTTCTTTGTCTGAAAACTGCCTGTTCATATCCTTTGACCATTTCTCAATGGGGGAATGACTTATATTTTTTATAAATTTGACTCAGTTCTTTATATATTTTAGATTTGAGGCTTTTAACAGAAACACTGGATCTGAAGATTGTCTCCCAATTTTCTGCTTTCCTTATAATCTTGGTTACATTAGTTTTGTTTGTGCAAAATCTTTTAAATTTTATGTAATCAAAATGATCTATTTTACATTTTATATTATTGCTGTTGTCTGCATATGTTCTTTCGTCCTAAATTCTTCCTCTGTCCATAAATCCGAGTGATACCATAAGTAAATTAAGAGAGCATGGAATCACCCTTTATGTGTAAATCCTGTACCCATCTTGACCTTATTTTAGTATACAGTGTGAGATACTGGTATATACCTAGTTTTTGCCATACTGTTTTTCAGTTTTCCCAGAAGTTTCTGTCAAATAGTAAGTTTTTGTTCCAAAAGCTAGGTTCTTTGGGTTTATCATATACTAGATTACTATAGCCATTTACTATGGTGTTCTGCCTATTCTATCTCTCTGATCCACCTCTCTATTTCTTAACCAGTATTGTTTTGATAATTACTGCTTTATAATACAGTTTGAAATCTGGTACTGCTAGACTACCTTCTTTCACATTTCTTTTCCTTGATTCCCTTGATATCCTTGAGCTTTTGGTCTTCCAGATGAACAGGTGAATTTTGATATTTTTTCTAGATCTTTAAAATTTTTTTGGATAGTTTGATAGGTATGGTACTAAATAAATTAACTTAGGTAGGATTGTCATTTTTACTATATTAGCTCACACTATCCATGAGCAATTAATATTTTTCCAATTATTTAGATCTGACTTTATTTGCGTGGAAAGTGTTTTATAGTTCTGGTCATAAAGTTCCTGGGTTTGTCTTGACAGGTAGACTCCCAAGTATTTTATATTACCTACAGTTATTTTAAATGGAATTTCTATCTGCTGTTGCTGGACTTTGTTGGTAATATATAGAAATTCTTATAATTTATGTGGGTTTATTTTGTATCCTACAACTTTGCTAAAGTTGTTCATAAATTCAAGTAGTTATTTAGTTTTTTCTCTAGGATTTTCTAAGTATATCATCTACAAAGAGTGATAGTTTTGTTTCCTCATTACCTACTCTAATTTCTTTAATTTCTTTTTCTTTTCTTATTGATATAGATAACATTTCTAGTACAATATTAAATAATAGTGATAATAATAATGGGCATCCTTGCTTCATCCCTGACTATACTGGGAAGACTTCTAGCTTATCCCCATTACAGATAATGCTTGCTAATGGTTTTAGATAAATATTCCTTATCATTTTAAGGTAAGCTCATTTATCTCTATGCTTTCTAGTATTTTTAATAGGAATGGATGTTGTAGTTTGTCAATTTTTTTGCATCTATTCAGATAATAATATGATTTCTGTTGTTTTTTTTAAATTGATATGGTCAGTTATGCTGATAGTTTTCCTAATATTGAACCAGCCCTGCATTCCTGGTATAAATCCCACTTGGTCATATTGTATAATTATTGTGATATATTGCTGTAATTTTTTTCTAGTATTTCATTTAAAAATTTTGCATTAATATTCATTAGGGAGATTGGTCTATAATTTTCTTTTTCTGTTTTGGCTCTTCCTTGTTTGGGTATCAGCACCATATTTGTTTCATAAAAGGAATTTGGTAGGACTCCTTTACTTATTTTCCCAAATATTTTATTTAGTATTGTTATTATTTGTTCTTTAAATATTTGGTAGAATTCACTTGTGAATCCATCTAATCCTGGGGATTCTTTACTTAGGAAGTACATTGATGTTTTCTTCACTTTCTTTTTCTAAAATTGGGTTAAGTATTTTATTTCTTCTTCTATTAATCTGGGTAATTTATATTTTTGTAGATATTCATCCGTTTCATTTAGATTGTCAAATTTATTGGTATATACTTGGGCAAAATAGTTACTCACAATTGTCTTAATTTTCTCTTGATTGGTGGTGAGTTCATCCCTTTCATTTTTGATATTAGTAATTTGGTTTTATTCTTTCCTTTTTAAAATCAAATTAACTATTGGTTTATCATCTATTTTATTGTTCCCCTCTCCATAAAACCTGCTTCTAGTTTAATTATTTATTAGTTCAATGGTTTTTTTACTTTCAATTTTATTAATCTCTCCTTTGATTTTTAGGATTTCCAATTTGGTGTTTAACTGGGGATTTTAAATTTTGTTCATTTTCTAGTTTTTTTCAATTGGATGCCTGATTCATTGATCTGTTTTCCCCCTCTATTTCACTGATGTAAGCAGTTAGGGATATATATTTTTGCCTAAGCACTGCTTTGGCTGCATCCCATAAATTTTCATATGTTGTCTCATCATTATTTCTAAATTTGTTCTTTCACCCAATTGTTTTTTAGGATCAGATTATTTAATTTCAGATTGATTTTAATCTCTTTCAATTGTGCATTATTGAATATAATTTTACTGTATTATGATTTGAAAAGAATGTGTTTTACGATTTCTGCTTTATTGGATCTGGTTGTGAGGTTTTTATGCCCTAATAAATGGTCAATTTTTGTGTATTTCCCACGTACTGCTGAGAAGATATACTCTTTTCTATTCCCATTTAATTTTCTCTAGAGATCTATCATATCTAACCTTTCCAGGATTTTATTCATTTTCTTAACTTCTTTCTTGATTGTTTATTGATTGATTGATTAATTTATTTTTGGTTACATTTATCCAGTTCTGAGGTGAAGGTTAAGATCCTCTACTAGTATACTTTTATTATCTATTTCCTTCTGTAACTCATTCAACTTCTTCAAAAATTTAGGTGCTATACCATTTGGTGCATATATGTTAATGTTGATATGATTTCATTGTCTGTGGTACTTTTCAGCAAGATAGTTTCCTTCTTTATCTCTTTTAATTAGATCTTTCTTTGCTTCGGCTGAAGCATAATAATTTCTGTTCCAGCCCTTTATCTTTACCCTGTGTGTATCTCTCTTCTTCAAATATGTTTCTTGTAAACAACATGTAGGATTTTGTCTTATAATCCATTCTGCTGTTTGCTTACAGTTAATGGGTTAGTTTATTCCATTCACATTTATAGTCATGATAACTAACTGCTTATTTCCTTCCATGCTATTTTTTGCCTGTTTATTTCTCCCCACTTTTACCACCCACCCTTTCCCTCTTCACAAGTGTTTTACTTCTCATCACCTCTTTCCTCAATATTCCCTCCTTTGTATCAGTCTGCCCTCTCCTATTATCCCTGTCCCTTTTTTATATCCTTATAGGGCAAGATAAACTTCTATATCCAACTGAGTATGCATGCTATTCCCTTTTTGAGATAAATTTGATGAAAGTAAGGTTTAATCTTTGCTCTCCTCTGCCCCATCTTTTACTCCATTATAATAGTTCTTTCACACTTCTTTTTTGTGGGACAATTTACCCCTCCTTTTTCTTCCATGTAATTTCTTCTTTACCCTTTTTGGTTTTTTTTGTGGTGTCGTACTATCAATGTCACCTTATAACCATGCCCTCTGTCTACATATACTCCTTCTAATTACTCTCATAATAAAGTTAACACTTACAAATATTGTCTTGTCATATAGAAAAATAAACAGTTTAACTTTATTGAATTCCTTTTTTTCCTTTTAAAGTTCTTCTAGGAATTCTTTTTGGGCTTGAGACCAATTTACATTTTTTTTTGAAGCTTCATCTGTAGAATTTTGTTACTATTGTCCTCCTCTAAGTTTTTGTCTTGATCTTCCTTATCACCATAGTTACTTTCTGTAGTCAAGCTTTTTTGTTTGTTTGTTTTGCTCATTTTTATGCCATTTTTGCGACTTGTTTTATGAAAGTAGGGCTCTAGTCTTGTACTGTTCCAAGTTTTTGGGCTGAGTCTCTGGGTCTTACTGGTGGATTTCACCCAGCTTCAGGGCTTAGCTGCTTGATTTCTCTGTAGGGTAAGCTTCCTTCTAATGGGTATTGGTGGATTGGTCCTCCCTTTTGGCCTTCCCTGGATGTGGGCTGGCCTTCTCCAGGGGTGTTGCCCTGAGGCTGGGTTGCTATAGTTAACAGAAGCCTTTCTGGTGACTGGCCCTGTAAGAGGAATCTTGTTGCTGGTCTGCCCCAGGGGTGGTTCTCTGCTGCTGGGTTGCTTCATTAACAGGCCTTCTCTGTTAACAGGCCTTGGTAGAGTAATTTTGTTGAAAATCTGACTAAGGGTTGGGACCCTGCTCCTGGGTTGCTATGGAAAAAGAGACACTCTGCTAGCATGCCCCAGGGGTGGGATCTTGCTATTGGCCAGCCTCAGGTGGGGTTTTACTACTGGTCAACAGTTGGGTCAAGGCCTCCCTGGTGGTTTGTGCTGGGGGGGGATGGCTGGCGATGGTCCAATTGCTTACATAAGTTTACTTTTCTAGATTTCCCCCAATGTGATGTGATCTTAGGCTAAATTTCGTCAAATTTCCAGCCAAGATAGCTGTCTGAATGGAGGTAGGACGTCCGGTTTCCACTCCTATTCCTGTAAAGACCTAAAAATAGTACAAACTAAATATAGATTTAAAAATCTAGTAAGAAACTACAGGAAGTAATTTAATTCTCCTTAGAACTGCACAAAAAGTCGGCCAAATATTCATGGACAATAAGAAAGGAGGCTGCCAGAAAAGCTAATACCAGTGAAGTCTCCCAGTATGATAAGAGACCAGTCAGAGACACCTAGCCAGGACCTTTAATGAAACAGAGGACTGTCAATCATTCCTGATGAAAATATGAAAACTAGTCAAGAGAAATCTAGAAAAGTAAATTTATGTAAGCAATTGGAAGGGATTATACAATGATGATGAAAAATGTTATCCACCTCCAGAGAAGGAACTTGTTGTCTAATATAGACTGAAGTATACTCTCTCTTTTTCTCTCTCTCATCTTCTTGTATAAAATGACTAATATGGAAATGTTTTACATGACTATACATGTGTAACCTATATCAGATTGCTTACCATCTCAGGGAGGAGGGAAGGGAAGGAAGAAGAGTGGGATAGAAACTGGAATTCAAATGAAGGAACGATATCTTTAAAATAATAAAATTAAGGAGTGAGAGAGGAATGCATTGAGAGAAAGGGAAAAGGAGAGGATGAATGAGGTAAAGTATCTCACATAAAAGAAGCAAGAAAAAGCTTATGGAGTGGAGAGGAAGATGGGGGGAGGTGTGGGGGAGTAAGTGAGCCTTACTCTCATCAGAATTGGCTCAAAGAGGGAATAACATACACACTCAATTGGGTAGAGTAATCTATCTAACCCTGCAGGAAAATAGGAGGGGAAGGGGATAAAAGGGGAGGGGCGAAAGAAGGGAGGGCAGACGGGGGCAGGGGGCAGTCACAAGCAAATCCCTTTTGAGGAGGGATAGGGTGAAAGAAGGTAGAAAATAGAGTAAATAACATGGGGAGTGAATAGGATGGAGGGAAACAGCAACAGTAACTGAAAAAATCTGAAGCAGAGTCAAGAGCAATGTAAGATGATGGTGATGATGATGATTGGATGAAGATGAGGACTGATTGATGATGATCATGATAAAACATATGGTACTTACTTTGCTGGGCTATTGTGAAGAAAACTCTTTGTCAGGTATAAGGTACTATATAAATGTTGTCTATTACTGTTGTTGCAATTATCAACCTCATGGGTTTTTTGTAAGGAAATCTCTCTTTAAAGTACTAAATAAATTTAGTTTACTATAAAAATTGATGAGCAGGATGCTATCAGAAAAACCTGGAAAGGCCTACATGAACTGAAGCACAGTGAAATGTACTGTATACAAAATACCAGCAATAATGTAAGATGATTTGCTGTGAATGAATTGGTTATTTTCAGCAATGCAATGATCCAAGACAACTCTGAAGGACTAATGAAAAATGCAGTCCATCTACAGAGAAAGAACTTATGGTATCTGAATACAGATTGAAGCATAATTTTTTTTGTTAGTTCCTTTATCTGACATTTTGTTTTTGTCTGTTTCCTTTCACAACCTGGCTAATGTGGAAATGTTTTGCATGACTACTAATGTATAACTTATATTGAATTGCTTGAGTTCTTGGGTGATGGGGTGAGGAGGGAGGAAGAGAATTTGGAACATGAAGTTTTAAAAAATTGATGTAAAATTTGTTTTTACATGTAATTTGGGAAAATAAAAAATTCTGAATAGAAAAAATAAATTAGAATTCAAAACTTTTAAAAACAAAGGTTAAAAATTATTTTAAAATATAATTTGGGGAAATAAAATGTTATTTAAATATACATCAAACTCAACAGAGAAAAAGTTGGTATAGAGAAGGGGAGATGGCAGAGGGGAAATAATACACTAATCCCAGAGAGGGAATAGCTGCAAGGAAAACAAACTTCCTGATCCTGATAGAGACAGTAAAAAGGGTGAAAAGGTATAGCAATAATGATTAAAGATGAAAAGAAAGAAAAGGTTCAGTGAATTTTTTAAATATACAAAAAGAACTGAACAAGTTCAGGGAGAACAGACTAGCAGAATAGTTTCAAATGTTACATGTTAAATTTATCATATAATTTTTTAAAAGCAAGTGGCATGAAAGAGAGTTTTACAGTTTCAGATACAATATTGTTTATCTATGAAAATGTTCTTTTTTGGAGGATGTTTGTCAAGCTAAAAATTTTTTAAACTGAAGAAGTGCCCAGAATGAAGGAAGTTATTGCTCCACTGTACTCTGTCATGGTCACAATCAATCTGGAATACTGTGTAGTTTTGGGAATCACATTTGAGGAAGGCCATTGATAGATGGCATATACCTAGCCATGGTGACTTCCAGTGAAGAGACTTGAGACAATGTCATAGTAGCATCACTAAGAGAAGCTGGGGATTTTTAGCCTGCAGAAGACCTGGCAGAGGGGTATCTCTTTAGAGATAGCAATAGATGGCTCTTTATTCAAGTATTTGCATGAGGAAGACAAATGAATTCTGCTTTCATTGAATTTATAGTGCTAACTAGGATGAATGGGTAGGAGATGTAAGAAGAACATTTTTGATTGATATCAGGAAAAAACTTCACAGTATTTTTGAGTTATCTAAAAAGTAGAATGGGCTTCCTGAGGAAGGAATAGATACTCTTTTTCTCAGTATCTTCAAATGGAGGCTGACTGACCACTTGGCCAGGAAGCTTGTAGGTGGAATTCCTGAAAAGATGACTAATGAAGTCCATTTCAATTCTGAGATTCTATGAAAAAAAAATCCCCAAGTATACTAAAAACCCCAAAAGAAAATGTGAGGGATTGAGGGCTTAGAATAAGAAAAAATTAAACCTACCTTGGCCATCATGCCTGAATAGGCAGTATAAAGAGGGTCATCCTCCAAATGGCTAGAAAGAAGGGAGAAAAGTCATTAGAGTCAGCACTAGAGTACTTTTAGTTTCTTGTTTGTCATAAGTCATTCTAATAGAATGATTAGATTATGTGCATTACCAAATTACTAAGAAATGCCCTGATGAACTATAGAAACCATCTTGGTGAGATACAGGGAAGCTTAAGGCCCAGGGATGACCTGGGGATGATGCACTGATAATGACTGACAGATTCTATGTGATTTTCAAAATCAGTTTGTTTCTACTCAGGCACTCAGTCAGGAAAAGCTCTTATCAACATGGAGAAGGAAGTGACAGTTGCCTAACATAGGCCTCTAAGACCTCTCCTTCAAGATGAAAGGGAAGCAGGAAGGGATGCTTTGAGTAGAATGCTTCCTTTTGTAGGAAGTAAGGCTTGGGATGCTATAGCTCATGTGACTACTGTTCCAGATCCAAAGAGAAGGTGAGAGTTATGGAGTTGGGAGGAGAGTTACGGAAAGTATGGGGTAGTACTACCTTCTCTCTGTGAGAGCATTCCGACTAAAATGGAGGATGATCTGATGAAGTGGGTCTGGCTGCTTTTCAGCTTCCTCCTCTTCTTCCTCTTCTACCTTTGGAGGTTTCTAATCAACACAGTTAAGATTTAGGGGAATATATTAGCATGAGGCCATACTTTCTTCCCCTCCCCACCACATGCATTTGGAAAGACAGAGAAGCACAAGACACAAAGCAAATTATACTGAGAGCAGAAAAAACCTGCTAAAACATTTATTTCTTTCAAACTGCAATTTCTTGGGATGCAAAATTTGGGAAATATTTTAAAGCCCTCAACAGAAATATTTTAAATTTTAGGTCAAAAAGAAAGTAATTATAAAGAAAAGCAGAGAAAAGAAAGCTCAACAAAGGTAAAGTCCTACAGACCCTATTTAGCAGAACCCCCTTGCAGGTTTTGGCACCAGACTCCAAGATGGGCTCCACTGGAATTCAGCAGAGGGAGAGAACCCCACTGGCCAGTGTCAGAGGATAATTCCCTTGGAGAGCTAGGCTATGGATTAGGTGGGGAAGTGATAACCCAAATGAGCCATTTGGAGGTGAAATACTGAGCCTGGTTCAGACCAACAAAAATATTGTATTTTTAAACTATTCTTTCTCTTTCAGACACCTGGTATTCTTCTGGGATGCCACCTTGGAACCATAAACCTGATAATTTATCCTCAAACTCAAACCAGGCTCTATTTCCTTTTTGAAAAGGGATATAAGAACTGTTACTTAACATAAAGTGATTTTTTATTAGGCCCCAGAATAAATCAGTAAAAGCACAAGTGAAGAGGCACTAATCAGTAAATGAGTGTTTTATTGAGCATCCATCATCTGTGCTATCATGAATGGTTCAGAAAAAGCTAAGGGTGGCAAAATTTTCTGTTAACTTCATTTTTTCACTAAAGAAGGAATGTGGACAAATTAAACAGCTACCTTTTCCAGAGAGGAGTAAGTAGAAAAGGAGAGAAGAAGAAGAGAGAAAGAAGGGAAGAAGAAAAAAAATGGGAAAAAAGACAGAAAAAAAGACAGAGGAAGAAAAAAAGAATGGTGAAAAAGACTGACGGAGAAAGTAAGAAAGAGAAAAAGACAAAGAGCCCAAGAGGTAGAATGTGGGGGCAGGGGGAGGGGAGAGAAAGAGAGAGAGAGAGAGAGAGAGAGAGAGAGGGGGGGGGGAAGGATGATGACATAGAGACATAGTAACTTAAAAAGAGAGCTTTTTTCCCCTGAAACAATATAAGACTTTGAGTCTGGCAAGGAGGTTTATTTTGTTTTGTGGTGGTCATAAATGGCATCACAGCAGAGTCTTTTAGGAAGAGGACACTTAAACATTCCCTCCAAAAGCTCAATCATGAAAGTGAGAATGGGTTTAAATGTTCTGGTAAGGCAATCTAGAGCAACATTTACAAGAGAGGTATCACTGAACAAGAGTTTGAGGTTTATCTGGGAAGAGGCTGACATCCTATTGCCAAAGGCATGCAAAGTTTCTTGATTTAGTATGAAATTCCCATGATAATAGGGTAATGAAGTTCTTGTTACATAGCTAATATACCATATCTGTGCACTTGAGAAATATTATTCAGGTTCTATAATGCACACACATACAGATATAAAAATTATTTTCACTCACATTGATATCTGCTCCTAGTTTAGTTAATACTTACAGCCAAATCCTGTACTAGTTTTTCTTCAAAGGAATACTCCTCTGTTTCTATCCAAAATCTCTGATAACCATGGAGGAAGAGGTTAATAGAGCGGTGCCTGAGCGAGGGGGTGAAAGTGAGATCAAGAGGGGTAAATGGAACACTATATTATAGCTTTGGCGGTTAATGATTAGTAAGCAGGCTGTGTTTTGTACAATTCTGATCTTCTGATTGGTCAGGGGCAGCAACAGCAAATTTATATACTAATCTAGCAGAGCCTCTAAGTCCCCAGTTCTCTCTTCATCTATCTGTAGCAACCTCTGAGGATGAAGCATTCACTTGCCACCACTTTATCCCTACTCCTCATCTCTCCCAGTATTCAGCATGATGCCTCTGTAATGGGGAACAGCTCATAATAGATGGCCATGTGGCATATTTGAGACATTTTTCTAGTATGACAAATAGATTCAAATAGAGTCTGGTTATGCCTTTTTGACTGACATATCTTGGAAACCCATTTTAAATTATTTTTATGACGTGGCTGACATGAAGGGCTACAAAGACAGTTTCATCTTTTCCCCCCAGTCATTCCCAGATGTTAACCACTGGATTTGATATTTTCAAATGGGCCTTTGTATACCCCAGTGTCCCTAATAGAACAAAACTTAGATAAAGTTTTTGAGTTTCCATAAAGGAAGGTATGTTTATTAGTCTGTCTCTGAAGACGTCATGATTTCTAGCTACAACTATATCTAGTTATCCTTTTATAAATGCATGAAAAGAAACTTGGATTCTTTTATGATAAGTCACAAGTCATCTAGAATAAGAACATCAAATAGCTAACCAGTAGCTGCTTTTTTTGAGATTCCTTTGGAGAATATGAGCCATATGAGGTGAGAAGGCTGATTGAAGTAGGTTGGGGAACAAAGGAGAGGAAAGAGTAGAAAGGGGAAACACAATATTGAGAGTTAATTTGTGTTTTTCTCAGTTGGTCCAGTCTCTCAGCACCTTATTTTCCAGACTGACCAATCAGAATTTTCCCATAAATTGTACAAATCTGTGTTTCATGATAACATGAAATCATGGTCAGGAAAGGAAGAGTGTGCACAAAATTGGGCAGATCTCTCCGCAGGTTACATTACCGTTAACATGAGTATAAGCCTGTCATACTGAGTTTTTTCATAAACATTTTCCAGCCAAACCCGTTGGAAGGTGCTCAGGAAGAAATTATTAATTTTGTGTCTGGGGAAAAGCATATAAGGTTTTCACTTGAGAACTAAGATCAGAGAAGCAATTTTCAAACAACAAAGTCTATCTTCAGTCTTGTACTTTTGAAGATGCCCAAAAGCTTAACACTGAGAAAATTAGTAAGTGGGTATTCTCCCCCATGCTAAGTAACTGGATCATTCTTTGCTGTCAGGACAAATATCCATCTTACAAATATCCCATCCCTATATGTGTGGATAAGTAACTAAGGAGGAAAAGACAAATAAGGGTCAAGTGTTTCACCTGACACACTGTTCAATCATTAGCATCATAATCAAGTATGAGATGATCAAACAGTTATCAAAATGTAAGTACCATAACAACTATTTAAGTAAACTGAAGGAAATTAATATCTTTGGAACAATTATGTGAGTTTTATATGGCTGATTCAACCTGTGAAATATTTATCTTTTTTTTTTTTTTTTTAGTGAGGCAATTGGGGTTAAGTGACTTGCCCAGGGTCACACAGCTAGTAAGTGTTAAGTGTCTGAGGTCGGATTTGAACTCAGGTCCTCCTGACTCCAGGGCTGGTGCTCTATCCACTGCGCCACCTAGCTGCCCCGAAATATTTATCTTAAGGAAAATTTTTTGATGCCATGAGAAAAATTTTGTGATCAATGCCAGTTGAGCCCTCCAAGAGGCCATTAGTAAGGCACATGGATCTCAAAGCTAGAGATAAATTAATGTCTTCTGACATTTCACTATTTCTAAGAAAAAGAAGTGCCACCACTTCTGCTTTTCATGTTTGGCTATAAATACTTTTTTCTCTACCAAAGTCTGAGTGTTCGTATATACACACTGATTGTCCTGCATCCAATCTTTGTCAGGAATGCTGTTTGGGTTTTACAGTTTCATTCATCTCCAGAGATCCAAGCTGATTTTCTTGGGAGTTCTAGAAAAGTAAAAAAACTTCGCAGAGGCCATAATTTTTGAGTACTGTTCACTCCACAAATCCACTAAGCCAAATGAAAATCTCAATTTGTCAAGCAGTTTATTTTCTCCAGAAGAAATTTTGACCAGTATTACAGTGCACTGAAGAAAAATAATGGCTGGGGACTATTTTGAGAATCATAGCCCGATAAAAGCGAAATTCTAAGCAAAGAAATTATTCTTTACAAAGTCTAAAAATATAATTAATTGGTTATTATGATTAGCTCTTCCCCAGATTAGAAATCTGGTAAGGTCAATATTTAGTCAACAGTTTCATTTTAGTCAGAACTTAGGTCTTCATCATATAATCAATATGAAGACGGAATGCTTAGCTCCATGGCCAAAGATATTAAATTAGTCTCAGCAATAAATTGAGAAGGTTCAAGTTTGGCGCTTTATTATTTCCTTTGTTGAGAAAATCTAGCTAAACATATTCCAGAAAACTTTGCACTCTTGTCTGTGCATTGCTAGGGAAGGATGAAATGTCTAGGAATAATATCATCCTCTATCACTGGTCCTTCAAGACACCTTCAGACATTAGGTGTTAAAATTAGCTGCACATCTTGGACCAAACTAAGAGCTACATACATAGCACTAAAAGGTTTCTCCAGCTTTACTTGCTATCTGTGAAGGAGACAGTGTGACTTAAACACTACAGAAGCACCATTCCCATTATGCCTAGGCAGAAGAAAGTGATGTGACCTGATTGGAAAATAAATGGTAAAGATCTTAGAAAACATCTTCCTTCTCTGACCACAAAGAAACTCCAATATTCTTCTCAAGACTTGCACCTGGGCAGAGAGAAAAGTCTTTACTGGAGTAATTTCATTTAAAGAGCCAAGTGAGCTAAGAGGAGGTCAAGGAGTATTATAATCTTTATGTTATTTTTTATTGTATGAACCTAGGTAAAAATGACAGTAAATCTTTATATGGGTAGACTACAACAACAATAATCATTTCATAGGTCATGTACACCTATTACTTTTTCCATAAGCAGAAGGAAGAGATTTCAGTTGTGGGAGAGGACTTGAATTCTTTATTACTCACTCATGTGGCAGAAAAAACAAAACCAATAAACCAAGGTACATACCTGGGGAGATTATACAGAGGAGCCATCCTGAAGCAGGCTACAACTGCCCGTTTACGTTGCTTGGATAAGAGCTTGTGCCAGACAGCCTTTTTGGATCTAAGTGGTTGTTCCACCTATGGAGAAGTTATCCATAGTGGGTTCATGTCAGCTAGAGAGTGTAGCAAATAGAATACTGGACTAGGAATTAAGTGATAGAGATTCTTGTCTAAGATCTGCTACTAACTAGTTAGGTGACTGGGTAAATCACATAACTTCTCTGGGCTGCAGTGTCTTGATCTATAAAGTAAAAAGCTGAATTAGACAATCTCCAAAGTCCTTGTAGTTCCTATGCTCTAAGATTACTTTACAAATAAGCCTTTAAAATTGAGATTTTCAAACTTTTAAGAATTTTGGCTTGTCATCTATGGTTGGCAGAATATCTAGATATTTATGATCAAACTTTTGAAATCCTACCCATTCTTCAAAGCCCAGACTAAATTCTCCCTCCTTTACAAAACTCTTCTTGATCCCCCCCCCCGCCCAGGTGAAAATCATTTATCCTTCCTTTGACTTTTTATATAGCCCCTTACTAATGCTCTTATTCTATCATACTTTAAACTACTGTATACTTGTGTGTTTCTGACATAATGAGGCATATTTATGAACAAATTGTATTCCCTTTGTTAGCTTTTAATTTCAGTAAACATAGGGCCAAATAGTCCTTTTGCACAGAGGAGCTTAAAATGTCTAATAAAATACATTATGCGGGGCATAAAATGAATGTGGGGCAGCTAGGTGGCACAGTGGATAGAGCACCAGCCCTGTA
The DNA here is from genome assembly GCF_019393635.1 of Dromiciops gliroides. NCBI lineage: Eukaryota > Metazoa > Chordata > Mammalia > Microbiotheria > Microbiotheriidae > Dromiciops > Dromiciops gliroides. The sequence continues at coordinate 182,074,052 of NC_057862.1, forward strand.
TTCAGGAAGAGCTGAGTTCAAATTCGGCCTCAGACACTTAACAATTACTAGCTGTGTGACCCTGGGCAAGTCACTTAACCCCAATTGCCTCATCAAAAAAAAAAAAAAAAAAGAATGTTAAAAAGAATGTATTATCCTGGTTCTTGGTTTCTCCTTCTGATGGTTTAATGTCCTTTATGATACAGGCCCTGATCAGCCAGTACTTCTCTAGTATTTTGGCTAGCAAATTTGTACCTCCTCCTCTTCTAATTTCAATGTGATTCAGAATTTTTACTCCTAGAGGTAAAGAGTTCCTTTTTCCTGCTTCCTCTCTCTATTCTTTCATCCCATTCAGCTCAACTTTACCACTTCCCAATCCTTTTCCTAGCTACCTCTACTCTAGAATATCTTTATCTACCTTCTCCTACTTAATACCTGTCTCTGAAGAAGAGTCTGTCCTTTGCCTTTCCAAAGTCAACTTTCCTGCTTGTGCCTCCAATTTCTCCTTTAGGAACTTGCTCCATCAGTCACCCTTTTTCTTTCATTTTCATTCTTTTCCTATCTACTGTTTCCTTTCTTGCTACTTACCAGCATTCTCAGGTCTACTCATGATTTAAAAAAACCTTCATTTGACCCTGTCATTCCCTCAAGTCATTCCCCTATATATCTCTCCTCTTCACTCTCATAAAAAGTTGCTCATATTTTCTGTTTCCATTTCCGTACCAGCCACTTATTTCCTTCACTCTGGCTTTCACTTTAGTGATCCCCCTTTCTCTAAGACTGCCAATGATTTCAAAGGCAAAATTTGATTTGGTCTTTTCTTATTCTTAATCACACTTTTGCACCTTTTGAGACTGCTGAAAGATGCCCCCTCCACCTGGACAATTTCTCATTCTTTGGCTTTTGTGAATAACACTAATCTTTCCTGATTATTCTTTTGCTTGCCTGGCTGTTCCTTCCCAGTACTTGCTGTTATATCATTATCTGTCTCCTACCCTCTTATCATGGGTGTCACCTTGTGCTCTTTCCGAACCCCTCTTTATTCTCTGTCTTCTTGATTTCATTTGTTTTCTTAGGTTCAAACATGATCTCTTATCTCTACACAGATGACTCCTAAATTGATTCAGCTCTAATCTTGCTCTCCTGAATTTGATACATCTTCCTGGATTTATTATAGATCTCAAATTCAATATGTCCAAAATGGAACTCATTATCTTTCCTCCTAAATCTATACCACCTCCAAACAGAAACAGGGTACAACCATTCTCTCAGCTTCAGAGTTTCAAAGTCAATCTTATGTCTTCTCTCTCTTTTGCCCCATTAACCCCATATCCAATCAGTCGCCTGGTCCTGTCAATACCATCTCCAAAATATCTCTCACATCCATTTCCTTCTCTTCACTCACAGAATCATCATCCTAGTTCAAGTCCTCATCATGTCCACTTGGACTACTGCAATAATTTTGGGCATCTCAGTGGATATGAAGCAGGAGAAAGAGTGGAAGGAGGACTAAATTCTAACTCAGGAGAACTAGGTTCAAGTCCTGGCTCTGCTACTTAACTACTTTGATCACTTAACCTCAGTTTCATCTATAAAATAGTAGGTTTTATTAGATGATCATTTCATTTCATCACTAAATCCTCTGATACTGTTTTGGACAACAAAATAAAATTCATTTCTCTGTGTTTTTCTTGTGGCACAAGAGTAAAAATAATAGAGATGAGAGGTCCCCCCCCCCCCCACCAAAGTGTAGACATGATTCCTGACTGACTATACAGGTCTGGAGGTATTTCTCACCTGCTCCAAGTGGAAGACGGCTGCTGAGATCCTTTGAACTCGCTCTACTGTCTTTTCTGGATCAGAGGGCTCCTCATTCTTTAGAACATCCTTGTAGAGGTTAAGTTGCCACTTTACAGCGGGATCATCAGACTGAAAACCAATGCATGTTCTGAGATGTGACCCAACCATGTTTACCCTTGCCACTGGGTTTATAAAAAGAAACAAGTAGTATTGGATTCCCAAGATAAAAGAGACTTATAAAATGATTTTCCTCTCTGGCCTGCAGAACACCAACTTTAAAGGGGTTTTTTTTGGGAACATTTTTGTGTTCAAAGAGACAAGAATTCCTGTTTCTCTCATCTTCCCTGAGACATTCCTGGTCTGTTTCCATGAATACATTAAGGCAGACTGATTATGTTTCTATTGATCACCATCTGGGAATAATGAATTGACAGGTTGAAACAGGACTAAAAGCTAATACAAAATTAGAAACAATTGCCTAGAAAATCTCAACCATTATGGAGAATGGGAGAAACTGTACAATGATTTTAAACAAATGGAGAGTAGGGGGAATTGTACAATGATTTACATCAAATATGTGATGTATTTCTGCTAGAGTTCAAAGACTCTTATTTGTGTTTCAAGTGTAGGCTGATTTCCCTCCTAGAGGAGAAGGTAGAAAAATGCCTCTTTATACTCCAGACTGAAATCTAGACTGAAAAATCTACAGGCTGAAAAATTTCATTAGACAGAAATCTACAGGGAGAATGAAGGGTTCCTAAAAGAAAAAGCTTCAATGGGAAAAATGGGTTCTGAGGTGAAGGAAGAGAAATTTGACCACAGTTAGGCTGAGGGAAAAATGGAAGAGTTAAATAGAGAAGAAAGGGAAGGAAATGAGGACTTGAACAATTAAAGCCAAAAAACTGAAACAAACCCAGATTTGAGACTTTCTAAAGAGAAGAGCAGCGAATGTCCTGAGGAAGAAGATGCTGTTCATTGTCCTAAGAATGACAGAGTCACAGACTGGGTGAGAGAGATCATTCAGTAAGGGGCAGAAAAGAAAAAAGGAGTAGCAGAAGTAGTTGGTAACTCAATATTTAGGGGTCTTGTGGCAGCTATTTGTCAACCTGTTAATAACAAAAGAGAATTTTGTTGTCTTCGTGGATCATACATCTAAGACATGGTAAGGAATCTCTCAAGGCCAATAAAAACTGATGAAAACTACTTACTCCTTGGGCATAAACAACTCTTTCAGAAAGAATGTAAAAATACTGTCAAATATTATGAAACTTGGGAAGATAGACCATAGAGGCAGAGGTTATGTTTTCCTTACTTTTGCCCTTTAGAGGACTTTATAATCTTTGCAGACTCATCATTGCCCCTAGTGGGGCAATCTCTCTGTGAGTTCCTTGAGGGCAGGGACTGTCTTTTGCCTTTCTTTATATCCCCAGTGTTTAGCACAGTGCCTATGCATGTAGTAGGCATTTAATAAATATTTATTGACTGACTCTAGGAGGCAGAAGATGCAGAGGAGAAAAACTAATTTGGAAAGTAAATAACTGGCTATGAAGATGGCATATAGAAACGGATTTGAATTTCTGGATGATGGCTTACAATACTGGGTTAGAAAATTTTTGGATAGAAATGGAGGACACCTAGCAAAGTTTGGTAAGTGTGAGAAAATGGGTCATGGTCTCCTCTCCATATAACAGTCACCATTCAAATTACACTCCTCCCGACCTGTTTGAGGACAAAGGTCTCAGTCCCCCTCCAGCAAACAGATCACATGGTAGCACTGAGCTGGTCTTGATTAGGTCCTCTTCTGCACTGTGTCCATATAAGGGAAGATTGAAGAAATGTCCCTGTGTCACCTCCCCCATTGGCTAAGAACCCAAAGAATAATTATGGAAATTAGGGTTAAGAATACTGCATTCCAGTTAGCTAGTTTTTGTGTGTAGATTGTAACCCTTGAGTAATCGACCAGTAATGAAAAAGGGGAGGGTCCATTTGTGTTAGGGACTAGGGGTTAAAATGGGTCCTGCAAGCCCCCCTTCTTTGCACCCACCAGCTGCACACTGGGGTGCCCTTTCTCATGAGAAGGAGAATAAACAAGCCTTTGTCACATTGCTGCCGCCAAGTTCCAGAGAATTATTGAGCAGGGGTCATTTTCCTCTCAGTAAGAATATATTTTCCAAATCTAATAAAAAGGAGTTTAGAGTAAAAATGATAGGGGAGAGAGAAGACTGCCTGTGTATAACCCCAATTTATATAAACACATAGTATCCATGAAGAAGAATAACAGGAGCCAAAATCCAAGAACAAAGCCAGTAAAGTTCATAGCCTCAAGTGTCTATCGACAAATTCTGAAAGTTTAGATAAAAAGAGCTCCTAATGCAATGGGTCCAATGCTACTCACAGGTATCACAGAACTCGTAGAAAGAAACCAATAATGGGACTATGGCTGTCAAATAAAAAATAAACTAGGGAACAGGACTGAGGTATATAGTGTTATATATTAAAAAGGTATATTTATGGGAAATTAAGGAACTAGAGGTGGGGGAAAGCAAGATTGTGGTATTTGGATGAAGGTCAATGAAAGGAAGAAAAAGTAATTGTGTCAATAGAGTATAATGCAGTGTACTGGAAAGAGAGAGCGAAAACAGATGAGAATTTGCAAAACAGATCATAAATGTGGCATAAGAGTCATGGCATAGTGGGGATGAAGTCCTTCAATTCATTCTCATTCACTCACCACCCCCTGGAAAAATACAGAACAGGTATTAATTTCTTGACTTGGTTTGGCTTTAATTTCATCCTTCAAAAGATAGAGGAACCAACAAGGGGAAATTCTATTCTGATCTGATTCTAATTAACAGAGAGGAACTAGCTGTTGGTGTGAAAATGTTAGAAACCTTGGGGAAAGTGACTGCTCCATCCTTGAGTTTTTAGATTTTAGAAAATAGATTTCAAAGACTTTAGAGGAAAAATCAGTAGGTTCTTATGAGTAAAAAGCTTCAGCTCAGAAGGGAGAGGTAGTGTTGAAAATAGAAATTCTGAAAACACAGATGGGAAACAATTTCAGTGAGAAGGAAAATTGGGATTTGTCTGAACAGTACTGATATATATATATATATATATATATATATATATATATATATATATATGGAAATCACCAATCAATTTAGATTTAAAAATATGCAGACATAAAAAACTGGAAGCAAGACCAAGATGAAAATTATGAAAACATGCCATGGTCCTATAAAAATGTTATGAGCTATGATAAAACTTAAAATGAACTGAGGTTGATAAGGGAAATAAAGGACAACAAAAATGTTTTTTTGAAGCTATGTTGGGAGAACAAGGAAGACTGAAGAAGGAATAGATGGAACTTTGCTTTGGATGTCTGGGACAACGATAACTGTTATCAGAAGATAAAGCTTCTTAAGTCTTAATTAGTTTCTATTTTCTCTGCAGAGGAGAATGACCATTACATTGGAAATGAAAGACACAACATGGATGATTAATGGTGGGGTGGAGTCAAAGAAACAAGCATTTATAAGTGCCTACTATGTGCTAGACACTGTACTAAGCACTTTACAAATATTATCTCATTTAACAGGGAGTTTATGTATTCAAGATAGAAATTCAGGAGACAGGTACCTCGCTGCTTTGGATGAATTCAAGTGACTTGGCTCAAATGAACTACATCCTTAGGTACTGAAAAAAATGGCAGATGCGATTCCTGAACCACCAGAAAACTATGGAAAACAAAAGCGGCGCCATAAGATTGGAAGAAAAATGTTCCTATTTTTCATAAAAAAGAAAGCAAGCTGCAAATTAGAGGACAGCAAGTTTGACTTTGATTCCTGTGAAAATTCTAGAATGAATTATGAAAAAGAGAGTCGGAGATCTAGAAAGAAAAGCAGTGATTACAAAAAGCCAGCCTAGCTTCCTCAAGAACTGATTGTATTAAGACAGACCACATTTCCTTTTTTGTCAGTATTTTTAAACTAGTAGATAAGGGGAATACTATAGGTATGGCTTAACTGGATTTTGTCAAAGCTTCTGATAAAGGATCTTATGCTATTCATCTAGAAAATATTTAGAGGTATACATTAGACAATTGGATGGAGTCAGGACTGGATATAGATGGCTGTCCTCAAAGAATAGTTGTTAATGGTTCATTGTCAATGTGGTAGGAAGTTTCCAGTGGAGTACCCCAGGAATCTGTGGTAGTCAATTGCTATTTAACTTTTTAATCAATGACCTGAAAAAGGGCATAGATGGTATGCTCATCAAATATGAACATGATAATCAGCTGGGAGGGACAGCTAGCCAATATACTGGATAACAAAGTTAGAATCCAAAAGGATCTTGCCAGGCTAGGATGGGTTAAACAAAAAGAAGACAAAACTCAAAAGGGATAAACATAAAGCCTTTCATTAGGGTACAAAAATCAACTTCACAAATGTAAAACAGGAGAGATATTAATAGACAACAGTTGTTCTGAAGAGGATCTAGGTGTCTTAGTGGACAGCAAACTCAAATTGTGCCAGCAGTCTAATGTGGCAGCCAAAAGGCTAATGTAATCTTGGGCTGCATTGAGAGGTGTAGCTTCCAGAATAGGGAGAAGATAATCACACATCATGCTGGCCTTGCCTTATTTGGAATACTGTGTTCAGTTTCAAGTTCCATGGAAGGTGGAGAGTATGTAGAGGAAGGCAATCAGGAAGGACTTGAACTCATGTTTTATGAGGATGAACTGAAGGAACTGGGCATGTTTAGTCTGGAGGAGGGACATGATAGCTGTCCTTAAGTGTGTGAAGGGCTGTCATGTGTAAAAGGGACTCGACTTGTTCCACTTGGTCCTAGGTAATAGAACCTGAAGTAATAGGTGCAATTTACAAAGAGGCCAATTTAAGCTTTATTCTAGGGGAAAAAAACCCCAACTTATCAACAATTATAGCTTCACTCTTTTGAGTAAAGGACTGCTTGAAGAGGTGGTGGGTTTCCCCTTCTTTGACACATTTAAAACAGAGGTTGGACAACCACCTGTCCAGTATGTCATAGGAGGCTTTCCTTTCATTTATTTGTTGGGCTATATTATTTGGTTGCTGAGTTGTGAATGTTAGAAAGGGAGCTACTGTGCTGTACAAATAGACAAGTTTTTCTGAATGCCAAGGATAACTTCTGTTTAATAACCTTAAGAAAGGCATTCTCAGTATTCTAACATGGAAGAGCAATAGGCTAGCATAATGACAACATGGGAATATAACCTTTACAAATCATATATTGTCACCTTTGCCCCATCCTCTGAATTGAACAACATTGCAAGTTATAAATCAGTCTCTATTCTTAAGTGCTAAGACTTAAAAAAAAAGATAATTAAAAGCATAGTTTATTGATATTTTCTGTTCTATCCACATCTTTTTTTCTCCCCACCCTTCTAGGCTCATTTCTACTTCTCTTCCTCATATGGGTGAGCATTTTATGAGATTGTCCTCTCTTCCTTTTTCTTTCCCCCTCTCTACTATGAAACTAAGTTTATTTTATTGTTGGGACATATAGAAAAAGTGAGAACCTCCTGAGGAACAGAAGCACAAGACTGGAAAAGCTCTCATAATCTTTTCATCTGTCTTATTACTCTCAGGCAGAGTTATTTGCACCATTTCAGATGTGAATACACTTAGTTTCAAAATCTCTTTGGAGAAGATAACTTCTCTCTGTTAACAAGGTCAATGTTTAATCAGCCTCATTGTTAGGGAATTTACAAATTTAACCCAATCCTTCACATTGCATTTCAACTACTTTTTTCATGACTCCTTCTCAGATTTGATGGAGTCACCATTCTATGAGTGATCCATCCTTAGTCTTTTCTCTCTATATCCTGGAATGTCACTAAAATGTCAAACATTCCCTAGATTTATTGTAGAAATACAAAAGAATGAGTTTTTTTTAAATACAGCAAGAGAATTTGGTTAAACAAAAACTTATTGAGATTGTTTTGAGAATATTTTTAAAAACTGTGTATTTACTCCAAAGGCAACAGTAAAATACTTCAACAATCAACAGTTCTAACTGTTCTTTAGAAAGAATGGACTTATACATACTCAGTGTCTTCTTGTGATATTACCTTTTCCTGCAAGTGCAAGTTATTCCTCAGATGATCTTTGACTTCTTCATCTGTGTCCCTCTGTGGAAAGAGATTTTGAATTTTATTACTTGTGGTCTCTGCCACCTATTGGGGTGAGGGAGATAAGTAAGTGATAAACTGGGATTGCTGGTACATTGTATAACTAAAGATGAAAAATAAAACCCCAAACAAGCACAGAAATAATGGATTTATTTTGAACGAAGCATCTGGTCTTGGAGTAGTTTTAATAACTAAGCTTTTTCTCTTCTATGATTCTTGGTTTTACCACTTGCAAAAGTGAAACATAATAGCAGTTATTGCCAAATTTCCTATAATGAGGGTTGAGAAGGATGATGTTTCAAAGACATAAATATGTTTTTGAAAGCTGAAGGTAAGAGCATTATTATTATTATAGCATTAACATTTAGGCAATATTCAAAGGAGAGACCTGTTGTAATTAGCACCTGCAGCAGATCAGCCAAGTACATTTCAAATAGCAGAGAATCATGACTTACATAACTGTATCTTATTTTTGCCAGGGAGATCAGCTCCTGATCACCTGGAGTACACATATTTAAGCCAATGGGCAGCATTTTCTTCAGTGCAGCCACAATTAGAGATGTCTGGACAGAGTACAAATCGCCTCTCCGCTTTGTCTTCTTCCGCTCTTGGTCTTGTCCTCCAGACTAGAAATTGATGCCAAAAAAAGAAGAAAAAAAGAAAGAACAAAAGACCATCTCAGTGATTTTTTTTTAAAGAGATCTACTTTCCTAGAAAGTAGCCTGCTTCCTTGTGGATAATGGCTTTTTGAGATCACAAATAGAGCCCAATAACATTTCAAAGGACAATAAAAATTGGTGGACTAAATAAAATGTAATTGTGTAAGCAATAAAATAATTTTGTTCATTATTAAAAAATAAGACTTATATAGAATGAAAGTTTTAATTATACTGATCTGAGGCCTATCTTTATGTAGGTATATTTCTCACATACATTCTGATACCTTCTCAATCTCATATATTTCTGGATCAGATGGGCAGTAAAAGGAGTTGGTAACTTAAAATGAGTTGGTTTGCTGATCAAAATTATGTTCGAAATAGTATTCTTTATGCTTGCAGAAAAAATTTAAAGGGCTATTTCAATTCCCTTAGCAAAAATGAAGATGTTATACACAGTGGGAACTAGAGTTGCTATGGTTCAACTTAACTATCATTCCTATATGTGGAAGTCAGTAGCAGCAGCCAATTTAACCATCTTCACATTGAGGCAATGTGAAAACTAGAAAAAAGGAAAATCCTTGGTGGAGTTCTGTTAAGGGAGATGCTAATGGAGGGAAGAACCCAAAAAAAAAAGCAAAAAAAAAAAAGATGTCTCTACTTCTGTAGTTCAACTGATCCTCTTCCTTCGTTCTTGTTCCTTTCAGAGATAGTTCATTAAAAATGTTTCGAAGTAGTGGGTTTAAGATAAATGTCTAATGTTCTGAGAGGCATGTAGCTGGCCACTTGGCCAATAGAGAACTCATTCTATAAGATACTAACTGGGTACAAATGGGACTTATTTTCCTTTGAGACTCTGGATGAGAAAATAAGGAGCTGGGATGACCAAGGTTCCAGGGCATGCACTTCAGGAAGAACAAAACCCTAGATGTGGATCTCTCTCTCTGTCCCTCTCTCTTCTTCCTTCTCTCCTGCCCCCCGCCCCACCTCAGGTAGGGGGGATTGGTAGGTAGGATGAAAGAAGGTGATGAAGAAAGGGTAGGATGATTTAGGGATGGTGAGGGAGAAGAAATTTATGTCCACCACAGCTTTGCTTTCAGAAATGCCCATGGAAATGTTGAGGGCAATGAAATGATAACAGCACTATGGTTTACAATGAAACACCAACAAAGGCCCAAATACTGCCATGTTGACTGCTGACAGACAAGATGGTTTTTCTAGTTTTTATGGCACTGATACACAACCTAAGTCCTAGGGTAAGGCAGGCTTTTTTTTTTTTTAACAGGAGGTAGGCTTTATGAGGATGCAAATAGCTATAAGAGAGCTTTGTAGCTGACCTTATTCCTTCCTCTAAAGTGTTCAGTTCAATTTAATTTTGGTAGAAGGAGATACTCTTAGGAATGCAGATCTTCTCATTTTTTAAAAGCTTTTATTAGGAAGGTTAGACAATTCCCATTTTACCTCTGACCTTGGGTAAAACCCTCACACTCCCAACCTCCTAATCTGTTGCAAGTTGTTTTAGACCATAGACCAGAGAATACATATTCCTGGGGCAGGTGATACCTAGTAATAGGACAATGAAGTTGCAAGAAGTGCTTTCTGTGGTCTGATGCACCTAAAGGTGGTTACATGTAGAAAAATCACCAGAGAGGTCACTGGGGCCTGAGTGGACACATTCTGCTAGTATTTTCAGTGCCATTGAGGGCACTCAGTACTAAAGGTTCCTAAGAAACAAGGGCTAAGTGGGAGGGGTATAAAGAGGGAAGGCAGAGAAGGAGGGTAACCATATGCTGAGTTCAAAAAGTAAAAACCATTGTCCTCCAATGGGCCATATTTAATTTGTCTAGGGTTACTATAAACCTGGCCCCAGCTTAAAATGTCTTTCTCTTTTCTGACATAGGCACTATGTGGAATGGTCTGTAGGCTAGAAAGAATATATAGAAAGAAAAAAAGAAACCACTTTTAGGAGTAACCTAAAAATTGCTCAAGAAAGACTTTATAACTTACATAACCACCACCACCAACCACCACGAAAACCCAACTCTGTTGGCCTTCCTATTTCAAATGCCCAATTGGACCCTGGGGAAAATGCTAATAGAGAACACTGGTTTTCATAAGAATCATCTTATAGTTTCTTAGAACAAAGACAATAATTAGGACTTTTCTGGTGGTTATGAAAAGCCAAGGACTACCTATGGAAAACAGTGGCATTTTCAACATGAGGGTGATAAAACTAAGTGATGACCTAGGCTAACAAGCCTGCATATCCCCATCTTTGCCAGAGTTGTTCCTAAAAGGCACTGTTGAGGAATATCCTGGACACCTCTTCTGATTAGACTGGAGTGAGGTTGAGATGGCATCTCCCATCCAAGAACCTAAATTCATTAATTCTTTGGAAGAGCAACCATATTCACTAATCCACGGTGGAGAATTCCAGGTGGGGAAGATCCACTCTATACCACCCTCATGGCAGTAGCAATGAAAAGGGTAGCCAGAGTCTGACACTTCTATTACTAGGACAGAAAAGACACATCATGCATGCATTTGACCTGTACCTTTACTTGCATGGCCTGTGTGAAAAGAAAAAAAAGAAACAATAGGAGAAGAGTCAGTTAACAGCAGGCGGGGCCCAAGCTACAATGTAGTACACAGTAATCACAGTTTCTTGATCAATAGAATGGAAAATCAATGGTACTTGAAAGTAAGTGGTACATCATGTGATAACCAGATGGACAGTTAGGATGCAGAATTAATGAGGTTGACTTTTGTCATTGAGTAGAAAAAACAATTCAAACCAAACAACCTACCAATAAAGTGAGCTCATTTCAGTGGTCACCATTCCATAGTGTCTACTTTTCTGGGTCTGCTTAGCAACTGGTTCATTAGCTTCCATGAAATTTAAAATCTTTCCCTCAACTAAGTAAGGAAGAGAACTGCTTCACTTTTCTTTCTCTCCCCTTCAAGCCTGTCTTTCAGACTAGATATCCTCAGATGAGTAACCCTTACTTCAGTCTCCTCTTTTTGCCACACCATTTTCAATAGAGGGAACTAAGGTACACTCTATAGCATCTTGGAATATCATTCTCATTTTCAAACAATATTCTCTCCTAGACTTTTAAGCCTATATTGAGTGAAGGGACAACATTCAGTATTTCCTTTTTCCTACTGTTAACTAACTCAATGATAGATTTTATTATTATCAGTTCTTAAGAACTGGGTGGGATTAAAAAAAATAATATCCTTAATAAACTTTAAATGTCATCTTGTTCCTCTTCTGTGCATTTATTTATTTATTTTGGTGAGGCAATTGGGGCTAAGTGACTTGCCCAGGGTCACACAGCTAGTAAGTGTTAAGTGTCTGAGGACGGATTTGAACTCAGGTCCTCCTGAATACAGGGCCAGTGCTCTATCCACTGCATCACCTAGCTGCCCTACTTCCGTGCATTTATAACATTCTACTTTATAATATAGTTATTTCAGTTTTATCTTCTCAATGAGACTATAAGATCATTTAGAACATGCCTTACTTTTCTTTGAATCTTCCTGATCACCAAGCACAGTAGACCTAGATCATACTCATTGAATTGAATCTACTAATGTTAAAATTTAAATAAAAGTTCACTAGAAACCTCTGTTGTCTAATAAGAAAAAATATTATTTCCAAAATAACTACTATATCATTTAACTCCCACATTGAATATTTCCATGATTCAAAGGGCAATAATCTTGTGTTTTCAGAGACTAGGGTGGCTTCTCAGGGAACATGTAACAGTAATTATTAAAGTAGATATCATGCTAAAAGTCTAGGTATGGCACAGTTTTTATTCAATTACACCCTTTCTCTGCATAAATATGGTCTATGGGCAGACCCTGACTTATATGCATTCTTCACATATGAATAGTGTGCTACACACCAACCTCTTACAACTCTTTTCTCTTGTCCTCCAAGTCCCTGCTTCTCATTTCCCATATCCCTTCATCTCCATCTTCTACCCTATGTAAGCTCCTGCCCTAAACTATGAAAACCCGAGTGTCTTGGAACCAAAGGAGTCCTTGTTTTCACTGCCATGTAGATGGGAAGATACAAAGACAGTGAATTAATAATTGCACCACAGGAAGCATTGCAGTGAAATTTGGAAGCTTTCCCCACAAATTTATTACCCATGGTGAGCATGTTCTATAATGTTTTAAGCATATATACATATATATATATATATGCAGTATTCATTATTTCATTAGTGTATGGAACTCCATCAACCAAGACTTAATAGAGAAGTCCTATCCACTATTCCATGAAGCTTCATTCTTAACAAGTAGGACAGTACTATATTTCAGTTACATTAGGGATTAAATATGTGTCTGTGACTCTCTGCAAACTTAACAGGCATATTATAAAGTCATTCTATGGTAAAGTGCATGCTGAAATCTATACAACTGACTTATAAGCAAAACTTCTCTAATACAATCTGCTCACAAATTGGTGACTGTCTATATTTTCATTTGGTGAGGGAAAAGCAAAATTAGAGGAAAACTAACAGAATATTAGCTGCTATGGGACATGCTAAATACTGTGTGTTCATGGGCATCTTATGTATATGCACATATGAATGAGAAACAGTAAATGCAATTGTGTGTTTGCTTCTTAAAAACATTAATGGAGACCTGCATCAAAAACATTTTCGAGCTTTTCCAATAACTTTATTAATGTTCCAAGGTGAAACAATGATACTCCCTACATGTTTTGCATAACTAACCTGCTCTTTTAAACCTTGTGAAGAAACTAGTACATCTTGAGCTGAACATTTTCTAACTTACCATTCCCCTCCGAGGAAGCTGCTGCCATTTTTCCAGAAAAAAAAATAAATTAAAAACAAAGAAACACTTGCTCAGCTTTAGGTATATTTAGCTTAACATATATTAGCACACTAATGTCATGTAAACAAAATATACAATGAGCATTCTACAAAATGATCTTTTAATTTCCAGGAAAAAAATACAGCCTTGGAACCAAGTGTAAGTGAATCTCAATTGAATAGTCTTGCTCACGGTATATTTTCTTTATCTCAACTTTCTTTATGTTTATGTAATAACATATGGGGTTGAAATGAGCATGCAACATTCATGTACACATACCTCGACACAGACCAGAATGTGTAGAAATACTTATAATTTATACTGCACCAGTATTCAATGAAGAGTGAAGTAAAAGCAAGCGTAGGAAGAGAGGCCATGAACCTTGTTCACCAAGTAGAGAGGGAAATCTTATCACAGGCAGATGAGGACATATAGGGGAATCAACTGATGTTAAATAATAATACCATTTCCTAACCCCTAACTGCTTTCTCAGATTAGAAATCTGCATTAAAAGCCTGAAAGTAATAACAACAACAATTGACATTTGCATAGTACTTTGATAGTTTGAAAAGCACTCATTTGAGTCTCACAAGAACTCTGTGAGAAGAAACTATGTATTATCACCCTTTTTACAGATGAGAAAACTGAGGCTTGTATAAGATAGATAATTTCCTATAGTCACACAGCTGTTTAGTCTCATAGGAAGTATATAAATCTATGCCTATGTACTTTATCACAGTATGTCTAGTGAAGTATCCTTATTAAGAGGAAGGCAACTTACAGAAGGTACTTGTTGCAGAAACCGAGTGTGACCCTTTGATTTAATCTGGGTGTGGGAAACTAATAAGTCCTCTAAATTGGGTTATTCTTAGCTAAAACTAGCTAAGCCCTAATTGAGACATCATATTATAAAAGAATTACATTCCTCATCAATCTCTAGTGATCAGCATTATATGTTGTAGATATAATATAGATATAGGATAGATATAAATATTTAACCTCTGGTTAGTTAAATTTCCCCCATTATAAAAATCTTTTGTATATATACAATGTCTACCTGTCCTCAAAAACCTAACTACCAGACTGAATTTGTAGCACAACATTTTAATGAACTTTATAGAGAGAACAAATTAGTAGACCAATTTCCATTTTACCAGACAATTACCAGAAAATTAAGATATGGAAGAATTTAATGACTGATCCCTGATCACAAAGCAAGTGAATAAAAAAACTCAACTATGGAGAGAAATGGGGCCTTCTGACTAATAGTAATAGTTAGCATTTACAAAGCATTTTAAGTTTTGCAAAGCACTTTACAAATGTAATCTTATTTTATCCTCACAACCACCCTGGGAGATAGGTGCTATTATTATCCCCATTTTATAGATGAATAAACTGAGGTAGACAGGTTAAGTGGTTTGTCCAGAATCACACAGCTAGCAAATGTCTGAGGCCAGATTTGAACTCAGGTTTTCCTGACTCTAGAATCAGCACTCTACCTAATTTGCCACCTAGCTGCCTATGACTCTCAGTCTTTTGCCTCATTTCTGAAATCACATTGCCTCTCAAATGGGGCAAAGGAGCGATATGAATAATTTCATCTTGAGGAATATGGTGAGTATTAGTTAACATCCAAGAAATGCTTTGTAGTGACACTGTAACATACAAAGATGTGGTACCACAGTTGCCTGATCCACATAGAAAAGATTTGCAAATTATGTAAATGAAAATGCAATGATTTGGCCCTGTAGTCTTACATTACAACTAGAGATTTCTCAAAAGGGAACACAGTACTTTCATTGGTTTTTGGCATTTTTTTGAAAGCATGCATTCATAAGGAAGTATCTAAATGATGTGTTATAAAGGAATTAAAAATAACAATAGGAAAATGTCCACAAAGATTCTGTCTTTTTATCTCTGGTCCCTACCATAGTGTCTTGAATAGAACAGGGGATTGATAAATATTTGTTGAAATGAATATGTTTATTCTCTATTTAATATTATATATACTTCCTCTTCTTAAATAAGTGGTCTCACTAAGGAATCATGTTGGGCTAGGAGATTAGTTTTGAAATGTCATCATTTGCTTTTACCTGATTTGGTCACTAATCACAAACCCAAGGAACTTAGGCTACCCCTCATCAGAAAGATGAAACCCAGGGTCATCTGTATTGAACTTTTTCTGTTTCTAACCATGAGTGTTGGTCTAGTTAGGAAAAAGTAGGAAAGACAGCCAAATGTCCAAGGAAAGACTAATTGGCTGGGCAGGTTGAAGTGATTATAAGAAGGAAGAGAAGTTGTTCAGTGAGTTGGGGACTATGATTTCAATTTAAAATAGAATTTTCCCATTGGGAACCAGAGCCCAAAGCAATACCCTAAGGGTGAGACCAATAGCTGACATCAGGTCAGAACTCAGTAGTAGGGACCCAGGATAGGATCTATAACCTGAAAATCCTTATTGTACCTGTGCCTCACCTTAGGAACAACTGTGCCAGTAACAAGATAACATAATTTTTAAAAATTATTAAAATTTTATTTTTAGTTTGCAACATTTGTTTTTATAAGATTTCTAGTTTCAATTTTTTCTCCCTCCCTCCCCCTTCCCCAAGACAGCAAGATGAAATAATTTTTTAAAATTCACTAAGAACACTTATACACATAGAATTATTTTGTCATAAAGAATCCTGTTGTAATGTAACTCACCTCCCCCCAATTTATATACTCTGTAAATTTTGACTTGTACATAACCCTTTTTACTAAAGCAGATACAAAAATCACATAGTCATTTCTGGTTCCCTAAAGCAGCAATCACAGCACAGCAAACTTGAAACATTATGTGCTTTGAAACCAAAGGAAGAGGAAAACTCATGAATGTTATACTGAATCTGTTGCTTCCTACACTAAGTTCAAATCCAAAATTAGCTATATATTTTAGTTTTGTATTCTTGAGTGAAACTTTTGGTTTTGCACTTGTAATAGCACTTGCTTACAATCTTAAATAGAACAAAGGCACTATCATGACTCACTTATGAGCCAAAGTCTTGACTCTTTGCAGGAGTGCTTTTAACTTACTAGGGGATCCTCATGCACAATTCACCAGCATATTCTTCAATATACAGCACCTTTATCTACATTGGGTGTTATGTAGCCAGATACATGCACTACCATGTATTATATATTACACATACTTTAATGCATAGCAGTGAAGTCATTTAGATTTGCCTTTCATTTAGTACTTACATTTGGATATAAGCATATGTATTAATTTAGGAATTAATATCAAACAAAATGAAACTACAGTCTGAAGACCTGACTCAGGAAGAGCTAGAAAGCTTATTTTCTCTTCATGTACCTTCTGCTTAATTCTTTCTTAACATTCCCTCCTGCTGGGAAGAGGTCATCCTCTCTCAGAATCATAAGGCTGTCCCTTTTCAAACCTTCCAAGGAGAAGTGGAAGCATTTGAGTTTCTGAGGGCTTCTTTGCATGAAAAACTGAGGGTTCTGAGATGCCCGAAAAACTGTGCACTGACAACAGAAAATGTCCTAGGTGTCAGTTAAGCAAGTAGGTAAGTAGAACATGTACTGTCAATAATCTCTAAATCAAGATTTTTCACTTGGAGCTCTATTTTTCACTTGGTAGCTCTATTTTAAAAGCCTATGTTATGTCTTTTGAGATAAACCTTTTAAGCAAGAAATCTTTAAGATATCTTAGGCAAGTCCTAAAACTTCATGTCTCTTTTTCAGTATTTACAGCAACACTTTACTCATAAAATAGGATGATTGTGTGTATTTAGGCACAGACATTTTATTCTGAAAAATTTCAGGAAATAACAATGGATATTTTTTGGTTGTTGCTTGGCCTATATGAAGAAAAATTGCCAGAATGCAGAATTAATCCCAGAAAAATTCATACATTTAAATCATGAATGAGCCCCGAGGTAGAATATCCCGTTAGAATGACACCTACTGACTTACTTTTGACATCTTGCTCTTGCTGTCTCCAGTTAAAAATGCCAGATTGTTAATTTCATTTTGAATCACAAAATTTTGCTCTTCTCGCTTGAAATTCTGGGGTTAAACAAGGCAAAAATAAAACAAACATTACCCCAAAGTTTCTAGAAAACACACCTTTTTTGACAAGGGTCTTGAACACAGGGGATGAGGAAGTAGCTTACATGTGATTTACACCAAAGGATAAAAACCTCAGCCACCATTCGGAAGAGCTCATCAGAATTAGCATCTGGGTTTTTTAGCCAGTTAGATCTAGGGCAAAGAATAAGCAAATTACATTATGTAAATAAAAAAAACGATTCCCTTTTGAGACAGCTAAATTATGAACCACTATTCCCACCATTTAAAACCAATAATCTCTGCAAATATCAAAGCTAAAAAATGAAATTAACACTATTAGGAAGAGAAGAAACTAATATTCTTTACTTTGTTCAAAGGACAAAGATTTAAATACTCTATTTGTCATGACACTGCTTTACATTTGGGGCCTCAGTGAATCTTAATGCTAATGATGATAATAAGAAGGGAGGTATAGAGGAATGAGCTTTGGACCCAGCTCAGGAGATCTTGGCTTTACCACTAGGTAAAGTAGTTGGGTGATGTTGAGCAAGTAACTTCACATTCTAGGCCTCAGCTTCCCCATCTGTAAAATTGGAGGGTTAAACTAACTTAGCTGTAAGATCCCTTTATATCAGTATATTCTACATTAAGAAGAATCTAATCAAATTTATCCCTACTAAGTTGTAACATATAATTTATGTGTTTAGGAATATGCACACATTTAGGGCAATATATTTTAGAAATACCTAAACTGAATCCACCATACATATGATACTGCCTTGAAGAATATTTTGGGGGTGGCAACACACACACACATATTTACAAATATACATAGTAGGAAGTGCAAATCTACTGCTGACTAGAACTGGTAAGCAAATGAATAGAGCTTCTACCTTAGAATTGGTAATTCTACCTTGGAACTAACTGATTTGGAGACTTGGTGAACAGTTTGATATCAGTTGTTCTGTTCAAGGGCACTTATGTTTTAGGCAGGTGTAGACCTGGATGATTTATAAATCTCCCTCCAAGCACGAAATTCTGATTCCTGTGCAGAGGCTTAAATCATCAATCAATCAATCAATCATCATCTTCTTCTTCTCTTTCTTCTTCTCCTTCTTTGGTAAATTTTACATTTAGTTTACATCCTAATACCTACACTGAACCCTATCTTAGTTAAATTAAACAATTTATTGAAACCAATTGGTAAACTGAAGTTGTGTACAGTATTTTGTACTAATAACTCCTCTGAGAGGAGTGGTATTTCATCCTCTGTTCTCTAGGATCAATTTATTAATCATTGTTTTTGGGGGGGGGGCTGGGCAATGAGGGTTAAGTGACTTGCCCAAGGTCACACAGCTAGTAAGTGTCAAGTGTCTGAGGCCGGATTTAAACTCAGGTCCTCCTGACTCCAGGGCCACTGCTCTATCCACTGAGCTACCTAGCTTCCCCAATAATTGCTTTTAATTTAAGTTCATTTGCTCCTTTGTATCATCTTTGTTTAATTACTGTGGTAACTAAATATGTTCGTTTTCTTATTCTGCTCACTCTGCTTTGTACCAGCTTATATAAATCATCTCACTCTAATCCTCTTTTGAGGCAAATTCTGAAGAGAAGCATGCTATATTTCTAAGAATCTACAAAACATAGATCTTTTTTTTTGTTTGTTTGTTTGTTTGTTTGTTTTGCAGGGCAAGGTGGGGTTAAGTGACTTGCCCAGGGTCACACAGTTTGTAAGTGTTAAGTGTCTGAGGCCGGATTTGAACTCAGGTACTCCTGAATCCAGGGCCGGTGCTTTATCCACTGCAACACCTAGCCGCCCCCAAAACCTAGATCTTTGAACCACTATAAGGTAATTTACAATCTGTGTTTCAAAGAAGACATTTCTAAATTTGTGAGATTATTGAAAACACACGTTTTACCAACATCATCACTCATTATTCACAGATGGAAGCCCCTTCAATTCAATATTTTATTTGTTCTTGGGGAATACTAGTGTAACAGAGACTCTCCTGTATAAATGTGGACATGGTACCATACTTTAATAATGTTCTAATTATTATGGAAGCAACAGAAAAGAAATTCATGAGAAAGGTTCAGGAAGTATTAATTTTTTTATATATCAGGTATATAAGTAAGAAATGACATAATGTGAAATTTGAATTTTCAGTGTCAGTTTCTTAGGCTATAGCAATATGGCTTAGAAAGTCTATTTCAAACAATATTATAAAGCGGCAACCATCAAAACCATCTGGCATTGTTTAGAAAATAAGAGAGGAAGATCAACGGAACAGACCAGAAATGGCAGAATAAGAATCAATGGTACTCAATAACCCAGGATTCAATAAACAAACAAACAAAAAAAAACCCCATGAATTACTCAGGAGACTCTTGGTAAAAAAGCTTGGAGAAGATTAAATCTGAGGGGACTTGGTAGCTACCTTTGAGTGTGTGAAGTTTTGTCTTGTGGAAGAGAGATTAGATTTATTTTGCTTGACCCAGTGGGCAAAACTAGGAGTAATAATAACTAATATTTACTTAGCATTTTGAGGTTTGCAAAGTGCTTTAATATGTTATTCCATTCAATCCTCATAATCCTGTCAGGTAGTGCTATATGATCACCATTTTAAACATGAGGAAATGGAGACATAGAGAGGTTAAGTGACTTGCCCAGTACACAGCTAGTAAAGGTCTCAAGGCAGAATTTGAACTCAGGTCTTTCTAACTCCAAGTTCTGCCCAATGGACTTTATCCACTGTGCCCCCTAGCTTTTCATAGTTGGAAGTTATTAAGAGACATATTTCAGTTCAATTAGAACAAAAGTGAAATGGTATATCTCAACAGGTAGTGAACTCTCCATCGCTAGAAATCTTCAAGTGAAGCTTAGATAATGCTAAAGACATTTTAGAGGAGGTTCTTGCTTGGTCCCAGAGGTCAGAAGTAGGAAGTATAGATGCTGATGCAGAGAGGCACATTTTTGGCTCAATATAAGTACAAAAATTCTCACTATTCCAGCTATTCATAAGTCCAATTAGCTGATTTGGGAGGTAGTGAGTTTCTAATCCATCAGAGGATGGATAACCACTTCCACCCAGAGGATGCTGAGGGAATTTTTGCTTAGCTATGGGTTGGACTAGATGATAACTACTACTACCACTACTACCACCACCACCACTACTACTACTTCTTCTTGTTCTTGTTCTTCTTTTTTGTTTTGTTTTGCGGGGCAATGAGGGTTAAGTGACTTGCCCAGGGTCACACAGCTAGCGTTAAGTGTCTGAGGCTGAATTTGAACGCAGGTCCTCCTGAATCCAGGGCCGGTACTTTATCCACTGAGATACCTAGCTGCCCCTGACTAGATAACTTCTTTAGTAGTTTTCAATTCTAAGGTTCCATCATTCCTTTCTTACTGAGTTTCTTTTCTCAGAAGGATTATTTTGCCTTTTACCATTTCTTGGTCATCAAAACAGGTGTCATATACTTTTGGGTCCCTCAGCTCTGAGACTCAAAGCTAAATCCCCAAGCAACTGAGCTATTTGGGTTATCAGACTAAAATCATTAAACAGCCTGTACCTTTTACACATGCTGTAGAATGTGCCCTGTTTTAATGAAACCTTGGTATCACTAAGATAATATAACCATTAAATGAAGGTGTCTTTTATTAATTCCCATCTCCCATACCTCCTGAATTTTGGTTCCTGTGAGTCACCTTCAATCTCACTCTTCTGTTTTCTCAACCTCCCTATATTTAGTAAGGTTCAAGGCTGGTGATGAGATTTGGTTTCCTTCCTATTGATTTTTGTTAGAGGTCAGGTGTCAAACACTTAACAGAATATTCATCTACTCACTCTTTCAAAGTTTAGTTAAGATTTGTTTTGCCAATCCTCATTGTGACCTTGAATGGGGTTGGACAAGGAGGGCCTCTCCCGAACACAAAAGAAACAAAACAGAAGTGGCCACTCTAGGGGACCTCTTCCAGAGTGGGAGAAGATTAGTGGCTAGGAATAAGAGTAAGGGACTAATTGGGTCATGTTGGTAGTTTAATAATCTAACCAAGTGATTTTCAAGCTTTTCGTAGCAGAAGAATCCATCCTGTTAAACCAAACTTTGGCAGAACCTCAAATAAAGGAATCAAAAAACATTCTGCAAGTATTCACTAGTGCAAAGCACCATGCTGAACACTGGGCAAATACAAAAGTGCAACACTCCCTGCTCTCAAGGAGCTAACATTCTAATGAGGGCAAATATATGAATGGGTAGGTCAGGTACTAAGGAAAGAAATTCAGGTCTTCAGGGAATGGACTTCAGTAGTCACAGAGATGCCAAGTTGATCTATATAGAGCATGTGATTGAAACATCCTTTAGAAAAGCAATGAAAATATTAATTTGATTCCTGTGCCCAGAAGTAGGGGTGAAAGCTGTGAATAAGGGGTACTGAAAGGCTAGGAGAGTGAATACATGCAAGGTGGTTGGCCAGATGCCAAGATAGTCCAGCTGGACAGCTAGATGGAATATACAAGAAGATCTGGCACGAGGCTGGCTAGCTATAATGGGATAAATAAGTTTGGACATTCATTCAACAAACAGGTAGGAATATTTAGGCCCATAGCCCCAGGGTGGGAGTTCCATAACTGAGATTGATTAACTTACACAGGGAATGGTGACATGGTTTCTGGGGCATGGATACTCCCTTCCACTGATGCATGCCTTTGTATTCTGTCTTTTTAAATTTAATGATGCTCTCTAAACTTAGGCTTGTTGTTAGATGACACACAGTCCTTTACCAGTACTGAACTTAAAGTCTATCCAAAGATTTGCTTGTGTTCAACTGGCATAGCCTTTAAGAGCCCACAGGGCTCATCAACAGGCTATGAAGAGACACTGGAGCAGAGGGTTGGTAATTAATTAAGTTTTTAACAATGGGGACGATATTGGATGACATAACTCACTTTCACATCAATTTTCATTTTCTAATTCATTTATGTAAGGCAATATTTTGGGGGTACTTTCATATTTCCATGTAAAAATATTGAGAGAATTGTATTTAAGTTAGTTGTTTGGTTTGTCAGTGATTCTGTAATTCTTCTAGAACCATGGAACTATTTTTTTTTAAATCTGAGGAATATAACATACATTGCTAGTATAACTATTACCTCTATAGGCAGTCCATTACATTTTTGGACATGCTATGAAGTTTTTCCTGACAACAAGTTTATAGTTTTCAACTTTTCAACTTTAACCCAGGCTCTAGAGCCAAAGTGAACCCAGCTAATCCTTCCTACACATGATATCCCTTCCAATACCTGAAGTCAGCTATGATGTCTTTCATGAGTCTTCTCTTTAGGCTGAACAGACTCAGTCTCTTCAACCAATCCTCATATGACATGGACTAATGGCCTTTAATCATCTTGATTTTTCTTCCTCTGGATAATCTCCAGCTTATCAATGGCCTTATTAAATCATGGAAGCCAGAACTCCACATAAAACTCCAAATAGTGTATGACAAGGAAGAGTACAGTGGGATTATTGCCTCCTTATTCTGGAAACTATCTCAATGCAATCCAAGACCATATCAGTTTTTGTTTGTTTGTTTGTTTGTTTTTTGGCTACCACATTAGACTGCTGACACAGACTGATTTTTCAGTTCATGAAAATCCCCAGCTCTTTTTCAGAACAACTGCTGCCTATTCATGCTTTCCTCATCTTATATTTGTGAAGTTGATTTTGGTACCCTATTGTAAGACTTTGTAGTATTTCCTCTTGAATTTTGTCTTTTTGCATTTAGCCCTGTGCTCTAGTCCAGAGCTGTTAGAAAAATGCAGCCTGCAATACTTGTGAGTGTGCCTAACCAGATTAAAATGTAATTAGGAAGTATTTAGTAAAATAAATAAAAATACAATCAAACATATAAAGTATCACATTTTAAAATGAAATCAATTTGTAAATTAGTGGCCCTCAATTTCTATTTGAGTTTGACACTACTGCTCCAGCTGTTAAAGTTTATTTTTGTACCATAATGCAAGAATTTATATTTATCCATTTTAAATTGTCTTCTTGAATTTAGTTCATTGTTCTAGCTTGTCAAGATCCTTTTGGATTCTGACTCTGTTATTGAGTATATTAGCTGTCTCTTCCAGCTAGTTATCATCTGTAAATTTGATGAACATACCATCTATATTTTTATTCAAGTAACTGATAAAAAAGTTACATAGCAAAGGGACAATACAGGTTCCTGGGGTACTCCACTAGAAACTTCCTGCCACATTAACAATGAATTATTAACTACTCTTTTGAATCCAGCCATTTAACCCATCCTGAATCCCTTTGATTTTATTATTGTCTAATCCATATGTTGTGAAATTTTCCATTAGAAGAGCATGGGGTATTTTATCAAAAGCTTTGATAAAATCTAGTTAAACTATACTCACATATCTACTCCCTATCTACTACTTTAGAAATCCTGTCCAAAAAAAAAAAAAAACCAAAAAACTTCCACAAAAAAACAAGGAAATATAATTAGTCTAGCAAGATCTGCTCTTGATGAAGTTGTGCTGCTCTTTGTAATCACTGCTTCCCTTTCTAGATCTTTTTCAACCATCTTTTAAATAATCCATTCTAGAATATTGCTAGGAATCAAAGTCAAATTTACTGGGCTAGAATTTTCAGATTGAATTTTCTTCTATTAAAAAATTGGGGTAACTTTTGTCTTCATTCTTGTGGCACCTCTTCTGTTTTCCATACTCTTTCAGATATCACTGCTTTTGGTTCAGCAACTACATTTGCCTGTTCTTTTATTACCTAAGGATGCAGTTCATTTGGGCCAGGTCACTTGGATTCAATTAGGAATTAGGTACCTTTTCATGGTCTTCTGTCTTATCTGCTGATCACCTGTGTTTTCTCATTTATTTTTTATTTTATTTTATTTTTGTTTTGTTTTATTTGTTTTTTGGGTGAGGCAAATTGGGGTTAAGTGACTTGCTCAGGGTCACACAGCTAGTAAGTGTTAAGTGTCTGAGGCTGGATTTGAACTCAGGCCCTCCTGAATTCAGTGCCAGTGCTCTATCCACTGCACCACCTAGCTGCTCCCCCCCCTTTTATTTGTTTTTGTTTTTTGGTCATTTATTTTTAGTGTCAAAGTGAGCCTCGTTTGCAGAGAAAACAAACCAAATTAAATTTAAACAGCTCTGCCACTTCTTTGTTGTCAGTTATCATCAACCTAGACATTCCAAGCACAGCTCCAATCTATTACTTCTTTGATTCTCTTTGTTCTCGCATTCTAACTTTAAACAAACCTTTTTGTTGTCTTTTATTTTCCTCACCAACCTCAGCAATTTTGAGTTTTGTCATTGCTCACAATATTTTTATAGGATCATGTCATGTTGTTATATTTGTCTTGGTTTTGTTTCTTGCATCTGCATTTATTTTTAAAATCTAAATACATTAATAAGTTTTCTGCGTATCCCCATTAGTCTCTTCAAACAAATTAATACTTTTCTCATTGAATTGTTTCCTTCTGTGTTTTTATAATTAAATTTTTAAATATCTTTAATCCCTCCAGAGCTGATTTCCCCTGAATGTTTTTTTAAAAAACATTTTACTCTAAAGGATCCTACCTATTGTTCCTTCAAACTCCTTGCAATCTACCTTCCCAAAATCTAGGGCACATGCCATAGTAAGCCCAGATTTCCTCTTTTCTATCATAAGCTCTAGGAGAAGCTGTTACTTCTCCCAAGGCTCCTATAATTTCCATACTGGTAACTTATTCCTTCCTGTTAATGTGAATCAGATCTAGAATAGAATCCTCCTTATTGATTCCTCCATCATTTTTTTTTTTTTGGTGAGGCAGTTGGGGTCAAGTGACTTGCCCAGGGTCACACAGCTAGTAACTGTCAAGTGTCTGAGGCTGGATTTGAACTCAGGTCCTCCTGACTCCAGGGCTGGTGCTCTATCCACTGCACCACCTAGCTGCCCCTCCTCCATCATTTTAAGGATGAAGTTATCACTAAGTAAAGTTAGGAAGTGATTAGCTGAAAAAAAAAAAAGCGATTAGCTGTTCTGCTTTTGACAAGGAGAGAGCTCCAGCAGATGTCTAGATAATTGGAGTCCCCTATCCTCACTGTATCATACCTCTGTGCCAGACTTTTGTACAGAAGCTAGAAGCAAGGCCATGTAATAGAAGATGAATATGAGAACATCTAGAAAAGAGTGATGATAGTATTTACATTGCTTTTCTCACAGAGCTGTTGTGAGGAAGGCCCTTTGCAAATCTTATAGTGTTATATAAATATGCTACTTTAAATATTATTATTATTATTAGACTATCTCTCCTTCCTCTAACTTGTCTCTCTCTAAACCTAATAGTAAAAAACGCAAGTAAAAAACACAAAATGAAAGTGTAGATAACAGGTATTATTAAATTTACATCAGGCCCTAGAAGGGAAATGTTCTTTTCATCAGTGTCATGAAGAGTCTTTTGTTTTCTGGTCTTTATTAGGTATGAATTTATCAAGATCCTATAAGTTAGAGATGAAATGAAGCAAAACTAAAAATGTCACCCAAAGCAAAGAAATCTAGGAAGTGCTTTATAAATTAAGTGAGATATTTCAAATTTTACTTAGAATATCACCAAGCCACTACTTAGTATGAAAAAGAGATAAATATTCTTTCTGCTTGATTTCCCCCTCCGGAATATTCCTATTTCTTTGTTAAGTAAAACTTGCTCAGGTATCTTGACTGGTTAGCTGGTAAAACTCTTGGATTAGTCACAAAAGGTTGTTTGGGGAAAAATAATTTATGTATTGTTCTTGACATCCCAGATTCATAACCAAAAAGATAATAAGGATGATAGAGAGTGAGGAGGCAAGGGCTTTTTAGAGGTTTTAAGCATTGGTGATTGGTTGTACTGCTAAGAGAAAGAGAGAAATTGCTCTGTGGGAACTGATTTGAAGAAATAAAATTTCTGGTTAAAGGATGATGATGAATGAAGTTTAGATATTATTTGTTTTAATTATCAGTGGGACAGCTAGATGGAAATGTGAAGTAGGGAATTAGAAATGTGGAAATGAGACAGAATGATTGGGGCTATAAATAAATATTTGGGAGTCATTTTTATAGATGTGATACTTGAAGTTGAGGGAGTGGATTTCCATCAAAGGAGCTTAGGAATTCTTGCACAGATGCCTCCATGCAAATCAGGTATTTGTGGGGAGAAGCACATGTGTACTGAGTGAAACTAAGATCAACACTTTTATAGTGATAACTGGTGTTTCCTAGAATGTGCAGGGAAAGACTGGATGAATTACATAGTGATGAATGAATTAATTATGATGATATCAAAGACTCTCTGACATTGCCATTTTTAGCTACTGTCAAATGTCCCATAAGTAGGACATACTCTGTTCTGGTTCTTGATCATTAATAATGACACGATTCAATTACAGAGCTATTCTGAGAGCAATAATACCTTATCTTATGTTTGTTTTATCTCAAGTCTGACAAAAGTCTTTGCTAAACTTGTAATACAATTATGTAATTGAAATTATTGAAATTATTACACTTGATGTATTTTTTTGGAGAAAAAGATTCTATTCCTCTGTGTTTAGGCATTAATCATTTAATTAGGTATTTGTACTGTTTTAAAAATTATAGCTGTCCCCTTTTAAATCCTAAATGCATTATGAATTTTATTCATTATTATTTAGACTATTTTATACAATTTGCTTAAGATAAGAAATGCCAATGAGATTTATTTAGACTGACAATGTCACAAATATATAGTTTATGGAGTGATGGTTGACTTTACACAATTAGAGATATAATCCATATATTTCTATATTCCCTTAATAGCTTATTATGGAATCTCCATCTAAATTTTTCTAATGGTTAAGTTTAAGAATGTTTGAAGGCTTTTTGCATGAGAGAAGGGAGCTCAATTTAGACACTGCTTATGACTTACAAATCTAGAATTACAGGGGACCTTAAACCATCCTGCCACACAACATAAGAATCCCTTCTTAAACACTTCAAGTTATGGGAAATTTTCTATTACTACCAAGTTGTCAGAAGAACATGGGTGGCACTGTTGGAATCAATTACTCTAAATCCTTCTGAGAAGGTGGTGCCTCCATTCAGATGTTGTACATGGATTGCAAATGGTAATGGTCATTTGTGCCTCCTTCATCTTCATTAAAACTCTGCTCTTGACTTTGTCAATGACATGACTGACACCCAACATAACCACTGCACCAGCCCTTTGCCCAAAGTAGATGAAGAGTTTTCTGCTCTCTCACCTGTTATTATCAACATAACGGATTAACATAGGGTAGAATGCATAGAGGTCCCTGCAGAGGACAGCAAACTCATCCAGAATGAGGAGTTCAGCTTCTTGGGTATCACCTTTGCTGTCTGATTTAAGCTGTTCCTCTTCCAATACAATCTTCACTGCCTTCTTCTTCAGTTTTTCCAGAGTTGGTATGAAATGACTTTTGAGTAGGTCCGATCTGGCTTTACTTATGATTGGCTGGGCATATACTGCAATTGGAAACACAAGGCTTGCCTCAATTTATTATTATAACTACATTTATATTGAAAGTAATAACCATAAAACAATATTCTTTTTTTTAGCCTTTTGTAGCCCCCATTCATGTGCTAGTATACAGTGTGTCAGTATATGAGAAATATTCTATTTTTATATCTTTGGTACTTCAGGATTCAATGGTCTTTCTCTTTTCTGAATTATTCTATTTACTATATGAAGCACATCAATGAATTCTTACATACCGTTGGGAAGTACTGGCTAAGGTTTTATCTATGTTATCACATCTTTTCAATTATCCTGTAAACTCCTTGAGGGCAGGGAACCACATATTAAACTTCTGTATCCATCACTTTCTAGTTGTTTGTTACAAAAGTTATCCTTAAAAAACCCACACATCTCTGGGAACCCGAGACATGGGTGCACAGTGAATGGAGGAGGCTATTGTTCATGAGATATTTAGAGGATGGGAGATAAACTAGAGTGGGAGTAAAGGCTACAATGGAAAGAGAGGCCAGGATAGTGTAGCAGAAAAGTATTTCACTGTGAGTGCTTAAGGCAATCAAAAATCAGGACTGACCTCATATTTTTTTTTAGGTTACTTCAAAGATAATCAGTTCAATACTCCCTGTCCACCTCTGTAATGGAAGATATCTCAGTGATTCAAATCCACTGTAAATACTGGAATTAGAATAGAGGAAAAAAAAACTATGAAGACTCTAACAACTGATTCTTCATTTTTAAGTCTTGATTTAGAGTATACTTAGATTCAGACCATTTAAAAGGAAGCATCATTTATTTCACAAGAGTAATTCTCTCTTTTCCCCATTTCTGTCATTCATCCAAAAGTCATTCTCAGAAAAGGAAGGTTAAAGGAACTGGTTAGTGAAATATGTCAAAGTATAAATCTCTTCCTAAGGATGTGACTGACCCAGATTTCAATTGCTTCTTATCATAGAAAAAACCAGATCAATTTTGGGCTTAAGATTAGAACAATTATGCCTAATGTGGGTGATTTTATGTTACAACTTTGATGGACCTCTTACCTTAGGACTAAAATTGTCTATATACTTTTGGTAATATCATATCTATGTATATTCATGTTATTTTACTTGACCTTTGTACACTTGCAGTGAATTAGAAGGATATGCTCCCTTAGAAGGAAAAAGGACTAGGTTTATTTAGAGGCAACTGCTTTTATAACAGCACATTATCCAACTGCCTCAGGGTAAATATCACTTTAGTTTGGGTGGGTAAAAAAGAACTGTTCATTTCATTTACTTGTAGCTCTATGGTACATAATACAATGTCTCACACATAGTGTAAACCCTTAAATATTTTTTCTTAAATATTTTTTATTCCCTCTCACCTGGCTTCATGTTTCTCTGTTTACTGTTTAATATATGGGAAAGAAGCTTTCTTTACACCATTCAGGCAGTTAGCAGAAGAGAGAGAAACTGAGCCCAGGTTTCCCAAACTCTAGGTTGTTTAAAACATCTAGTGCCTTAGGTACCTGCAATGCGCTTCATCCAGGAGGCCTCATCGATGCCTAGGTTGTTATTGATGATTTTCAGGATATTTCCAAGAATGATGCTGAGGTGTTCAGAGGTAACTAGGGTGCAGCAGGGTCCTGCACTTAGGGGTAGATTCTCAGGCCCTCGTTCCCACCAGTAAGACAGATAATTACAAAGCATGGGTAAGATCACTTCAATAACATGGGGCATCTCTGTATATCTGGCTCCTGACTCAGCCAGATCGTTGATTTCCTTCATCAGTCCCTCCAGCTGAGGAATATCCAGGCACATCTCTTGTACTGTATCAGGCATTCCTAGAACTGACCAAGAAAGTAGAGGACGAATAAAGGAATGGGATTTAGGAAAGATGATTGGTTGGAAATATCTTTCCCACTACCTAACCACTTTTTCTTATTAAACACCAATGTCTCCAAAGAGCAGTATAGTTTTAAAAAAACAACAACCAAAAAAGACTCCCTGAAAACAACCACTATATCTGGAGTAAAAAGACCTGGTGGTACAAGTCCTAGTTCTGCCACTTACTAGTTGTGTGACTTTGGGCAAGTCTTATTATCTCTGGGCTTGGTTTCACAAATGTAAAAATGAGGGTGGGAGTAGGAGTTAAATGACAGAATCATTAAATACATTTCTCTATTTATTTATTTATTTAAAGTTTTGAGTTACAAATTCTATCCCTCTCTCATTCCCTCCCTCCCCTCCCCCTTCCCTGAGGTGGTAAGCAATCAGATGTAGTTTATATATGTGCAATTATGTAAAACATTACCATGTAAGTAATTTTATATAAAAAGACTCAAGTAAAAAGAAATAAAATTTAAAATAGCATGTGTTCAATCAATATCAGTTCTTTCTCTGGAATTAGATTGTATGCATTATCATTAGTCCTTTGGGATTGTCTTGGATCACTGTATTGCTGAGAATAATTAAGTCATTCACAATTGCTTATAGAACAACAATGCTATCACAGTGTACAAGGTTCTCCTGGTTCTGCTCACTTCACTATACATTAGTTCATATGAATCATTCCAGGTTTTTCTGAAATCATCCTGCTTGTCATTTCTTATAGCACAATAATATTCCATTACAATCATATACTACAGCAGATTAGTCATTCCCCATTTGATGGTCATTCTTTCAATTTCCAATTCTTAGCCACCACAAAGAGTTGCTATAAAGATTTTTTGTACATTTTTTTCCGTTTCTCCATTAAAGATATTTCTATCTGTAGGATACTTCATGTAGTTTCTGCCCTACCATTCCCTTTATTAACATTATAGCTTTAAAACCTAATAAAAAGTAGAAGAAAAAACTATAGCAATCTGGTTTATGGTCTGTTAGGCATATCTTTTTATACTATAATTTAAAATCAAATGGATTAAGTGTATTGTTAAAGGAGTTAACAATTTGAGGGTGAAGAAGAAATATTTCTGTGGGTAACTTTACACTACAGTCATCTTTCAATATTAACCAAGGCTCTTGTTTTTCTCATTTTTCTATCTCATTACTCCTTAGCATCCTTACTTCAAGAAAGATAGGAGAAAAATGAAGGGAAAAAATTGAAGTCAATAGTTGTAGTTTGTTGCCATGGATCTGGTATCAAAACCACTGAGAGATTTCTGCACTGACCATAAATGATTTCATTTTTATGATCCTCAGTTTCTCTGTGTGTGTGTGTGTGTGTGTGTGTGTGTGTGTGTGTGTAGGGAGGGAAAATAGAGGAGAAGGATTGGGCTGTACATTTTCTAACGTTCTTTCTAGCTTTAAATACTATGAACCTATTTCTCCATTAGTGTTATTGACATTCCTTTTGTCTCTCAGTTTTACTTTGTACTA
The DNA here is from genome assembly GCF_019393635.1 of Dromiciops gliroides. Classification (NCBI taxonomy): domain Eukaryota; kingdom Metazoa; phylum Chordata; class Mammalia; order Microbiotheria; family Microbiotheriidae; genus Dromiciops; species Dromiciops gliroides. The sequence continues at coordinate 182,105,480 of NC_057862.1, forward strand.
TAAATGGTAAGATTTCCAGTACTACTGAATTTTAGAAATAATTTACAGAATTTTAATTTCAAAGTAGACAGCATAGTAAAATAAATCAATACATGAAATGAATGCATAAGCAAACTAAGTATTTGTATATTCTGTTATTATCTATGGGTTGCGCTGGCCTGTGTTAAAATTTTCTTTCAATAATCCCCTAAAGAAATATTATTTAAGAAAGAAAGATTTCACTTTATCCAGAGCACTGATCAAGGGGAGATGGAAAATAAATGATATTTCATTTAGGCACAGGATCAAGTATAATTGTCAAACATTAGGACAAGAGACTGAGGGAGGCAGTGGAATCTCTTTTCCTGGAAATCTTTAAGGATAGATCCATATCAGACTATGAATAGATTAGGAATGGTCAAGGCTAAGAACCAGATAGATTTTGAAATCCCTTTTAGCCAGAGAATTCTATCATCCTTCTTTAAGAAGCTAGATGATTGGAGCAGCTAGGTGGCACAGTGGATAGAGCACCAGCCCTGGAGTCAGGAGGACCTGAGTTCAAATCCGGCCTCAGACACTTAACACTTACTAGCTGTGTGATCCTGGGCAAGTCACTTAACCCCAATTGCCTCACTAAAAAAAAAAAAAAAGAAGAAGCTAGATGATCAAAAAGGGGAGATATCAAAAGATATCCTGAGAAGATATGAGCTTCTTGATTTTGTTGACTATACAGAACTATGTTCATTTTGTAGGTACATACATTTCTCCAAGTCACTCTCAGCAGCATATGTAAAGAAACAAAGTTGTAGGTCCTAAGAATAATGTCAGGGAGATTGTTGATGGCTGTATCAATATCCTAGGATGTCCTTTAGATGGGCAAATTTAGCATATTGACCAAGGCAAAAACAATGATGTAACTTCTCATATTTAATTTTGACTGCCTGAGGCAGTAAATGAGAAGCATTTGTTCTGATATTAATTCTAGGTTAATGTTCAGCTGAGAAAAGGATTCTTAAAAACAAACAAACAAACAACCTAGGACATCTGTAGTTGTAAAGCTACATATAGACTTAGCAAATAGTCACACTGCAAGATTACCTTGAAATGCAGCAAAGGTAGAATCCCTTGAGGTCCAAGAAGCACCTCATTGTTTTTCCAATGCCACTATTATTATTTTGTAGATTAGCAGGCTAACGGTAGTAGGGCTCTATCTTTGGATGAGGATGCAGGAATTATAAGGATTAAAAATGCACACAATTCAAGTTAAGAGAGAAGAGTTAGAAAAGGCAAAGAGACTTGGGTCCTTTTTTCTTTTCTTTTTCTTTTTTTCTTTTTTTTTTTTCTGAGGGGCAATGGGGGTTAAGTGACTTGCCCAGGGTCACACAACCAGTAAGTCTCAAGTGTCTGAGGTCGGATTTGAACTCAGGTTGTCCTGAATCCAGGGCCAGTGCTTTATCCACTGCGCTACCTAGCTGCCCATTGGGTCCTTTTTTCAACAACTGAAAAGTGAAAATAGCATTCCAGATAAAGTAAAAAACCAGAGCAGAAGATCAGAAAGAAACAAAGCCTGTCCTTTAGAGATATCCATTAAACTTCCAGAAACTAAGACCTAGAAATTCCTATACCATATGATCTTAAAAGCCTACTTCTTAGAGGAAAAAGAAATAAAATGCTGACCAAACATTACAGAGGAAATTGAATTTGAAATCCTTGATCAATATTACATAGTCAGAGGGTCAGATGTGTTTTAAAATACTACAGATAACAATTTATTTAGAAAAAGGTTAATACATAAGTTTATGATGGGAATTCAGGACTAGGTCACTGCAACCAGAAGAGCTATCTCTAATTGATCAATGCAGATTATGTAAGGAAATGGTAGAAACTGTGCAAAATAGTTTTTTTTCCCCTTTCAGGCTATAAAAATTTAGCACCTACCAAATACTTAGCAAGACATCACTTGGTAGCTAGAATAATATATCAGAAGCTGGCTATATTTTATAGACTGTTAGATAATAAATCCCTACACTATAAATATAGATCTCAAAATATCTTTGAAAACTCAATCAGCACACTCTGTTGGGACCAGAACATTATCATAGACTGAAATGGTGCCCTTAATTGCCCAGATGGAACAATAATCCAAAAAAACCTTGAAAATAGTGTTTTTAATAGATGTCACCATGTAAGGTACTCATTACCTTCAAGTTATGTATAATTTAAAGCTTTCAAGATATAGAGACCTAGTATAAGAAATCAAAATTGTGGGAATAAGATGCGGTATATATGGTGTGCACACACACATATGGTATATATATATATATATATATATATATATATATATGTGTGTGTGTGTGTAGATGAGTATGCATATGTATATATGTTGTATGTATGTGTGTGTGTGTGTGTATGTATGTATGTGTATATCTCCCTGTCATCCAGTTTGCCCACAAGGTAGTTGCTTGTTCCAGAACCATTTCTATAGACTCCAAATCAGATTATAATACGGAGATAATAATATGTAGTATTCCCTTTGGGTTACCCACTCAAATTGAATTGATAGATTGGGTTCCTGAGGAACTGATTAACTCAGGTTATATCCTTGATAACCTACAAATGCACTACTTCCATGTTCACTAACTGAAATTCCCTTTAATTTGATCACAATTTGTTGTCATTTAGCCTCTCCCTCTGGCCTGAAATCCCAAACTGTTTTTGGCCTTTACTGTGTAAACTCCAATTCCTCATCCTCTCAATTCTTTCCCAGTCTGTTATTTTCCTCCTTTTCTCATTTTGACTCCTTGGTGAACCAGTTCAATTTTACATTGTCCTCTTCTCTCAAGTCCTTTGTTCCCTTAACCTATTGCCAGTTTTGCTTTACCAACTCCCAGGTTTTGATTACTCCCAACATCTGTTGCCTTTGAACCTGCTGTTGAATGAAGTTGGTGAAAATCATGAAACTATGCTGATTGAGTCCACTACAAATTTATGTTAAATAATCTTGATCTGGCCCTCACTGAGGCAAAACAATCCTTTTATACCTCCCTAACTAGCTCATTATCTTACTACATTAGCTTTTCAAAGCCTTTTCATCCCTCCATATAATTCTCATGGCTTTCCCTCCACCCTCTCAGTTGAGAAATCTAAAAAACTTAAAACCATTTGCTGAGAACTTTGCTCATCTCACATCAGTTAGATGCCTTCTGCTATTATTTCCTCCTTCAGCTCATCTCCCACAAAGTGGCCCTTCTTGCCAAGGGAAATTCCTCTATATGCACAAGTGATCCCATTTCATCCTGTCTTTTCTGGCATACTGCCTCTTCTCTCATCCCTACTCTCACTTTTCAATTGCTTCTTGCTTCCTGACTGCTTCCTTGATGCCTACAAACATCTCTAATCCTTATAAAACCTTCACTCCATCTGTCCTTTGTTGCTAGTCATCTCCCACATCTTTCCTCCTTTTTGTCCTTAAGAGGGTTGTCCACAATAGATGCCTGCACTTCATTTCACTTGCTTCTGATTTCATCATTCAACCAAAACTATTCTCTCCAAAGATACTAGCAATCTGTCAATTGTCAAATCAAAAGGCCTTTTCTTTTTAAAAATTATGCATTTTAAATTTAATATTATATTTTGTCCCCAAATTACTCGTAAATAAATAAATATATAGATATAAAATTTTTTTTGGTGGGGGCAATGAGGGTTAAGTGACTTGCCCAGAGCTAGTGTTAACTGTCTGAGGCTAGATTTGAACTCAGGTCCTCCTGAATCCAGGGCTAGTGCTTTATCTACTGCGCCATCTAGCTGCCTCCTAATAAAAATATTTTTAAAAATTCATTTCTTAAAACTCTGAGTTCCAAATTCTCTCTGTCCCTTTTTACCCTCCCTCTTTATTGAGAAGGCAAGCAATTTGACATAGGTTATACATATGTAGTCATGCAAAACATATTTCTATATTTCATGATGTGAAAGAAAACACCCCCCCCAAAAAAAAACCCCAAGAAAAATAAAGAAGTAAAAAAAGTATGCTTTGATCTGCATTCAGACTCCATCAGTTATTTCTCTGAAGATGGATAGTGTTTTTCATCATAAGTCCTTGGGAATTTTCTTAGATCACTGTATTGCCGAAAATAGCTAAATCATTCACAGTTGATCATTGTACAATATTGCTGTTACTATGTACACTGTTCTCCTGGTTCTTCTCACTTTACTTATGTCTTGTGTCTTATCAGTTCATGTAAGACTTTCCAAGTTTTTCTGAGAACATTCTATTGTTTTAATTTTCATTTTTCTAATCAATAGTGATTTAGAGAGTTTTAAAAATATATGACCATTGATAGGTTTGATTACTTTGTCTGAAAATTGCCTATTTGTATCCACTGACCATTTATCAATTGAAGAATGGCTCTTATTTTGTATATATTTGATAACTTTAAATAAATAAATGTAAAATATAAGGTAATGTTTTACATAATTGCACATGTATAACCTATACTGGTTGCTTGCAACCTTGGGGAGGAGGGAGGGTAGGGAGAGAGGGAATGAGAGAGGGATAGAATTTGGAACTCAAATCTTTAAATAAATAAATAAATGTAAATTTGACTGTTTTCTATGCATTTGAGAAATGAGGCCTTTATCAGAGGTATTTGCTGCAAAATATTTATTCAGAGTTATGATTACTGTGTATTTCTCTCCATCCTATTTCCTCCCTGTTTATCCTACTCTCTCCTTTCCCCCTTTCTTTTTTCTTTTTTAATTTTTTTTAGTGAGGCAATTGGGGTTAAGTGACTTGCCCAGGGTCACACAGCTAGTAAGTGTTAAGTGTCTGAGGCCGGATTTGAACTCAGGTACTCCTGACTCCAGGGCTGGTGCTCTATCCACTGCGCCATCTAGCTGCCCCTCCTTTCCCCCTTTCTATCCTAAAAAGTGTTTTGCTTTTGATTATTGCTGGCTGCAATCTGCCCTTCTTTTTACAAACCTCCCTACCTCTTTTGCTCATCTTTTCTCCTCCTACTTTCCTATACAACAAGATAAATTTCTATGCCCAACTGAGTGTATGTCATTCCGACTTTAAGCCAATTCCAATGAGAGTAAGGCTCAAGTGCTCCCACCCATATCTCCCATCTTCCCCTCCACTATAAAAGCTCTTCTGTGCCTCTCTTATGTGAGATAAGCTACCCAATTCTACCTCTCTCTCCTCTACTTCCAGTGCCTTCTTCTTTCTCATCCCTTAATTTTATTTTTTTTTAGGTATCATCCCATCATATTCAACTCACACCTATGCCTTGTGTCTATGTATACTCCTTCTACCTACCCTAATAATGATAAAGTTCTTAGGAGTTACAAGTATCATCTTCTCATGTAGCAATGTAAACAGTTTAACCTTATTGAATTCATTATGCTTTTTCTTTCCTGTTTATCTTTTTATATTTCTTTTGAGCCTTGTATTTGAAAGTCAAATGTCTTTTCATCAGGAATGCTTGAAACTACTCTGTTTCACTGAATATTCATCACCCCATCCAAGGAGTTTTGCTTGGTGGGTGATTCTTGGTTATAATCCTAATTCCTTTGTCTTTGAGAGTATCATATTCCAAATCCTCTAATCCTTTCATATAGAAACTATTAAATCTTGTGTTATCTTCACTGCGGCTCTTTTTGGCTGTTAGCAGTATTTTCTCCTTAGCCTGGAAGCTCTGGAATCTAACTATAACATCCCTGAGAGTTTTCATTTTGGAATCTCTTTCAGGAGATGATTAGTAGATTCTTTATATTTCTATTTTACCTTCTGAATCAAGGTTACCAGGGCAGTTTTCTTTGATAATTTCTTGAAAGATGATGTCTAGGCTCTTTTTTTTTTGGTCATGGCTGTCAGGTAGTTCAATAATTCTTAAATTATCTCTCCTGGATCTATTTTCAAGGTGAGTTGTTTTTCCAATGATATATTCCATATTTTTTCTATTTTTCATTCTTTTTTTGTTCTATTATTTGTTGATATAGCTTGTAGTCATTAGATTCCATTTGCCTACTTCTTATTTTTAAGGAATTATTTTCTTCATTCAGCTTTTGTACCTCCTTTTCCATTAGGCCAATTCTACTTTTTTAGGTTTTGTTCTTTTCAGTGGATTTTTGTGCCTTTTTAACCACTATTCTATTTTTAAAGTGTTATTTTTTTCAGTATTTTTTTTTCTGTGTGCCTCCTTTACCAAGTTGTTGACTCTTTTTTCATGATTTTGTTCCATCACTCTAATTTCTATTCCTAATTTTTCTCTACTTCTCTTATTTAATTTTTAAAGTTGTTTTGTTTTTTTGGCGGGGCAATGAGGGTTAAGTGACTTGCCCAGGGTCACACAGCTAGTAAGTGTCAAGTGTCTGAGGCCATATTTGAACTCAGGTCCTCCTGAATCCAGGGCCAGTGTTTATCCACTGCACCACCTAACTGCCCCCTCTTATTTAATTTTTTAAATACTTTTTGGGCTCCTCCAGAAATTCTTTTTGGGCCTAAGACCAAGTCACATCCTTCTTTGAGGTTTTAGATGTAACAGTTTGACTCTGCTATTGTCTTCTGAGTTTGTATTTTGATTTTCCCTTTCATCATAGCAACTTGGTCAGGATCCTTTTCCCAACCTATTTCTTGACTTTTAGCTTTATATTAAAGTTGGGCTCTGCTGAAGCTGTTTTCAGGGCTAGTTCCGGGGGTCTTCAAAGGTGGAATGATCTAAGGAGAAGTGTGTTTATCACTCTCCTGTCCTGTTCTTTGGTCTGCCACTACAAGCACTCTTTCCCACCCTGGAATTGTGACCAGGGTCCCCACTTCCTTGCAGCTTCAAGCTCTGTTGTGCTAGTATTCCTTCTTTTCCTGGGATTGTGACCCAGATCAACAGTCCTGTAACTGGTGCCAGCAAGTAAGCTCTAATTGTTCCTTATTACCTTTAGGATCAGATTTTAAAAATACTACATTTGGCTTTTAAAGACCTTAATTATCTGGTCCTCTTCTCTCTTTACAATCTTCTTACACCTTACACCCTCTGTTCCCAAATATTTCACAACCCAGCGACTCTGGCTTCCTTGCTGTTTCTCACACAACATGATCCATCATCTATACATCTTCATTGGTTGTCTCCTATGTCTGGAATGTTCTTTCTCCTCATCTCTGTCTCTTGACTTCTCTGGCTTCCTTCAAGTTCCAGCTAAAACCCCACCTAACAGAAGTCTTTCCCAGTCTCTCATGATGTTAGCATCTTCTGTTGATTATCTCCAGTTTATCCTGTGCAGATCTTATCTGTAGATGTTTGCATGTTGTGTCAGGACTATCTTCTACCTTTGTTTCCTAAGCACTTAACACGGTGCTTGGCACATAGTAGGGACAGAACCTGTGATTTAATTGGTAGAGGGAACTCCCAAGTCAGAAAATTTGCTTAGAATATAATAGTTGCCTGGGGGCACCAGGATGTTGAGTGAGTCACCCAGGGTCACTCATGTAGTATGTATCAGAAGTGGGACTTGAATTCAGGTCTTCCTTACTCCAAACCCAGCAACTATCTATCCATTATGCTTAGCTGCCTCTCATACTTTATCATCCCAGAAATAAAAGATATGTCCTTTGAAAAATAAGAAATATAAAAGGTCTTTCTAGGAGGTCTCCTTTAAACTGCCTTAGTTGCTCCAATGTCTCATAATCCTGACTTTTAGTAAATTACTCTTCATGAATAATCATAAGCCCACCTGTTGTGTTTTTTTAAGTTTACACAAATAAAGAGAACATCCAGTTACTATATTCTCTATGATGGTTCTTTATGTACTTGAAGAAAATATTATGGCATTTGAAGTGTTAATGTATTACTTGTGATTCCCAGGAGAAGGAGGCTTCATAATATCCCTATGTACAAAGCAGGAATGGAAAAAGAGGCCTAAAGTGTTAAAGTGGTAACAGAAACAGAATTTTAGAGGTGGGGGGAATCTTAGCGATCATCTTCTAATCTAAGACCATTTTTCAGAGATGAGCAAAAACATAAGTTTACAGCCATTAAATAATATGTCTAACCAAGGTCACACAGATAGTTAATAGCAGAGAAGGTACTAGAACTCAAGTCTTCTGACATATCTTCAGGTTTTTTTCCCCCCATTAGAATATGTGGCCCCAAACCAGGTGGAGACAAGAGGAAATGATAAAACAGCACTTAGCCCTCATTTTCCATGAAGCAGAATTCTATAACATTCTTGCTTACAGCTGATGAGTATGCAGACTGACTGACCTCTATGATAGGGCACTTACTAGACCTCTCCCTGGGGGTTTTGGTGTTGAAGACAGAGAGCGAGTTGTAGCAGTTGAGGGAGGGCTCCAAGAATGCCACTGGCATAGCAGCTGCCAGTGCAGCGAGACATTCTCCAAGTGCTGGACGTTGCCTAAAAACAAAAAAATCAATTTAAAATAAACTCATCTCTATGGGTTACTGAATGGGGTATTTCTATGCCCTGGACTTACCAAGGCCAAATATGTGCTACATTCCTCCCCACTCCTTTTCTGAGACACTTAGATCAGTGATTTGACACTTTTAGAAATTCCCACTGCCTGGTCCCACAACATGGAAACTATTATTGCTATCATCTTTTCCAGTTATGGGTAAGTGGTTTTGCATTCTCTACATATATCTGAGTTAGTCCTGATGGCATCATAGTTGCAACTGACTCCACTTGTGTGCACAGAATGATGATCAATTTATATCTTGCTGCCATGGAGTGCTTTTTGTTGGATTAAGAGTCTTTGTTAGTAGGGAAGAGGAAGAGAATGAGGAAAAAAGGGAAATAGCTTAGAATCAGGCAAATGATGTTAACAAGACTCAAATTACATGGGCTTCCCTCCAAGAGGAATTAACACATTTCACAGAATAATGATCAGTCTGACCCATCACAATACCTTTAAGGTCTTTTTTGTTTGTTTTTATAGATCTCCACAGGAAAGTATGGGAGAGAACAGGTATTAGGCTGCTCACCAAATTGAAAGTATACAAAGCCACAGTGCTGACCTCATGGTTATATCTTTATGACCTAGATAATATACCAGAAAATGGAATTGCTTCCATTTGAATTGTCTTAAGAAGATTCTGAAGATAACCTGGCAAGATGAGGTAATGGACACTGAGGGCCATTCTCAAGCTGAACTGCCAAGCATTTAAACTCCACTGTAGAGAGTGCAACTCTTATGGGCCAGCCACGTTGTTCGAATGCTAAATGTATGTTTGCCTAAAATACTATTTTATGGAAAGCTCACACAAGGCAGGTATTCATATGGAGGTCAGAAGAAGCGATGTAAGGACACTCTCTTTGAAGAAGAGAGGTCTCTTTGAAGAACTCTGGAATCAATTGTGAAAAAGGGGATACACTGGCATGACTGTCCAACATGACATGCCCACATCAAAAAAGGCGCTATGTTCTATGAACAAAGCAGAACTGAAGTAGCTCAAAAGATATGTGACGTGTCCAAATTTAGAGATATCTCATTCTCAAATGTTTACAGAGTCATAAAGGGTATGAATTCCCAATTTGACTCAACATGTTCCACTTCCCTCATAATTGCCCACTTCATACTTTAAACATAGCTCAACTGTATAAACTGAGTATAGGGCTGAGGAATTTTCCCTTCACTCTCCAGTTTGTGAACAGTCACTGAGACTCTATGTTATTTCTCAACAATTTCTTATTGTCAAAGAAATCAGAGAATATTACTGAGAACACAAGATATTCCCTGATTGTTGTGGGGAGGGGGAAGCAGGACACTGTCAGGATCTGACATCTGCTGACCAATGATGAACACAAGGAAACAGTACCATCTGTTTCCTATTAATTGATAATATTGTCTAAGCAATTCACTGGCATCCATTCACAGATGGATCATGTACTTCTAATGTTCTATGCATATTTTTTGAATCCCCAGTCAGGGGACAATATACCTTATAATCAACCAAGCATGAACTCTTTCTTAGCCCATGATAAAAATATAGAAAAACTAGATGTAAAATTAGGAAATGGGTGTTGTTTTCACTCACTAAACAGCACCAAATTATTTCTGTTTCCCTTTGTGATCAGTTTGGAAAGAAAGGTGTTCTTATGTTCTTAAAGCATGTGACCTGAATCCTTGGGAACTGGAGCTGCAATAAAAACTAGAAAATGTCATGCTAAACATCCCTACTACTGGGGAGGCTGAAGCTGGTTGACTGCTTGAGCTCATGAGTTCTGATCTATTGTGGGGTAACAATAATAATGATAAACTTATTATATATAGCACTTAGGTAGTGCTCTAAAGTTTACAAAACACTTTACAAATATTAACTCATTTTATCTTTAACCTGAGAGATAGGTGTTATTATTACCCCCATTTTATAGTAGAAGACACTGAGGCTAGGGGTTGACTGCCTAAGAGTAAGCTGATTGGGTGTCCTAAGTTCAGCATTAATATGGTGTTACATTAGGAGCAAAAGGCACCAAACTGCCTATGAAGGGGCAAACTGACTAAGGTCAGAAATAGAGAAGGTCAAAGCTCCCATGCCAAAGTGAGACTAGACCATTCATGGATGTACTGATGAATGCTTGAAATGCAAGAGTAGATCATTAAATTTTCAAGTGTTAGGAAAATAAACAAATTAAATAAATAAGAGTTTGATTTGTTGTTTTGTTGATTGCCTAGACTTAAGAAAACGTAGAGAAAATCCTCATCATGCAGATTAAACTTAAAAGTCTGTTGTGGGGAGTTTTGGGGCCAAGATGGTGGAATAAGGCAGGAACTCACTTGAGCTCTGCCAAGTTCCTCTCTAAACAACTTTTTAAAAAAATTTATTTTTTCCAGTTACATGTAAAGGTAATTTTCAACATTCATTTTTATAAGATTTAGAGTTCAAAACTTTTCTCCTTCCTTCCCTTTCCTCTCCCCTCCACAGGACAGCAACCAATCCAGTATAGGTTATATATGTACACTCCACAAGTACTCTTATTTTTTTAACTCTGTGTTCAATCAATATCAGTTCTTTCTCAGGAGGTAGATAGTATGCTTCATCATTAGTCTTTTGGGATTGTCTTGGATCATTGTATTGCTGAGAGTAGTTAAGTCATCCACAATTGCTCATAGAACAATACTGCTGTCACTGTGCACAATGTCCTTCTGGTTCTGCTCACTTAACTATACATCAGTTCATATGACTCTTTCCAGGTTTTTCTGAAATCATCCTGCTTACCATTTCTTATAGCACAATAATATTCCATTACAACCATATATCAAAGCTTCTTCAGTCATTCCCCAACTGATGGACATTCCTTTGATTTCCAATTCTTAGCCACCACAAAGAGTTGCTATAAATATTTTTGTACACTTTTCCCCCTTTACTCTTTTTCACAATTACTATTGTTAATTGTTTCCCTCCATCATATTCCCTTCCCCATGGTATTTACTCTATTATCTATCTTCTTTCATCCTATCCCTCCTCCTCTAAACAACTTTAAAATAGTACTTCAAAATTAATTCTGAAGTGGAAGAACCAAAAATAGGACAGGGTTAAATAATTTTTCAGCCCAAGACAACTTAGAAGGTCTACAAGAAAGATCTGTCACACTGAGGTGAGGGTAGAACACAGTCTAGTGCAGGCAGATCAGGCAAGCCAGCAGCAGACTCTGGGGGCAACTGAATCAGCAGTAGTGATTCTCAGCCAACAGATGGTAAGGGGGCCAGCAACTGGTCAGAAAGAGATTACAGGGGATTCTTTGTAGGCACTAAGAGCAGGACTCTGTTGCACTACCCAAAGAGGGATCTGGGTTACAGTCTTGGGGTGAAAAGTATTAGTACACTAGAGTGTGTTGCTGAAGGGAAATGGGAATCATGGTCATAGGTCCAGGGTAGAAAATGGTACTTGTGATCATTCACAGAACAGAGCATAGTTCAGGAAAGTAGTGATCATACTTCTTCCTATATCATACCACCTTGGAAGAACTAAAAGATTATGGACCCCCCAGAATTAGCTCTGAAAATAGCAGCTTGAAAAACCTGAAGCTTGTGAGAGTGCCTCCTCTATTTCAAGAGCAGAGCTCAACTTTAACATAAAATTAAAAGTCAGGAAATGGGGGCAGCTAGATGGCACAGTGGATAAAACATTGGCCCTGGATTCAGGAGGACCTGAGTTCAAATCCGGCCTCAGACCCTTGACACTTACTAGCTGTGTGACCCTGGGCAAATCACTTAACCCCCATTGCCCCGCAAAAAAAGTCAGGAAATAAATTAGGAAAATGAGAAAAAAAAAGAACCTGCTTGTAGAAAGTTACTATGATGATAGGAAAGATCAAAACATAAACTCAGAAGAGGACAACAATGTCAAAATGGCTACACATGAAGCCTCAAAGAAAAATGTGAATTAGTGTCAGGCTGAAAAAGAACTCCTAGAAGAGTTCATTAAAAAAAAACCACACAAAGTCATAGAGGTAGAAGAAAAATTGGAAAACAAATGAGAGTGATAAAAGAGAATCACTAAAAAGAGACAACAGCTTGGTAAAGGAAACACAGAAAATGGAAGATATCTCCAAAAAATTCACTGAAGAAAAAACTCCTCAAAAAGTGGAACTGACCAAATGGAAGAGGAGGTATAAAAGCTCAATGAAGAAAATATTTTTTTTAAAAATTAATGTATTCTGTTGGCTATTAAAAAGAAATGCACAAGGGGCAGCTAGGTGGCGCAGTGGATAAAGCACTGGCTCTGGATTCAGGACTCCCTGAGTTCAAATCTGGCCTCAGACACTTGACACTTAACTAGCTGTGTGACCCTGGGCAAGTCACTTAACCCTCATTGCCCTGCAAAAAAAAAAAAAAAAGAAGAAGAAGAAAGAAATGCACAGCGGGCAGCTAGGTGGCACAGTAGATAGAGCACTGGCCCTGGAGTCAGGAGTACCTGAGTTCAGGTCTGGCCTCAGACACTTAATACTTACTAGCTGTGTGACCCCGGCTAAGTCACTTAACCCCAATTGCCTCACTGAAAAAAAAAAAAAAAGAAGTGAACAAGTGGAATCTAATGGCTATAAGAGACATAAAGATACAATAAAAAATCAAAAGAATGAAAAAATAGAAGAAAATGTGGAATAACTCATTGGAAAAACAATCGACCTAGAAAATAGATCCAGAAGAGATAATTACCTGAAAGACATAATCAAAGAAAGAGCCTAGACATCATCTTTCAAGAAATTATCAAGAAAAACTGCTCTGATATCCTAGAACCAGAGAGGTAAAATAGAATTGAAAAAAATCTACAAAGAGCTTCTTGAAAAAGATCCCCAAACAAAAACTACCAGAAATATTATAGTCAAGTCCCAGAGCTCCTAGGCCAAGCAGAAAATACTGCAAGCAGCAGAAAGAAACAATTCAAATATTATGGAGCCATAGTCAGGATTATATAGGATTTAACAGCTTCTACATGAAAGGATCAGATGGCTTGGAATATGATATTCTAGAAGACAAGGGAGGTAGGATTACAATCAAGAATCATCTACCCTGCAAAACTGAGTCTGATCTGGAGCAGCTAGGTGGTGCAGTGGATAGAGTACCGGCCCTGGATTCAGGAGAACCTGAGTTCAAATCTGGCCTCAGACACTTAACACTTACTAGCTGTGTGACCCTGGGCAAGTCACTTAACCCCAACTACCTCACCAAAAACCAAAACCAAAACCAAAAAACAAACCTGAGTCTGATCTTGAGAGGAAAATGGATATTTAATGAAATAGAGGAGTTTCAAGCATTCTTGATGAAAAGACCAGAATTGAATAGAAAATTTTATTTTCAAATATAACACTCAAAAGAAGAATAAAAAAATAAACAGGAAATAGAAAACATAAGGAATCAATAAGGTTAAATTATTCACATTCCTAAACAGGAAGATGATACTTGTAATTCTTAAGAACTTTATCACTATTAGGGCAGCTAGAAGAAATATACATAGACAGAGGGCATGGATGTGAATTAAGTATGATGGGATAATATAAAAACAAACAAATAAAATTAAGGGTTGAGAAAGCAGGATGTACTGGGAGAAGGGAGAAGTAGAATGGAGATAATTTCTTTTTACTTTTTAAATTAAGAAAATTTTTTGAAGCTTTAGTATTTTGTTTTATTTTTCAATTACATGTAAAGATTGTTTTTAACATTGATTTTTGTAAGATTTTAAGTTCCAAATTTTTCTCCCTCACTCTTTTCCCTACTGCTTTCCCAAGACGGCAAGCAATCAGATATAGGTTATACATGTATAATCACGCTATACATATTTCTATATTAGTCATGTAAAAGACAAATCAGAACAAAAGAGAAAAACCACAAGAAAGAAAAATAACAACAATAAAGTAAAAATAGTATACTTCAAAATACATTCAGACTCCATAGTTCTTTTTCTGGATGTAGAGGAGAATTTCTAACAAAGAGAGTTTTTACCAATGGAAGTGAAAATGGGAGGGTGAGATGGTGGACAATGCTTGATTCTTACTCTCATTGGAATTGTCTCAAAAAGGAAATAACACATACACTACTCAGTTGGGTATAGAAATCTATTTTACCCTATAGAGAATTAGGTGGGGAGGGGGAAAAAGTGAGGGGGGATACTGATAAAAGGGACTGAAGACTGGGGGAGGTAATAGTGAGAATTAAAATACTTTTGAGGAGGGACAGGGTGAAAGGAGAGAGAGAGGATAAATATCGGAAAAATAGGATGGAGGGATATACACTGTTAAGTAATCATAACTGTGAATGTGAAATGAGATGAACCCACTCATAAAGCAGAAGTGGAGAGCAGAGTGGATTAAAAACCAGAATCCTAGAATCACAAAAAAAAACACACTTGAAGCAGAGAGACACACACAGAATAAAGGTAAGGGGCTGGAGCAAAATCTATGATGCTTCAGCTAAAGTGAAAAAGCATGTGTAGCAATTAGGATCTGAGACATAGCAAAAACAAAAATAGATCTAATTAAAAGAGATAAATCAGAAAACTATAACTTGCTAAAAGATGTTATAGACAATGAAGGCATATCAACACTTAACATATATGCACCAAATGGTATAGTATCTAAAATTTTAAAGTAGAAGTCAAATGAGTTACAGGAATAAAAAGACAGTAAAACTATACAAGGGTAGGTAGCAACCTCAACTTTCCCTTCTCAGAACTAGATAAATATAAGCAAAAAATAAACAAGAAGTTAAGGAGGTGAATAGAATTTTAGAAAAAGTAAATATATTTTTGGAAAAAACTGAATGGAATCGAAAGGAATATACTTTTCATAGAGGTACATGGTACCTACACAAAAATTGATTACATATTAGAACATAAAAACCTCACAACCAAATGTAGAAAAGCAGAAATTTGAAATGCATCCTTTTCAGATCATAATGCAATAAATATTACATTAAATAAAAATTGTAGAAACATAGATTAAAAATTAATTGGGAACTAAATAACTAATCCTAAAGAATAAATTCACAGCAACAATCAGTAATTCCCTTAAAAAGACTAACAATGACAACATACCAAAATTTATGCGATGTAGCCAAAGCAGTACTTAGGGGAAAATTTATATCTCTAAACACTTATATCAATAAAACAGAAAAAGAGCAGATCAATGAATTGGGCATGAAACTTAAAAAAACTATATAAAGAACAAATTACGCATTTCTAATTATAATACCAAATTGGAAATCCAGAAAATCAAAGGAAAGATTAATAAAAGTGAAAGTAAAAAAACCCATTGAATTAATAAATAAATCTAGAGGCTGGTTTTATGAAAAAAACTAATAAAAAAGATAAACCATTGGTTAATTTGATTAAAAAAGAAGAAAATCAAACTATGAATATCAAAAATGAAAAGGGTAAATTCACCACAAAATAAGTAATTAAAGCAATTATTAGGAGCTATTTTGCCCAATTATATGTCAATAAATCTGATAATCTAAGTGAAATGGATAAATATTTACATAAATATAAGATTAACAAAAGATGAAATAGAACGCTTAAATAATTCCATCTTAAACAGGCCATCAATGAACTACCTAAGAAAAATCCCCTGGATCAGATGTATTCACAAGTGAATTATACCAAATATTTTTTTTGGAATACCAAATGTTTTAAAAACAATTAATTCCAACACTAAATAAAGTATTTAGAAAAATTGGCAAAGGAATTCTACCAAATTCCTTTTATGACACAAATATGCTGACACCTAAACTGGGAAGAGTATAAACAGAGGAAGAAAATTATAGACCAATTTCTCTAATGAATATTGATGCAAAAAACAGTAACAAGGAGATTGCAGCAATATATCACAAGGATCATATACTATGACCAAGCAGGATTTATACCAGGAATGTAGGGCTGGTTCAGTATTAGGAAAACTATCAGCACAATTGACCATATCAGTAACAAAACCAATAGAAATCATATGATTATCTCAATAGATGCAGAAAAATTTTTTGCCAAAATACAACACCCTTTCTTATTAAACACACTAGAGAGCACAGGAATAAACAGAGCTTTCCTTTAATAAGAAATATCTTTCTAAAGCCACCAACAAGCATTTTCTATCATGAGGATAATGTAGAAGCCTTCCCAATAAGATAAGGGGTGAAGCAAGGATGCCTATTACCATCACTTTTATTCAATATTGTATTAGAAATGGTAGCTATGGCAAAAAGAGAAGAAAAATAATCTAAGGAATTAGAATAAGTGATGAGGAAACAAAACTATCACTCTTTGCAGATGATATGATGGTATACTTAGACAATCCCACATAATCAACTAAAAAACTAGTTGACATAAATAGCAATTTTAACAAAGTTGCAGGATATGAAATAAACCCACATAAAACACCAGAATTTCCATATATTACCAACAAAGTCCAACAGCAAGAGATAGAAAGTGAAATGCCACTTAAAAGAATATTAGACAATATAAAATATGTAGGAGTCTACCTGCCAAGACAAACCTAGGAACTATATAAACACAATTACAAAACACTTTTCACACAAATAGAGTCAGATCTAAAAAACTAGAAAAATGACAATTCTCCCTAAATTAATTTACTTTTTCAGTGCAATACGGAGAAAACTACCCAAAGATTATTTTATAGAGGTAGAAAAAAGTAATAAAATTCTGGAAGAACAAAAAGTCAAGAATATCAAAAGAATTAATGGGAAAAAAGTGAAGCAAGGTGATCTAGTTGTACTAGAACTCAAACTGTATTACAACATTGCAATCATCAAAACAATTTAGTATTGGCTAAGAAATAGAGTGGTGGATGAGATTAGGTACAAAATACACAGTAGTAAATGATCACAGTAATCTAGTGATAAACCCAAAGATCCACGCTTTTAGGAGAAGAACTCATTATTTGACAAAAACTTCTGGGAAAACTGTAAAGCAGTTAGGCAGAAATTAGGTATAGACCAACATCTCACACCGTATACCATGATAAGGTCAAAATGGGTACATAACTGAGACATAAAGGGTGATACCATTTGCAAATTAGGTGAGCATGGAATAGTTTACTTGTCACATCTATGGATAAGGAAAGAATTTATGACCAAAGAAGGGATAGGACATTATGAAAATATAAAATGGAGAATTTGGATTATATTAAATCAAGCAGGTTTTGCACAAACAAAACCAACTA
This sequence comes from Dromiciops gliroides, assembly GCF_019393635.1. Classification (NCBI taxonomy): domain Eukaryota; kingdom Metazoa; phylum Chordata; class Mammalia; order Microbiotheria; family Microbiotheriidae; genus Dromiciops; species Dromiciops gliroides. The sequence goes on from NC_057862.1 coordinate 182,123,135, forward strand.
AGCCAAGATTAGAATGAAAGAAGAAAGCTGTGGAAAAATTTTTACAGCAAGTGTCTCTGATAAACAGAAGGGGAGAGAAACAAAGTGTGGGGCAGAGAGAAAGAGACAGAGAGACGATCTTTAAAAATAGCAAAAAAACCTCCCAACAACAACAACAACAACAACAACAACAACAAAACCCTACAACCTCATCAAAAGGAACCTTAGGGAGAGGAGTGATAGCTTTTGAGCCAAAAGACTTATAAAAGGGCAATCCTCATACCACAACAATACACTGGATACAATTGAGAAAAATATTAAAACTGTGGGGCCTTTCCTACCTGTTTTAAGCCTCACCTGATGCTAATAATCAAAGAGCTGTCAAACAAGTTTATACCATTATCTTTCATTGAATCTTACTCAATTCTGATATATGCATGGGAGACACTTCACTAGAAGAGAGCCTTGAAGATGGCTCTGAGTCAAATGCTTTTTTAAAATTAATCTATCGATCAATAATAAGCACAATGGGATATTATATTCCCCTCATCTTTCAGTCAATTTCATGATGGTAAAGTTGTGGTCTACTGTGGAACTTCATTTTTAAAAGCCTGGTTCTTCAGTATTAGTACTCCCAATAAAGAATACCCTCAATACACGTGTAGGTTATTCTCATAAAATGTTTATTCACATCAGAAAGCATGTGTGTATATGTTGGAATCTGTTGAGGTTCTCTTGGTCATCTTTTTTTGGTGGGATTGGGGGAAAGTATTATTGAGGTCTGAGATTTTTACCTTGCTCTTGGTATCTTACCTTACTCTTTAGATACTTTGTGAATCAATCCCTCCAAAGCCTAACCTCCAGTACTGATCTCAATATATGTCAAATTCAGCTGTTTTTTCCATTTTGTTCTCTTTAATGCCATTTCTACTTATACTATAAGTACTTCTGGGATTGTGATATTAAGGTTCAACTATGATGACTCTACATTCTTGACTGTCAAAAGAATCTATTATAAACATTTCTGTAGATATTTCCCATTTTTTGTTTTTTTTTCGTCTATTTTCATCCTCAAAGGCCCTAAAGATGACTCTGTGCAGTTATAACTCTTACCCAACTTTCTTCAAACTGGTTTTTACCATCTACTACTTCTCCATTTGATGACATGATGCTGCTCATAATCTTCCATTCTCCTCTATATGATTTTTGAAATGAGTTTACCTTCCAAACCTGTGATGTCTTTGGATATCATATCTTGCCATTTGGCAAGTAACTGAATTATTTACAGATTCGGAAGTGTTTTTAAGTTTTTTTTTTTGTTCTCCTTGTCAGAGCAACTGACATATTAGTTAAGCATCTGCATGAAATTATTACAATGTAAAATACATTTTGCCATTAAGATCATGATGAAAATAAAAATTGTGGTTCTAGAAACAGAATCTTATACCATCAACACCATTTGTGGGGAAGTGAAAGCAAAAGGATACAGAAAAAATAGGAGGAAAGAATGAACTTTTAAATTAAAGAGCTTAACTAATGTATTGATCTTAAGGGTAATGGACCTTGGAATCTCTGGCATTCATTACTGACAATATCCTAAGGCTTACCATCCTCAACAAGGGAATTTTCTAGAGGACACAAAAGGTGATGCTAATTAGTTGGTAGGGAAAGGGAGATAAATAATTGTACTTTTGACCTATTTATTACATTTTTTATTAAAATAAAACACAGATGCCTGCCAGTGAGTGTTTCTTTCCTTAAAATACCAATCTGAATGCACCCTGCTACCTAAATATTTTGAACTATAGGTAAACGATAATGTTTATTTTGCAAGAGGGTATTGGGAGATGGTGGCACAAATTTCTAGGCTACATATAAAGCCTTAAGTTATATTTTTTCTTTTTTCATTAGATGTAACTATAGGTGCTAGCCAGGTTGAGGATCAAAGCCATGAAATGTATAAACAGATTCATTTATATTACTAGGTTGAAGTTTATCAATAGATTTATAACATTTTCTACAATAGGGAGTTTGTTTTCACCTTTCTTTATAACTCACATAGTATCTAGTGCAGCATTTTGTCCACTGTAGCTAATTAATCAATGTGGATTGATGGAAGAACTTTTAATTTCTACTTCAGTTGTCTCTTGCCTTGACAAGTGGCATGCCCTCTTCATTAATTTCTCTACTTCCAAATCTAGTCTTTAAAAAAATAAGTGTGTGAAAACGTCCCTGCCTATTGCTCCAATTCTGTCACTTCTCTTCCCTGTCATGACTGCCTCTGTCTTTCAGTTCAGGTTTATATTTCATGCACTGATATTCTATTTTAATAATTTGCTCTTATACTGCACTTTGTTATCTTTCCCCACTCCCATGCATTTCTCTCTTCACTCTTTCCCCTTGTGTTGAGAGTGATAAAACTTATAGAAAAACCGTTATCACTCTCTCTCAAGGGGATTTTCCTATAAGATCCCCATTTTAATAATTTTAAAAGTGAAGAAAAAAATCCAAATTAATAACATCACCCTGTAAACACTAAGACTCTCTCAATGATGCTACGTGTCTACAAATCATAGAACAATTAAATTCAGAAAAATTTTATTGCAACAGTTATACATGTACTTGGCATAGTATTAGGCACTGGGAAGAGAAACACAAAAACCAATCAGTCCCAACTCTCAGGAAGCTCACATTGTAACGGGGGAGGGAACTGAATGTGTGTGTATGTATGTATATATATATATATATATATATATATATGTGTGTGTGTGTGTGTGTGTATGTGTGTATACATACATACACCTACAGATCTTAATCTCTCACAAAGTAAAGAGAAAGTATTTTTGGGGGGAGCCCTCACAACTGCTGGGATTGGGAAAGGCCTATTGAAGGAAATAGCACGTTGCCTGAGTTTTGAAGGGAACTAGGGCAATAAAATGCAGAGCTGAGCAGGAACAATTATAAATCTTCTTAATTCCCAACACAAAAATCTGCATTCTTCTCTGAAACCTTAGTTTATGAGTTTCATGATAGACTCTGGGATTCCCACTGTACCTTTATAGGATATTTCTTACTCAGGAAATTTCAGTGACTTTTCCCCCCTTTTTTTTGGTGGGGGCAATGAGGGTTAAGTGACTTGCCCAGGGTCACATAGCTATTAAGTGTCAAGTGTCTGAGGTCATATTTGAACTCAGGTTCTCCTGAATCCAGGGCCGGTGCTTTATCCACTGCGCCACCTAGCTGCCCCTTTTTTCCCCTTTCTTTTCAGCCAATACTGTGGTGTCTGGAATCTTTATAAAATTCAAAGTCCACCTGACTTCTCACTGGAGTTTAAAACATTAAGTGGTTTGCTTACTGCTTTTGAGTCAATTGTTGGTAGAATTAGATTGTAACCCAGGATTCAAAATCCTCCATTGCTTAGTTGTCATTATCTCTGAGAGACTACAATAAAAACTAGACTAATGAAACAACAGCTTTGTTGGGGAAATAAGGGTCTTCAGGGCTTGAAATCAAATACCATGAAGTAGAATTCATTGGTGTTAACAGTCCTAGTAGAATATGAAATGTCCCACAGAGAGCAGATCCTTTCTAGTCTGACATTTTAAAACATACCTTAAAAATATACCTTCCAAGAAAAGGAACATACTTCATTCCTTTGTGAAAAACAAATGATTCTATCCATCCTTCCATCCATTCATCCGTATGTCTATCTATGTAGCTATCATAACACTCATACACACATATGTATAATTTCTGGGAATAGAAATACAACACACCTGTAATAATTCAAGAGCTTATGATTTCCCAAGTGTAGTTAGTCCCTTTACCAAGCCAGACTATAATCCCTCAATAACTTTGAAGGTGGTCATAATTTTCTGTGGCCTCAAAATTTATCACCCTCCAGGCCAACCTGGTGATGAACTTTGTTGGGTTTAGCTTGGCTGGTTCTTTAATGACAAACAGTTCATCACCAGAAAGAAAAGGTTGAGAAAATATTAAGTAATAATTGGTTGAAAAGAAGAATGAAACAAACATTTTCTAACTACAGTTCAACTTCAAGAAGATATGACTTCAAGAGCAATATATGACTTTAGCTCATCACAATTACTATATATGTTTTCAGATATTCTCTGTTGCTTTGATGCAAAATGTTTGAAAGACAGTTGTCATTTAAGGACAAAATTTCCATAACACATTACCCATATCTCTTCTTAATTGTCTTTATTGTATAATAATTATTGGTATATTTGTCCTGCCCTCCATTAGCTTATAAGCTCTTTGAGACTAGATCCTTTTAATTTTTTTAAATTAAAAAAAATTTGTGGGGCAATGAGGGTTAAGTGACTTGCCCAGGGTCATACAGCTAGGAAGTGTCAAGTGTCTGAGGCCGGATTTGAACTCAGGTCCTCCTGAATCCAGGGCCAGTGCTTTAACCATTGTGCCACCTAGCTCCCCCTGAGACTAGATCCTTTATCAAGTTTACTTTTTCCAGGCAACTTGCACATATAGGTGCTTAAAATGTTTGGTGAATTGAACAGTCATGACTTAGATGGTACTACTGCTTTGACTGAAATACCAGGCCTAAGATTTATACAGCTTCAGATAAAGAGAGATTTGCTCATTTACCTATTTTTATATAATACAGTTAAAAGAAACAAGATATTAGAGGAGGAAAAAAATTAAGAGATTGTTAGGATAAAGTCATCCTAGAGCACAAAACAAGCTCTTGATTGTTTCTTTTGAAGAAATGAAACAGGAAAAAATATCAGAAACAGAGGAAATGCAAATAAATCTTCTAGCTCAGACTTTGAGTTTATGTCATTTCACATTCTCTACAAGATTTTTTTGGTTTGTTTTTTGGCCAGGCAATGAGGGTTAAGTGACTTGCCCAGGGTCACATGGCTAGTAAGAGTCAAGTGTCTGAGGCTGGATTTGAACTTAGGTCCTCCTGGATCCAGGGCTGGTGCTTTATCCACTGCACCACCTAAGATTTTAAGACTATCAGATCATGTGGAATTTATTGTCAAAAAAAATATTTCATGACAAAAGGGCTGTCACTAAGTATATGAAGGTTAGAAAGAGAAATCTGGAACTCAGACACTTCTGTAAAAAGGCTTGTTTGGATCCAAAACTGTTCACTAATAAAATGAAACATGAAACTGCTAGAAATCCCAAATAGGTTGAGAGCTGAAAGTAGGAAGTCCAGGGCTATGTCATATTGAAACTCATTAAATGTGAGAACAACTGCCTTATAACCCTGGCATTTTTTTTTTTTTTAGTGAGGCAATTGGGGTTAAGTGACTTGCCCAGGTTCACACAGCTAGTAAGTGTTAAGTGTCTGAGGCCGGATTTGAACTCAGGTACTCCTGACTCCAGGGCCAGTGCTCTATCCACTGCGCCACCTAGCTGCCCCATAACCCTGGCATTTTTTCAGCAAATTTATCTAACAAGAAGCCCAAAAACTATTTGAAAGTTATGACTGATGAGGAGCTGGAAAATTTTCAAGTCATTTTAGTTGAAAATATGATTAAGCTATGCCACAGAGTTCCTCTAGAGAAGTCTATCCTTAAAAGTCTAAAAGTCATAAATCATACTAATTTCATCTGTTTTGTAGATAATATGACTAATATTCTAGGGAACTTAGATTCAAAGTCACTGTTCCATTTTGGTGACTATTTATATTTTCCTAAAAGGAAAAGTTTTTCTCTCATTAAAAAATAACATTTTCTTGGAACACTAATTCATTGTTGGTGGAGCTGTAAACTGATTCAACCATTCTGGAGAGCAATTTGGAATTATGCCCAAAGGGCGATAAAGCTGTGCATACCCTTTGACCCAGCAATACCACTTTTAGGTCTTTTTCCCAAAGAAATCATGGAAAGGGGAAAGGGACCCACATGTACAAAAATATTTATAGCTGCTCTTTATGTGGTGGCAAGGAATTGGAAGTTGAGGGGATGCCCATCAATTGGGGAATGGCTGGACAAGTTGTGGTATATGAATACAATGGAATACTATTGTGCTGTAAGAAATGATGAGTAGGAGGAGTTCAGAGAAACCTGGAGGGTCTTGCATGAGCTGATGATGAGTGAGATGAGCAGAACCAGAACACTGTACACAGTATCATCAACATTGAGTATTGATCTACTGTGATGGACTATATTCTTCCCACCAATGCAATGGTACAGAAGAGTTCCAGGGAACTCATGATAGAAGAGGATCTCCAAATCCAAGAAAAAAAAAAAAGTACTGTGGAGTATAGATGCTGAATGAACCATACTATCTCTTTTGTTTTTGGTGCTGTTGTTTTTTTTTTCTATTTTTGAGGTTTTTCATCATTGCTCTGATTTTTTTCTCTTATAACAGGACTAATGCAGAAATAGGATTAATGTTATTATGTGTATATCTATATCTATATCTATATATATGTATATGTATGTAGATATATAGATATAACCTATATCAGATTACCTGCTGTCAGGGGAGGGGGGAGGGAGGGAGAAAAATCTGAAATTGTAAAGCTTGTATAAACAAAAGTTTAGAACTATCTTTACATGTAATGGAAAAAATAAAATACCTTATATGTAAAAAAAATAATAATAAAGTATAGAATAAAACATATTTTTGTGTACAGCCAAAAAAAAATAACATTTTCCCAATGTGATTAATTTTCTGCTTCTGCTCATTAATTACCTTTCAACATAGATGTTTTTTCCTGTCCCAAGGGAGTAGAGGCTGCATAGAATATGGTAGCATGAAATCTGCACATCACTCACTGAAACAAAGAACAGCTGTCACTTGTTTGCATCAATGTTGGTGTCACCACCTGCACATCGAATGAAGTCCTTGAATGAATAAAAGTTGTTTTATATTGAGGGATTCAACTAAAAGCAAAAGGTATTTAATAGATATTTTACAGATCCTTTTCATTTTTTCACACATCAGTTACTAAAGTCACAAGAGAAGGCATTAGAGAAAGTCTGAGCTGAGATTTTGGCCACTTCAATTTAGGGCCAGGGTTACTTTATGGGGCCATGACTCTACATACTCTATATGTGGCAGCACTGATACGCTGAGAAGAGTTACATCTAATCTGAAGCCTTCTTAATTTGTAAAACCTTCATACTAGAGTGAGATGCCATATTGAAATTTCCTCTTTCTGAGGTTCTAACACAATGAGGCTATTAGTACAATGGAGCCTGAAAAATTAGCTTCCTAATTCACACAGAACAGCTATGTTACCTTCATCCTTCTCTATTTTCTTCATACATAGACAATTCTTCTTCATGTTCTACATACAACCCTTGTTAACCTAAATTTGTGATTCTTGAAAGTGAGTCAAATCTATGATTCACTTACTCTTATATTGATCACACAGTATTTCCAAAGGGGGAAATCTGATTTCTGATAGTGTATTTTTTAGAGATTGCATTTTTAAAAAATTATAAACAAACTTATTGTATCAATATACTGCTATATTTTTAAAATTACTGCTTGCCTCTAACAGTATGTCAATATAATTTCAACAAAGCTCATAAAAAATGAAAAATTAATTTATTCAGGGTACATGACCTATCTGAATTTTTTTTTTTTACCAAACAAAAAATTTTAGTTGTTCCGGGGTCAAGTAGATCTTAGATATCTACAACTAGTTGGTTAAAACACAGACATGATTTTCTTAGTAAAACTTTAAAAAATGGTTGCAACATAGTATCTACACATGGTAGCTTGTAAAAAATAATCAAGTAACACCTACCACATTTTTTCACCAGAGAGCTTTGTCTCAATAAAAAAAGCTAAAGTATCTAGACACTTTTGCAACTTTTCTTATATCTGGTTTTCAAAATGTTCATCAGGGATATAAACAGAAAAACCAGAGTTATGAACATCAGGCAACTAATTATATAAAGTTTTGGGGTGCTCATATCTCCTAGGCCCATAAAATAACTTTTGAAATTAAATAACTCGATACTTGGGAGAGACTATTTAAGGAATGACTAATATTTTGGACAAGAGAAAATGATCAGGAAGCTGTGGGATATGTTAAGTATTTTCTCTATTCTGTATACATTTTAATCTTTAAGTAAATTTTTATTTTTTAAAGATAGGAATTCTTCTTAATCGGATCTGAGTCTTTGGGGTCCTAGAGTGAATGAAAGGAACATTTGTTTCCTGTGGCCATATGTGAAGCTATAACTCTGCGAAGTCCTTTCAAATCAATGACAATTAAAAAAAAATTAACTTACAGAGTAAATCCACTCCAAACTGATGCTGAGCAACATGCTCATAGATGGAGGTCAATATAGGTAAAAGAGCCACTGTGGTATAATTGATATTTTGAGAGACACCTTTAATCTGTGTTCGGGAATGGGTGAACTTCCCAAGTTTTAAGTTTTCTGACGTCTTCTCCAAATCTTCTGCAGCATTTTCAAAGAATGCACGTAACCCAGCCTTTACAAGCTCTGATCCTGATTTCATTACTGTTCTGTAAATATAAAATGGTCATAATTAGAATTTTAATATGAACTTTTATTCAACTGTACACTGATAACTGGTGTTTCAAACGGTGGGTTGGAATGCGTTTTTGGCAGACATTTGATTTTCCAGTCCCCAGGATATGGTATATTGGGTTTGGTGAGAATAGTTAAATATTAAGAGTGATAACTATACCTTCAAATTAAGCAATTCAACTCAATATATATTTATTAACTGCTTACCTAGTCATAGCACAATGGCTAGGTGATAAGAATAAATGTTGAGATCTCCCCAAATGAACAGGATGAGCAGGAAATTAGCTTTGATTATATATTTACTAGCTTAAGGGAAAGTTATATTTATTTGCATGCTTCTATAAGCAAGGGCTTAAGAAAAGGCCTCCCTGAAACTCATCATGAAATACCCTAATTGTCATAGTAAGAGCCCTTTGGACTGACCAGCAAAAATATTAATCAGAAACTATAGAGTAGTATACACAGTAGGTATATACTGCATATAGTATATACAGTAGGTTTTTATGGAAAAAACTGGGAAAGTGATAACAATTTCAAGCAACCTTAAAATTCAGATTTTGATGAGGCTTTAGGGTTTTGATGTATTGGATTATTAGAAGAAAAAATGTGACAAACTAGATTTTTAAAAAGACAATCTCTTGCCTGGCTACACGAGGAAAAAGGCATAAGAATGTCAGAAATGGTTTGAGGCCATAACGACTAATTAAAGCATTCCGAAGTCTTTTCACTCAATGATTTGATGTGTCCTCTGTCACTTCCCTTCCTTAGACTTCCCCAGGTAGGCAGTGGCATCTCTTTTGCTCCATAGGTAGTAAATGAAATGAGAAGGGCAGAAAAGCAATCTTTAATAAGCTGTAAAGGAAAAATTGGGCAAATTTACCTTGTGTCAAGTGTCTGAGCTAGGATGTGTAGGCAGCTCACCATTGTAGTGGAATCACTTCCTAGAATGAAAATGTAAAGGGTCACCTGTGACTTTATAGATTGTTCTGCTTTTCTTTAAAATGCAATTTGCTGTAATCAAGGTCTGCACACTGTAAATCTGTTGTAATTAAGCACCAATACATACAATTCTGTGGCTCTGCTTTAAAATGATGTATTTATTCTATTAGTCTCAGTCTCCATTCCTATGATTGGTGTTAGAAGCAAATCTGAAAACATTCATTGATGTGGAAAACAGGAGTTGTTAAGGGGACAAAAATAATTTATCCATGCTTTAGACTTATGATAAATATGTGTGACATTTCAGTTCAAAGCCTCAGGTTTATTTAACAAAGCCACCAAATAGAGGGGAAAAATGCATGTTTAGGATAATTATAGGGACAAGGGCAGGGTCATCTTGATCAATACTTGACTGAACTTACCAAAGAGGGAAATCCTATGTCTAACAAGAGCAGCAAGTTTGCAGAATAGGCTAAAGCAGAGAAGAATGCAAAAGAGTAGGAAAGGTAGAGAGATTAAACAATTGTTCATAATTCAACATTCAACAATAGAGAGAGAACAGAGTGAAGAGAAGGAGTTCTGTGGCTCCCTCAAAGGATACTCTGTATCATATACAGAAAGACATTTTCTTTCTATCCTGTAATGGCTATTTAAAGGATAATTCGAACCTTATTGAAAATAATATATCTAGGCAATGTGGGGATTTGTTTTCTTGAGTACATGTATTTTAAACAAGTTTTGTTTTTAAATGCTTTCTCAGTGGAGAAGAAGGGGGTGGGAGAGAGAGAATACAGAAATGAATTTTTTTTAAAAAGAAAGTAACATATAGATGACAATTGCTGTATCTTGAAGCATTTTAAATCACATCTTGCTACAGTGTGTTTCTTATAACATATTCAAATGTAATGGTATATTATGGTCCTTGAATAAGTTAAAAGAGTTTAAGGAGTAATAGATGGGAAATCATTTTAAATTTTGCATATTGGTACTGTGAAGTTGGGAGAGGGTGTGGGAATTTAATGAAATACAAGGGGAGTAATGATTAAAGGAGTAAGGACAAGTCACTTCTTGTTTCTGAACCAGTTCTCTCATCTGTAAATTGGGGCTAATAATATTTGCACTACTTATTTTATGAAGTTGTGAAAGAAAACACATTTTAAATGAAAAATATTATGTTAGAAGGCTTTATGGTGTTATGAAAAGAGTGCTGGACTTGGAGTTAGGAAGATCTGGATTGTATTTCCACCTTTGAAATAGCAGCATGATCCTGGGCAAGTCACTTAACCTTTCTAAGCCTCAGTTTGTTTATCTGTAAAATGGGGATAATAGCATCTCCTTTGCAAGAGTTGTTGTAAGGATCAAATGAGATCATATGCATACATATATGTTATGTATCACTCCACAAAATAAACCATTATAAAGGTAGGTCATACATGAGAATTATTATTCAAAGATGGGGAAGTTTTGTGCGACAGAACAAGATTTAAAATAAATTACTTTCTGGCTTTGTGATGCTCATTAAATTACTGGCAGACTGCATGGCCATGCTCATGGTGTCTTCCCTCTCTCCTTGGGATGACTGCTATTCCTCCCAAGAAAGATCTCTATGAAGGAAGGACAGTTATTTATTGCTTTTGCTTTCTCAGTACATTTATCTCATCTCTATTTGCTGAAATTGTACCCACCCTTCAAGGCCCTGATTAAATGTTATCTCCTACATAAAGCCTTCCCTGATTTTCCAGTTGGAAAAATAACTTCCCATCTTCATAAAAGTGATAATGAAAACACTGATAATAGCTCACATGTATATGGTACTTTATGATGTACAAAATAGTACCTTATGACAATTATTTTATTTGCCTCACAATAATATCATGAGATATTTAAGGCAAGTATCATTATTCCCTTTTATAGATGAGGAAACTGAGGCTCCAACACATAAAAGTACGTGCCTAAAGACATATAGCTAGGAATAGCCAAACAGAGAATTGAAAACAAATCTGCCAACTCCAAATTCATTTATCTTTCTACTATATGGACTATCTCAACTTAAGTAGCATTTTGTTTGTACTTCTTTTGTGTACTTAATACATTCTATTTTGTCTCACAGTTATTTGTGCATATGGTTTATCTCTCTTAGTAGACTGTGAGTTCTTTGCAGAGACTGCCTTATTTAGAATTGCATCTCTTAAAATTGGTGCATAAGACATGTTTGTTGGATGAAGATGTGTGAACAATGAGGGTTGTTGGAGACCTAACATTTTTTTTTTTAGTTTAGAAGATTTAAAATTTATTCCGTCTCATTTACTAGCTTCGAATATTTAATGGAAAATTCCGCCCAGAACATCTCATCTTAAGTCATTTATTCTAGCCATGAAAATAAGTAACAGCTATAAACCTAAAAGTATTAAGAATAAATCAAAATAAATCAGGTATTATATCAATTAGAAAATAAATATTCTCTGCTTCTTTCTCCTTTGTATTTGGTTTTTGAGAGAAACTGTCTGAAGAGAATTCTTGATGATTAAAGCAACAGTCTTGGTTGTAGGGGTGGGGTGGTTGGTTGGTCAAAAGACCTGACTATAGGGGGCAACTAGGTGGCGCAATGGATAAAGCACTGGCCCTGGATTCAGGAGTACCTGAGTTCAAATTCGGCCTCGGACACTTGACACTAGCTGTGTGACCCCGGGCAAGTCACTTAACCCCCATTGCCCTGCAAAAAAAAAAAAAAAAAAAAAAAAAAAAGACCTGACTATAGAGTTCTTGTTCTCCACAAACTAATAGTGGCATTTTAAGTATAATAAGCTCTGGTTTCCTCCTCTATAAAGTAGCTTACAGGTTTTGTTTTTTTTTGGTCTGGACCTGTTATTTCCTTGTTGTAGGGAACTCTACAAAGAAGAAACTATCTACTGATGCCTATCAGCAACTCTTCATTAACTTATAGTTTTAGAGAGCTGCATGAGGCACCAAGAAGTTAAGTGACTTGTCCAGACATTTTGTATCTGAAATATGACTTGTACTTCCTAGTACTGAAAGCTCAGGTCTCCATTTACCACTGCAGGCTGCCTTTGAGGATACAGGTCATAGGAGTCTGAATTGTGCAAAAACTAAATTTCAAAATACAATAATAGTATTTAAAGATAATTCTTACAAGAATAATGTTTTGGGGCCACAGATGGCTGAGTTGCCTGGCTCTAATGCTTTCGTGGCATCCTAAGGGTTGTAAGCATTCTCTCTCTCTCTCTCTCTCTCTCTCTTTTTTTTTTTGCACGGGGCAGTGAGGGTTAAGTGACTTGCCAAGGGTCACACAGCTAGTAAGTGTCAAGGGTCTGAGGCCGGTTTTGAACTCAGGTCCTCCTGAATTCAAGGCTGGTGCTTTATCCACTGTACCAGCTAGCTGCCCCATAAGCATTCTCAATGAAGAGGCAAAGCTTGGACCTAAAACTCTGAAGTCTTTTCCTATTTATGTGGAGAATGATTTAAACAGGACTGTTGCTGTAAGCCTTGAGTTGCCAGGCTCCAGAGTCTCTCCATTTTACTGTTTACTCGTGGTTAATTTCATAATACTTAAAGTTTTGAAGATCACAATTTAAAAGAATTCCTGGTTGTTTTTCCAACTTCAAAAGTAAACTGAAGAATGAATGGGAACCAAGAGAAACATTTAGGAACTACTAGCCTAAAGAGCAGAAAGAAGCATGAGGTGAGAATAACAAGTGTTTGCAAATATGGATTTATTCAATATATGCATTTCGATATCCCATTTGGGTAATCAGTAGGAGAAAAACAAGTGTGTTTTAATGGAAAAAGTGCTAGAGGAGCCAGGAGATACCTGAGTTCAAATCTACCTCAGATATTGCACGACAATGGGCAAGTTGTTCAACCTCCTCCAACTTTAGTTTCCTTACCCGTAAAAATGAGGATAATGCCTATATTAATCACCTTCTAAAGTTGTTGTGATACTTAAAGGAGATAATGTATGTATGACAATTTCCAGTAAAGTCCTACTCTGATGTCTCAATATAGGGGATGTGAACCTGGGTTCTCAAAGGCTATGGTAGCAGAGCACAAGCTGGGGTACGATGGAGAAAGGGGAAGCTAGAAAGGCTTTGAACATAGGGTGATGTATGCTTTGTCTTTTTTTTTATGTCTAGTTTAGTTAGGTTTGGGAAACCCAGGAGGTTGGCAATTATCTTTATTTGTATATAAATTTATATTTTAACTACATATATGTATATATTTTGATATGTACTTGTTTCCATTAGAATGCAAACTCACTTCAAAGAAGGATTATTTCATGCTTTGTATGTGATTTCCAGTATCTAGGACAGCACTCGATGTATAGCAGGCATTTAATAAATACTTGTTGATTCATTGAAGACTGTTTACTAAGAATGGAAAGTTTGAGATATGTATGAGGGAGTACCTACATGGATGAAATCACAATTTTTTTGATGTACTGAAATAATAGACTTGAGGTAGAATTTCAGTAAAGGGGAAAATGGCGGCTCTCTGAAAAATCTATTTCCTTGAATTAAAAAAATAATTAAAAGATGAGATATTTTAGGAATAAGAAAACTCTATAAATGTACACAACTGCTCTTTTTTGGATTTATGTAACTATTTCACTTTCTAATTTCTACTTTATCCCTTATATTTTCAATATTTAATGAAATTTAGACTCCTTAAGATGTTTAGCAAATTTGAAAAGTATTCATAGATTTTAAGATTCTCTTGCTTTAGATTAGGATATTCTCCTCCCCTACCTGTTATTGAACTTAAATAATTATTTTTGTAAAGCTCTTTTCCCTCTACATGATTAATGGTGCTTGATGGCCTTGTGGCCTGAGTACTCTACACTCAGTACATATTCATAAGTGCTTTGGGTGGATTCATGTGCTACTATATTAGAGGCTTTGTTGCTGAAAAGCCCAGGTTTTACTTTCTCCTATACCATACAAATGTAGAAAAATGTAGTAGATGGCTGAATTTGCCTATTAGATTTGTGCCATCTCATTTCTTTGTTAGCCACCAATCAGGTGTGTACACTGAGACCTAATATCAAAATATAGCTTTGAGGAACATTTTTCTTCCTATCAGAGGCTTAAATCAGCTTAGGTCTTCTTGGCTCTCAGATGAAATATCTTGACTGTGGGAAATAGAATGAGACTGATTACTCCAAAGAGTAAGGGATGATTTTTCCTTTTCGCTTTTAAAGACATCGTACGAATGGGATTAATAAAAATGCACTTGCCTATGGAAACCTAGTCTTTCTCAAAACTAGATTCCCCCTTTGCAAGTCTGAAAATGCTACAATTTACAAAAGTTACAAAGTAATCTCAGGCTTTTGCTAAATATTATTTGAAGAAGACTGATGAGTACATAAAACTAATCCCTTTTGCTTCTGTGCATTTCTTCCTTTCCTTTTTTTTTTTTTAAGTGAGGCAATTGGGGTTAAGTGACTTGCCCAGGGTCACACAGCTAGTAAGTGTTAAGTGTCTGAGGCCAGATTTGAACTCAGGTACTCCTGAATCCAGGGCCAGTGCTCTATTTACTGCACCACCTAGCTGCCCCCTGTGCATTTCTTTTTAATAGCCAACAGAATACATTAACATATGCCTTTTTCGAAAAAAGAAGGAAGACAAGACCAAAAGTGCAGTTTAGCAACAAACTATCAAATCAGCAATCTATTCTTAAATTCTCTAAAGGATTTACTCTTCAGTTTTTAAGAAACTGAGTCTTAAAATAAAACACACATACATGAGCATGGTGAACTTTCCCTTACACACTGACTCACCTGGCCACCATTTCTTTCTCTTTATTAGAGGCATACCCACTGCTACTGAGTGGCTTTAGTGGGGATGAAAGGAAGTAGAGGCAGTGATTGGTGAAGTACTGGTCAACCAAGGGAAGGAGAACCTGGAAAATCAGTTACAGGTTAACTTCTGGGAGTGAGCAATCACTATTTTCACTTTATTTTTAAAAGTAATTTGTTCTTCAACTCAATTTAAGGGGAGGCTCCTTTAGAGCACTCTATGAGTTGCATTTCTAGGAAGCTTCTGAGATGACACTTAGAAGACGCACTGTTGAGTCCAGGTGCTCACTCATCTATCCATGCAGAGCTCGAAGATATTTCAGAATCCTACTCTCAGAGTTGGTCCTTTGAGGCCATCTAGTCCAGCCTTTAACTGAATTCTTCCTATACATTAATAACAAGTCGTCATCCTGTCTAGGGCCACAATAGATCCTTATAATTACACTGAATTCACTTTTGTTTTATTGTTTCTTCCATTTATACTACTGTCATATATACTTTTGTCTGGTTCTCGTGAATTCATTCTGCAACAATTCTAGTCTTCTGGTTTCTCTGAATTCCTTATATTTGTAATTTTTTGTGGTATAATAATATTGTTACATCCATGCACCACCATTTGTTTAGCCATTCCTTTACTGATGAATACCCACTTTGTTATCATGAAAAAAGCTGTTATTAACATTTTGGTTTCTCTGCCTTAGGTCTCATCTCTCTTAAATCCATCTTCTAAATCACAGGTCTAACAATATCATTCCATTTCTTTCATTAAGCTTTGGTAGAACCCGATATAAATTCCTCTGTTTGACATTTAAAATCTTTACATTCTGCATTCCCAGGCTTATTTCACATCACTGTCTTCATGCATTCTGCATTCCAGGGTAAATTGGCTTTTTGCTGCTCCTCACACACAATACTCCATATCTTGTCTCCTTATCTTTGTAAAGAATGATCTGCCATGTCTGAAATATACTCTCTTCCTCACCTCTGCTTCTTAGTATCACTGTTTCCTTCAAATTTCATCTCATATAACATATGAGGCTCTTCCTGACTATTCTTTCAACTCCTAGTATCTTTCCAGAATTCTCCCCCCAGAAATTACCATGTATTTATTTGTTATATACTTGTTTATGTATATCTTTTCTCCTCCATTGAAGTTAAACTTATTAAAAGTTCTCTCATTTTTGTCTTTGCCTTGAACATAGTAGCCCCTTAGTAAATGCTTCTTGGTTGAATGAATGTCAGCGTCTGGAACACAGTAGGCACTTAATAAAAGTTTTGTGACTAACTGATTGGCATATTTTCAACCGTTCTTTCTGAATTTCTTGGGGTATATACTTAACAGAGGGATCTTACTGTCAAAAGGCATGGATTATAGTCATGTTTTTGCAACATTCCAATCAGTTTTCCAGAATTCAGGAGTAAAACAATTCACACCTTCAATAACACCGTATTAGCTTGCCTGTCATTGTGTAGGTCCATCAGCACTGACTATTTTTGTCTTTTATCTTTGGTAATTTTCTGGGTATGAGGTAGAACCTTAATGTTGTTTTACTTTACATTTCTAATATGATTATCATTACTGATTTGGTATAATTCTTCATATATTAATAATATACAATTCTTCTTTTGAAAATTAGTTGTTCCTTTTTTTTGATCACTTATCTATTAGGAAATAGCTGATGGTCCTATATGACTATCCGGTTTTTATCAGAGATATCTAAAAGATATTTTCCCTCAGTCTAGATTCCCTTTTTAGCCTAGCTGAACTGATTTTGATTATGCAAAAGGCTTTCAATTTCATATAATCAAAATTTTCTTTCATCTTTTGTGTTTTCTTCTATTCATTGTTTGATTAAGAATTCTTCCCTTAGTCAGTTGTGATAGGTACTTTAATATATTTTCGTCTAATTTTTTTATAATGTAACTTTTTATGTGTAGGCTTAGAATCCAATTGGAACTTACTGTGGCATATGATGTAAGACTGATTTAGACCTATTTTTGACAAACTTTTCCAGTTTTCCCAGGAGTCCTTGTTGAAGGAGTCCATTCCTCAGTAGTTTATGTTATTGGGTTTATAGGATACTAGGATAATGGGTTCAATTTCAGAAAGGGACTTTTCTTATTTATCCTAAATTGATTTCCTATTTTACTCCTGACAAAAGCTGCTTCAAATCTCTTCTTTTCTCAAGTCTCCCATTTTGCCCCCGTAACTGAGACCCAGCTTCTTACTTTACTGAAGCCAATTCTCTCCTTTTTAAATCTCAAAGCCCCTTAATATCATCCTTTATTCTCTAGTCTTTCCCTCAGTTCCTGACCAATGAGGCAGCCCTTCTCCCTTCTATCAAATACTCTATATATTACATTGATCTCATACCTTCTCATCTTTGGTAGCAGATTACAACCTCGGTTCCCCCCTCTCTCAAATCTTTAATCTTTCCCTATCCACTGGTTCCTTCCTTACTTCCTTTAAATATGCCCAAGTCTCCCCAATCCTTAAAAAACTTCCCTAGAGCCTACTAGTCCCTCAAGCTTTCATCCTATAGTATTTGCTCCTTTTCTCTGCAAACTTAAAAAAAAAACCAATAAGCTATCTGCACTTGGTTCCTCCACTTCCTTTCTTCTTACTCTTTGCAATCCAGATTCTGACCTTATTACTTGATAGAAACATGTATTTCTAAAGTTAATAATCCTTTATTCCTTTGGCTATTTTCTTTTAAAATCATTATTTTATTTTCTCACTTACATGTAAAAACAATTTTCAACATTTAAAAAAAATTTTGAGTTGAGTTCCCTCCCTCCTTCCTCCCCCTCCTTGAAAAGGCAAGCAATTTGATATAAATTATGCATGTGAAGTTATGTAAAACATATTCCCATATTAGCCATGTAGCAAAAGAAAACGCAGACCGACCCACTCCACCCCTCCCCACCAAGAAAAATAAAGTAAAAAAAGTATGCTTCAATCTGTGTTCAGACTCCATCCATTCTTTCTCTGGAGATGAATAGCATTTTTCATCGTAAGTCCTTGAGAATTGTCTTAGATTAATGTATTTCTGAGAATAGCTAAATCATTCACAGTTGACTGTCACACAATATCACTATTACTGTGTACACGGTTCTGGTTCTGCTCACTTCATTTTGCATCAGTTCATATAAGTCTTCTCAGGTTTTTCTGAAACCATCCTGCTTGTCATTTCTTATAGCACAACAGTATTCCATCATAGTCATATACCACAACTTGTTCAGCTATTCTCCAATTGATAGGCATCCCTTCAGTTTCCAACTCTTTGCTCCCACAAAAAGCTGCTATAAATATTTTTATTCATATAGATACTTTTACTTTTTCTTTGTTCTCTTTGGGATATAGATCTAGTAGTGGTACTGTTGGGACAAAGGTATCTACAGTTTTAGAGTTAGAGCCCTTTGGGCATCATTCTAAATTGGTTCCAAAGTGGTTGGATCAATTCATAATCCCACCAGTGCATCAGTATCCCAATTTTCCCACATCACCTCTAACATTTGTCATTTTCCTTTTATTTCTTATTAGCCAATATGACAGGTGTGAGGTGGTACCTCAGAGTTGTTTTAATTTGCATTTCTCTAATCAATAGTAGGCAACTATGTGGCACAGTGGATACAGCATCAGGCCTGGAGTCAGGAAGACTAAGTTCAAAACCGGCCTTAGATACCTGCTAACTGCTTGACCCTGGGACAAGTCATTTAAATCCTGTTTACCTCAATTTCCTCATCTGTAAAATGAGCTGCAGAAGGAAATGGCAAACTATTTTAGTATTATTACCAAGAAAACCCTAAAAAGGGTCATGAAGAGTCAGACACGACTGACATGACTAAACAACAAAAAAATCAATGGTAATTTAGAAGATTTTTAATATGACTATAGATAGCTTTGATTTCTTTGTCTGAAAACTATCCGTTTATATCCTTTAACCATTTATCAATTGAGGAATGATTCATGTTCTTATAAATTTGACTCAGTTCTCTATTTGTTTGAGAAATGAGGTGCTTATCTGATACTTGCTGTAATTCCCCTCCCCCCCCCCAGTTTCCTGCTTTCCTTTTAATTATGGCTGCACTGGTTTTATTTATGCAAACCCTTTTTAATCTAATATAATCAAAATTATCCATTTTACATCCCATGATGATCTCTATCTATTGTTTGGTCATAAATTCTTCCTTCTTCCATAGCTATGACAGGTAAAATATTCCATGCTCCTCTATATGTTTAAATCATGTGCCCATTTTGATCTTATTTTGATATATAGTGTAAGATATTGGTTATACCCAGTTTCTGTCAAACTGCTTTACAGTTTTCCCAACAGTTTTTACCAAATAGTAAATTTTTGTCCCCAAAGTTTGGATCTTTGAATTTTTAAGACACTCAATTGCTATGGTCATTTACTCCTAATTGATTCCACTGATCTACCATTCTATTTCTCAGCCAGTACCAGATTATTTTGATGATTACCACTTTTTTATATAATTTGCAATCTAGAACTGCTAGATGGTCTTCCTTCACATTTTCTAGGTCTTTTAAACATAAAAATCTGTTGTCTAATCATTTCTCCCCCATTTTGGGCTTGTGTAGTTTATCTTTCAAATACAGATGTTGGAGTTTCCATTTATTCTCACTAAATTTCATCTTATAATTGGCCCACAGTTAGCCTGTTGAGATTTTTTTTTTTTGTGAGGCAATTAGGGTTAAGTGACTTTCCCAGGGTCACACAGCTAGTAGGTGTCAAGTGTCTGAGGCCAGATTTGAACTCAGGTCCTCCTGACTCCAGGGCCAGTGCTCTATCCACTGTACCACCTAGCTGCCCCTGCCTGTTGAGATTTTAAAGGCACAAGATTCTTCCATCTATGAACTTTTCTAGTTTTTTGCCACCTGTAAATTTGATAAGTATGCCATCTGCATATTTATCCCAGTAAATTATAAAAATATTCACCATGACAGGGACAAGAGTACAATCCCATTGTTCCCTGCTACTGAAAGAATTAACCCTGGTTAACAGGCTCTGGTGGACCTTAGGACTTTAGGATTTTCAAGTCTGACACCCTTCAGTCATTTCTAAATCCACTTCCTGTACTAGCATTTTGTCCAGATCTCTCCATGCTAGTCATAAGGATGTCAAATATACTCAGTTTATAGGTGTTCCTCTTATATACTGGTCTAGTAAACTTGTCAACAAAGGGAATGAGGACACTCACCACAACCAGAATGTATATGAACAGACGGCTACAGGATGAGGAAACATGCATATGGAAGGGGAAATACTTTATTATACAAAAGTTAGCTATACTCCTAGTTAGCTCTTTGAGGGAGGCAGATAGGAGGAAGAGAAATGGCACCTATGGTTTTGTAAAGGTACCATTATTTACTAATTTAGCTGGCAATTCTTAATGGCCAAATTATCCCAATGCCAATAAATTGTCAATAATTGGTGGTACACTGGAAAGAGTTAGAAGTGATTTACAATCAGAGGGTCTGCCTTGACATCTACCTACTTTACCTGTGATCTTATGAGGGTCACAACCCCTTGACATCTGTTTTTTCATCTGTTGGATCAGATGATCTCTGAATCTAGCTCTGATCCAGTGATATTTATTATAATGTTAGAAATGGAGAACAATTATTAATTTTATGGATGCAGGATGTTACTTACTTTGGCAAAGAATTTAATCTCTTGGTCATGGGGAGACTTTTCTGTTTTCCCACTGCTGACAATGGCTTCTACAAAGACATAATTGATACACACGTGAGGCAGCATAAGACACAGATGTAGCATTAAAGAAAAACTACCTTGTTTGAAGGCCTTTTATGAGAAAATCTGCAGTCCACAAAAAACTTTGTTTTGCAAATATATTTATTAACCACTATATATCTATTCTATATCTGTATATCAATAACAGTTTATATTAAAATATCTGAAAGTTTTAGTGTCATTCAAGCTTAGCAAGAATTAGCAGTATGATATGTCATGGCAAATAGAAAAGCTAACAGAATTATTGTTGTGATCTTAGTACTCTTAACTGTCATTACCGTTATCTCTCTTTGTCAAGCAAGAAAATAGGCACAGAGAGTTTCATTTTATCCCTGCTTGGTCATACAGCAGCAAATGTAAAAGAGATAAACTTAGAATGAGTGGTAACAAATGAGTCAGACCTAGCAGTGGAATCAATGTTTGAAGTACCATTCTAGTAGAGAAAAAATAAAACAACACAAAAGATTTTCCCTACAACAAATTGTCAAATGTCTAAATAACTGGAAAATTGTAACACAAAACTACCATTATTTAAATAGTACAAAAAGAAATAGCAGCACTTTTGCCAGTGTTTCAGGATGAAACTTACCCAAATGGGCAATAAACTCTTGAGCAGAGTCAACGTATTTTAGAATCTTCTTTAGAAATTTATAGGCAAACCTCTTTTCCATTGAGGAAGCATCCAATTCCATATCCTTCAGATCTCTAGTTGGGAAATGGGGCAAAAACATTAGAACGTAACAGAGATATTATGATACAAGTGAAAAGCAATATTGTTTTTGTCAAAATTATTTCCTTAAAGGAAGATGATTCTTCTGAAATATTAACTTAATATTGATTCATCAGTGGCCAAAAACCATTTATTACATATCAGTCACTGGACTAGACAATAGGAACAGGATACAAAGATAAAACTAAACAGTCTCTACCCTTAAGGAGATCCCATTCTATTGGGGAAATATATATACATAAATAGTACACATATAAATATGTGTGCATATACACATTTAATATATGCACATATATTTAGATACATATACATACATGTGTTTAGATATACATATACAACACATACATATATGTATACACACATATATGAAGTAATTTTAAAGGAAGGCACTAACATCAGGAGAGATGAAGAAAGGCCTCATAGAGGATGTGGCATTTGACCTCAGATTTAAAGAAGTCTAGGATCCTACAGGGCAGTTGTGAGGAGAAAATAAATGGAGACTCTTGTAAAGGTTGGCTGGAACCAGATTGTTAGAAAAAGCAGAGGTAGAAGAAAGCTTAGAAATTATGTTTCTTCACCAGTACGAAAGAGAATCAAAAACATTACATTTATTATTTTTTTTAATCCATAGAAAAGTACATGCCTACCCTTGAATAATCTTTTTAAAAGTTTTTTATTGGTATCATTTGATTTTTTAAAATTTATTTTATATATTAAAAATTTTTAAATTTTAATTGTGATATATAATTATATTTTCTGCATATATCAAACATAGATACAATATACACAAAACATGACATAATGTAAATTTTCTACATTACATTTAGATATACCTAGATATATTCTAATATATAACTTAATATTTTAATTCCTTAAATAATTTTTTTATAAATAACAAATACATATCAATTTATATAAATAATTTATATGACAAATTTGTTTAAATATAATTACTATATAAATACCTAAAAAACTCATAAATGCACAAAATATATGTGTGTGTATAAACACATACATACTTCCTGTACCCTTCCCAGCACACCCTCCTCCATTTTTCCAGATTAACCATTTTTATTTATATTTTTCTATTCTAATCTCTATCCCTCCCTTTCCCCCTCCCTTTAACCCTCCCCAAGGTGGTAAATAATCCAGTACGGGTTAAACATATATGATCATAGAAAAATCATAATATTTGTCACTTAATGAAATAATGTGAAAAATAGCATGCCCCAATGTTCCATCAGTATCAGTTATTTTCCTGGAGGTGGATAGTATACTTCATCAATATTCCTTTGGGATTGATTTGGATCATTGCATTGATGATAATAGTCAAGTCATTCACAGTTCTTCATCAAACAATATTTCTGTCTCTGTGTAGAATATTCTCTCGGTTCTGCTCACTTCCCAATACATTATTTCATACATGTCTTTCCAAGCAAGCTTTTAAAAATTTTTTAAATTTTTTCAAATAATTTATATAATAGTGGGATTAATTGTTCTTTAAAAGTTTTGTAGAAATTCACTTGTGAATCCATCTGGTCCTATAGATTTTTCAACTCATTCAACTTCTTCAAAAACCCAGATGCTATACCACTTGGCGTATACATGTTAATTATTGATATGATTTCATCGTCCATGGTACCCCTCAGAAAAATATAGCTTACCTCCCCATCTCCCCCAACTAGATCTATTTTTGCCTCTGTTCTTTCTGAAATCATAATTGCTACCCCTGTTTTTCTTGCTTCAGCCGAAGTATAATAGATCCCACCCGAACTCTACATTCACCCTGCATGTATCACTCTGCCTTAAATGTGTTCAGATTTATACTTATGATGACTGTCTATATCTCTCCATGCTATTTTTCATCTGCTCATCCTTCCCATTCTGACCCTACCCTCTCTTTTCCCACAACCGCCTTCCCCAATATCCCCTCCCCCATATCAGTTGCCCCTTCCCCCTCCATTATCACTGTCCCGATCTGAACTTCCCTATAGGGACAGATTTCTATATTAAACTGAGTGTATTTGTTGTTCCCTCTTTGTGCCAACTTTGATGAGAGTAAGGTTTAAACTTTGCCCAAATCCGTTATCTTCCCCTCCGTTATGATAATTCATTCATTTATTCATCTATTTATTTACTTGTTAATTCATTTATTTATTTGTTTGTTTTGTTTTTGTGCCTCTTTGTGTATGTGTGTGTATTCACCCCATTCAGTTTTTCCCTTCCTACTTCTTCTATGCAATTTCTTTTTAGCCCTTTATTTAATTTTCTTTGGTGTTATATCATCAATGTCACCTTATGATCACACCCTCTGTCTACATATACTCTTTGTAATCATTATTATATTACATTTTTTAGACTTACAAATATTATCATACCTTAAATATTACCTTGACTACAAGCTCTTTATATACTACTAATTGCATTAAAATTACTTTTACAATAAAGTTATTGAGAATTACAAATATTATTTTATCATATTGAACTAGAAATAGTGTAACCTTATTAAATGTCTTACAGTTTTTCTTTCTTGTTTCTTTTTTACTTTTTCATGTTTCACTTGTACCATATGCTTATGTTTTACTTGAACCTTGTATTTGGAAGTCAAATTTCTCATTCAACTCTGACTTTTAATCAAAAATGCTTTAAATTCCCCTATTTCATTAAATATCCATTTCCCCCCCTGAAAGATTACATTCAATTTTGCTCGGTATGTAATTCTCGGTTGTAAACCTAACTTCTTTGCCTTCTGGTATATTATATTCCAAGCCCTGTGATTCTTTTTTTTTTTTCTTTTTAGTGAGGCAATCGGGGTTAAGTGACTTGCCCAAGGTCACACAGCTAGTAAGTGTTAAGTGTCTGAGGCCAGATTTGAACTCAGGTCCTCCTGACTCCAGGGCCGGTGCTCTATCCACTGCGCCACCTAGCTGCCCCACTGTGATTCTTTAATGTGGGAGCTGCCAAATCCTGTGTAATTTTGACCATAGCTCCACAGTATATGAATTGTTTCTTTTTTGGTTGCTTACAATACCTTTTCTTTGATCTCTGAGATTTGAAATTTGGCTATGATGTTCCTGGGAGTTTTCATTTTGGGATCTCTTTCAGGTGGTGATCCATGGATTCTTTCAATATATATTTTGCCATCTTGTTCTAATATTTCAGGGTAATTTTCCTTGATAATTTATTGAAACATATTGTCCAGGATTTTTTTTTTTGGTCATATCTTTCAGGTATTCCAATAATTCTTATATTATCTTTCCTGGATCTATTCTCTAGGTCAGTTGTTTTTTCAATGAGAAATCTTACATTTTCT
The DNA here is from genome assembly GCF_019393635.1 of Dromiciops gliroides. Lineage (NCBI taxonomy): Eukaryota > Metazoa > Chordata > Mammalia > Microbiotheria > Microbiotheriidae > Dromiciops > Dromiciops gliroides. Next base: position 182,148,195 of record NC_057862.1, read on the forward strand.
TCTTTTTTTTGCTTTTCTGATTTTGTGTTACTGCATCTTGGTATCTTATAGAGTCACTAGTTTCCATCTGTTCAATTTTAATTTTTAAAGAATAATTTTCTTCATTTACTTTTTGTAATTCCTTTTCCATTTGGCCAAATTTGTTCCTTAGGGAATTATTTTCCTCAGTAATTTTTTATATTATTATTTTGTAATTCTTTTTCATGGTTCTGCTGCATCACTTCTAATCTTTCCTCAACCTCTCTAATTCAATTTTCAAAGTCCTTTTTAAGCTCTTCCAGGATTTTATTTTGGGCCTGAGACCAATTTGTACTTCTCTTTGAAGGTTCACCTGTAGTCATTTTATTACAGTCCGCTTCTATATTTGTGTCTTGAGATTTCCTTTTATTGAAGTAGCTTTCAATAGTCAAACTTTTTTCATTGTTGTTTTATTCATTTTGTGTTAGTCAGGCCCCGGGGAGTGATCTCTTTGATTTTCAGGCCCTGTGGTGGCAACTTGCAGCTGGGTTGTTAAGGTAATCTGTTACTCTGTTAATAAGCCCTTGAATAGTAATTTTGTTGCAATCTGCTAAATTCCTGGGGCTGGTTTTGATCTGGAAATATGTCTCTTCTGGGAGGTCACAGGGGTGAGAATCTGTTGCTGAACTAGCTGGGCAGGGCTTCACTACCGTTCAGCAGGCTCAGAGGTCTGTTGTAGGCTTCTGCTCTGAGCCCAGAAGTTGTTTCTGTTGCTGCTGCTCTTGGACCTCACTTCTCTCCCACCCAGGTAAGACAGACCTTTCCTGCTGGGCTGGTAGATTGTGTTTCCCAAGGAACAGAGGCAGTTTTATGTCAGTTTAGAGGGGAAATCTGGGAGAGCTGCTTCCTCACTTGGCCATCTTGGTTTGGAATTCCTATCATTTGCTTTTATGGTATTTAATTCTGTACTCTCCCTTCTTCCAAAAACACTTCTTAATTACAAAGAATTAAAAAAGAAAAAGAGGGGAAAATCAGCAAAACCAATCAATAAATTGAAAAAAAAAGATATTATATGCAATGTTCCATGACCAAGGACCTCCCCATCTATGTAAGGGAGAAGAGGAGGTGCACTATTTTATGGTTGTTTTTCTTCCTATTTACAATGATGTAGTTCTTGAGTATATTTTTTCTGGTTCTATTTACATCATACTGACTCAGTTCATTTAACTCTATGTTTCTTTGTAATATTCTATTACATTCATATATCACAATCTGTGTGGCTGTTTCCTAATCTGTGTTATTTACTTTTTTCCATTTCTTTGCTGAAACCAGAATTGTAGCTATAAAAATTTTTCTATATATGGAGCCTGTTTGATATTTTTTTGGGGGGCAGGGCAATGAGTGTTAAGTGACTTGCCCAGGGTCACACAGCTAGTAAGTGTTTTGTCTGAGGCTGGATTTGAACTGAGGTCCTCCTGAATCCGGGGCCAGTGCTCTATCCACTGTGCCACCTAGCTGCCCCAGCCTGTTTGATATTAATGACTTCTTTGGGTTATACCTGGTAGTGAGGTCTCTGGGTCAAAGGTTATGGTCATTTTAGCCATATTATTTGCAAAATTCTAATTGTTTTCCACAATGGTTAATCTAATCTGTAAACAGAGCAAAAGAAATACTACCATAAATCTAAATATTTCTATCAATCCCATTGTTGTGGGATGTAAAATGTCAAACCTTCATTCCTGCATCTTAAATTTAAACAATTTTTCTTAAGAGGCTTTAGATTAAAATGGATTGATCATATGAGTAATTCACCATTCTATCATGAGATTCACATAGCCAAAGCAATGGAGAGTTATTCATATATCTGCTGACACCATAACAATTTATATAACCTAGTATAAAAAGTAAGGTCCTTGAGAGCAGAGACTATCTCCTTTTTTCATGGTGCCCTAGTACCTATAATATAGTAGGTACACTTGCTGAATTGTTTAACTGAGTCACCAGAAATGTAGGCAAATACAAATTTCCCCCTAAATGGATGGCCTAGAATAGAATTGTAGATGCTCTCAAATTCTGAGGTCTGTGGATCCTTCTGTAGGAAGAAAAGTCTAACATTTCTCTCTTTGGTTATTACTTGTGTTTTCTGAAAAGAGCCTTTCATACTATTTTCTTATCCTTATGTGCTACTAGAGTGGGTTATGGACTACTAAAGTCGTGTGTTCTTTTGCATTCTCCTACATTTTCCCTTATATCTTCTATTTTGGCTCTATTCTTCTTTAGTATTACACTTAATCAATGTTAAATAATAATTATACCTTTCTTCCTCTTAGTTTATTGTTGCTTTTTTCCTTATAATGCTGACAGATAATTTTTCTTTAATTTATGTTTCACCAAATTGTTTAACAACAAATCATTGCTTGACTGTTCTTATAAGAGAGGGTTCTTCTGGCAAAAGGGGAGGGAAGAGAAGAAATCAGTGGGTGGTGATAGTTATCTAAAAGACAACAAGCTGCAAAGCATAGCATGCTTTCTAGTATATAGTATTCTAGTATAAAGAATAAGTTTTAGGGGGACAGCTAGGTGGTGCAGTGGATAAAGCACTGGCCCTGGATTCAGGGGGACCTGAGTTCAAATCCAGCCTCAGACACTTGACACTTGACATTTACTAGCTGTGTGACCCTGGGCAAGGCACTTAACCCTCATTGCCCCAGAAAAAGTAAAATATTAGATTATGAATTCAAAGTTTGTCTTTGAATCTTCTAGAAAAAGACTCATAGTTACATCTATAGCTGGGGAAAATACTGTAAGAAATTAAAAGCATAGAACATCTTACACAGGAAAGAAATTCCTTTTACGGGAGTAGATATACAAATACTGAAACAAAGGATGAGGTTTTTGTTACATATAAGGACCTATACACCACACCCCAAAGGATCACACCTTATAGGTAAAACCCACATTTTCAACAATAATATCTGGTATTTATATGATGCTTTAAGGTTTACAAATACTTTATATATATTGTAATGTTATCCTCACAACAAGCCTATGGGATAGGTATTATAATTAAAATCCCCATTTTACACACGAGGAAACTAAGGATCAGAGACTTCAAGTGATTTGTTTATTGTCACATAGGAAAAAAAAATTTCAGAAGTAGGATTTGGACCCAGATTTCTCTACTCCATAGCTATCACACTTTTCAGTGAATTATTCTGTTTCTTAAGAAGCATGTACATATAAAATAGCAAATTAAAAAACTGGGGGCAAGGGGCAGCTAGGTGGTGCAGTGGATAGAGCACCAGCCCTGGAGTCAGGAGGACCTGAGTTCAAATCCGGCCTCAGACACTTAACACTTACTAGCTATGTGACCCTGGGCAAGTCACTTAACCCCAATTGCCTCACTAAACAAAAAAAACCAAAACAAAACAAAAAACTGGGGGTAAAACAGAGGTATAAGGACAGCTATAGTCTAAGAGAAATATGAAATAATTAGAAAGCTTAAGAATTATTTTTCTCATTTGTATTTTGTTTGTTTGTTTTTCAGGTCAATGAGGGTTAAGTGACTTGCCCAGGCTCACATAGCTAGTAAGTATTAAGTGTCTGAGGCTGGATTTGAACTCAGGTCCTCCTGAATCCAGGGCCAGTGCTCTATCCACTGCGCCATCTAGCTGCCCCTCTCATTAGTTTTTTTTTTGTTGTTGTTTTTTGTTGTTTTTGTTTTAGTGAGGCAATTGGGGTTAAGTGACTTGCCCAGGGTCACATAGCTAGTAAGTGTTAAGTGTCTGAGGCCGGATTTGAACTTGGGTCCTCCTGAATCCAAGGCCAGTACTCTATCCACTGTGCCTCTCATTAGTTTTTAAATGAGGAGTGGCCTCTAAGTTGAAAACCTGAAACTAGCATTTCAGGAGTTACTGAATGCTTTCTCAAAATCCTGGGGGGAAGGAAACAGGTCAAGATAGGGATAGAAAACAGGGAAGCATATGAATGGGAATTAGTCCATATATCTTTAACAGATTAATTTTTCTCCCACACACCTAGGCATAAGAATGAAATTTCATCAGTGGATATTGGTTATACAGATATGAAAACAGTTCCAGCTGGTGAGATAAAAGGAAGATTGGAATTATAATATTTAGAAACAGCTGAGTACTTTGAAAGGGTAGTTTATTAAAAATGGCAAAAAGACTTCACAGAGAGCAATCTCCAGGACAGTCAATGCCTTATTGAGCTGAATAAAGCCAATTTTGGTTATACAAAATAAGGTGAATAGTACTTTCCTCAGGCTTAGAAAGTGAGTTTCCTACAAAATGCTCCAGAAAAGGTGATACCACTTTCCTCAAGATTTCTTTAGATCTTTTTTTAGATATCATAGCATCTCTTAGTTTACCTATATTTTAGGGAAGCATTTGACAATATCTCTCACATTGTTCTTATGGAAAAGACAGAAGTAGCTTAGAGGGAATACTCTAGAGATCTGTGCTTGTTCCTGGTGCTATTTAATCAGCAGCTGTATAAAGGCATACAAAGTATGTTTATTAAATTTGTAAATGGAACAAAAGTGGGAAGGAAAGCTAACACACTGCATGACAGAATGAGCATCCAAAAACAATACTGAAAAGCTACAATATTGGGCTTAACCTAAAAGATGAAATCTGACATGGATTTTACGAGTTAAGGACCCATCTTATAGGGTTAAAAAATCAACTTCATATGAAAAAGAGAGTAGATATGAGATATGAGATAGATCATAGGCAGTAGTTTTTGAAAGAGATTGAGGTGGGTTTGGAAATACTGTTAGCTCAATATGTGATAACATCATGATATAGCAGACAAAAAATGATAATATGATTTTAGGTTACATTAGGAGGCCACAATCAAAAGAGAACAGTTCCACTATATTTGGCTTTGATCAGAACACATTTGGAATATAGTACTCAGTTCTGGGCATCGCATTTTAGGAAGGACACTGATAAGCTGGAGTGTATCCAGGATGATGAAGGGTTTGGGGATTACAGAATCATAGATTTAGAGCTAGAAAGGATAAAACAGGTCATCTAATCTAACTGCCTCATTTTTCATGACTGCCCCCAGGTCACACAGATGTGGTAACAAATCTCGGATCTGAATCCACTTATTCTAAATCAACCACAATATCTAAATCAAGGCCGACTGATGTAGTGGATAGAGCAGTGGACTTGTAGTCAAGAAAAACTGGGCTTCTGCAGTCCCTGCAGAAATGGGAACAATGGGTAGAAGTTGCAATGATGTAATTAGGAATGGTATAAGAAAAACAACTTCTACCCAATGATTCAGGGACATCTCTACATCCATAATCAGGAGGAAGCAGTTACAGAAGATGAGACCGCAGCCCTTTTTCCCTAGATATAAGAAGGGGGGAATGTCATGGACACGCACACACACAAAAGAGATAAGAGGCAAACATGCTCCAGGACCATCACTCTGCATTCCAGTCCTCCTGAATTCAATCAAGGACATACACATCCAAAAGAGATAAGCATAAGTGGCACCAGATCAAACTGAGCATGCTCCAGGACCACCACCCTACATTCCAGTCCTCCTGAGCACCTGGATGAGGTAATCCAGGAGAAGACCACCTGGAACCACTCACCAGCAGACTGTTTAGACCCATCTGGACAAAGTTGACGCCCACCACCAGATTGCTCACGAGGGATTTCTCCTACCCCAGCGCAAGGTGGGAGGACCCCCAGCCCTTCAACCAATAAGAGACTCTTATCCACCCCATCTAAACCCTATAAAAGGGCGCTCCCCAAGCTAGTCGGGGAGGAAAGCGTTTTGTTTCTGCAAAACCTTCCTCCTGGCCAGTTTCTCTTGTACCTCAATAAACCTGTTCTTTTATTCCTAATTAGGTCTTGTGCAAGAGTGTAATACTTTACAGAGGAATCCTAAGGACCCACATGCTTTCTCCCCATATCACTTCCTAGTCACGAGAGCTATCAAAAAATGTAACTGGATGGTTTGGAAGATGTTAGGTTCTCTTTTACTGAGGTTTTCAAGTAAAGGCTGGAGGAACAGTTAGCAGACTATAGTGGGGATTCTTTTTTCAGATGTCAGTTGGACAAGGTAACATTTGAGGCTCCTGCTTAATTTTGAGATTGTGTGATTCCTTCTAGTAGGTTCCATTTCCTATCTTAAGTTAAACCTATTAATTAACTCCCTTTTTTTCCAAATAAATAGTTTTCAATTCCAAAAGACTTAACTGTTGTTCTTTCTCTTATCAATATTAGCCAGATTATGGGGGGGGGGGTGACAAGCCAAGGTAATTGAATATAGGAAATAGTAACAAAGGGAGTATTTGGGAAGAATTACTTACCTAGATACAACAATACCATTCACTTGGAGGAATTTAAATAGCTCCTGGGCTTTCTCTCTATCCCTGAACTTCTCCTTGGCTGTCAAGGTGTCATATGGCACTAAGAGAGGGTGACTGCCTCCACCTATGATAAATTAAGAGAACTATAATGCACTTTGGAGTTTCCCTTTCATTTCAAGGAAGTAACACACCTGATGCCCAGTATCAGTTCCTTTGTATACTGTGTAAACTAGCTTTACCTTTGTTTTCCAGTTCCATCTTTTTCTTTTTGGCCCAGATATTGTGATAGTTCTCAGCCACAACTTCCACCATCCCCTGCCAAGAGAAAGCCATTGAGAATGTGAATGTGAATAGGTTTTGAACAGTGGCAGAAAGAAAAATGAGCCCATCAGTGACAGGCTATTTTGGGATGGCTTAGGAAAGGAATGTCACCAAAAGCTTTTTATTCATTGCTTAGTCTCTGCTTATCCACCTCATTAGTTATAAAAAATCTAATCCTGTTTTTCAACTTATTAGTCTGTAAAGGAGATATCCAAAAAATAAACATTTCAACATGAAACTACAAATCAGCAATATGTCATTTATGGTAGGATTTCAGAATCTTAGGACTGGCAAAATCGTTGAAAAGGTCATTATGTGTATTACTAATTCATATGGTAATCATACTTGGAATGAAGAATTTAGTCTTTTGTATTCTGGGGGTTTTGCTGCTTTTTAGGTTATGAGGGTAAGAGGAATATGAATTTACATTGGCCCCATTATTAGGAAAACAAACCATGGCTTTTTAGTCACCATTGTAAGGAAATTAATGACACCTATATTGGTGAGAGATTGGCATACATAAAACTTTACAAATAAAATTCATTCACATAAGGGCCATATCATTATAAAGGGAAATTGGATGTTGCACCACTTACAGATTTCTAATCTGAAAAACAAATGAATAAACTGAAATGGAGTTTCACTGGCCTTGTTGCCACAGTCTGAAAATGTCAAGGGAGTGAAAGGCAGAAGTTGACATAGAAATGGGGTGGAGAAATAGGAGTTATCAGAGGTATCCCAGATCCAAGCTGTTTCATTTTCTCCCACTGCATTTGCCATTCCTCTGTGTCCTCTATGATGAATCGAAACACGATGGGCATTTGTGAGGTGCCATGGTAAAGACCTAATCAGTAAACAATGGGTTCTGCAAAACTAAAAGAGGGCTGGTACAGTGGAAAATATGCTTAATTTGGATTCTGAGGACATAGTATTTATAATTATCTATATGACCTCAGATGAATTACTGTGTGCCTCAGTTTCCTCATCTGCAAAATGGGGGAGTTGATTAGATGTTCTCTGAGATCTCTTTCAGCTCTAGAGCAATGATTCAACGAGTCTAAAGAGGTGGGCTTTGGGTACACTTGTTACCGAAGCAATAGCAAGCATGTGAATGAAGTTCATATACATAGATAATTGAATAGACAATGTACAAGTAGTGGGGCTTCTTGGACTAATCACCATTTGTTTTTGTTTTTCATTTTAGCACTATACTTTTCTGATCATCACTCTTTCTTTACCATGCTGCATTAAGTTGCACTGAACCCACAAGCCTTTGCTGTAATGATTTGTCATACAGTATTAAAAATTTCAAGAGAAACTCTAAGCTTTGAACTATTTGCAAACATTTTCCCCTTGTCTCTACTCAATGTGATACATTTCCAACACTCTAGTTTTGACATTTTAGTTTGTCAGTTCTTAAAGTGTGGCCCCTGGAGCCCTGGGGTCCCTGAGATCTTTTCAGGTCTGTGAGGTCAAAAATCTTTTAAAAATAATATTAAGACATTATGTGCCTATTAAAGTACTCCTCCCTTTTCCAACTACATATCTATATGAACTAGGTTTTCTTTATATACCTGAACCACACAACAGATTGAATCCAGAAACATATCAGAATACAGCTATTTTCTATTAAACAAGACATTAAAGAGATCTGAAAAATATGTAGAACACCACCAATTTTCTCACTAATTTTTTGATTTGGAAAAATATAATTTTCATCAATTATGCTATTTATATAAAATATAAAGGGGTATATTGTTATTTTTAAATGAATAAATATTTTAAACACTCATTAGTTTCAATTTCTGATAAGGTAAATATCAATGAAATATAAACACTGACACACCTTTTCATTTGCGGTAACATCCAATGTTTTCTTCAACCCACAGGGGTAGGACACCTTGATTATATATTCTGCAGTAGTTCTAGTCTTGACTCTACCATTGACCATCTTTATAATATTGGAAAAATCAATTTGCCTTCCTAGGCCTCAATTTTATCACCCGTAAAATGAGGGAGCTGGACAGGATGATTTTAAAGGTCCTTTCTAGTGCTAATATTTTCTGTTTGTGATATAATTTTAATTCTATGATTCATTGTCCAAGATAAGTTATACTGTTCTGAAGAATGCATATAGTGAAAATAGCACTGACCTGGACTTCCCTAGAAAGCACAACATTTGAGAGGTCAAGTGGAACAGGATTGTAGCTGTTGCCCTAGAAAAAGCAAAGTAAAATTATTTGATCTGACATGATCTCCCTCATTTTTATTAGTATTTCTGGCTTCTGCTATTTTTAGCCAGCACAGCAGCAAGTATATTCTCTTTCCTATTTTCAGTAACTGGGGAAAAATGAAGAATGTCTGACCTAAGGGCAGACTGAGTGGGGCCCATAGCAAGGAGACCAAATGAAGGAGAAGAAGGTGGTAAGAATGACCAAAGAGTATTTGCTTTCAACTCGAACAAGACTTGAGGACTTTATAGGGAACTTCCCTGGATGTCTTAAGAAATTGGGAAATCCAATAGTTGGGTTATAAGAATCATGAAAAGTTGTAGGACAGACAGGAGAAGGAGAGTGAGAGTAAGAAGTAGAGTCAGAGAGGTTAACTATGTTCCTTCTAAAATGAGGAGGGGAGGTAGTACTAACAGGGGAGATTGTACCTTATCATAGGAGCCTTCAGGACTGCAAGTGCCCCATGGGATTTACATGTACTTTGAGACTAATAGCTGTCAATTTTTTATTTTTCTTACCCCCTTAAAAATAAAACTCCATTCTATAATATTATGAACTGATATTGTGAGTATTGCCTATAAACAAGGTATCTGTTTTAGAATACTCAGGATTATGATGCATGTTATCTCAGATTTCCTGATGAGCTAAGAGAGTAAGGACATTTCTGACATAAAGATTATGTAAGAGGGGCAGCTAGGTGGCGCAGTGGATAGAGCACCGGCTCTGGATTCAGGAGGACCTGAGTTCAAATCTGGCCTCAGACACTTGACACTTACTAGCTGTGTGATCCTGGGCAAGTCACTTAACCCTCATTGCCCCACCAAAAAAAAAAAAAAAAGATTACATAAATATTTTTGTTTACTTGTGGGACAAACCAGACTGATCCACCCAGTGCTACTCCTAAAAAAAAAATCTCATCCCATGAAATTTCATGGACACTGTCCCAGAGTACTTATTTCCTTTTAGGTTTAAAGAGTCTGTTTCTAAGCAGTTCTGTCTTACTTGGCTGGCTTGGGAAATAGTGCGAAGCTTCTCATTCTCCCGCTGTTGTACGATCGCTTCACTTTCTTTGGTTCTTTCAACTGTCCAGCCCACAGCTAGCATGGTTTTCAGAGACTCTCTGGCAGGCCAGCGATAAATTTCCTTCTCCTAGAAAAAATTCAGGTAAAATTGGCTTGCAAAGTATAGATATTTTTATACAGCTTAAAAATAATAATAAACATTTTTATTTAAAGTTCTGAGTTCCAAATTGTATCCTTCCTTCCCTCTGTTCCCTCTCCCCTCCCTGAGGGGGTAAGCAATCAGATATGGATTATACATGTGCAATTATGTAGAACATTATCATATTAGTCATTTTGTAAAAGAAACCTTGTATAAAAGAAAAAAATAGATGAAAGCAAAAAATAGCATGCTTCAGTCTGTGTTCAATCAATATTAGTTTTTTCTTTGGAGGTGGATAGTATGCTTGATCATTAGTCCATTGGGATTGTCTTGGATCAATGTATTGCTGAGAATAGTTAATTCATTCACAGTTCTTCATTGAACAATATTGCTATAACTGTGCACAACATTCTCCTGGTTCTGCTCACTTCACTAAACATCAGTTCATATAAGTCTTTCCAGACCTTTCTGAAATTGTGTGGTTTGTAATTTCTTTTTTTTTTTTAATGAGATTTTATTTTTTCCGTTACATGTAAAGATAGTTCTCAACTTTTGTTTATACATGCTTTACAATTTCAGATTTTTCTCCCTCCCTCCCCTCCCTCCCCCCCTCCCCTAGACAGCTGTAATTTCTTATAGCACAATAATATGCCATCACAATCATATTCCACAGTTTATTTTGCCATTCCCCAATTGATGGATAATCCTTTGATTTCCAATTCTAAATCACTGTAAAAAGAGCTGATATAAATAAAATATAGTTATTTTCATAAATCTCTGAATCCCAAAGGGATATTGTGTGGTGCCTATTAATTTAAATTATGGTATGAATTATTAGTGGATGAGCTGGCTATTTTAGGGGCTATAGCAAAGCACTAGGTAAAACAATTTTAATATTCAAGACCCTCAAGAAAGTGTGTTGCTTTCAATTTAAGTGTGTCATGCCATTCAAAAGTATTTGGAGTTTTGTGAAGGAGAAGGGCAGAGGCAAGGACAAAGGTAAGAAAATGACTGGTGTTTTAACTGTAGTGGAAGTAGGGGTAATATGCATATTCCTTGGGAGGATGGTTCCAGTTTAGGCAGTTATCAGATTATCCTGACCTCACAATTAATCTTGGACCTCCATGGTATTTGGCTCAAAATTCAAAAACATGAAACACACTAAGCATGAAGGCGGGGCCATGCACCCTATGAATGGAACAAGAATGTTTATTGAGATGATGATGCAGAATCAGATTCAGAAAGGAATTATGTAACACGTTTATCCACACAATTCTTTTTTGTTTGTTTGTTTTGTGGGGCAATGGGAGTTAAGTGACTTGCCCAGGGTCATGCAGCTAGTAAGTGTAAAGTGTCTGAGGTTGGATTTGAACTCAGGTCCTCCTGAATCCAGGGCTGGTGCTTTATCCACTGCACCACCTAGCTGTTCCCTATCCACACAATTCTTACATGAATATACTTGGAAACATCATCCTTGTTCATACTTCTTGGAACCTTTTCTTGTTTTCCCTCTTGTCCTTTGTATTCTCAGAAATAATTTTTACTTGAGCAGTATTGAGTAGCTTCCTGATTTCCCTCTGGGCTTACCCCATTCCCCTAATTAGAATTCTAATGAGAATCACTCATAGTTTATTTCCAAAGTTTTTGCAAAAGACAATAAACTTTTCTCTGGTTCCTATATGTTAAATAATATATTTCTATAGATTTTAAGAAGCCAGAGAGTACAACATGAGATAGCATTCTGGGAATTAATTCCTGGGTGTGGGGCAGAGGAGAAAATGTTTACAGACAGGAAACAAGAAGAATTTATTTTGTTACAAAAAGTCTCTAAATTTTGTGTGAATCCTCTGTTGGTCCCCCTGTGACTGAGTAATGAAACTTCTCAAGGATGAAAAAAACACTGTGTACAGAGTGAGATATCTTTGTTTTTTTTAACTTCCACTCTTTCTTACCTTTTCAGTTAATGTTTTAAAAGGCCTTATTAATGGATGTGTTTTCACATTTTCATCCAGAGAGATACCGTATTTCCAGCCATTCTGACTCTGTCAGGGGAAAAGGTTTCAGTTTAAATAGCATTTTCTGGGCATTAAATATCCCAACTGTGTGACCCAACTGCAAAGAAAGGACTATACCAAATGTGCCTGAAAATCCCTTGGAAATTCTCTCCTCAATCCTGCAACCTTTAGATGGCCTTCTAAATTATAAACTCTGTTTCCTTTAATTCCTGTTTTATCTGGTTGTCCTCTTTAGATACATACTTGTATTCCAGGTCAATGTAAACCAGGAACAAAGGACCACTGCACAGTGTTTCCCAAAGGTTTGAAAGATAATATTTGAGCAGTTTCTCAAAGGTCACATGCGATGATTAATTTGCTACTTCAGCAAAACTGGAATGATCTGGGTTTAAGATAATTCCAGCCCTTTTACTGAAATATACTGCTACATAGCAGTATGCTCCACTCAAATTCTCCTGCTGATTATTACTCTCTTAGAAAAAGCTGAATATGCAGATAATTAACTATTTTGTTCCCACCAACATGTAAGGTAGCATTCTAAGATTAAGAACTGGATTTTCAGTCCTTAGTACCCCAATGAAGCACACTACCCAACTCCAAAGTCCAAACATTTACTAGTCATTTTAACTTTGTACTGACTCACCATTCAGGGACAGCTAACCACTAACTAGTGTGAGAACTATCTGTATGGTCAACAATAGCTCTAGTGACCAATTAGATAAATAATGATAATAAAATAACTCCACTTAGAGGGGGACAGGGTGAAAATCAAGAGAAAAGTAAGAGAATGTTAACCAGGATGAGATACAGCAAGTAATTCTTGTACCCTGAGACTGCTATGATAGTTTTGAAGGCTTGTCAGGAATCTTGAAACACTGATCAATTGGGTTCTGTTTGGGTTAACACACTAGCAAATAGGATGAAATTTCCCCTATAAACCTAAGAAACAGATGGGACAGCAAAGGCTTATAGGCAGGCCCTACATTAAACAACTCTGAACACTGAAGACAGCAGAACAAGTGGTATTTCTTTTTATTCTGGTACAATAAGAAGGTAAAATCTATCTTCGAATCAGAAATAGTCTTATATAGATGGTGCTAACTACTAAAACAGGCAAACGAATTAAGATAAAATGGAGTGGAGACTGGATTGCTTTCACTATGTATCATTGCTATATCATGACATGGAAACAGATTACATTAATTTTAAGTAAGGGCTTCATACTGTTTTTGTCATTGACACCTTTAACTCCAACTTAACTTATTGCTGACTAGCACATGGCAAAAAAAACAACAATAAACAACCCTTCATTCCTAAACCCAGAATAGATAAAATAAGCAATGAAAATGAGGAGGGATTAAAATCTAAAGAGGGAGACTTTGAGAGTTAAAAATCTTCACCAAATGCAAAGTTCAGAAATTATACCCAATACTGAAATTGATTAGAGTTGCTATTTTTTTCTTTTTTCTTTTTTTTGGTGGGGCAAAAAGGGTTAAGTGACTTGCCCAGGGTCACACAGCTTGTAAGTGTCAAGTGTCTGAGACCAGATTTGAACTCAGGTCCTCCTGAATTCAGAGCCAGTGCTTGATCCACTGTGCCACTTAGCTGCCCCCTGAAATGGATTATAAACAGCACCAATATGGAAAATGATTCTTTCTCTAGCACAGGGCCACACACCAAGGAAAAACAAAATAAGTATTTGTTGTCCATTTCTTGTTTCAGTGGGGACTTAACTTAGAACTATTTCTAGTGCCTCAATATCCTCTGGGGATAAGATCTATTTTATCTCCTATACCTTAGGGCTTTTCTCCAGGGAGAGCAAGGCATTCTGATCTGACTATGTATGCTTCCATCCCACTGCTTGTTCCTCCCTACATGAGGAAAGTCTTGTGGGGCTTCATGGGACAAAGTCTCACTATTTGCAATCATGTTGTGAACTTTAAGGGAAGATCTGCAGCACAGTCTCATCTCAAGTCTTCCTCAATGGATCCTTTTCCAACCACTTACACTCTTACTATACTTAATTCTCAATGAATAGTGAATTCCCATTAACTTATACTTGTTCCATTTCAAAGATTCTGAATCCCAGGCTGATGATGTACAAACTTTGTTGTTTACTTTCAACTTCCTGCTCCCTCATGCCTATTCTCCTCTACCCTATGCCTATAAGGTCCCATTCCATATCTGGTAGGCCCCCCCCCCCGCCCCTGTGTCCTTTGGGATGCCTGCTCAATAATGAACACACTTCCTTTCATCTTAAATCTATTTCTTTTTCATTCCTTCTACCATTTGCTTGTCTTTTAAAAGTATTTCTTTATTTTCCAGTTACATATAAGGATAGTTTTCAACATTTGTTTTCACATGATTTTTAGTTGAACATTTTTCTCCCACCCTCCCTTTCCTCCCTCCTCCCCAAGATGGAAATATAGGTTGTATATGTACAATCACATTAAACATATTTCTACATTAGTCATCTTGTAAAAGAAGAATCAGAGCACAAGGGGAAAACCTCAAAGAAGAAGGGAAAAAATAAACAGTCCAAAAGTAGAAACAGTATGGTTCAATCTGTATTCATAATTCACAGTTCTTTTTCCTGGATGTTGAGAACATTTTCTATCATGAGTTCTTTGAAACTGTTTTGGATCATTGCACTGCTAAGAAGAGCCAAGTCTAGCAACCATTGTTCATCACACAATGTTGCTGTTACTGTGTACAATGTTATCCTGGTTCTGCTCCTCTCAGTCAGCATCAGATCATATAAGTCCTTCCAGGTTTCTCAGAACTCCTGCTCATCGGTTCTTACAGCACAATAGTATTCTATTACATTCATACACCACAACCTGTTTAGCCATTCCCCTATTGGCGGGCATTCCCTTGATTTCCAATTCTTTGCCACATTTTCTTGTCTTTGTCATCCTTAAAAAAACATAATTTGATCCTACCATTCCTGTTAGCTATTATCCTGTATCTTTTTTCCCCATGGTCACTAAATTCCTTGAGAAAGTACCAGGTACTTTTATTTCCTCTACTCTAATTCTCATCCAAATCCTCCACAAATTGTCTTTCAAACCTGCTCACTATGATCTTGAACTACAACTTGCCCCTTTCCAAAGTTTCCGGTAATTTCTAAACTTCACACACTAATGACCTTTTTGCAATCCTGATATTTCTTGGTCTTTCTGCAGCAGATAACATAGAAAAATCACCTTCTCCTTCTAGATATTTTCTCAATGTTTTTGTGACACTCTTCTGGCTACTCTCCTGTTTGACTGGTCTAAGTATCCTTTTTTGTTTCTTCAACTGTGTCATCCCCATTAACTTGGTGTTCCCAAATGCTGTGTTCTGGACCATTTTCTCTTCTCTATACTATCTTATTTGGTGATTGCATCAACACCCATGGATTAATTTATGATCTTTATGCAGATGATACCCAGAACTACCTCTTTCCTGAGATCTATTCTTGTATCAATAATTGTCTTTTTTTAACATCTCAAACTGGGTGTTTCTCAAACTCAACACATCTAAATCACAACTCATCTCTCCCCTCAAACCTTCCGTGAACTTCCCTAATACTGTCAAGGGCACCGCCAGCTTCTCAGTCCCTGAGGCTCACAACCCCAATGTCACCCTTGACTCTCACTTACCACACATTGCCAAATCTTGCTGTGTCTACCTTTACAACATCTCTTTTATGTGCCCTATTTTCTTCAGTTACACAATTGAACTCTAGTTCAGGCCTTCATTGTCTCTAACCTAAATGAAACAGCCTTCTGGTTGTTTTCCTTCCTTGATTCTAGTCTTTCCCTGTTTCAAACTATGCTCTACTCAGCTGAAAACATAGTTTTCTTAAAGCACACATCTGATGGTTTTACCCCGTTCTCCCACCTCC
The DNA here is from genome assembly GCF_019393635.1 of Dromiciops gliroides. Classification (NCBI taxonomy): domain Eukaryota; kingdom Metazoa; phylum Chordata; class Mammalia; order Microbiotheria; family Microbiotheriidae; genus Dromiciops; species Dromiciops gliroides. Next base: position 182,164,125 of record NC_057862.1, read on the forward strand.
CATGAATTTCACTAGCTCCCTGTTATCACCAGGATCAAATATAATAAACTCCATTGAATTTCTGAAGTCCTATTTGAAGTTCTATATAACCTGATCATTTCCTACCATTCCATTCTTCTTACTTTTCACTCTTGTCTAAATACTCTATAATCTAGTAGCAGTGACCATCTTGCAATTCCTTAAATATAATAGAGTGTCTTACATGTTAATGCTTTTTCATGCCTATAAATGATCTAATTCCTCACCCCCACTTCTTAGTTTCCCTGACAGCCCATCCACTAATTATCATTATTTTTTGGATATGAAGAAGCACTTCAGAGTTTCTTTAATATGCATTTCTTTGTCCTTTTTTTTTTTTTTTTTTGGTGAGGCAATTGGGATTAAGTGACTTGCCCAAGGTCACACAGCTAGTAAGTGTCAAGTGCCTGAGGCTGGATTTGAACTCAGGTACTCCTGACTCCAGAGCCAGTGCTCTATCCACTGTGCCACCTAGCTGCCCCAATATGCCTTTCTTTAATTATTAGTGTTTTGGAGTATTTTTTCATATGGCTGTTTAGACATAAACTGTTTATAAACTGTTTAGACAATTTCCTTTGAGAAATGCATAATCTTTGAAGATTCATCAACCAGGAAATGTCTTATTCTTCAAAATTTTAACCAATTGCTTATATATCTTGAAAATTAGATCTTTATAAGAGAAATTTGCTGCAAAGACTTTTTTCTCTTGCTTTTCCCCTCTAACTTTCACTTCTAATTTTAGTTGCATTGGCTTTTTTTGTGAAAAAAATTAATCTCATATCATCAAAATTGTCCATTTTATCTTCCCTGGATCTCTCTATTCTTTTCTCTTAATAAAATCTTCTCTTGTGCACAGATCTGGAAGGAAATTTCTTTTTTGTTCCTCTAATTTGTTTACGATATGATCTTTTACATATAAGTCATATAACCCTTTGGAGCTAATCTTGTTGAGTGATGTGAAGTGTTTGTCTAAACCTAACTTCTTCCAAACTACTTTCTAGCTTCTTTTTTTTTTTTAAACCGAGACCCTAGTAGTTATCCCAGTAAATGAGGACTTGGGGATTATAAAACACTAGACTGCCGGGTTTGTTTGCTTCTAGATGTTATATACCTAATCTGTTCCACTGATTGAACTCTCTATTTTTCAACGAATATTTAATAATTTTGGTGATTCTAGCTTTGTAGTATAGTTTGACATTTGGTACTTTTTTCATAATTTCTCCATCATGTGCCAGACTTGGTGCTAAGCACTTTTACAAATATTTAATCCTTACAACAACCCTGTGAGCCTTTCAACATAGATACCAGAACTTTGGTACCTTTCAGCGGAATATAGATGCCTTTTATTTCCTTTTATCATGTCTGTTTTTGCTGCTGCCTTGTCAAGTGACTGCTAAACCGTACTTTTTAAATTAAGCTGTCGCATAATAGATTTTACTCTAGCCCCCTTCTTTAATTTTGTGTGAATCTTTATCCTTCAATTCTGTTTCTGCCAAACCATATAATGTTGAATTCTGCTTCTGGTCCATTCTGTTACTCTCTTCCTTTTTATGGGTGTGCTTATCCACTGACATTTATAATAATGACCATTAATTGAATTTTACCCTCTATTCTTTTCTCTTATATTTTTTTCTCTCTTTGCTTCCATCCTCACTCAATTCTAATAGATCATGGCAGTTTTCCTTCACAATTCCTTGAAAAATGATATGCAGAAAAATATGATATATAGATTATTATTTTAAAAACCATATTGTTCTTAGGTAGTCCAGTTATTCTTAAATTATATCTCTTGATCTGTTTTCCAGGACTGTTGTTCTAGAAATTAATTTTTTTAGTCTTTTGAATTACTTTTAACATTTCTGGTTGTTTCATAGAATCATTAACTTTTGCTTGGTTTATTCTAATTTTCAAGCAATCTATAACTTAGATAAAGTTTATACTCCATTGTACTAAGTTATTCACTCTCTGTTCAAAACTTTCCTTCAAATATTTCATTTCTTTTTCTCTTCTTTTAACCAGGATTCTCATTTCATTTGTAATATCAATTTAACTTCTTAGAGAATTCTTGATTTCTTCTAAATATTCTAGTTGACACTATGGCCAAACTCTGTTTTTCTTTGATACTTTCTTTGTACGTGTTTTGAAGTTATTTTCTTCTTCAGAGTTTGCTTCTTAGACATCCCTATCACTGTAACTATTCTTTATTGTAGGAGTCTTTTTTTGTTTGTTTTTTTCTTTACTTATTCTTTTATCTTACTTCCCAAATTGGGATTTTGTTTTAGGACCAGGTTTTGCATACTTCTAGGCCTTTGTTGGTTCTGTACTGTATTCCCTAAGGTCCACTTGTTGCTTTTTTTTAGGTACTTAGTGCCATATTCTTCAAGGATCTCAGGAGATATCTTAGGGAAGTGATCTGGCCCCTAATTGGTCTGGCTAGGGAGAGTCTGATCATTACCTTCCCAGGGTTGAGCTTTGCAAGTTCCCAAAATTGGTTTGTGTCTGAGCAATGCAATTGCAAAATTGTTCCTACTTGAAGCTACAAAAAACTGCTGACCACCCTACCCCTTGTCTACTAGCTAGAATACTCTGCAGGTTCAGAGAAACAAAACTGTAGGCTCCCCTGTGGTCAGAAGGTCTGGCCTGGCCATTTGGTTGCATGTCTCAGAGAGGACAGGGGCTGAATCTACAACCTCACTCGAGGGTCATAGTCATGCACTTACTTTTTTCTCTTCCTCCTCCTTGTCTGGTACATATACTTAAACCTGGTCTAAGCTGTTTTTTTTCCTCAATGGGTGGCTATTCAACCAACAGAATAAAGTGAAACTTGACCATTATCATAGACTGAACTGTTATCTGTGATCACTTGGATATAACATTCATTGATAAAAACTTAAGAACAACATTTTTAATAGATGTCATTATACCAAATACTCATACTCTCCAAGCCACATGGAAAGAAAAGTTTATAGAGACCTATCAGAGAAGATAAAAATCATATACAAACAGGATAAGATACATAATTCTGTTGTCCTGTCTGTTCCTGCATTAGTATCAAGGATGTTTTTAAATGAGCCTAAAGAAGATGAGCCTATATCCTCATACTATTACTTGATTTTTGAAAACACAAGTTATTTTATCTACCTGTGCGATAGACTTTAGTATAATATAAAAGAATAATGGATAACAACTTTTCTCAGTATTTTTTCTATCTAAATTCCATTGAAAGAGGTAAGAGAATATGATGATAACAACTGGTAACTCATATTGCTTTGTTTGTAGAATGAGGGAGTTATGATGGAAAAACAGGACCAGGTCTGTTCCACCAGAATACACAGAAGGGCCATTCTTAGAGATCCTGGATTTAGTGAACAATATAGATTTTGCAAGGAACTGGTGAAGACTATACAATTCATCACTCAACTGCAAATTTAGCACCTCTTCAATACCTAGAGTAAAACATGACCAACTGACTAGAATTAGCTATAGAAAATTGTTATAATTATTGAGATAATAATAAAAACCAATAACAACTGACATTTATATAGTACATTCAACATGGAGTAGCTAATAGAGAACTGGAACTAGAGTCAGGAAGATCTGAGTTCCAGTATATTCTTCCATCTGTATGATTTAAGAAAAGTCACCTAATTTCTCAATGCTCAAGAAAACTCTCTAAGTTATAAAAAATTATAGAGAATATGTTTATCTGCATTGTTAGAGGAAGTTTCTCACCAGGAGTTTCCTAACCAATGAAAACACAGTTCAGGAAAAAAAATTAGACACACATATTTGCATGCAATGACATCATAGTTAAGGGAAAAATAGACATGTATGTTTGTATGCATACATATATTTAAAATGATTTACAGATATAATTTCATTACATCATCACACTCACCCTCTGAGATAAGTACCATATATCTTATTATCCTCTTTTTTTAGAGATAAGGAAATAAGTTGATAGAGGGCAAGTAATTTGTTCAGGCTTACGACAACTCATGTATGAAGTGGGATTCAAACCTAGGCCTTCTTGATCAGAGAGCACAGTACTTTGTCTACAATACCACAACATCTCTTAGTCATGATAACTACAAGAAGTAGCAGAGCCCAATAGAAAGTGCTGCTACATTGGAAAAGAGCAAGGATAGGTTGTTTTTGCCTTGAATAATGTAGAACTTTTCAGGACTTGTTTTCCCTCTTTGTGACCTAGTTTCTTCCATCTAAAAGTGGGGATAATATTTTTGATGCCTCCTGAGTTTGCAAAATTGTCAAATGGGCACACGTGAAGGCATTTAGGAAATAAAGATGCCCTAGAAATAACGAAGTGTTAGTCTGTAATTACTAGTTTTCTTATTGCCAACATTATCCCCAAATAGGAAAGTAAAGAGGAGATGTACATAAAGGGATGAACAGAACTGAGAGTACTTTAGAATAGTTAAGACTTAAAAGTGATTTCAGCTCCAAATTATATCCAGTTAGCCTTCCATTGTTTTCAAGTGAAAATAAAGTAATTGTTCTGGGAAATGTAGCCCACATTTTCAAATGGATGGTCCATGAGAATCCTGGATTCCTTTGGCTCAACTCATCTGATACAAATTCCATTTTTTAACAGCTGATAAAGCAGTTAAGCTTACTAAGCATTCAGTCAGTTAAGAGATTTTAAGTGCTAGATGGAATAACTGAATGAAAAATATTTTATTTGTTTTAATCAGTCAGTATCCACCTCCTTGCCCTCCCATTCTGTCCAATTGAGAATACAAGAAAAAATCCATTATGAACATATATAGTCAATCAAAACAAATTTCCAAAATTTTTTTTCTCATTTTAGTCCTTCACTTCTCTATCTAGAGGTGCATAACATGTTTCATCATTAGTCCTGTGGCATCCTGGTTAGTCATTACACAATCGTATTCTATCACATTGATGTACCATATTTTGTTAATATATTCCCCAATTTATGGGCACTTCCTAAGAATCTCATCTTTTGCCAACTCAAAAAGTTATAAATATTTTTGTACATCTTCAGAGTTTAATTTGCTCAGAACTAATCCCTCCTTCAACATATACTCCTTCTAATTGCCCCTCCCTGCTTCTCTATATTTCCTCCTATTTCCCTGTTAAGAAAAATGTATTTTTCTGTACTCAACTGCACAAGTATATTCTTCCTTCTTTTGATTAATTCCCAATGAGATTGAAGTTAAAGTGTCAATAACCTTGCTTTATCCCCTCCTCTTGTCTGTATAAATGTCTCCTTGTGCTCCCTGATTATATGAGATAATTTTCCCTAATCTTACTTTCTTTCCCTTTCTATGCAGTATATTCCTCTTATCCTTTCTTTCCATTCTTAAGATCATCAAGACAGAATCTAGGCTTTGTCTATTTGAATTTCCCTGATAATAATGTAGGATTCTGAGAAGACATAAGTATCATCTCCCCATATTTGAATGTAAACAGCTTATAGTTGTTTAATCCTTTATCACTGTTCATTCATATTTACTTTTTTTGGGGGCAATGAGAGACTTGCCCAGAGTTACATAGCTAGTAAGTGTCAAGTGTCTGAGGCCGGATTTGAACTCTGGTCCTCCTGAATTTAGGGCCTATGCTTTATCTACTGAGTCACCTAGCTGCCCCCATGTTTACCTTTAAAAAAATTCTCTTTACTTCTGTTTTTGAACTTCAAAGTTTCTCTGTAGCTCTGGTCTTTTCATCAGGAATACTTGGAAATCCTCAATTTCATTAGAAGTCCATTTCCTCCCCTCCCCCACTTAATAGCATAATACTCAGTTTTGCTGGGTAAGTTATTCTTATCTGTAAGCTCATATCCTTTATCTTCTCAAATATAACATCCCCAATTCTCAGCTATTTTACATTGGTGGCTGCTAAATTAAGTGTGATCTTGACTATATCTCCTTAGTACTTGAATTCTTTCTTTCTGGTTGCTTGCAACATTTTTTTTCTTTGATCTGGAAACTCTAGAATTTGGCTATAATGTTCCTTGGAGTTTTCATTTTGGGTGTTATTTCAGGAAGAAACCAGTGGATTCTTTCTATTTCTACTTTGCCCTCTGGTTCTAAGATTTCTAAGTAGTTTTTTATGAAGTTTTCTTGAAATATGAAGTAGGCTCTTTTTTTTTATTATGGGGTTCAGATAGTTCAATGATCCTGAAATTTTTTCTCCTTGATCTGTCTTCCAAGTCAGCTGTTCTTGATAAGAGATAATTTGTTTCTTCTTCTTCTTTTCCTTTTTACCTTTTTTTTAATATCTCTTGCTGCCTCATGAAGTCATTGGCTTCTACTTTATTTATTTACATCTTCAGGGAATTTGTTGCTTAGGCAAGGTTTGGTACCCCTTGTGTCAAATTCCTGTCCAATTCTTTCTTACATAACTCTCATTTTTTCTCATTGTTTTTCTCAAATACTCTCATTTATAGAATATTTTAAACTCTTTTTAAAATTCCTTCTTCATCTATTCCAGGAAGTCTAAGTTTGTGTCCAAATTGTATTCTTCTCTGAAGCACTGCTTGTAGATTTTTGGAATCATTCTCTTCTGCATTATGATGGGGTTATCTTTTGTTTTTCCTTCCTTCCAGGCTACTTTCTGACTCTAGAATTTATATTACTATTGAGCCTTGCCACACTTTTGAAAAGAAGGTCTAGGCTGGTTCTAATGCTGATTTCTTGGGATACTGAATGTTGTTTTATTTGAGGATCTCATGGATATACTAGAGACCTTTAAACTTTCAGTGTTGCCAGAGTAGTCTGATCCAGTGCAAATTTTGATTGCAATTCTCTCTCCTGCCCCTACACTGGTTCAAGCGCCACAAATTCCTGATCTGGGTTTGGGTCTGAGCAAGAGTAGACTGCTGCTGGACTTGACTCTGCCCCATCAACAAGCTGGAAAGCTCTCTGTTCAGAATCTCTTGGCAAAATTGTAGGCTTCCCTTTGGTCTGGACTCCTGCTTTCTTTATTCCTTTGCATGCTGGACTAGATGCTTGAAATGGGACCCTGCTCTGAGTTGGAGTCTAAGTTACACCACGGCTGGTACTCGTTTCTGAATTTCTCCTTTCTCAGTACATAGCCCAGGGCCTTCCTACCCAGTAATACAAACCACTCTTCCACTCAAGTCCTTTTTTTGAGTTCACCTTGGATCTGTGGCTCAGAACTGGGTACTATCAGCAAGTCCCTCAGTTGGTATCCATTACAGAGCCCTGGTATGGGACTAGGGGTACACTGTAAGAATTTTGAAGCTCTTTCTGTACTCATACATAGCCTCTCATTGGGCCCTTAAATGTGAAATGAGTTCCTTCCCTATGTCTACAGGTCTCCTTTTCTGTTTCTTTTTATCAAGCCTGTCTAGACAAATGACTCACAGTAACTTTTCCTGGACTTTCCAATAAGGGTTCAGTCTGGTGCAATTTTTAGATGTTTGAAGAAATTTGTGGAGTGATGCTCACCACAATGCTTCCAAACACTCAGCCAACTCAGCTTCTCTTCAATGACTCAGTTTTTAAAGAGGAGTCTAGGGGCAGCTAGGTGGCACAGTGGATAGAGTACTGGCCCTGGAATCAGGAGGACCTGAGTTCAAATCTGGCCTCAGACCCTTGACACTTACTAGCTGTGTGACCCTGGGCAAGTCGCTTAACCCCAATTGCCTAACAACAAAAAAAAAAAAGTCTAGATGTGCTATCAGGGACTATGACATAACAACCATTATGGTTGGATCAGTATTATTGGCCAGAATAAAACCTTCTGCATTAGCAACATCCTTCTATATTATCTCTCTGCTGCAATTTTTTTCCTTCCACAAACCATTCTCCATAGAGCTGACAAAATTACTTAAGCACTGTTATGACCGTGCGATTCACCTCAATAATCTTGGGTTGTCTCTAGCATTAAATATAACCTGCTCTGTTTATAAGTAAAACTTTTATAACCTGGCTCCAAGGCTTATTACATGTTACTCCCCGCTTTGTTAACTTTATGTTTCAGACAAAATGGCTTCTTGCTGTTCCTAATATATGACATTTTATTTATTGTCTCTGTGTCTTTGCAGAGTCTGTCCTCCATGCCTGAAATATCTTCCTTCTCTGCCTCTTAAAATGCCTAACTTCCTTCAAAACTCAGTTTAAGTATCACTTCTATGAAATCTTTCCTAATTTACTCAGGTACTAGTGCCTCCTCCTAAAATTACCTTATTTACATTGTACATATTTTGTTAAAAGGGGGAGAGAGGGAGAGAGAGGGAGACAGAGAGTTTCCTTGATAGAAGTGATTCTTTCATTTCTGTCTTGTGCCCCACACTCAGCACAATGTCTGATAGAAAACAGGCAATTAATAAATACTTGTTGGTCGATGGATTTAACCTAAACCAAAAGGCAATAAATTTCACTTCTACTTCCCTTCTCTCTTACCCTAAATCCATAGCAAGCATGCATATGCAAATTTCATACTCTCTGATGTTAAGAAAAAAGTTAACATTTCTAGAAGTGAGCATTGCCTTGACTGGTATAAAAAACAGCAGTAGCAGCAGCTGCGGCCGCCTCTTCTACTGACCTCCACAAACCTCAGGAAATTGCTGCTCTCAAATAATGAATGCTCTTGGAATGGTAAGTCTGTCACTTAGATAAATTGGGCAGATTTCCAAGTTTCAACCCTTTAATGTTCTTTGGCTCTTCTTTTCCTGACAATTGTTAGTTGGATGATAATCCCTACCTTGTCACAGGCCCATTTGTCATGTGAATGCTCAGCATACTTGGTGACCATATATTCCAATTTTTCAGGAAGAGAAAAGCTGAGAAAGAAAAAAAATGCACCATCACATCAACAGGCACAAGTGAAGGCAGTGGGAATGATTCTGAACTATCAGAATGCTTTCTCTTTAGATGGAAATGGGGAGCTGGGGTTAGTAACACTGTAACCATTCCTATAATTTAGCACAATTCCCAAACATAAGGACAATTAGCAACATTTTCCAGTGGCTTCCCACATACCAAGGTATGGGTACAGGGTAAAACGGGAATGCCAAAGAATTAGATACTAATGTACCTTTATTTCTTTTCACTGGGCTTGTTGATAAAAGAGCTGTGCTTGGTGAAATCTATTTAGTTTTAATTAGGAGTGTTGTTTTGTAAAGGTGGTGTTCAGAAGTAATGTTCAATTTCTATCTTGGGGAAAATTCATTAGAGATTTTTTTCTTTTTGGGTAAAATTTGTGTCTTCATGGGTAATATGCCTATGATGTGCCAATATATTTATGTTTGTGTCTATAACAGAATTTCTAATAACACACTGGGCTTAGTAGGCTAACTCTGTACTAATCCCACCTGATTCCAGTTTTTTAAATATATACTCACAACATGCTCATTTTAAATCTGTTTAATGGTACCTGATGACATCTTACCTTTCGGTTTTCACTGACTTTGGCTCCATTTCTGTTCCTCTTATTTTCACTATTCTACTGTAAGTACCTTGAGGACAGGACCATATGTCGTTATATTCCTTTGCTCCTTAGTGTCCTATGTCCTAAATATTTTACTAACTAGCATAAATGAATGACTAGACTAGGTAATGTAAATCATATATCAGCACAGGCCTAATCAGAAAAAAAAAGACCTTTAGGCATGTCTAGATATGGGTTATGAGATGAAGCCTCTTGACCCAAAGCACCCCATCTGTCTTCCCCATGGCTCCAATTTGCATTGTCATAAATTTCAACACATCTCAAGTATTCAAGGATGCTAAAATAAAGAAGTCCTTTCTAAGGTTCTAGTATTATAGGTGCAACAGATGTGAAGTGAATTCTTTATATATACTCTGTTCCATTGAAATTGGTCTGCTAGCTATTTTTCTGTTAACCTTATTCCATTTCCTACCTTTATATAAGTAGACTGCCATATCTTAAATAAACTCCCTCCTTTCTATCTTGTAGAAGTCATAGCTTCTGTCAAAGCGCAAGTTAGGTGCCACATCCTCACCTAGGCCTCTTCTGACCACATTCCTACCTCCCAACTCAGTTGCCAGCATATGATCCCCAATGAGATTATTTTGCATTATTTTACACATTTAGATTTTACTTATCTGTATAAATGCTATCCTCATTATGTGCCTTTACCCCTCCCTTACCGCCGCCCCAGGCCATTTCCCAAGTAGAATGCAAACTCTTTGAGTATAGGAACTATTTTGTTTTTGCCTTTGTCATTCTCAATGTCCACCACAGATCCCTGAACAATTGATTATTATGTATAACTATTATTGTTGTAGTTATCATTATTATTATTTGGACCTGTGATTTCATTAGTATAGGAAGCAAACTTCCTATATCAACGCCAATCAGCAATTTATAGTTCCAGAGAATGGAGTGCTCACTACATGTTTAACTGTTTGAATTAGACTAGATGGACCTCAACCTGACTTCTAATCAACAGGCTTCAAACCATTTAGGAGGTTTAGAGTTCTTCACCTTAAAATATATTTGGGAGGGGCAGCTAGATGGCACAGTGGTTAAAGCACCGACCCTGGATTCAGGAGTACCTGAGTTCAAATCCGGCCTCAGACACTTGACACTTACTAACTGTGTGACCCTGGGCAAGTCACTTAACCCCCATTGCCCCGCAAAAAAACCCAAACCCAAACCAAACCAAAAAAACCAAAAAAACAAAATATATTTGGGAACAAGAAGTAAGTGGTATAGACTGTGTAAGACACACCCTTTTTTTTTTTTTTTTTTTAGGCAATGGGGGTTAAGTGACTTGCCCACGGTCACAGAGCTAGTAAGTGTCAAGTGTCTGAGGCCGGATTTGAACTCAGGTATTCCTGAATCCAGGGTCGGTGCTTTAACCACTGCACCATCTAGCTGCCCCGAGACACACCCTTTTAAAAATATTTTATTTCCCCCCAATTACATGGGAGGAAATTACACCTTAAAACATTTTTTATGTAACAAATATTTTTTTTATAGTTTTGAGTTCCAATTTTTATTCCTCCTTCCCTCTCTAAGATGGTACATAATCAGATATGGGTTATATATGTATGATTATGTAAAAATTACCATTTTAGTAAGACACATTCTTAACTAGATCAGCAGGAACTGAATGGAGGGAGGAGTAATTTTATAGAGATTTAATTATGTTGTTCAGATAAAACAAAAGCCTTGATGATGAAATTAGCACTAATAAGGAATACTGAGATGCTTGGAAGAGAAGGAAAATGCACTTCAGGTTCGAAGGACATGATATTTTGTTGTCTAAGAGCAGCTGAAAGGTGCTTAATATAACATTAAAGGAAAAACAGCTTCTTAAAGAGGAAGGCTAAACTAACCTTGTTATATCCTTCTGAAGCTTCAATGAGATTTGTTTACACATCTAGGACCTAGCACACAGAATACTACACACAACAAATGTTTAATATATGATTGTTGAATGGAAATTGAATCGAATGCTAATGGATTTATTTTGATTTATTATGTTATTGGAATTTACAATACTAATTTACAAACTAAATGGCGGTTTTGTCAAAAACCATTAATAAACTAATTGCATCATTTATCAGGGAAATTGACTTAGGGCTTTAAGCTATATTAACTCAGTGGAAACAATTCATCTCTTTAATTTATCATGAAGAAAACCAAAGAGTGATAATGTAGACTATGATCAGATATAAATTCATTGTACTTTAAAATAACATAAAAAATATAGTGTCCTGGAAAAATGACTTAGACTATTGCAAGGAGAGGTAATAGAGGCGTAAAACCAAATCTTGACAAGCTAGTGCCTTTGGAAAAAAATAGCCATATGACGAAGTGTTTTGGACTCACTTGATGGTATTGATAGGTTTGGGGTCAAAGTTTCCTTCTGCATCCACTGAGGTCTGCTTTTCCAATGTGGCTGTAATTCTGGTGTCTAAATAATCAGGTGGCAAGGCTCCAGCTATAGCACTGAGACAAGGTAAGGCCATTCGGAAGAGATCTGTGTCATATTTCTGTGGGAAAGATAGGAATTAGTTGGAATTAATTAAAATTAATTTTTACAAACCACATAACATCTTAGTAAGTGAATCACAGCCATAATACAGAAGAATAAGAAGAAATAAAAAAGGTAACCAAAGTTCACTTATTTTCCAGATATAAAAAGGAGTGGCCATTTACTCCTTAATAATTTGTGGTAGGTACTGTGGGGATATCATTGGAGACTGAAGTGACATGAGAAGTAAAACTATTGTATCCTTATCTATATGGATAAAACACAGTAAGCTGACAGTCAAAATTTTGTTAATGGCTAAGTTTCAAGCAGTGATGGATTGTAACAACTCTTTCTTTTCCCTTGCGCCTGTCATCTCACCCAAGTCATGAGTGTCTCTATGTGTTTTAGGTACTTATTGAAACTGACGCAATACACAAGCTATGGTTAGTTTTTTGAAAAAAAGTTTTGAAAATTTTAAAGCACTATATAAATGTAAAATATTGCTACCATTAGTAACAGGAATAGGAAGAATTATGCGAGTCTTATAGTTAACTTACTTGCAAACTTCCCAGTTGTACATTTGTGTTCCATTGGTTTTATCTTAGAGTAATGAATGGCAAGCTAACATGAGTAGGGAGCTAGTTACAATAAAGATGTGAAGCTCAAAAGGCCAACAACAAATGCTAACAGGAGGGGAGGTAGTAGAAAAACTGTAGTCAACCTCTATGTTCTATCACGGAAAACTAGGAATATCCCCTTTTATTCTCTTGAGGATGGTGATTTAAAAATCCATAAAGAAAAGGGGCAGAGGGAAACAGAGCAGTTTATAAAGTAGAGGTCTGTCTCAATTAGCTTGACTGAGAAATTAGATAAATCATTGGTAATATCTTCAAACCTAAAATTCTGAGTAAGCAGAAAGGAGATTAGTAAAGAACAGTTTTCATTTTTGCTTTGAATAAAATAAGGGTTTATTAACAAGGAATACAAAAAGGAGTAGAACTGAGTAGTTAGAGATTGTGAAATAGTTTCTCAAATATCAATTTTGAGAGATACTGGACTTGGGAGTCAGGAGACCTTGGCTCAAATCTCACCTCAGACATTTACTAGTTATATGACTACAGGAAAAACATTTAACTTCTCAGGGAAATAGTTTTTTATTTGTAAAACTGGGATGAGAACACAGTGATGCCTACCTCACAAACTTTGTTGTGAACAAGGGGGTTTGCAAACATTAAAACACTATAAAAATGCAAGTTGTTATTCTTGTGGGGTAGCTGAGCTAGGGCATACATAGTCCAACAAAAGGAAGTAGGGGCCAAAGGAAGCAATAGCAGCCAGTTGGGTTAATATCACTCTGACAACTTCCAATGTGTATTTTGTACATGAGGGGAAAAATCATTTACCAGTGAAGAGTTATAGCCTCAGCAAAAAAAATGAATATATACTTGGTCAAAACAAAGACAAAGTTTAGGAACTCTGGTCTATCCTCGTCCTCACAAATCCCTTGGATCACTGTGTTCCTCACCTCCTTTAACAACATAGTCATTACCTTATGAGAGAGAGAGTCAAAAATCCCCCAGAAGAGCTTCTCTGTCAAATGTAACTCTTCTTCCACAGCCAAGCCATAGCCCCCCCATCCTGAAGGCAGGCAGTAATACTTCCAGCACTGTTCATAGTGATTTGTCAAAAGCTAGGATGTTGGACAAAAGAGTATTGTCAGGATGAAGCACAGAAAATCCACCAATGCCTTGTAATACACACACAATTATTGTTTGGTGAAAATAGCAAGTCAGGATGACAAGAACAGAACTAAAGATATGTAGTAAAAGGAACAGCAGAAAGATGTTCAAACAGTGTCAGAAAAAGATGTCTTTCATATTTTTACCAGCTATGGACTTAGTTGAATTTGCTTAACTTAGGACCTTCCTCCCATACTTTTGTCCAAGGTATAAGTGGAAAAAAGTGGGGTGAATTTCTCCATTTTTCTCCAAACAGTAGAAAAATATCTACTGCTTGAAACTATTGACCCATCAGAAGTGGGAGTGATGTGTCCTGAAAGCTCTGACTAAATGTTTTGTTGTTCAGTCATTTCAGATATGTCCAGATTTTTGTGACCCCATAAATGTGTTTGTTTCTATGTAATTCTCATAATGGGGGTTTGGAAGAGTCTAGGTCTTCCTCTTGCCTCCCTCCATTACTGACCTTGTTCAACTTGCTTTTGCCTAAGTCATGGGATGACCTGTTAGAAGATCCAGGGCTGAGTAGTCCTGACACCTCCTGCCCAGGAGAGGGCAGCAGGATATTACAAATGTCTTAGGAATGTGTTATAAGAAAAGAGTTGACTGACATAGGACCTGTGCCTGTATCAGACAGCAGGGGGAGGTTTGAAGTACTGGGAACTCTAGGATGCTGCCTTCAGTTTGACTTTCTGCAGGCATGAGAAACCCACCATTTCATGTTGCAGCAGAAAATGTTTTGAGCTTAGCATCAGAGGACTGGGGCTTTAATACTGCCTCTACCACATCCTATCCCACACTCTGGAAAAAGGGAAGCCAATGGGTGATTTGAATGAACAACAGGGAATCCATGGGCTATAATTGTTACCTCTTCTTTTCCTAAGAACTTGATGAATGACAGAAAGTTAAAGAATGTCTTTGGGCCTCAGTTTTATCATGTATGTTAACACTGGATAAAAACTGATTTCATATCAATTCATTTTTAAAAAATTATTTAAGTGAGGAGCAAGTTGGCACAGTGGATAAATGTTAGACTTAAGAAGTAGGTTCAAATAAAGGCACTAATTGTACGATCATGAGCAAGTCACTTTACCCCTATGAGACTCAGTTTCTTCATCGGTAAAGATCAAATAAGATAATGTATATAAGTTACTTTGCAAACATTAAAGAGCTATATAAACGTTAGCTGCTGCTACAATAACAAATAAAAGGATTATTATCATAGGAAAAACAAAGGGATCTTGGATTTAGATCTTAGGGGGACCTTATACTCTTAGAGATCATTATCTAGTCCAACACTTTCATTTTACAGATTAGGTAATTGAGACTCAGAGATGTTTAGTGATTTGCCTAATAAGGGGAGAAATGCAATTAAAGTAAAATATATGACCCTCTTGTCCTCAATGCTTACTAAAGAAAAACAACAAAAGTGATTTTGAAATAGGAGTTGTTACTTTTCTCTCAAAGATCTAGAAATAAAGTGTAAGAACACAAAGCTTAAACTCCAGAAACAAGGGAGAAAAAAATCAAATAAAAAAAAATAAACAATGTACTGTAGTTTAGGTGTTAAAAGTGAAGTTTGAAGATAGTCAGAAGCACCTTATATAATCTCATAAAGGAAATTATTAATGGAATTGGAATGAGCAACTAATAAAACTATTTAAAGAAAATCAAACAAGTGAATTGAATCTAGCATTTGCCATCTTCACCATTAAGAATGGAAGTTCATTCTTGCTAGCTATATCCTGGTCATTAACTAGCAATTTAAAGGAATGAAATCAATATTATAGATGCTTGCCTTTCTTCTAAAAATAGTGAAAGCAGCTTGTTTTGCTGTATATTTTCTGTAGCACCAGCTGGAATTTATTTGATAGAAAGGATATTTACCTTAAGTGGCATTTTACAGTACTCATTGAGGAGTGGTACGTCAAAAACAAGACGGCGAAGGAGTTGTTGTAACATGGAAGGCCGTAAGTGGCTAGAGTGTGGAAAAGAGGAAAAATACATTATCAGTACATAATGAGAAGTCGCAAAGAAATTAGATACAAAAATAAAAGTTCTTCAATGTATACTAGTTCATTAGGAAATACTAAATGACCTTTAAAAAGTATAGACTTTTAGGGGTCAGCTAGGTGGTGCGGTGGATAAAGCACTGGCCCTGAATTCAGGAGGACCTGAGTTCAAATTCAGCCTTAGACACTTGATACTCACTAACTTTGTGACCCTGGGCAAGTCACTTAACCCTCACTGCTCCACCAAAAAAAAAAAGTATAGACTTTAAGAAAGTGAAGGGAATTTGTTTTTTGGTGCTAAACTTTTAGAAGAGTATTCCATACTTCCTGCCTCTACTTGCTCCCCATCCATTTAATCAGTTGGCTTTCTAACCTGACACTCTACTGAAACCATTATTTTAAAGGCTACCATAGCTTAGGATCTTTCAGTGCCTCAGAGAGTATTAGTCTTAGTAACATCCAAACTACTCCAAACAATGAAATCTTGTGTTGGCTGAGGAGGTGCTAGTCTGACTGTTCATTATATATAATGTGGGCTCTTATCCTCAGTACTCTAGTCAACACTGGTTGCCATTCTGTGGCAGTCAGATAACAGTCAGAAGAATGAGGTGATGGTGTGCAACTGAATGGAGAGGCAAAATGAATAAGGGATGAGGTAAAGAGGGTTTTTGGAGAAAGTATACAGTTGAAGGTCAAATTTATAGGAAGGTAGTGTATACCAGACTTCATGTTCTCATATATAAAATTTTGTTCATATATACACTTAGGTATAATTGAATTCAAATGAATAAATACGAATGAGAAACATGTAAAGATAGTACTTACTTGCAGATAGCAAGCAGGCATTCTTCTATGGTGTCCCTCTGTGCTTTGGTGAGGGAGCGTCCCTTGGAGAGTCTATATATGGTCTGAAGTGTGGAATCAATCAGAGAGGTATAATGCTCTGTTCCAGCAAACAAAGGAGCATGTCTCATGAGGAGAGGGAGCACAGCAGAACACAGATATCTATTCAGTGCAAGTGCTGCCTCTGTGGTACTCAGAGAAACCTAGGGTAAAGAGAAAGAGACAATGATTAGTCCTATTTGGAAATGCTCAGCAAAGCATAATACACTCACCATATGATCCTATGAAAAAATCAGTATGTCTTACATATTTTAGTGCTTCACAGAACATAAAGCAACAGAGTAGGACTGCTCACTTTGTCACTAGAGTTACTATTGTGCATGTAAAATGAAACAAATTAAGTAAAAAGTAAAACAACAAACAAAAAATAAAAACAAAAAGCCAACCAAACAAAAGGCTGTTAGTGCAGCAAAACTGACAGGCTGCCTTCTTCACTCTTAGTTATACTAAAAACATATACTGTATTACAAGATGAACCATAACCACCTTATTGAAATCAATGAGAGAATGTGGATACTTTATTCAATATATGTCTCTCTCTTTATATGTATGTGTGTATGTATATGTATATATGTAAAACTTTGATAGTTTGAGAGATCCTTGATTTCATCAGTGTGGGTATGTCCTACACAAATCCATATCACAACCTCTCTGTTCTTCATAAATTTTAAAAAAGATTTATCGATATGTTTTGTCTTTACATTACATATATTCATAGATTATTCCCACTTTGTAAGAGGTTTCTTGTGACAAAGGAAAGCAGTTAAGTACAACTAATAACAGTGATTTTATCTGAAAATGCAAGCAATATTTCACATCTGTAGCATTTCCTCACCTTTTTTTAATGAACAGAAATCTATTTTTTCTCCCTCCCACCCCCTACACAACTGAAAAAAAAGAAAAATAAATTCCTTGTAACAAATATGCAGTCAAGCAAAACAAATTCCTTCAATAATTATAAAAAATATAAATATGCCTCATTCTGCACCCTAAATTTGTAATTTCTCTATAATGGATTCTCTGTCTGTCTATCTATCTATCAATCAATCATAATAAATCCTTTGGAACAATGAATGGTATCACTTGTTGGCCAACCTTCTGGTGAGCCTCTACTGATTATCAGATGACAAACACACAATTCATTATTGGGCCCATATTCAAAACCTTTGTAGCTTGGAAGGATATGCAGGAACTTGCCTGAATAAAACATGTAAGTATGACTTCACCTACATACTTGGATAATCTATGATTTCATTGGTGTGAGTATTCCTTTCACTAGTACAAACTGCTATTTTTACATGTCCTATCCTACGTGGTTCATCACTCTGATGTCATGATCCTCTTCAAGAATGAAGGACAAACAACAACCTATCATTGGTAACTTGCCACAATCTGACACTCAACTATACACATAGGCACTGCCCCTTAGATCACTTGTAATTTTGATTTTTTGATTCTTCTTATATCATAATGTACCATTATTTATGGCTCAATGACATCACCAAATGAACATTAGTGTTAAAGATAATGACTTTGTCCTCAAGGATTGATTTAGATCACCAAAAGTCCTTTGAATTTGGTTAATTTATCACTTATCTATCCAAAACAGCTACACTGAGGAACTAAATAAATGGGTTCTCCAAGGAGGAACATGTTATAAACTAGGAAATATACATTTTTCATTCACTTTGTTTTACTAGTATGGGTGGTTAAATTATAAACTTATTTTAGGAATCCTTTGACATGATATTGCTAGATTACTCCTGACAAAGAAAGGTCCATGAAACACAAGATATAACGAAATTGTATTTACTTACTTAGCAGTATTCAAACCGCAAATGGTAAAAGGGAAGGAGTTGTAGGTCTCAGTCAATAAACAGTTATTAAGTACCTACTATGGGCCAGGCACTGTGCTAAGTGCTGGGAATACAAAAAGAGGTAAAAGTCAGTCCCTGCCCTCATAACCTAAGTAAACAATGTGTAGTCCTTCTCAAGGGCTCCATTCCTGTGCTGGGGATACACAGGCTACAATGTTGGCAGAAAAAGGTTTACCCTTTCAAGTGCCTCACACAGTCAAGATGGCTTCCTCTTTTTACCATGGACTAATTTATCTCCATCTGACATCACAGACAGATCCTCAGATATATATGGATAAGTTATTTTAAAATACATTTACCATCCCTGATCATTTCAGAAAAAGTAGCCATATTACAATATAAGTGACATACATTGATCATTCTAGAACATGCAGGGTTGTATGACATGCAAGATATATGGGTATAACTGATGGTCCTACCACAAGTAAGTACCAAGTATAGGGAACAGAAATCCCTATACTTATTTCTATATAGTCTAAAGTCAAACCTAATCTTTAGCTTGCACTACACAATAGGATGCTAACGGGTATCCAAGCTCTCCCTGTCAACAAGGCAAAATAATACTTATATAGACAGAACAACGATAACATAAGTCAGAAAAGAATTCCCACAACCAGGATAAATTCCCATTATTCAAGTTGGGGACAATGGATTCAAGGGCTGGCTTTTTCAATTTCTTTGTCTGGAATAATATTTTCTAAAATACGTTTTTCATTCTCTTCCCTAGAGCTCACTTTTAAAATTTAAATTAGTAAATTTCAAGATACACAGTGATTTATTTTATTTTATTTTTTTTAGTGAGGCAATTGGGGTTAAGCAACTTGCCCAGGGTCACAGAGCTAGTAAGTGTTAAGTGTGTCAGGCCGGATTTGAACTCAGGTACTCCTGACTCCAGGGCCAGTGCTCTGTCCACTGCGCCACCTAGCTGCCCCCACAGTGATTTATTTTGAAGGAAAATATCAAGCTTTTCCAAATAATTTCTCTTCTTTATTCTCTACAACGCATGTTGATACCTAAGCTGAAATCATCTTCATAACAATATGGTCATGTATACTACTTTGTACACTATAAGATGAGATGACCAAATCATACATGAAATGGATTTTTTTGTCTCTTAGCTGAACAATGAAACAAATTCTGCCACCATCTTTATTGACCTAAAGAGAACTTGTGAGCTATTCTTCCATTCAGTTAAAATTTCTATGTCTTTTGGTTTTTATGTGTAGTAAGGATATCCATATGGATATGTCAACTCAGTTTTTAAACAAACAATGAACATTAAGAAAGCCAATGGATAAATGAATTCTTGTGGAGTAAAAGCTGTCATTATCAGCCCTCTTCCCTGTCATTTAGTACAGAAGTGCCAAAAGGCTCTTTTCCACATTTGCCCATTTAGTTTAACCTGTCCAAAAGATTCACCTTGATAACCAACTCCCTAGTAATGAGCTGATCCTCATAGTTTATAAATAAGTAACAGGATTTTTGCAGAAAACTTTTGTTCTTATTTCGTGCATAGGAAAAAGAATTCAATACAACAAATGTTTATTTAATACCTAATATGGAGAAAAGTGTGTGACAACAAGGCATAGTGGTTGGAAAGCTAGACTCAATGTAATCTGAAAATATTTACTAAAAAAGATGAATTTGCCAAATGGTGGGGAGTTTAGAATTGATGAGCTTATCTTGGCAGGTACATCTTGTCCTGTGGAGTTGAAACAAGACAGGGCAACAAATGCAAAGCACTCAGTCAGGAAGACCTTCCCCCTTTGATATAATGGCTTTGTGACCTTGGGTCAGTCACTTAGTCCTAGTGCTTTAAGAAACTCTCTAAGATTATGTGTTAAGGGTGTAACTCCCTATCTGAGTTATGAGATGAAATTTCTCATAGGGATCTCCCTACAACAATGAATACTGGTGTATACATACACACACACACACACACACATATATATATATATGTATGTGTGTATATATACACATACATACATGCACACATAAATATATACATACAATATATACAAACACATACACATACATACATAAGACTCCTTGAGGAAGAGAACCATGAATGGATATCTATTCTATATTATTTCTCTTATCAAAATCCTTTTCACTTTATTTTCAGTCTTACTTTTTACTTCACCTCTGACAGACTTACTAAGTACTGAAGGGGCTTGCCAATTGCTCCTTAGTCCTTCCTTCTGGAAATCTTGTGATGTAACTGATCTTCACTCACATCATTTTTCAGATAGAGAAATTGAGGCAAAGCAGGAAAGTGACTTTCCTGAGGCAATTAGTGGCAAAGCACCTAAGAATGTAAGGTCACTGAGCCCTAGATGGACTCAGTATTGTATACATTTATAAGG
This sequence comes from Dromiciops gliroides, assembly GCF_019393635.1. Lineage (NCBI taxonomy): Eukaryota > Metazoa > Chordata > Mammalia > Microbiotheria > Microbiotheriidae > Dromiciops > Dromiciops gliroides. The sequence goes on from NC_057862.1 coordinate 182,184,993, forward strand.
AATCTCAGATAGTAAATCTTTGCATTCCCAAGTCCTTGGCACCTATGCCATTTGGTGCACTAATCAGTCTAACACAATAACTTCAGCATTTTAAAAGACTTCCAGCTGCAAGTCTATTAATTTTCTAATGTGGCTTCAACTCTTTTCTGACTTACTGGGGAGATCTCAACTTGATAATCTTTTCCCCAAAGCACTGCTGAAGATATAATTAGCAATTTTCATAATTATAAGAGACAATCAAACTATCAATCAATCGATCAAACCAGCTCTTCAGATAGTGATGCAAATAGGAAGCAGGACTGTACCCTGCTGGTTAAATTTACAAGTGTTGAAAGCAATTTACAAGGAGGATAAATGACTTAAAGGTACACACTGCTGAAAAGAGCCTGACTCTGAATAAAGAAAAGTGTTAAAGGTGTTGAAAACTACTAATGTCTCAAACTGTGTTTAAATTCTTATACATGATATTTTGTTGCTAGGCAAGGAGGTAAATTTCAGAGGACATGTTTAAAGAACTTGGATTATTGAGGTATTAAGTGAACAACTAATAATAATTCATGTTTATGTACTGATTTAAGGTTTGCAAAGCACTTCAGTCTTCACAGTCCTGTGAGGCAGGTAGTATAAGCATCGCTATTTACAGACAAGAAAATTAAGGTTCTGAGAGGATAAATTATTTGCCCAGGATTACATGTATGCCTAGGAACTGTCAGAAAAAGGCAACATGGAACAGTGGGTAGGATATTGGACTTGGAACCAGGAAGACTTGGGTTCAAATCTTGCTTCAGATACTAACTGCGTGATTCTGGGTAAAACTAACTATTATGAACAACAGTTTCCTCATCTATAAAATCAGGGAGGTTGGATTTCATGGTCTTTATAGTCCATTCTAATTATAAACCTATAATCTTATAAGATTTGAATCCAGTTCTCTTCTGCCACTATATGTAACAGTTTTTCTAGTATATCCAACTGCTTTTCATAGTACAGTGGGAAATTTTCTGGTTGTGGCGTCAAAGGACTTGGGTTCATATCAAATATCTGTGTTTATTTGAACGAGTCACTTAACTTTCCTGGGCCTGTTTTCTCATTTATAAAATGAGGAAATTGTGTAAGACAGCCTCTAAGGTGTCCCCTTTGAAAGGTAGCTATGTGGTATGGTGAATAGAGTGTCAGACTTTAGTTAAAACCTGGTCTCAGATATTTACTAGCTATGTCATCCTGGGCAAGTCACTTAACCTCTTTTTGCCTCACTTTTATCAAATGATAAAAATAATAGCACCTACTTCTCATGGTTGTTTTGAGGATCAGCATTTGTAAAGTGCTTAGCAAAGTGCCTGGAACACAGAAGATGCTTAAGAAATACTTGTTTCCCTATGCCCACGGGGCTACAGAAATGTGCATACCATTTGATCCTGCAATACCACTGCTAGGTTTATATCCCAAAGACATCCCCTAAAAGAGAAAAAGACCTATTTGTTCGAAAATATTTATAGCAGCTCTTTTTGTGTTGGCTAAGAATTGGAAATCAAAGGAATGCCCATCAATTGGGAAATGGCTAAACAAACTGGTATATGATGGTGATAGAATATTATTGTGCTGTAAGAAATGACAAGCAGGATGACTTCAGAAAGGCCTGAAAAGACATGTATGAAACGATGTATTGTGAAGTGAGCAGAACCAAGAGAATATGGTACACAGAGAGAGCGATATTGTTTGATGAAGAACTGTGAATGACTTGACGATTCTCAACAATACAATGATTTGGGGGCAGCTAGGTAGCACCGTGGATAAAGCACCAGACCTGGATTCAGGAGGACCTGAGTTCAAATCTGGCCTCAGACATTTGACACTTACTAGCTGTGTGACCCTGGGCAAGTCACTTAACCCTCACTGCCCTGCAAAAAAACCTCAAAACAAAACAAAAAATACAATGATCCAAGAAAATCCCAAAGGACTATTGAAGAAACATACCATCCACCTCCAAAGAAAGAACTGATATCGATGGAACAGACTGAAGCTTGCTATTTTTCACGCTTTCACTTTTTTCTTATAATCAAGTATTCTTTTACAGAATGACAAATATGGTAATGTTTTACATAATCTTACATTTATAACTCATATATGATTGTTTGCTGCCTCAGAGAGGCGGAAGGAGAGGGAGGGAAAAAGGGATAAAAATTGGAACCCAAAACTATAAATAAAAATGTTTATTATTTTAAAAAAAGAAATACTTGTTTCCTTACTGCCTTCTCCTATGCTTCAGATTATCACAACTAATATGGTAAAATATAATTATTTAATATAAATTCAATATCTTTATGATCACAGGAAGTGGTATAAAAGATATGATGCAGGCAATTGATGAAAGCAGGTGAGCCAAGTGGTAAGAATAAGACAAAAAAGACTGTTAGCTTAAATAGATTGAAAGGAAGGCCTCCAGTCCATTAAGCAGTTGCTCTTTGGGGATTCTATGGAAGGACATATATAAGGATCCCATGGGATGGAAATGTGCAATTGGATTGTGATCTGTATCAATATAGAAAGTAGTCCCATCAATGAGACTGTGTATCCACTTAAGTATGGTTTTAGAAACCACTGTCTTTTAATGCATAGACATTACTTGGGACACCTATAATTAGTAAAATTTTTGGCTCTAGACGATTGTCATTAGAAAAAAATAATCAAACTCTTCAAACTTGTCATTTTAATAGGATTATTAAAATGAGATAGGACAGGGCTTTTATGTTTAGTTTCTTGAAATTTTCTTTATCATCAGAAATGAAATACAATAGTCTGTTGACTGAGAATATATCACATTTCCATGTAGTACTGCTGTGTTTGGATAAGCAGAGCATTTGAACAACAAATACTAGAAAAGCATGTGCTATTTGTCTGAACTATTACAAACTGTATGCTTTCATTGGGGGCCTTAGGGAGTATTTACAAAATATTTTTTAAGACAGGGAATTCTTTAAAATGTTCAAAACATAAGTAGTTTTATATGAAGCATTTAAATTATCAATAGAATTTGCCAGCCTGAAGTATGGTTTCAGCTCCACAGCACAATAAGTTGCATTGTGCATTCTTTGGGGTTCTCTAAACACATCTTTACAAAATTCCTATTCTCTTAGACCAACACCTTACACCATATTCCACAATATATTCTACATGGATATATGACCTTAATATTAGAGATCATACTGCAAGAAACAGATCATACATTTTTCACAGATTTGGTAGGAAATGTAAGTATAAAAGATAAAATATATAACTTTACTTGAAACTGAAAAGTTTCTGCACAGACAACACTGATGCATCCAGGATAAAAAGGAAAGTGATGATATGGGAAAAGATCTTTATTAAATTTCTCTGATAAAGATTTAGTATCTAAGCAATAAAATAATAAATAAATATACATGCATATATATATATATGTATATACACACATGTATATATATGCACATGTATGTATATCTCAACTTATAACCATTCCCCAATAGATACATAGTCAAAAGATATGAACAAACTGTTCTTAAAAGAAGACTTGCAAAGTATTCATGACAACATAAAAAACCCTCCAAATCATCAATAACGGGAGAAATGCAAATCAAAACAACCCTAAAGTCTCACCCCACATCCTGCAAATTGGCAAAAATGACAAAAATGGCAAGTCATTGTTGGAGGGGTTGTAAAAGGATAGGCATACTAATATACTGTTGGTGGAACTGTGAAATAGTATAACCATTTTAGAAAGCAATTTAGAATTATGCAAATAAAGTGATTAAAATGTTCATACCCCTTGAACAAGAGGTTACAGTACCAGGATTACCCAAGGAAGCTATGAATAAGAAAAAAGTTTTCATATTTTCCAAAATAGTTATAGCAGCACTTTTTGTGATAACCAAGAATTGGAAACAAAGTAGACACCCATCAATTGGGGTATGACTAAACAACGTGTGGTACAGAAATATACTGGAATATTACTGTGCTATAAGAAATCATTTGTAAGATAAATACAGAAAAACACACAAAGAACTACATGAACTGATGCAAGGTGAAATAAGCAGTCAAGAAAACAATAAACACAGTGATTACAAACATGTAAGTGGACAGAACAACTACACACTAAAAATCCAAAGTAAATGTAACAAAATTATAAAGATCAAACAGGATTCAAATGAAAAAAATTATGAGTGTAAAACCTGAACTAATAATCCCTTCATGGAAGTAGGAGGTTCACAGATGTTATATACATTGTACATTTTCAAACTTTTTCAATGTATCAATTAGTTGTGCTGACTTCTTTTCCCCACTGTCTAAAACTATTCATCAATGGGATGGTTCTTTGTGAGGGGGAAAGAATCTCGAGATAATGATAGTGATGCAAGAAATGGAAAATATCAATAAAAACTTAGTTAAAATACATATTATTCCTATGTCACAGACAACTGTCAGAATTTTCCCTTGTTCTTAGGCTGGGAATGACATGAACTTCCTATTTCTGGGTCACCAACTAAAAAATAATATATTCTAAAGGCTGGGTCGCTTTTTCTCAGTATGAGGAATTAAATTCCTTGAGCTTTAGCACAGGTTAGCTACTCTACTACAAAGTACAACCTCTTTTCTATTTGGGTTTGAAAACAAGAGGAGATGAATGTTTTAAGGCCAAAGGCTACTACTGGTCAAGGTCTTGAATAAGAACTTGTGGGATTTGGATTCCTGATTTTCTAATTCTTTTGGGTATGGCATACTGTAACCTTTCCATTTCTCAGTATCTTAGTTTTTGCATGGGTAAAAGGGAACCAATATATGCAGGAATGTGACAAAACTATTATGTGAACAGAGACACAATGCCCATGAAAAATAGCAAATATTGAATTTAACTCAGCTACCAAATATAATCATGGTAGAAAAACACAGTTCTTATTTCAGTAACTTACTGTGTCCAGAGAGGCTGATGCTCTTAAGTCAGGCAAAAATCCAACCTCCAAAAGATGAAGGAGGAATGTTTGGTCCTCAATACCATACACACGGTCCAAGAACAGCACCATGGGTGCTTTGTGGTCAGGACAAAAGTTGGCAGCCATGTCTGGTTCGTTCACTGACCCATCTGAGAAACAAGGAGAGAAATGTCATTACCTCTTTAAAAATACCACATCTCTGGATGTCAGAAGTCAAAGCTGACCTGTGGCTTTCCTCCACCCCTCTCTAAATAAAGTAATGGGAGGATTTTACAATGATACTGCTTCTTCACCTTAAATCTTTATTGCCAAAAAGTCAGGCTTCAAAACAAGTTCTCTAATTATCCCTTATAAAGTGTTTGGGACAGAAGGTAAAAAGTTTGGCCAGGATTAGTGAAGAACAGAGGGGAAGAGACGATGATTTTAAAATCACTACTGTTTAGCAGATTGTCACACAGCAAAGTCCAGGTCTATTGATTTCCTGGCCAGAGTCCATTTGATTCTGGCAGCTTCTCCCTATGAAAATTCATTATTTGGCTCTTGCTGCTAAAACAGCTGCTGTTTGATCCACAGAAGATAGTACCTAACTTGTGAGAAAGAACTCAAGTAATGATCAGAGAGGTGAATGCTAGATCAAAACCCCTAATACATTATTTATTTGATGGGTGGTTCCCTAAAGGCCAGTATCATGATGCTGAGAACTATGTACATAGAGGGAGATGTGGCTTCTGTTTGTCTGAGAGATGCCTCTCAATTATGAGAGAATCTGAGAAAAGTAATTAAGAGGGGCAAACAAAAACTTTTGAAAGATGGACCAGAGTTACTCCTCCAACATGTCCTTTGATTCCTAGTACCTGCATACCTCAAAACTACTAAGAGATACTCACTTCTACATAATTCTTTCTTTTTTTGGTTGGGCTGAAATTTGGTCTTACCTTCAAATATATATTCTATCATACGACTAAAATTTCTAATTCTTTTTTTTTGGTGAGGCAATTGGGATTAAGTGACTTACCCAGGGTCACACAGCTAGTAAGTGTCATGTCTGAGGCTGAATTTGAACTCAGGTCCTCCTGAATCCAGGGCCAGTGCCTTATCCACTGCGCCACCTAGCTGCCCCTGTTTGTTACTTATTTTGATGAGATTTACTAGCTATCTGTGATTATCTTTTATATAACCAGTATTTGATGAAGGTTGAGAGGGAGCTAAGCTATCAAGAGTAAACTAGGTGTTGCTCTCCTCTTAAGAGTGACTAGGGATGGAAGTTTTTACTCTTTTAAAAAATTTATTAATTTATTTTCCTCCATTTCCTTTTTATTTTTATATCAGATTACAGGTATTTAATATGTGTTAGATAGACACATAGATTTCTAGCCTGATACCTCTCTTGGAGGTGGGCAAGTGGAAGAGTGAGCACCCAACCACTGTCCTCCTCTTGCTCCTCGCAAAGGTGGTAATCATAGTCTCCTTTGGACAGGGTGGAGCAGATTCTTGATAGCTATCCTTGCTACATGTAGAACAGTATTATATTTATATTAGATAGGTAGCAACAACATATAATCTACTTATAAAATGAATACAAAGTAATTTATAGGATGGGAGGAGAGCCCTAACTACTGAGAACATCAGGAACATCCTCTAGAAGAGAATGGTCAAACACAGTACTGAAGCACTAGGTTCAGCCATAACCAGATTAAAGTATAATTGGGGAATATTTAACAAAATAAATGAAAATAAAATCAAAACCCAATAATGATAATATGTGATTTTCAAAGTCAATATGCAGCTGGTATGGTTTAATGGTCCTCATTTCTATTTGAGTTTGACATCATCATGGCTCTAGAAGGAGAAAACATGAGCTGAACATTAAAAAAGCTACCCAAATTGTAGACATAGTATCTGAGAAGGGTCAAGGAACTTTGAGGGAGATGTACTGTAAATTAAACCATAAAAGTCACATGAGGCATTAGGCATGAGGACACAACTTATTTTTGTATGATTTTTTTTGATAGGGAAGGACATGGGACTATAGCATAGACAAGAAGGAAGACCTGACAGGTGATCTGTCTGTCTGCTCTGAGATGTTTGCAGCTTTTTTCCTAGAATACATGGGCACTGGGAATGATGCTAGAGGACACTTTCTGTCTCTCTTAACCCATTAGCCTTCTAAAAGATAACCTGGTATTCAGTGGGCTATGAAACCTCTATCTTAATGAAAGAACTAGTAGCTTTTGATTTGGGAGGAAATAAGGAAAACTGGAGACGTCATAAAAGGATTGGATGCAAATTTGTGTGAAGCACCTAAAGAAAGTGTGAGAATTATATATCGCCCCCACCCCAAATTTTTCCATTTTGTACTTAATGCCAACCAAGCAAATTTCTCAAGGGAAAGCCTTGAAGAAGAATTTAATTGCCACTTTCAGATTTTAAAAAGTCATCCTGATACCATTACCTTTGTTAAGTGTGGGAAGTTTCAAAGGTATACTGATAATCCCAACCAAGTCTTCTGTGGGGACCAGGGAGCGAAGGATTGACCTGATTCGGATGGCTTCTCCTTTTCCTGTTTGGATAAGCTGTCAAAACAGAAACTTGACAATAAGTTTACATAAACATATTCCCTACCACAACCCCTATAATTTTGCCTCTATTTCCTCTTTTCTACATAGGACTAAATCAAGGGATCAAATCAGCTTCTTTAAGGCATATATCTTCATGCTATACAATTATAACCTAACATGATCACAGGCAAAAAAGTTTGAATGACTAAGGAAATAACTTGATTTACTTAAGAGTGATTATAAATAAAAATTAGAAAACAGAATTAATGCACCAAATTTCATCTACAAGTATGGGCTATAATGAGGGAACTGAATTAATATTTGAATATTTTATGGTTTAGAATATGAGGTAGATGTCCCCTTTTTTACCTAAGATATAGAGATTTCTCAGAAATCATACAATGAATACTAACAATACACTGGCTACTACACCATCATTGTCTACCTCCTGGTATTATAACTTTCATGGAACTTGAGGATCAGTGAAGAGAAGCAGCTTCTCATGAAAATAGCAACCTCCCAAAGCCAAGTGAGATCTAGGATGAGACTCTAATGAGGGAGAAAAATGAAGATGAAAGTGGGATCTCTTTAGGCTTGAATCCACAGAGGTGACTTGAATATGCCCTGAGACATTAACTTTTTAATACTTCAGGATAAGCCTGAAACTTTGTGGAGAAAAATGTAGTTTGCTCAAATGACAGCAGTAAGGAATGATGTATAAATGCTGAAAATAATTGAGTGATATTTAATCTTTGCCACTAAAAGACTTCAAAGAACTTTGTGCTGTTTTTCATTTTTATTGTTTAAAAGAAAGAAAAATAAAAGAAATACAGACATTATGAAATGGAGATGAGTGAATAATTTGTCCCAATTCATGTAGGGAAAGAATTAGGAGTACAGAACATGAATTTTGCTGCTTAGTACAGTGTTGTCTTTCTTACATCTATAGCATATCACTTCATAAGAATGATAACAACAGCTCAATTTATATAGCACTTTTAAAACCCTTTACCTATGTTATCTCATCTTAACATCAAATTTTTGTGAAGTAAGTTCTATTATTATTCCCATTTTGCAGATGAGGAAACTGAGCTCTGAGAGGTTAAATTTATTTATCCCTTATCATACAACTAGTAATTGTGGTGACATCTGAACATAAATATTTCTCAGTCAACATTTAATGCACTCCATCCTTTGCAACAATGTCTCTCATTTGAAAGGTGTATATAGGCATATACACCATCTATCCAGAAAATCAGAAAACATGGGATATGTTGGCAGAAGGTGGATATTATATATCTAGCTGTCCTGACATTGGTATCTTGCCAGTGGGCCTCTCCTACTTTTCCAGTCGTCTTATACCTTTATTTCTGCTTCATACTCTTGGCCTCCAGATTTTCCAAGAATAAAAAAACACCATCTCTTGGTTCCAGGAATTTTCTCTGGCTGTCCTCCCAACGCTTTCCCTTCTCAACTCTGCCTACTGAGCCCCTTGACTTTCTTCAAGTTCCAATTAAAATTCCATCTTTAACTGGAAGCCTCTTACCCCCTCTTAATTCTAGTGTCTTCCCTCTGTTGATTATTTCCTATTTATCCTCTATACATCTGGCTTTGTATATATTTGTTTACATGTTGCCTCCCCCATTATATTGCAAACTCCTTGAAGACAAGAGCTGTCTTTTACCTCTTCTTGTGTCTCCAGCACTTAGCACAGTGCCTGGCATGTAGTAGGTGCCTAATAAATGATCTTTTATTGATTAATGGGGTCTGCTTCTCATGGATATTGAGTTGTATAAAGCACATTCTACTTTACATTGGTGATGAAGAGGTATATTACCTTATTCTTACTTAAAATGTATACAATCCCCAGTCCAGAATTCTAAGTCCCTTTGGAAGCTCCTCTACAATAATTAGAATGCACAGGGGTAAAAGAGACAGGAAAAGGGGGGCAGCTAAGTGACCCAGTGGATAAAGCACCGGCCCTGGATTCTGGAGGACCTGAGTTCAAATCCGACCTCAGGCACTTGACATTTACTAGCTATGTGACCCTGGGCAAGTCACTTAACCCTCAATGACCCACAAAAACAAAACAAAACAACAACAACAAAAACCAGACAGGCAAGTAGGCACCTTTGCCCACAATGAGCAAAGGAAATAATTTTTCTAGAGAATTACCAAGCAGTTTTTCTCATTTAAAACATTTATTTTTCTCCCTTCTGCTCTAATATTATGTTAAATGTTTTTATTTCATATTGCTTTATACTCTCCCAAACTAAAAAAAAAGAATGGGGGATTAGTTAGAGGCTGTTTCCAATCTTTCAGAAATAACTCAGGGGAGTTTTTCAGACTTCCCATTTTACTGATGGTAAGGAGAACTTCTCAACTTCCTAAGCTGAAAAGCAAGAATGCATATATAAATGGTGCTTTCTCATTCTCAGCCCAATAAATTAAATCTATAATTTATATAACTCTCAACAGTGAAACTGAAGTAAAATACACACAATATGGAAAGTGAATTCCCTCTATGTATTCCAAGTTACTGAAATTTATTTCTATCTTTTTCAATATTAAGTAAAATAAGTACTTATGAAACCAAGACTTATTGTCGTTTTACCCTGAAAGATTTCACACTGGGCAATATTCAGTGGCTTCCAGCATTATTTCAGATTATTGTGGTAGATATTTGAAATTGTGTCATCCAAGAATACATCCCAAAGAAAATCCAACAAAAACAAAACAAAGAAAAAACCAATTCATGTCCCAAAGCTTCAATCCCCCAAACAAGACATCCTTGTTTGAGATACTCCAGAGAATCTCCTACTTAGAAATAACTAAATCAATTTACAATGAGAAATTATTTCATGGTGCCTAACTTGGTAGTAAAATTGCTTTCCATGATGAGATTGTCTTAATAGACAGGGTTTGTTCCAATTTGCCAAAACAGAAGACAGATGAAGCATAATTCAATGATGCTTTCCAAAGGGAAAAATGTAGAAGAGATACTGAATGGATTCTATTGAGAAACCACATAAAATATAGAGATATCTTACATATAGAAATCTTCCCATAAAGTAACTAAAGCAGGCCCTAGGAATGAAAACTGTACTTGATTTTAGCTGCGGTTCTTTAGCCAAGAACAATGAGGAAAACATGTTAGCAAAATGCATAAACTTACATTTAGAAAAAGTACAGTGCTTCTCATTCAGGCCTCTTGCAGTTAATCTGATGGAACCCCCACTACTTACATGCATTTCAGGTGCACAGCGGCCCAGCAGGTCTATGAGAGCTGAATAAAATGACATGATCGAATTTCCCATGTGTACAATCTCTTCCTCATTGTCATCTTCTTCTGGACTGCTGAGAGAAAACCAAATACAATGGAGGTGTGAGGCAGAATGGGAAGCAATGGGCCATATCTTCTAAGTCAAAGGAAAGAAGAAGTTTGGATGATTGTTTTCTATAAAAAACATTTACCATGTTACACTCAAGCAGGAGCCCATGCAAAGATGAGCTAAATTTTCAATAACACTCTTATCCAAACAGACACATTTCCAAATATCAGTAATGTAGGTACAGTAATTATTTTTCATAAAGTTTGAGAAATCTAAATATTTGTTTATGCTATATATGAACATATGAGGGTTTTGGGGAGAATCAGGTCTATCATTCTAGGTTCTCAAGGATATTAAGTCACAATAAATTTGAACTATGTCAAAATTACCTGTTGAAAATTCTGGCTACCTAAGTAGTATAACATAGATTATCACCAAATCTCACATTAGCTGGGAATATCAGTTATTTTTTCCCTTTTAAAGATTTGTGTAGGGGCAGCTAGGCAGCATAGTGGATAAAGCACCAGCCCTGGATTCAGGAGGACCTGAGTTCAAATCTGGCCTCAGACACTTGATACTTACTAGCTGTGTGACCTTGAGCAAGTCAATTAACCCCAACTGCCTTACCCGCCACCCCCCCCCCCAAAAAAAAAAGATTTGTGTAGCAAAAAGAAAAAAAGCCCTGGTGTAAGAGTCAGGAGACTTGGATTCCAGTCCTAGCTCTAGTACTAATTAATTGTGTGACCTTTGGCCTAATTCACTTCATTTTCCTAGTGGACATTTCTCATCTCTAAAATGAAGGGGTAGATCAAGATGATTTTTGTTTTTGGTTTTTGTAGGGCAATGAGGGTTAAATGACTTGCCCAAGGTAAGTGTCAAGTATCTGAGGTCAAATTTGAACTCAGGTCCTCCTGAATCCAGGGTCAGTACTTTATCCACTGAGCCACCCAGCTACCCAGATCAAGATGATTTTTAAGGTTTTTCTTAACTTTAAAATTCTGTGATTTTCAAAATTGTCTTTGAAAAAGGAGAAGGAAAAAAAGAAGAGTTTCACTACTTTTTGGGGAATTGGCAAGGGAGAGAAGTGGTATTCCCATAGCCTGGAGTAGATTTTGACCAACAGTAAAAAAGCAAGTAAAGAAACAGAAGAAAAAAAAGGGGCTAATTCAGTACCTACATAATCAGCCTCTGAAAATCAAGAATTTATATTAACAATACTTTATGGTTTTCAACATCTTTCTCCTCAAATGGGGCTCAACACACATATCTGATTAATTCTCACACTTTTGACACAGGAATTAGTAATAGCTACATATTTTTGTAGGTTATGAGTATAGAATGAAGCCCACTAACACAGTATGATTAACAAAACTGCCTTAGGTCATACAAATGATTAAATGGACCAACTTTGGGCTAGATCATCTTGAAAGCAGATACTATAAATTAGGAAGAGTGACCTCTAACTGAAACATTGTGAATGACTCTGTAGTTATCTAAGCAACCCTCTCAACTCTAAGTCATGTAACTCACTCCAAGCAAGTGGAATAGTAGGTGTAATGAAGAGTGGTTATGGAAGGAGAAGAGTGTTAGTCTTATTTGTAAGATCTATTACCTGGGTCATCTCCTAGGACAGAATTAATGAATAAGATAAAGTGGTTTTAAAGTGTTTTCATTATATTACTGAAGGACTAAGGGACAGCTAGGGGGCGCAATGGACAGAGCACAGGCCCTGAAGTTGAGAGGACCTGAGTTCAAATTTCACCTCAGACACTTACTAGCTATGTGACCCTGGGACCACTTAACTCCAATTGTCTTAAACATCCAGGCCCATCTGCAGTCATCCTGTTGTATCTCTTGCCACTGGACCCAGATGGTTTTGGAAGAGAGTGAGGCTGGTAACTTTGAACAGCCCTTCCTCACTTAAATCCAATTCACTGCAAGTCATGACATCACTGCAATGTCATGGTCCTCTTTGAGAACAAAGGACAAACAACAAAAACAACGAAAACAACAACAACTTATAGACCAAAAATTTCCTAATTAGGATACAATTGATACCTCACAATTCATCAATGTTATTCACAGTATATAGGGAATCACTGTATCAGTTCACAAGTTTTAAGCACATGCCAAAAAGCAATTCCATTTACTTACATTTCTCTCTTATATCCCTGAGAAGGAAGGTCGAGGGCTGGGTTCTCAGAGATTTTAATAGCTCCTTGCATGGCTGCCAACAGACCATTTCCTCCTTCACCCCTCAGAGCTGGTCCAAAGCACTCTGGTCGTCTTATAAGAAGTTTGACAACAACACTAGCATTTTCTTCCACACTTTCACCTAAGGAAAATAAGCACTAGTCTCTACCTCATATAAAAGAATGACAGAGGAATTAACTTCTAATTATTTGGTTTGGGGATATAAAATTTCATTAAATCTATAACTCATTGTATTAAGAAGTTGTAAAGATAGAGGGAAATTTGGTTTTTGTATAAAGCAATATAGTCTGTTTACATGAAGTTATCAGATTCAATTCAGTGACAGAGCTCCATTACCTTGCTCTGAATTTGACCAAGTTTTATCTCTCCAAAGGCAAGAAATAGTTTAATATACTTACTGAAACCAAAAGGACACTAAGATTGTTTTTGTTTATTTATTTATTTTTTTCAACTCAGTGAGGGTTTGCTGAAAGGCAGTTGTTTTCTTCTTTGGAAGCAGAGAGTTGCAGCTCAAATTGGTGGCAAAAAAATCAACATGCCATGCTTAGCAATCCGATTCTTCAAATTTCATTAAAATATTTATCCAAGATTGTCTCTCATTTTAAAGGTTTATATGATCTGGACTTTAATTTCTTGGTACTTAAACTCTGTGGCTACTTTCAATATTTTTTCCCCTCTGACCTGGATACACTAGATTTTGGCCACAATAATATAAAATTTCTTTCAGGATGTTGAATGGTGCTTTCTTTCTATTTTCACTTTGCTATTTGGTTTCAATAACTGGGTAGTTTTAGTGAAATATGGTGTTGAGGTTTTTGTTTGGTCTTTATACTTGGGGAAAGAAATGATTTAAAAATGAACTCTCCTTGACATATTTTGCTGGTCTAACTCTTAGTCTTTTGACATTTTTTCCTATTATTTCTTGTCTCAGAGAATTATTGAATTCTATTGATTTCATTTTTTCAGGGAGTCCACTATTTGAATAAGGTTTCTTTTCCCTCAATTCAAGAAACATTTATTAAGCACTGACTATGTGAAAGACAAGGATATATTTGTGACTGACCCTCATGACATGGGGGTCAGGTAAGGAAAAGGAATGGGCATTTACATAGTACTTATGTGCCAGATATTGTTAAGCTCTTTTACAAATATTACATCCTTCGATCCTCTATTATTTTCTTCATTTTTCAGTTGAGGAAACTGAGGCAAAAAGGTTAAGTGATCATTTTTGCCTAATTCCCCGGGTAAGGTTTTCTATCTATTCTTCTACACTACTATTCTCTTTCCAATTTCCTACCCCACCAAAATCTAATTTCCATTCTAATTTTATTTGAAAGAAACTTTTGCTTCATCTATTCCAGCTACTATTGGAGTCTTTGAGATCAAGGCATTTGTTTTCCTCTGGGGTTCTACCTGTACTTGCTGTAGAATTATTCTCTTCTAGGTTTTATGCTCTAAATTTTTTAGTTCCTTCATTGTATTCAGTGTTTTCTTCTGTTTGTTCTCATCTCAGTTACTGGATTGGGAATTTGTGATGGCCATGTTCTGTCCTCCCCCACACTCTTAGTAGGCAGACATTGTTTGGTCATCTCCTCTCTAACGTTTTAAAGCTTTTGATGCTACTGAATTTCCAGAGGGGTGGCTGATATCATATCATGACCTGTGCTTCAGTGCAAGGTTTATGCCTCATGCTGGCCTGGTTTACTTTCTCTTTATACAATCTGTAAACAGGAGTAGGTTCTGTCTTGAGTTGTGGCCCTAAGACGAAGCAGTCTGATACTGGAGATTACTTTGGCCTCAGTCCTCCTGAAAGGTTTCGATTGTTTCACATTTATTTATTTTATTTTTAATTAATGGAATTAAGCAAGCATTTACATAACACAGTATAATAAAAAAGAGGATTGTACATGAAACTGCAAATCTATTATGCACAATTTGCTATTCCTTTTAAATACATAATAAAGTTATCATGTAAATTTCTTTTTTTCTTCCCTCCCCCCTCTTTTTTTTTTGTATTGCCAACATTTAGCCTGGCACAGTTGTCTCCCAATAAATACTTGTTGATTGACTCACTGTTCACAAAGACAGCAAAACGTAGGAAGGACAAATAACGCTCCCCTTCAATAGGATTCCAGCCAATGTCAGGATATCCCTTGGTCAAGAGCATAGGGCAGCTCTGTAGACCACAGCCTGCCAAGTATGTCACCACCTGTAAAGTGTGATAGAATGGTAAACAGATATGTAGATGAATATTTGTTTTTAGAAAGTGCTATAAATACCTTTAGAAAATACAGGAACCAGAGAAATGTCTCCTTTCCATAGGCTAAGGAGAACCCAAGCATTCTAGATTTGAAATTCAATGTATTTTCATAAAAATACCACATCTATTTTTGTTTCCAAGAAGAACTGTTACTAATCAAGGAATAGATACTTTCAGCTACCTTGCATCAAAATGTAATTGGTATTCAGTTCTAACCAGGAAATAAAATAGATAGTTCTTTATTCAGTAATGAATGTCCAATTCTCCCTCTGGTTCTAAGGTAACAGGGCAAGGTAAGAAGAGGAATTCTGTACAGTAATATGTGGAAGCTCAATGACCTCTTAATGGAATCTAAAAGAGCTGGCTTTGAGGGGCTCTACAAGAGATTCTGTGACTAGCTATTTATGTCATGATGACACTGTAGTTGATTCAAAACCATACCCACTCTTTCTGCATTAACATCAATAACCCATTCTCAGTTTGAAATATAATGAACAGGGGGCAGCTAGGTGGCGCAGTGGATAAAGCACCAGCCCTGGATTCAGGAGGACCTGAGTTCAAATCTGGCCTCAGACACTTGACACTTACTAGCTGTGTGACCCTGGGCAAGTCACTTGACCCACATTACCCCAAAAAACAAAACAAAAATGAAAAGAAATATAATGAGCAGACCAAGTAGGTTGTAGAACATGTCAGCCTGTGTGTTCTCTTAATAGACTTAATAAAATCTTCAAAGCTACTTGGAACATATCAATAGAATCTCAGATTTGTTGTTGTGGATATTTAAGACACTATACCTTTGCTTGCCATAATGACATTATAATAATTCTTACTGAATTCTTTATGGGGGACAGGAACAAAATAATAGCCTTTATTGCAAGAACGACAACAACAAAAAAACATGGTATAACATTATAGGGAGGACTTTTTAACTCCCCCTCCCAACTTTTTTTTTTTTCCTGTCAAGATTCCTACTAAAATAGGAGATAAAAAATCTTCATAAAATTTGCCAGTTTTCTAGGCATTTCCCAGGGCTCTTCTGATCTCTTCTCAACACCATGAAAAAATAAAGTGTAAGTTAACTCTAGATGGTAGTACTAAATTATCGAGTCATTCTTTCAAGGAGTCTCATGCTCAACTGCTCTAATTTTTATCCTTATGAGTAACAAGAGCAATAGGATATGACTATGTCTGCAATATTCTTTACAGAAGATAAAAATAACTTAAAATATATGAATGTCACTGCCATGTTTCTATGCATCTATTTAGCTATATACTCTTCATATACTTATTCTGAATAAAAGTATCTGTCTAATCTTGCCTATATCAATCAATAAATTATTTGAGAGCAGGTAACTTCTTATCACTTCTTAGTTGACAGGTCAGTGTTATTTACCCAAATAGGTATGCAATAAATGATTGCTGATTGGATTAATTCATACAAATACACAAACAAATATTTATGATAGAAGCATAATATAGAGTTAGAATTATCCTACTCTTATTATAGCATTACTATCATCCTTTTATTTTGAGGCTACTTAGATATATATCTTTCTGTTGGGTTGACTTTTCATTAATTCATAGATACTGAACATTTAATAAGTGCTTACTATGTGCTAAGTGCTTAGAATACATAGGCAAAAATGGAAAATCTCCACGCTTAAGGATTTTAAGTTCTATTTTCCTTTGCTTTTGCTGCATAAATCATATTACTCAATAAGAGTGGTTACCTTTTCAAGGTCTGGCTCCTCCAAGCCTAGTGCTAGTTCATTGTTGTCCATGACTGATGAAGCTGCCACATCAAGTGGGGTAGAACCCCTCATTGCTGGAGAGGCTGCAGAAAGATAGGAAAGAACAGAGAAAGAGGGGCAGCTAGGTGGTGCAGTGGATAAAGCATTGGCCCTGAATTCAGGAGGACCTGAGTTCAAATCCAGCCTCAGACACTTAGCACTTACTAGCTGTGTGACACTGGGCAAGTCACTTAACCTTCATGGCCTTGCCAAAAAAAAAAAAAAAAAACAGAGAAAGTGAAGCTACACAATGCCAGCCTAAGGCTTCTGTAGGTGGGAGAGAATAACAGTTATACTGGAATCTAGGTTAATGGTCTATTTCATACCAAAGAGAGTCGTCCTCCATTTGTCTGAGAATGGCAATTTGAATAGGATTTTGGAGGTTGAAATAAGCCAAAATTAGGGGCTGTTTCAGTTGGTAATCTTTATTTTCATCATCTTAACCTGAATATGGAGGAAGTATATGATTCAATCATTGTAAATAAGTGTGCTTCTACTGATATGAAGAGTCCTCATTGTTTAAAATTTTTTTCCTCTAGCAGGAAATTTCATAGAAAGTCCTTTCAGTGACCATCATTATTGTTCCCATGTTACAGATACGGAAACTAAGGAATAGAGATGTCACTCAGTGTAAGTTGGAGAATGTTAGCAATCAAGTATCCTGTATTCTAATACATCACTTGACACAAAAGTCCCACTTAATTTTGGAGCTTGTAATGTTGTTTAACAATCTCTCCAAATCTTTTCATTGCCTTGATTTATTTTTGGTTTGAAATACTAAAGTATACAAAATAAATAAAAATATGCTATCATTTATATATGAAAATTAGGATGCCACTTTCCAACAGAAGCAATGGATATACTGAGGTCCAATCACACTCTCTCTATTCCAGTGTGATTAAAAATGAATAACATGCATTTGGAAGCTGACAAGATTGGGATAGGAATGTAGTCCACAGTCATGGAACTGAGAAAAGGCTATCTTGTCAACAGATGGAACTCTTCACACTGTCAGTATTATCATCATGCTTCAATCAATTGAGTAGAACATGCCACACATGTACTGCCCTGACTGGAAAACTCATAAGACATGTGTCATTGCTCCCAAGAGAGATGGGTTGAAATTAGTAGAATTGATTGATGAAAATCTCCCTTAATTCTAGCAAAAAATATTATGTAGCATCAGTAACATCATCTTTGAATAAGAAGGGACAAGTGCACATATGAACAGAAAAAGAAAGGATACATTCATATTTTCTTTTGGATCATAAATAATCTCTTTTTTAAAAATTACAAGACCTATAGTTACTTTATTGCTTCTACAATGAGACCTGAATTCTAACATTACATACCTAGGCCAACACTGCTATTTTCAAGTAGGTAGCTTAGATGCTCAAACATGGCTTTTTGATTTTGTCTGCTGATTCGACAAAAATAGCAAAGGAATCGGCAACAGCTAGCAACCATCTTTGGAAAAGCAATCTGAGGGAAAAGTGAATCAAAGAAAGGAATTAATTGGTGTCTGTTAGATGTTGTCACCAAATCTTCTCATAAAACACTGACCGTAAATAATATAAGAAAAAACTATTACAAGCAGAAAGTAGCTCAGAGATGTATCCCTATAGTCTCAGCCCTTCCCTTTGGTTTACATATATCCCAGGGAGAATCTGGCAAGTTGTTTATCCAGATGAAGGCTATGAGAGCTGAGAGCTAAATGCAGTTTCAGAAGTATCTTCTCTCCAAAGCAAATCCAAACCAAATATTCTTTGTCTAGCCCAGCTGCCCTCTTATTTCCCAAATATGATATGATATGGTATAGACAAAGTGTTTTTTCCTAGCTGGAAGTGAAGTAAGAATGCATTCTAAAGGAAATTTTAGGGAAAGTAGGAAAAGAAGGGGTAAGTACTTGTACCCATAGGCAAGAAGATAAGACATCAGAGTAAAGGCTGTGAAAATTAACAAGCTGTTTACTGAGCACCATGCTTTTTACTCATTTGTGGCTTTTTCAATTATTGCAACCAATAATGAAATATATCCTTCCGTTAAATAATTATGACATGTAGAATCTATACTATGCAATTCAGGAATTGACTATAACTGGTCCTACACTGTTTGCTTTTGCTTTATGTATGTTAATCTCATATTTTCAAAGAGATTGACTTGAACACTTATACTTCTGTGTACCATACTTTTATATTGTTTTAACCAGAAACTTTTGTAAAGAGTAGGCAGTCAATAGATGCTTATTGATTGTGGGTTTCAGGTCTGAGTTCCCTTCACCAGTACTCCTCGGAGGTCTCTGGGAAGACCAGAATGGCTGATTGGCTCTTGATTTCCTCTTTTAAAATTAAAGATGAAGTACTTTGAGAATAAATTAAGTTACTAACCCAATAGGCTCATATAGAGACAAACTGCTCAGAGAACAATAAGGTATTTTCTAAGGGGCTTCCTAGAAAAATCAACTTCTTAGAGATGGAACAAGACCAGATAAAATGGAGTACTAAGCTTAGCGTCTGTTTTTTTTTTTTTTAAATTCCTCATTCCTTAGAGATTTTGTATAGGATATTACTAATTTCTGGAAGCCTAACATCCCTGAATACCATTCTTGGAAATTTGCTTGGTCTACTAGGTAGAGACTGTCTAACCCCACTAAGAATCCAGGCTGAGTAGTATTGAGTTACCCTACTTATTTCCTTCTACAAAAGTGAAACAGATTTCCTTGCTAATAGAAGCTCCTTTTAATTGCAGGACACTCACCAGGCAGTGGGCCATAAAGTCTGATTTCATTAGAAATGCTAGACATATAGGAGATGGACACAATTCAGGGGAAATGGGACCTGGAATCATCAAGATGTCTTTTTAAACAGTCAAGAATTACTAAAATAGGAAGAATTAAAGGTTGATAAAAACCAGTCTACAAGGGGGAGAAGCAAACATTAGCAAACTAATCCAGTACAGTGGTATGGGTAAGGAAATTCTTTGGGCTTTTGATAGTATTGTTGGTCATAGATTTTCTAGACCTTTCAATACCACATCAGTGTTTTCTATATGGTATAAACTTAGTAAGTTTTTGTTGAAGTGGAATTGAATTAAATACTCAGCTAGGCTAGTAGCAGTTCTGCATGATTACATCATGGCCTCTGCTTTAGACAGGCATCATTCCATTCTCTACCTGCCACTGTAAGTACCCACATTTTGTACAGTTAGAATAACTGAGATGATAACTAAAAGGCTTTCACCACACTAAAGAAACTATGGCAGTATAACTGGGGGTAGGAGAAAGGGGCAAGCAACACCTGAGCACAACAATCTTGAGAAGTAGAGCTTTCTCTTCTCTACTCAAAGCCTAACTGGAAGCAACATATAAATATATAAAAGAAAAACTGTTTTCTGGTTGGTTGCTGTGGGTAATGCTGGCCCATTCCATGGTAGCAATGATCCTTTTTAAAGCTGGTGAATCTTCTCCTGATAGAGCAGTACAGCTTTGAGGACCTGTTACTTCTGGGTATTTTCCCTGTGTGTATCTATGTTTTTCCATGTTGTGTGTCCTTAGGGAATCTTAGCATGCTAAAGCAGACAGGCTACAAGTTGCACAAGTTCAAATAACAATGAAAGTTTTGTAGTAACCCATCTGTACACAATATTAGTGGAAATTGAGTTCTTGACAACACTTTCTGAGATTTTCTTTATTCTCTCAGGGATGCCTTTGTCAGAGACTGGGGGACCTGACATTGTGTTAATTCTTGGAACGTCATTTCACTGTTCTCTATTATGAGGCAAATGATGACAAAACCCTCCTTGTAACAATACCTGAGATTTCTCTCCTCCAAGAACATTCACCATCACCTCCATTACAGTCTCATGCATGCCCAGGACTCTCATAAGGTTGGGATGCTGGTAAAAAACTTTGTTATTCATTATATCCCTAGGGTAAAGAGTAGAAAAAGCTTTACTTTCTCATTTTGCCATGAATACTACTGTGCTATAATATACCAGGCATATGTGTGCATTGAAAGACCTGTAGGTACAAAAGATTGTGAACCACCTTCATTCTACTGAGCTACCTGGGATAGCGAAAGTATTATTCTGATTTTACAAATGAAACTGAGGTTCAGTAATGTAATTTACCAGAGGTCACATAGTAAGAGTCAGAAATGGAATCCTGCCTCTGGCATAATTTGACATTAAAACCAAAATTCACAAAAGAAGAGGCACAGGTGAATCATAGACCTTTGCCATTTAGATATTCATGGCACAGTACCAGGTTGTTGTTTTTCTTCCCTCCTACCCTCTTTTTTAAACCAGAAGAATGATGATGACAGTGGTGGAGCAGGTGAATTATGTGGGAAACACTGCACTGGGGGGAAGGGCTGCTTTTGGATTTGATCTCTTCTCCTAGTCTATCCCCTACACATCAATAGTTGTCCCTGACCCTTATTCCCATGTCATGTTTGGCTAGGATATTAGGAAACGTTTTTTTTTCTAAGGTTC
Organism: Dromiciops gliroides; assembly: GCF_019393635.1. Lineage (NCBI taxonomy): Eukaryota > Metazoa > Chordata > Mammalia > Microbiotheria > Microbiotheriidae > Dromiciops > Dromiciops gliroides. The sequence goes on from NC_057862.1 coordinate 182,206,605, forward strand.
CTCTGAAACCTTCCTGTAGATTCTGACTTGGAGTGTTATGGGATGCCCCTGGGAACAGTGATTGAAGTACAATGAGCAAGGGTTTGAATTGGGTTTTGACTCTGATTGTTCCATTAATTAGCTGTGTGAATGTGGGGAAAAAATTTCTGCTCTTACAATTTTAGTATCCTCATTTGTAAAATAAGATGGGATTATTTCTAAAGTCCTTTTAATTACTAATATTTTATGAATCTCTATGAAATACATGGGCAATTAGTATTTTCTGGGCAGCTAGGTGGTACAGTGGATAGAACACTGGTTTGGAATCAGAAAGATTTGTCTTCATGAGTTAAAATCTGGCCTCAGACATTTACTACCCATGTGACTCATTAGCTGTGTGATGTTGGGCAAGTCACTTAACCCTATTTGCCTCGGTTCCTCATCTGTAAAATGAGCTGGAGAAGGAAAAGGCAAACCACTTTAGAGTCCTTGATAAGAAAACTTCAAATGGGATCAGGAAGAGTCAGACATGACTGAAATGACTGAACAGCAAATAGTATTTGCTGCTGGCAGTGGCAGTGTCCTTGGAACTGATCCCGATGATTCAAAGGATGTTTTTGGAAACACAGAGGGGTTATTTTAACTGACAAATTATCCAAATAAGTCAAGTTTCTTAAAAGACTTCTCTCAATAATAAAAAAAAACATAGATGCTAAAATCTCACTCCTCACTTACTTGGAGTATCTCTCTATCCTCCAAAATTCTACCAGATTTCCAAAGGCTATTTTTATTGAAATCAAACTTAATAATAATAATAGCTAGCATTTTAAAAGCTTTGCAAAGCATTTTACATATGTTATCTCATTTGATCCTCAAAAACAACCGTGTGAGGTAGGTGCTACTATTATGGCCATTTTACAGATGAGGAAATGGAGGTAGAGAGAGGTTAAGTGACTTGCTGAGGGCCACACAGCTAGTGTCTGACACAGGATTGGAACTCAGGTGGTTTTGACTCCAACACCATTGCATCGCCTGGCTTCTCTTGGCTCTACTATGAGCGTTCTTTGTTTTTTCCAGAGAAGGAGTATCTTTCTTTGGTCACTGTGCTGTGCGTCTCTTTACTTGAGTTACCACATATTCAATTATGCTGCATATATTCATTCCAAGTGAGAATGAAATATGGAACAATTAACAAACTCTTCCAATGGTCTTAATGAAGAGCATCTTAATATGACAGCTGCAAATGGTGTACCCTAAATAGGAACTGATTAGATGCTTCTTTATCCATTTTAATGCCCCTGAATAGGAATGGAATTATGCACCCCATAGCCAATTACACATTTTTGCCTCAACATGTTCTTTAGGAATATCAAAAATATTTAGCTGGCTATTACCTACCCTAGTCCATTAATCATAAGCAGCTCTTCTTCCTTCCCCATCCTTACACTGAGGAGGGAGCGAATCTGGCCCAAGGCAGCTAGCAGGTTGATAGTATCCTCTATAGAAGCATGGCTAATTGTATAAGTCTTCCTCATGGCTTGCAGAAGCTCTCCAATGCTGTCATACTGCCGACGGAGAAGATTGAACATTATCCGAACAAGCTCTGGGTCCTGGATTTGATCTTCTTGAGCCCAGCGCACCATGGTCTGAGAGATAAGTTCTTTCAGGGTTGCTGAAAAAGCAACAAGAATGGACACAGTGATTGTGTAAGTTCAGAATAAGCTTGCCATCTGCTTCTTTCAGTGTGAACTCCAACATATATCATTGGTTAGCTATAGCCACTTACAAGCTCCATTTTACAAGTAAGATAAGTGAGGCATAGAGAAGTAAAGGCTTAAGGATATAGTTAAGCATCAAAGAGATTGATAATTCTTAATAGAAAATATTAAATAAGGTTGCTTCTAGTCAAGAATAAAAAATTTATTAACCATCTACTATGTACCAGCCACTATCTTAGGCAAGTAGGAACTCAAAGATAAAGTAGTCCCTGTCTTCAAATAATTTAGATTATACAAGCATATGAGCATATGCATCTGTGTGTGTGTGTGTGTGTGTGTGTGCATGTGTGTGTATACACACACGAGAGACCCAGGAAAGGGCTAATATAGGTGGTGGTGCTTGAGCTCAGCTTTGAAAGAAGCTAGGAATTTTAAAAGGTAGAGGTGAAGTAGGAATGCATTCTTGGATTGGAGGCAGATGGTGAAAAGTTAATGAGATGGGACATGGAAAGTCATTTGTAAAGAATAACAAGAAGGCAGGTGTGAATTGACCAAAAATTGTATAAAGGGGAATAATGTGTAACATGCTTGGAATGGTATGCTGGAGCTATATCGTGAATATTTTTAAAAGGCAAAAGTGCGTATATTAGATTCTAGAGGTAATGGTGAAGTTTTGGAGCAGGGGAGGGGATGGAATGGAAGGGTTGGCCTGGTTGGGGAGAAAGGCCACCTCTTTATTAGAAATTAGAATAAATGAGGAGAGAATGGAGGGGGTGAGGTCAGCTGTATTCTGAGAGAAGAGTAAGGGAGAAGGACCTCATGGCAAATGACCTTTGTTGTCTTATTAAAGTATGAAGCAAGGTCTTTTGCTAAGGGATGGCGAAAGAGTGTTGAAGAAAGAAAAGAAATTCTAGAGTTTCTGCTGTTGGAAATGCAACTGAAAATCAGATAGAGAAGAATAAAAGGATATCCTTGCAATAGTGAGGTGCCAGGTGAAATGAGAAAACAAAGGCCTTGTATTCCATTGTAAAGATTTAATCACATTCATTCAAATAAACTTCAATACACTATGTTTTTGTGGATAGGTGCACACTTAGGGACATGGCTTTTGAATGATTTAATCTGACCCTTCAGCATACAAATGACTGTGATTGAGCAAGAAAATTTCACACAACTAAGAGAAAAGGATTTAACTTGTAGTGAAACAAGCTACAGATGGACAAGGAACAACTTTCTAAAGTACAAAATGGGCTGCCTCAGAGGGTAACAAATTTCTTGTCCCTGGAGATTTTAAAGGCAGAGGCTAGACAACCACCTGTTTGGATAACTGTAGAGGAAATTCTTAGAAATCCTTCTCAACTCTGAAGTTCTATAATTCTATTTTTTTTTCTATAATTCTATTAACATTGCAGATGCTGTGTTAAACCAGAACTCTAGAGTCACTCAGCTCTGGACTCCCTGGAACCAAGCCCCTTTATCCCACACATTTTCTGCCCTTCAGCCTTGCCCAAACCATCCCCTCCTTGTTTATATCTCTTGTTTTCAGGGCTGTACTCAAATCACCACTACCATTACCTTTGGATATGGTGTGTCAGTGGATTACCCTACAATTTCCTTCATTTGATGACTTCTCAGAGACCAAAACATGCTTTCCTGGCCATCACTTTTCTTTCCCATTAAGTTTCTTGAATGCAGAGAGTTTCTTCAATCCTACAGTGTTCAGTACAAATGCTTGGCACAGAGTAAATCATGAATAAATACTTATTCATTCATTAGTTCACTCACTGTAGAATTATAAATTACAAGAACTTTTTTCCTAGTTGAAGAAATGTTATTAGAATAGGCTTTCACTTTTCTAACATGCATAAACAAGTGGTCATGGGAAGCTTTGGTTCCTGAGGGATATTTAATTTAAGATGAGCTAGTAAAGGCCTACAAATCATTAAATAACTCACTTAGCAGCCAGTCACAGTCCCTGAACACCCACTATTAGGATCATTTTTTCAGGTTACAGCATGTTTCTCTAGGAGTCTCTAGTTAAAATGCTAATATTTCAGATAACTAAACTACCATCAGTCTTTAATATCTTATGGTACAAATTAATTTATGAGATTACTTCCCACCACAGCTAACTGTATGCTAAAAAGAATGTGACAATGAGCAGTTAAGTTTTGATTGGAATACCAAGGTTACATTACACAGTTCTACTGAGAAAAGTCAAGAGGCAGGATGAGGGAACTGGGCCCTTGGAATGAAAGGAAGTAAAAAGAAGAGAGTGACAAGGGGAAATGGAAGAAATCCCAAAACAAATATCTTCACTATTTTGCCTAAACATTTTCATGAAGTGAAGAAAAGGTTGAGGTTCCTAATTTAAATTTAGGGTCACAGGACACAGAGTGCTAAAGGTGACTTCATTAAAGTCACACAGTGAATAGCAACAAACCTAGAAATGAGTACGGATCTAGGGTGTCTATATTACGTGCTCTATATAATGGCCTATTTTTCTACCTACATAATACTATATGTAGCAGATGTCTGCTCCAGATATGTCTTAGCTCATCACAAGAACATAAAAATAGAACTCTGCTACCAGAGTTTTGAAAGACATTTAGATGCAAAAGGATTGGTTTAATCTCTTGCTGTGTATATCAATATGGTAGGTGTTTTAGGGTTCAGATTAAGGACAGGAGTTGACAAACTAGCAAAAGTACAACCAAATTAAAGGAAAACAGTTTACAAAAAAAGGATTGACTTAAAAATAATACAACCACCAAAGCATGGGAATAAGGAGGAGGGATTACTGACTGTCTGTCAAGTTTGATAATATCTGAGCTTTCTGGGAAGTTATTAAGGGGCCAGAATGGATTCTTCTCTGGAAGACTTTTACCAAAGAGTCAAATATAACAAGGTCCTGCTTCAAAGCCAAAACATTAGTTAAAGCAAGTTCTTTATCAGTTCAAAAGAACAATAATTTATGACCTATGATTTTTCCCAAAGGTGAGGGGGAGGTTGGAAATAGGAATGTTGTACTCCATAAGAATTATGTTTAGTTGCAAAGGCTATACATTTTTCTTCTGAAGCCTATACCATGACCTGAAAGAAAAATTGCAGCTCTCAAATAAGAGATCTTAATGCATGGCAGTGGTGCATTATTACAGGGCTGCACATTCAAAGGAATGGCGTAGAAAGTTGAACTAGATCATCTCAGAGTTCTCTAGGCATTGTGATGTGGAAAAAGGAGAGCAGTCATACAGAACCTAAGTTCACATCCCTACTTTGTCACTGTGTATCCATGAGAATATAAGCCTCCAATAGAATATAAACTCCATGAGGGATATTTAATTTAAGATCAGCTAGTAAAGGCTAGGGAAGGGACCACCAGGTACTTCCACTTTTATATCACCAACATCCATCACATAGTACCTTCTTAATAAATGTTTGGTGAGTTGAACTGAATTAAATAAAGAGATTGTATCTTTCACTGTCCTAGGGAAATCTATCAGGAAACTTAAACAGAATCAAGAGGAAGGAAGTGTGCTACCTCTATGATTTCAAGAACCTGCAGGGGATGCTGCCACCGGGAAGCCTGGACATCACCCATGCCTGCTTCAGCTGCCTCAGCCTAATTAGGTTATGACTGCCACTAGGCTGGGCCCAGGAGCTGCTGACTACAGATGCACAGCATTGTACTTGTGTGTGAAACTCTTGATGTATTTCCCCTCCTGATTGGCTCTGACTTTCATGGATTCTATGTCATGTTTCAGTTGCACTTTCACCCTGGAACTTCCTTGAACATCTGGAGCCTCCTTACTCTCCAACATCAATTTCCCTCACTCCAAGTTTCTCACCCTGGAACATCTGTCCACCATTCTGGCTCTCATATCCCATTGGTGAGCTCCTGGGGTCTCCATTTTGGGAGGGGATCCAATCCAGCTAACCCTTCATTCTCTTCCTGGTTTTGGTTCTTTCTGGACGTTGACACCATGGCTCCCTTGGAAACCTCCCTTCCTCACCTCTCTTTCCAAGCTCCCTTTTATGCACTGTCTTCCCTCATTAGACCATGAGAATATTGGACTATAAAGGCAGGGACTGTCTTTGTTTTAACTTGTATCTGTTTCTTCTGGGCTTCGGATAGTGCCTGGTACATAGTAAGTACTGAATAAATGCCTATTGCTTTGCCTTGCCTTGCTCCGAGTACTGACTGCTTTCTTTTAATTAAAAAAAAAATTTTTTTTAAGTGAGGCAATTGGGGTTAAGTGACTTGCCCAGGGTCACACAGCTAGTAAGTGTTAAGTGTCTGAGGCTGGATTTGAACTCAGGTACTCCTGACTCCAGGGCCAGTGCTCTATCCACTGTTCCAACCAGCTGCCCCCACTGACTGCTTTCCTTGTGGTGGTTACCTCTGTCTAGGTTTCCAGCTCTCAGATCCTTGTGACTTCTTACAGCCTAGGGTTCTACTGCTCCCATCATGAGTTGAGTTCTTTATTTATTTTTTATTTTATAAGTCGAGTTCTTTAAGATCTCCTGGACTAAGTGAACTGACTTTTTTTTTTTTTTAGTGAGGCAGTTGGGGTTAAGTGACTTGCCCAGGGTCACACAGCTAGTAAGTATCAAGTGCCTGGGGCCAGATTTGAACTCAGATACTCCTGAATCCAGGGCCGGTGCTTTATCCACTGTGACACCTAGCTGTCCCAAAGACTACCATGAGGTATGATGTAATATTCTTCATTCTGGTATTACTACTACTTCCTGATTCATACAAAAGACTAATTCAGACCTCTTAAAAGGGTCTTTTACAACTAGTTTAATGCTGGGAGCTTTTCAATGATTAAGTCATAGGCTTTTATTAATGTTATAAACATTTTTATTTATAGTTTGGAGTTCCAGTTTTTATCCCTCCTTCTCTTCCTCCACTCCCCCTCCCTGAGGCAGCAAGCGATCAGATAGGGATTATATGACATCATAGGCTTTTAAGGATCATTTCTATATTTCTTTCTTTTAAAACAGTTAATAAAAAGATATTTACTTATTCATAGCAAGAGGATATTCAACAAGGATAAGCACTGAGGATCCCTCAAGTTGATTCAGCTGAGTAAAGCTTTATTACCACAGATGCTCACTGTTTTCTACCAGCTAAGCCTCATAGAGCAGTGGTTCCAAACTCAAATAGAAATGGGGACCCCTAAGCCATACATAAGGATCCCTGTGGGTGACACTGACCTAGAAAACCACATACTAAAATTATCTGTTTTATTGTATTTTATTTATTTTGTTAACTATTTCCCAGTTACATAATAATCTGGTTCTGGGTCACACTCAGGACTGCTGTAGGTCACATGTGTCTCAGGTAGCACATTTATCACCTTGATCAGAGAGCCCCTGGAACTCCTCGTATCTGTTTCTTAATCAGGCAACTAGCAGCAGCTAGGTAGCACAGTGGATAAAGCACTGGCCCTGAAGTTGGGAGGATCTGAGTTCAGCTCTCACCTTAGACGCAGACAATTAATAGCTGTGTGACACTGGGCAATTTACTTTACCCCAACTGCCTTAAACATCTGGGGCCATCTCCAGTCATCCTGATCTATATCTTGCCACTGGACCCAGATGGCTCTAGAGGAGAGAGTAAGGTTGGTGACCTTGCACAGCCCTTCCTCACTTCAGTCCTTTTCTTTGCTAGTCATGACATTACCTCCTAATGTCATGGTTCTCTTTGAGAATGAAGGACAAACAATATTAATCAGGCAGGAAGTAAGGTCAACAAGCCTGAATTTTCAGGTCCTTAGGCCAATCAAATCTCAAGGATGGAAGGAGATATGGAAACATATCTCCTTTTTAAAAAAGTTAAGCTTTTTTTAATCAGCAAAAATCAGACTTCTTTTTGTCCCACCCTCTGTATCCCACAACTGAGAATGAAAAACTAAACCTCTGTCACAAATATGTATTGCCAAGCAAATAAATTTTTTCACTGGTCATGCCCTGTCTATCCATCTAGCTAGCTATTATAATAGAATTTTTATTTTATTATTCAGGATTCGAGATCATTCCTCCTATAATTTTGTTTGTTTGTTTTTCTGGCTGGGCAATGAGGGTTAAGTGACTTGCCCAGGGTCACACAGCTAGTAAGTGTCAAGTGTCTGAGGCTGGATTTGAACTCAGGTCTTCCTGAATCCAGGGCCAGTACTTTATCTACTGCGCCACCTAGCTGCCCCCCTCCTATAATTTTTTAGTTAATTAAAAGTCTATATATTAGCCTCACCTGAACAAGAGTTGTCCCATGGGATGTGAAAATTTACTTAAGAGCCTTAAGCATTCCTTAGATAAGAAGCTAGAGGAAGAATCCCAATTGTCCTTGATTCCTGGCAATATGTAAATCCTCCTCCTCAATAAGTCTATTTGTGAATCCTCAAAATGTAGTGTAATTTGTAACCTGATTTGGTTTACCTATAGAACTTTTTTGATGAGGTTTGTTTCATTAGGGGATGTATGAGATTATGACTTTATTTAGTTGTTCAATTTTTATGACAATGAAGAAAACGTGATTATGGATCTATCTGCTCTTTAACTTTTATGACCCAAGAGGAATGGACAAGATGGCAATATGTATGTAAATTATTTCTCTGTCACCATGATGTAATTTTTCCTTTAAGAAACTGTGTTTTGGGGCAGCTAGGTGGTGCAGTGGATAAGGCACAGGACCTGGATTCAGGAGTACCTGAGTTCAAATCCGGCCTCAGACACTTGACACTTACTAGCTGTGTGACCTTGGGCAAGTCACTTAACCCTCATTGCCCTGCAAAAAATAAAAAACAAAAACAAAAAAACTGTGTTTTAATCTTAATGATGGTTCAGGTTTTCCCTGAGGACTGAACTATACTTGGGTATAATAACCTTTCAACCAAGCCTATAAGTGCTGTAAGGATAAGATGATGTTAAAAATACAGACCCAGTAAAAAAGAAAGAGATGGACATACAGACCAGTCAAGTAAGGTGAAAGAAGAAAGATCTTCATGATAAAGTTAGGAGGAATGCTGCCAAAGGATAGATTAATAAAAGCTGTCAGAAATTAAAGAGATGTCTTTAAAATGAATTAAACCATTTGCAGTGATTGGCTCATCCAATTACTGTCTTTGGAAGAAAGTGAGGGTCACACTTTTTTATGATATATTTGAGAGTGATGGAAAGGTGAGGGGGAAAAAGTCAAATGGAAACATTGCTCTAATATATTTTTATTCTGAATAATGTTCTAATGCTATGTTTATAATTTCCAGAAAAATATGACTCAGAACACCTTAGGCATAGCATTTCCCACCTGATAAAAGATTCATCTGAATTTCCAGAAGGCCCTGTCAAAAAGGTTTGATAGATAGTCCAGGTCAGGGAATTTGATAAATAGGGGGTGTTCTTTTCAAGAATGGAAAATGAGACATATCTTTAAATGCAATAGAATGTTTTGGGGAAAGTGGTCATGTGAATGTGGTTTCCTTAGATGATTATAGATTTATCTATGGGGTTATTACTAAAATCTTGATTTACTGATTTAAAAAGCCAATTATTATAATTATAATTACATATAGATTATTGTAAAAATGCTCTATAAATAGCATCTTAAATGACTACTAAGACTAAGACAGAAGGGAAATGTCTCCAAAGCACTGCATTTCTTAGGAGGAACTGTTAGAAGAACAGCTACTTCTGTATCTAATTTTTTGTATCATTACAATTTTTAATACATAGGAAGAAAATAAGAAGGCTACTTAAATTTATATATATTCTCTTTGAATTCTTTTTGGGAAATGAGATCGATCACATATTCTATAAAGCTATTCACCTTCCTTTACTGTGAAATGTTTACTTGCTTCACTTTTAAAGTATTCCTTTTTAGTCCATCAGGCTTACAAGGAGAAATTGTGGTATACTGCTACTAGAGGATGAGATAGCAGAAAGGTTGGGTTTAAATTTTTGTGCTGCAGGAGACCAGAAATGATTCCTACCTCCTTATTTTGATCATAACATACATCTAGAAGTCACCCAATAAAATGCCTACCATTAAAAAAAAATAAGAAATAGATCTTGGTGGCTATTGGAAGGAATAAACTCCTGGTGCCTCTGTTCTAATGTTATGTTCCCATTTGAGTTCATATATTTAGACTTTATTATTCAGTCTTGAGAATTACATGGGATTTATGTTAATGCTAGTAGGCAACTTAAAGTGTACACAGTTGATTTGGGAAAGGAAATACTTATTTATATTTAAATTATATAATCTTCTTTATACAGTTTGGGTGACTAAAATTCAGCTTAAAGCATAATAATTATCTCTGAAAATGCTTCAGAAGCATTAATAAAGGTACAATGACATTTGTTCATTGAAAATGAAATTAGCTTTTTAGGGATCGACATATGTTTAGGAAAATGTGCTTTAATATTATAAACAAGAGTGCATTTGACATTCCTTTCTTCCCTTGATGGAAAAAAATGTTAATATAATGACAAAAAAGAAACCTAGTTTAAACTGTATCTAAGTTTAAAATAATATCCTTGCCTCCTAGATTGTGTATTAATATATGGTTAATTTTTGTGAAGGTGCAATGCACAACTAAGAAATAAGTGTACTCCTTTTTGTTCTCAATGAATATTTTCTAAAGATCTATCATAAGTAACTTTTCTAAAATAGTTTTCAGGTCCTTCATTTCATTTTTTGTTTGTTTTTGTTATTTTTCTTAGTAATAATGTATTTAATGAGAAGTTGCATGAAATACAAGTGCAAATCTTGTCATACAATTGGTTAACCCTGACCTATTTCACCAGAAGAGAAAGGATTATGCCTCAGATGACATCAGACAACAAAAAGGAAAATAAAACAATTCCAAATATCCCCCTAGACCTCCTAGAATTTCCAATACAACCCCAACATGTTTTTATCATTGCATCAAATTACATTCAAGACTTAGAGAAAACATTTAAGAGAGCTTCATTTGTTCTGAGACAAATCACTAATAACATGAAAGACATCCTGATAAAAAGCTAAGAAATACGAGTTTTTTGTTGTTGTTGTTGTTTTTTTAAGTGAGGCAACTGGGGCCAAGTGATTTGCCCTGGGTCACACAGCTAGTAAGTGTTAAGTGTCTGAGGTCAGACTTGAACTCAGGTACTCCTGACTCCAGGGCCAGTGCTCTATCCACTGCGCCATCTAGTTGCCCCCTAAGAAAGAGTTTTTAAATGATCTTTTCTTTAACCCATTCTTCAAAGATGCTGGTAAATCAAGTTAGCAGGCTATAATAATATGGGATTAAACACATGATCCATGTTTAATATTGATATTAATTCATTGTCTATTACACCTTTTCGCAAAATGTAGTTTCCCTGTTTCACTCTTTCAATCAGGTTTATTTTTGCTGTTACTTTGTTTAAGATCAGCACTTAGAACAATGCCTGGCACATAGTGGGTACCTACCAAAAATATATATCATTGACTGACAGACTGAGATAATGTTGGCTACTGTTGGCCTCTTTACTACAGTTGAAGCATAATAGATCCTGTTCCATCCTTTCATTTTAACACTGTGTTTAACTTTTTATTTCAAGTGTTTTTTTAAAATAATGCATTATTGTATTCTTTTTTCTAACACATTCTGCTATTCCATTCCATTTTCCATTCACATTTACAGTTGTGATTGCTATACTTTTCCTTCTCTTTATCCCCACCTTATCTTTAAGAGACTGTTTTGCTTCTAATATCTCCTTTCATCTACCCTCCCTCATATACCCTCTATTTCCCTTAGCCTTTTTCCTCCTATTTTCCTCTTGGGGAAATGTATTTCTGTACTTAACTTTGTGTGTGAGTGTGTGTGTATGTGCATACACACACTTCCTTCCTTTGACAAATTCAGATGAGAGTGAGGTTTAAATATCGCCAGCTTCTCCCTATTCTTTTCTTATTCTGCAGACTTCTACTTGTATATCTCAATTATGCGAGATGATTTTCACCATTTTTTTCTCTCCTCTCCTTTGTCTCCTAGTGTATTCTTATTCCTTGCCCTTTCCATTTGTCTTCATATCTTCAGCACCTAGCACAATTTCTCACACATAGCAGAGGCCTAATAAATTCAGGTTTATTGACCATGATTGATTGAATGATGTCAAGGATCCAAATGGCAAAGTGATGCTAAAGTAGCTACTTCTAAAACTTCCCTGTTTTCTTATACGGGTTTTAGTGCTTTTACTGATAAATTCTTTCTTTGTGGGCATTTTTGATAAAGTGGAAAGGTCACTAAAGGGGAAAAAGACTTATGAACCTCAGAAATATTTCAGACAAACCAAACCAATATCTTGACAGTATTCCTCTCTACTTGATGATTTTGAAGGCATGTACTAAGATTGATTGGAACAGAAAATAAGATAAAATACAACTATATAAAATCCATGAACTTTCTTCCATTTCAGGCCAAGGACAAATGTGAAAAATCTGTACAAAGCTGGGCAATGATTATATGTAACGTTCAAACAATCTTACACTTGATGTTTTAATGGTTAAGAGATAGGTTTAAAGACAGTCTTCTACTGTACTGAACAAGTTATGATCTTGTTTCAACATGGTATAAGTAAGGCAGAAGTCATCTATAAAATAATGCCTTGGGAAATGAATGAGGACAAGGGTTGACAATGCTTAAAAAAACAGCTCGTGGTAAATGTAATGTACTATTTATCAAAGTTGTCACATGTAGCTTTTGGAATCAAGGCCCTCCTCACTGGAGAGGCAAAGTTAAAGCTGAAAATAATAGCATAGATTTAAAAAGAAAATCCTTTAACTTAAAGAAATTTGTCTTAGAGGAAATTATCTTAATTTTCTCCTGATATAGGAAGCCCCATGAGATATGTGTGTATCCATATTTTCAACATCCTATGAGGAAACAATATGGTATATATGAAGGAACACTTGGATCTGGGTGCAAACTCCAGTTCTGCCACTGACTGCAAGACCTTTGGCAAAATACTGCTTCTCTAAGCTCCAGTATTCTCATCTGTTAAATGTAGATACAACTTAAGAGTATTTTGAAGAAACTGTTTTGCAAACCTTAAAATGTTATATAAATGTGAATTATCATTTCCCTCTGTGGCTTCAGATTGTTAAGGGCTAAAATTCTAGCTAAACTGTCTAAAATATCTAATGAGTGGTCGCCAATAAATTATAAACTTTAGCAAGAGTTAGGCTTTTAAGCATTTATTAAGGAAAACAAGAATTTGGTAAAGAGAGAGAGAAAGGCCTAGATTCCTATCTATTAAAGGGAGAGCACATTTCTAGCTCCGCTCTCCACCACAGTCCAAAGGAAAGAGCGCAAGACCGAGCACCAGTCTCTTCCTTCCTCCTCCCACTAGCCCACGTCACTTCCTGACGCCAAAGAAAAGACTCCTGGTCTTGCCCTCAAAGACCTTCGCTTCATGGGTGGAACTCTTCTACAGTAAGTCTCCAGCAGGTTGTGTCATTCCAATCGTTACAAGATACTCCTTTTCATACTATTTATTATTAGATCTGCCTTCCAGGCCCCATGTCCTATACCACCAGAAGCTGATTCAAAGGAAATCATATTCTTTCTTTACTATATCCTTTGACCTATTATTTGAGTTCCTCACCAAGGCAGTTTTTCGTATCATGTCAAGAAGCTAAAATGCATAGGGCCTAAAATCTGTAATACTTAAAAAGAAAAAAAATAATCGGAACATTTAAGAAGGCAAAATACAAGGTTGAGGGCTGTTATGGAGTAATAGAAACAATAACTGATATTTACCTAGTACTTTGAAGTTTACGATGTAAGTAGACCTTCCCTACAACCCCATGAAATAAGCATTATAAGTATTATAATCATCCTTATTTTATAGAAGATGCAAGAGGGACTTGATTTCAGTCACATAGTGAGTAAGTGCTTAGGCAGGAATCAAACACACATCTTTCCATACTTAAAGTCTAGCACTCTTTCCATAATACGATATTGCTTCTCACAGTAAATGGACCACAAAGTAATCAGACCAAGCATGTTTTTCTGAGTTTCCAAAGACTCTATCTGAATGGAATTTATAATTTTGAAAGAAAAGCTTAACTCAAAATATAAGCCAATAATACCACCAGTAACTGTTTCAATAATATCCAGTATTTTTTCTAAGGCTGAGCAGCCCACATTCACTTCCAACCTTTATTAGAAAGTACGTTAGCTTTCTCCTCAGAAATCTGAAGGTTGGATCACCTTGTATAGACACTTACTTGGGCACTGCTCTTCCTCCTCCATTGGCTGTTCCTTCTCTGGCTTTGGTGGTCCTTTGATTTTATATACCAGTGCCCTTAGTTTGCCAGTCCATGAAGTGTCCTCCTCCTCCTCCTCTTCTTCTTCCAATGGAATACCTACCAAATGATAAAAATTTATTGAAAGTGTCACTATTATTATCTTTACTTAACAGTTATTAGTAATGAACTGCCACTTAGCAGAAAAACATATAAAGTATATTCTGTTCCCATCAGTAAATATTTGACTTTAGAGGCACCTGATGGTCAACCACAAATAAAATTTAATCTTCCTGTGGTCTTTCTGGATTTATTTTAGAAGATTTTCTGAAGCATAAAAACATCTAGAAACCTCAACAAGGCTCTTCCTCTAATATACATTCGTGTGGACCAGAGCTCTCATGTCAAAAATCTTAGTGCCCTACTGAAAGAACCGATTCATGATACAGAATCAGTGAAAACATATCATTAATTGGACGGAAGTCAATTGGCTAGAAGAGCCAATGATGACTTGCAAATTAGAGGATATTATAATCATTTGAAAATCACAGGGGATTAGAACATTTAAGCAATAAGGCCCAAATATATAAAATAAGGATTTCATTGACTTGTCTTATCCTAAGTTTTAAAATGCCAGGTGCAATGTTTTGATTTCAAATTCTAAACTTTATAAATAGTGGGTATGGTTCTTACTATATGGTCATCCATGCATAAGTAAAGCCTCTTCGGGATGAAAGACTTTCTAGCCAGTGTAATTCTAGGGGCATTAACTTTGTCTTCTCCCTATTAAAAAACTTGGTGAAGACTAATAACTTTAAAGTAAAGGTAATGCTTTTACATAATCTAAAGATTCCTTAAAATTCTCTATAAAGAATTTAGGAGCAGTATTGGGGAAAGTGAGGAACAGGTTTCTCCTGGCAGCTTACCACAATGAATAAGAAGATCATCATGGAAGTCATATAGTTCTTCTCTAATCTCCTCTGGACAGGGGCAATTCTCTCCCAGTTGAAAGTTTAGTAGCATATTAATCTTTGAAAAGAAAAAGTTAAAACTGACTAGTTATTTCTCAATATTTACACAAACCATTGCTCCAGTAAGAGAAACAGCTAAAATTTGAAGCAACTGGGATACACAGAAATCATCTTTACCACCTCAGTACAACACCTAAAGAACCCCAAACAAATGGATGTTTGCTCTGGGACAGATCCCTAGAAACTATCTTATCATTTAACAGCATTGAGAAGAATCTTAGAAATATATCATATTCTTCATATTGCAGGTTGAGCTAATTTTCCTTTCTGTTGTTTCTTTTTAAAATAAACAGCTGGTTACTTCTGCCTGACAAAGCCATTTACCTCAATACTCCTGGCTATCTTTTCTCTTTATTTTGAAGAAACCCAGATATGAGGGAAAGAACCATCCAGAGCCATAAGATGTTAGAGCGGAAGGGACCATGGGACCATCAAGTTCAATCCATCTTCCTTTTAGAAGAATTTGAGAAATAGCTTGCCTAAGGTCATATAACTCTGGCCCCCACTGATTGGCCAACAACAGGTCCCAGGCCAGGTCTTATTTTGTCATTATTTAGCTTCCTGATAGCTCTCAGTAGGCCTAAATAGCAACTGTATCTCTTTTTGGTCAGAAATCTGGAAGGAGACCCCACCTCCCTTCTTTATCTATTTTCTTTTGACTAGGTTAGGTAGAAGAGACCATTCTTTGCCTCCTTTCTGACCTAACCTTAATCACGGAATGGGCAAACTAGGTTTGCCTCAGGCAAACAGACCTGTGAAAGGCCTTAGCTTATAAGGCCAAGATCTTCCACTGTATCTAGGGACATCTCCAGGCTTCCTGATCTATGTCTTGCCACTGGACCCAGATGATTCTGGAGGAGAGAGGTTGGTGATTGCACAGCCCTGCCTCACTTAAATCCAATTCGTTGCAAGTCATGACATCGCCTCCCCCAGTCTCTTCAAGAATGAAGGACAAACAACAAGAAGAAGTCAGGGTCAACTGAGACTAAAACTGAGGTCTTATGTCTCTTCCACTGATCTTTTCATTAAACACTAAGTATTCACTGGGAACAGTGCTTCCAAACTTCTCCCTCTTCTTCAGCTCACCATGATGAAGTACTCATATCACTTTTAGAGACTATTAATTCTTTTAGCCATTCCTATACAACATGGTGTAGTGGAAAGAACTCTAGAGAATAATTTAGCAGGCCAGAAGAGAAAGTTATTTTAGAGATGATGATATAGATTTGTTTAAGAAGGAAAGTATAGCCATTAGTGAATTGTAAAGAACAGAATGAAAAATGACTGTAGCAGTAACTCTCTCAAGTAGTGAGTAAGGGAATTTAGTAGTGAAAATGTGTCTGTGCTGAATTCTGACATCATAGAAAAATAAAGAGAACTCTTGAAAGGAACAAAGAGTTAGAAAGTTGTGAAGACAAAAATCCATGATGTTAGAAATAAATTTTCATCATCTTTCACCAACTTCATAGTCCCCTCTCCAATGATTTGTTCCCTCTTATCTCTGTGCAGTGGGGAGGGCTTAGGAATCTTCACTAGAAAATATTTCTAGTTGTGGTTTCTTTATTACTCTGTGCTCTTCCGGAATAGAAATGGGGAAATTTGGTCAGATTTAGAGTAAGAGGACCTGTGTTCAAATCCTTGCTGTGATGTTTATACTTGACCTTCAGCATGTCAATTCAATTCTCTAGGCCTTAGTTTTTCATCTGCAAGATGAGAAGGTTGGACTACATGACCCCTAAAGTCCCTTCCATCTCTAAATCTATGATCCTTCTTGGGAGCACACTCTTTTTTTTTTAATTAATAAAGTATTTTATTTTTTTTCCGTTACATGTAAAGATAGTTCTCAACCTTTGTTCATACAAGCTTTACAATTTCAGATTTTTCTCCCTCCCTCCCTTCCCTCCCCCCTCCCCCAGACAGCAGGTAATCTGATATAGGTTATATATACATATATATATGTATATATACACACATAATAACATTAATCCTATTTCTACATTAGTCATGTTATAAGAGAAAAAAAATCAGAGCAATGATGGAAAACTTCAAAATAGAAAAAAAAACAACAGCATCAAAAACAAAAGAAATAGTATGGTTCATTTAGCATCTATACTCCGTAGTTCTTTTTTTTTTTCCTGGATTTGGAGATCCTCTTCTATCACGAGTTCCCTGGAACTCTTCTGTGCCACTGTATTGGTGAGAAGAATATAGTCCATCACAGTAGATCAACACTCAATGTTGATGTTACTGTGTACAATGTTCTTCTAGTTCTGCTCATCTCACTCATCATCAGCCCACGCAAGACTCTCCAGGTTTCTCTGAACTCCTCCTGCTCATCATTTCTTATAGCACAATAGTATTCCATTGTATTCATATACCACAACTTGTCCAGCCATTCCCCAATTGATGGGCACCCCCTCAACTTCCAATTCTTTGCCACCACATTAAGAGCAGCTATAAATATTTTTGTACATGTGGGTCCCTTTCCCCCTTCCATGATCTCTTTGGGAAAAAGACCCAAAAGTGGTATTGCTGGGTCAAAGGGTATGCACAGCTTTATCGCCCTTTGGGCATAATTCCAAATTGCTCTCCAGAATGGTTGGATCAGTTCACAGCTCCACCAACAATAGATTAGTGTTCCAATTTTCCCACAGCTTCTCCAACATTTATTATTTTCCTTTTTTGTCATTTTAGCCAATCTGATAGGTGTCAGGTGGTACCTCAGAGTTGTTTTTATTTGCATCTCTCTAATCATTAGAGATTTAGAGCATTTTTTCATATGGGAATAGATAGCTTTGGTTTCTTCATCAGAAAACTGCCTGTTCATATCCTTTGACCATTTCTCAATTGGGGAATGACTTGGATTCTTATAAATTTGATTTAGTTCCCTATATATTTTAGAGATGAGGCTTTTATCAGAAGTACTGGCCTCAAAAATTGTTTCCCAGCTTTCTGCCTCCCTTCTAATTTTGGATGCATTGCTTCTGTTTGTACAAAAATTTTTTAATTTAATGTAATTAAAATCATCCACTTTGCATTTTATAATATACTCTATCTCTTGTTTGGTCATAAACTGTTTTCCTTTCCAAAAATCTGATAGGTATTCTATTCCTTTCTCTCCTAATTTACCTATGGTATCACCTCTTATGTCTAAATCATGTATCCATTTTGACCTTATTTTAGTATAAGGTGTAAGATGTTGGTCTATGCCTAATTTCTGCCATTCTATCTTCCAGTTTTCCCAGCAGTTTTTGTCAAATACTGAGTTCCTATCCCAGAAGCTGGAGTCTTTCGGTTTATCAAACACTACATTACTAGTGTCATTTACTACTGCATTTCCTGAGCCTAGCCTATTCCATTGATCTACCACTCTATTTTTTGGCCAGTACCAGATAGTTTTGATGACTGCTGCTTTATAGTAGAGCTCCAGGTTTGGTACCACTAACCACCTTCCTGTGAATTTTTTTCATTATTTCCCTGGATATTCTTGATTTTTTGTTTTTCCAGATGAATTTTGTTATTATTCTTTCTAGCTCTATAAAATAATTTTTAGGTAGTCTGATTGGTATGGCACTGAATAAGTAAATTAATTTAGGCAGTATTGTCATTTTTACTATATTAGCTCTGCCTATCCATGAGCAATTGATATCTTTCCAATTATTTAGATCTGATTTGATTTGTGTGAAGAGTGTTTGGTAATTGTGTTCATAGAGTTCCTGGGTTTGTCTTGGCAAGTAGACTCCCAAGTATTTTATATTATCTACTGTTGCTTTAAATGGAATTTCTCTTTCTATCTCTTGCTGCTGGACTTTGTTGGTCATGTATAGAAATGCTGATGATTTATGTGGATTTATTTTATATCCTGCTACTTTGCTAAAGTTGTTAATTGTTTCAAGTAATTTTTGACTTAATTCTCGAGGATTCCTTAAGTATACCATCATATCATCTGCAAAGAGTGATAGTTTTGTTTCCTCCTTGCCTATTCTAATTCCTTTAATTCCTTTCTCTTCTCTGATTGCTAAAGCAATTAAATAATAGGGGTGATAACAGACATCCCTGTTTCACCCCTGATCTTATTGGGAAGGACTCTAATTTATCTCCATTGCATATAATACTTGCTGATGGCTTTAGGTAGATACTGTTTATTATTTTAAGGAAAGCTCCCCCTATTCCTAAACTCTCCAGTGTTTTTATTAGGAATGGGTGTTGTATTTTGTCAAAAGCTTTCTCTGCATCTATTGAGATAATCATATGATTTTGGTTGGTTTTCTTATTGATGTGGTTGATTATGTTAATAGTTTTCCTAATGTTGAACCAGTCCTGCATTCCTGGTATAAATCCCACCTGGTCATAGTGTATTATCCTGGTGATCACTTGCTGTAATCTCCTTGCTAATATCTTATTTAAGATTTTAGCATCAATATTCATTAGGGAAATTGGTCTATAACTTTCTTTCTCTGTTTTTTGCTCTGCCTGGTTTTGGTATCACCACCATATTTGTGTCATAAAATGAATTTGGTAGAACTCCTTCTTCACCTATTTTTCCAAATAATTTGTATAATATTGGAATTAATTGTTCTTTAAATGTTTGGTAAAATTCACCCATAAACCCATCTGGCCCTGGGGATTTTTTCTTAGGGAGTTCACTAATGGCTTGTTCAATTTCTTTTTCTAATATGGGTTTATTTAAGGATTTTATTTCTTCTTCAGTTAACCTGGGCAGTTTATATTTTTGTAAATATTCATCCATTTCATTTAGATTGTCAAATTTATTGGCATACAGTTGGGCGAAATAATTCCTAATTATTGATTTGATTTCCACTTCATTGGTGGTAACATCCCCTTTTTCGTTTTTGATACTGGTAATTTGGTTTTCTTTCTTTTTTTAATCAAATTAACCAATACTTTATCTATTTTATTGTTTTTTGCATAAAATCAGCTCTTAGTTTTATTGATTAATTCTATAGTTTTTTTTTTGCTTTCAATCTTATTAATTTCTCCTTTGATTTTCAGGATCTCTAATTTAGAATCTAATTGGGGATTTCTACTTTGTTCTTTTTCTAGCTTTTTAAGTTGCATGCCCAATTCATTAATCTCCTCTTTCTCTTTTTTATTCATGTAAGCATCTAGAGCTATAAATTTTCCCCTAAGCACTGCTTTGGCTGCATCCCATAGATTTTGGTATGTTGTCTCATTATTGTCATTTTCTTGGATATAGTTATTGATTGTTTCTATGATTTCTTGCTTGGCCCATTCATTCTTTAGAATGAAATTATTTAGTTTCCAATTGATTTTCATTCTACTTTTCCCTGGCTCGTTCTTACATGTAATTTTTATTGTATCATGATCTGAAAAGGATGCATTTACTATTTCTGCCTTTCTACATTTAACTATGATGTTTTTGTGCCCTAATACATGGTCAAGTTTTGAAAATGTGCCATGTACTGCTGAGAAAAAGGTATATTCCTTTATATCCCCATTCAATTTTCTCCAGACATCTATCATGTCTAACTTTTCTAGTAATCTATTCACCTCTTTCACTTCTTTCTTATTTATTTTTTGGCTAGACTTATCTAATTCTGAGAGGGGGAGATTCAGGTCCCCCACTAGTATAGTATTACTGTCTAATTCCTTTTGTAACTCATTTAACTTCTCCTTTAAGAACTTGGATACTATACCACTTGGCGCATACATATTCAATATTGATATTACTTCATTATCTATAGTACCTTTAAGATGCAATTTCCTTCCTTATCTCTTTTAATGAGATCTATTTTTGCCTGCACTTTGTCTGAGATAAGGATTGCTACCCCTGCCTTTTTTACTTTGGCTGAAGCATAATATATTCTACTCCAGCCTTTTACCTTTACTCTGTGTGTATCTCTCTGCTTCAAATGTGTTTCTTGTAAACAGCATATTGTAGGATTCTGGTTTTTAATCCACTCTGCAATTCGCTTCCGTTTTATAGCAGAGTTCATCCCATTCACATTCACAGTTATTATTACTGACTGTCTATTCTCCTCCATTCTATTTACCCCCTTTGTACTTTCCCCCTCTTCTTTCACCCTAATCCTCCTCACTGACGTTTTACTTCTTACCCCTGCCTCCCCCAATCTGCCCTCCCTTTTTATCACCCCCTCTCTTTTCTTTATCCTTTTCTCCCTTGCTTTTGTCCTCCATTCTATCAGTCCCCCACTTTCCCTTCCCCTTTTGATTCCCTAAAGAATGAGTTAAGTTTCTTTATCCCAATGAATGTATGTTATTCCCTCTTTGAATCAAATCTAATGAGAATAGGGTTGAAACAATGTTCACCCCTCCTTTCTTTCCCTCTATTGTAATAGGTGTTTTTTTCCACCTCTTCATATGATATAATTCATCCCCTTCCACCTCCCCTTTCCTCTCCTCCCCATAGACTCCCTTTTTAACCCCTTAAAATTTTTTTTTGTATCATCACATCAAAGACAATTTATATTTATACCCTCTGTGTAAAGTCCTTCTCTCTGCCCAAATACATTTACAGTTCTTAAGAGTTATGAGTATTATCTTCCCATGTAGGGATATAAACAGTTTAACCTAATAGGGTAACCTTTTTTTTTTCTCTCCCCCTCTGTTTACCTTTTTAAATTTTCTATTCAGTTCTGGTCTTTTCACCAGGAAAGACTGAAAGTCCCCAATGTCATTAAATGTCCATCTTTTCCCCTGAAAGAAAATGCCCAGTTTTGCCGGGTAATAGATTCTTGGCTGCAATCCAAGCTCCTTTGCCTTCCAGAATATCATATTCCAAGCCTTGCAGTCCTTTAATGTTGAAGCTGCCAGGTCCTGAGCAATCCTGACTGTGGCTCCATGGTATTTAAATTGCTTCTTTCTGGCTGCTTGGAGTATTTTCTCCTTCACCTGATAATTCTGGAATTTGGCTACAATATTCCTTGGAGTTTTCTTTTTGGGGTCTCTTTCAAGAGGTGATCGGTGGATTCTTTCAATGATGATTTTATCCTCTGATTCTATGATATCAGGGCAGTTCTCCTTAATAATTTCCTGGAATATGGTGTCTAGATTCTTTTTCTGGTCATGGCTTTCAGGCAGTCCAATGATTCTCAAATTGTCTCTCCTCGATCTGTTTTCCAGATCAGTTGTCTTTCCAATGAGGTATTTCACATTTTCTTCTATTTTTTCATTCTTTTGATTCTGCTTGACTGATTCCTGGTGTCTCATGGATTCCTTATCTTCCAACTGTTCAATTTTAATTTTTAAAGCATTGTTTTCTTCAGTAAGATTATGCACCTTTTTTCCATTTGGCCAAGTGAATTTTTTAAGGAATTATTTTCTTCAGTGAAATTATGCACTTTTTTTCCCATTTGGCCAGTCAATCTTTGTGCTTCCTTTTCCAAGCTGCTGATTTTTTTTTTCATAGTTTTCTTGTTTTGCTTTCATTTCTCTCCCCATTTTTTCTTCTACCTCTCTCAATTGATTTTTAAAATCCTTTTTGAGCTCTTCCAGGAAGGCTTTTTGTTCCTGAGACCAATTCACCTTCCCTCGTGAGGCTTCACATGTAGGCAATTTGAGGGTATTGTCCTCATCTGAGTTTGCGTTGGCTTCTTCCCTATTGATACAGTAGCTCTCAATGGAGAGGGCTCTTTTTTGCTTCTTACTCATTACTGCAGCTTATTTATTTATTTTTTAAGTTGAGGTCTAGTCTCGGGGCACCAGAGTCCCTGTTTTGGGCTTCTTGTGCAGGGGTATAGGTGCTGTGTGATGGGCTTTTTACTCTGAGGCCTTTATGGTGTGTGGAGATCCCCTGCCCTGCACTTCCTGTCTGGGTGCGCTCGGTCAGCCAGGCGCCCGCTCCTGGCGTCCCTTCCCGCCTGACCTGTTCGTCGCCCTCCCGGCTGGTGCAGCTAGGTTTTTCCACTGTCCTTCTTGGCCACCAGATTTTTGAACCAGGTTCCAGGGGCCTCAGTTGTTCTGCTGTGGCCCGCAGCTCCTGCTGACTTGCCCTGACCCCCTCGGCGCTGGGTTGCTGCCCTGCGCTGGGCCTCCCTTCTGCCCGAGTCAGACCGACCTTTTCCTGAAGTCTTCTAAATTATCTCTGGTTGGAGGACTGTGTCTCTCTGTCCCTTTGCAGGTTCTGTAGTTTCAGAATCTGTCCAGAGGCTTGATTTAATGTTCTTTTTGAGGGAACAGAAGGAGAGCTCAGGCAGTTTGCTGCTTCCTCTCCGCCAACTTGGCCGGGAGCACACTCTTAATAGACAGCCTTGGTGGGAAGATGTTGATGACATTTAGTATGAGGGCTAAACAGGGTGATATTTTGGGGCGGGGCCTGCTAGAGGAAGATTCAGACAGGGCTCCCACAATATGAAAAGTATGAAACCATATGATAATGAAGAGTACAGTTGTTTCCCTTGCCTTATTTCAATTTTCCCTGATGACTATGAAACTTAAGGTACTCTGAGTCATATTTGTATTGTGATAGATCCTTGTCAGTATGCTGGACCTGGAGTTAGGAAGCTCTGAGTTTAAATCCTGCTTCAGACACTTACTTACTAGCCTTATGACTTAACCACTACCTGCCTCAGTTTCCTCATCTACAAAATGGGGACTGATAAAAGCACCTACATGCTAGGGTTACTGGGAGGAAATAAGATAATACTTCTAAAAGCACTTACTGTAGTACCCAGCATATAGTAGGCACATAATAAATGTTTTGTTCCCTCCTCCTTCCTCCTGTTCAGCCCAAGGCTGACAGTGAGGTTTAGTCTGACTGCTTTAGGTCAAATATAACTAGAGGTATCAGGACAAAAGTTGGACTAGGGATGATAAATAACAGCTTTGGCTTTCTGGCTGGAAGATTATAGTGCTAAGTGCAATAATGGAAAAAGCACTAGATTTAGAGTCAAAAGAACTGGGTCTGAATCATACCTCTGCCATTTTTTATTTACCTTTGTATCCTGGGTAAGATGCTTTACCCCCATGGGTCTTAGTTTCCTTAGAAGCAAAAAGAGGGGATTGATCTTGATGATCTCAAAGGTTCCTTAAAGCTTTAAATTAAAGGACTCTATGAATAACTTTATAAGAGCCACTTTTGAGAAATGCAAATTAAAGCAACTCTGAGGTACCATCTCACACCTATCAGATTGGCTAATATGACAAAAATGGAAAATAATAAATGTTAGAGAAGCTGTGGAAAAACTGGAACACTAATGCATTGTTGTTGGAGCTGTGAACTGATCCAACCATTCTGGAGAACAATTTGGAACTATGCCCAAAGGGCTATAAAGCTGTGCATACCCTTTGACCCAGCAATACCACTATTAGGTCTTTTTCCCAAAGAGATCATAAAAAAGGGAAAAGGCCCCACATGTACAAAAATACTTATAGCTGCTCTTTTTGTGGTGGCAAGGAATTGGAAATCGAGGGAATGCCCATCAATTGGGGAATGGCTGAACAAGTTGTGGCATATGAATGTAATGGAATACTATTGTGCTGTAAGAAAAGATGAGCAGGCAAATTTCAAAGAAACCTGGAAGGACTTATATGAACTGATGCTGGGTGGGATGAGCAGAACCAGGAGAACATTCTGCACAATATCAACAACATTGTGTGTTGATCAACTGTGATAGACTTGACTCTTCTCAGCAATACAATGGTCCAAGATAGTTCCAAAAGACTCGTGATGGAAAAAGCTCTCCAAATCCAGAAAAAAAGAACTGTGGAATCTAGATGCAGGTTGAACCATACTATTTCTACTTTTTTTGTTTTTCTTTTTTGAGGTTTTTCCTCTGTGTTCTGATTCTTCTTTCACAGCATGACTAATGCAGAAATATGTTTAATGTGGTTGTACATATAACCTATATCGGATTGCTTGCTATTTTGGGGAGGGAGAAAAATTTGAAACTAGAAATCTTATAAAAACAAATGTTGAAAACTATCTCTACGTGTAACTAGAAAATAGTAAAATACTTTTATGATTAAAAAAAGAGCCACTTTTGTCTTGGGTAGAATATGTTTTTTAATCTAACTTTTAAATATAAAGTAAATGTTTCATTTAGAGAATTCTAGTTCCTTTAATAATTTCTTAATAAGCCCTATTTTCTAACCATTTCTTTTACTGGTTTTCTCCAAAATGAGGAACTTGCACTAAATGACCTCTAATAATCCTCTCAGTCCTAAATCTACAATCCTATGATAAAGGCAGGGATTGTGATTTCAGTAAAGAGAACTCCTCCT
This sequence comes from Dromiciops gliroides, assembly GCF_019393635.1. Classification (NCBI taxonomy): domain Eukaryota; kingdom Metazoa; phylum Chordata; class Mammalia; order Microbiotheria; family Microbiotheriidae; genus Dromiciops; species Dromiciops gliroides. Next base: position 182,231,831 of record NC_057862.1, read on the forward strand.
ACCTGTGCAAGCTGGCGTCTTTGTAATTTAAAAGTAAGGAAGCATTTCCTACATGCTCTAGAGATTAAGCAATTTGCCCAGGGTTTCATAGCCAGTATATATTCAAGGTGGGCCTTGAACTAAGTATTCCAGGCCTAAGGCAGGCTCTGCATCTATTATGCCATTCATCTTCTACATAATCCTATGAACTATTAAAAAATCTCCATGTGTCAAAAACTGGAGAACATCTAGTGAAAGTGTCCTTCTGAAAATCTCAGATGATAAATATTACTATGAAACCCTGGCAGTGGTAGATACTTTATGAAATCAACCGGTTCCTACATCAGAATCTCAGTCATAAGAGAAGAAGCTGTGCAAAGCAGAAAGGCACACATTTTGCTACAAGCTTTGAACTAGTTTTTGACAATGAAGTATGTGAAAGGGGCATAAATAGACATACTAGCTTAGGAATAAAATAGGGCATACGGATAAGGACAAGTCACTTTCCTATAAACTGCCTCCCCCTCCTCATATATGGCTTATATATCCTAGATGACACTGACATTGTGACACCCACTCATTTAAAAAGAACCATATTTCCTGATGTGCCAGTAAGAATGTTAGCCTGCCCTCACCCTCAAGGTTGTCCTGGCACTGTTTCATGCCACTTATGGCATCGAGGTTGCACAGATCATCCATAGAGTGATGGACTTGGAATCAGTAAGACTTAAGTTTTAATCTTACTGAAAACACTGACTGTGTGCATGACCCAGGCAACTCACTAAGCCTTTCTAGGTTTCAGTTTCTTCATTTGTAAAATAGAGATGACAATAGTCTCTATGCTCCAAGGTTCTTTTGAAGACCAAATAAGACAACATCTGCAGTGTCCTGCAGACATTAAAAGTGTTATATAAAAGCCAGCCACTCTTCCTCCTCAAGATTGTACAGTACAATAGAAATTGGATACTAAGAGCTAACATTGTATTTCAACATTTGTAGGGTACTTAAAAAATATGTGATCCTCACAATAACCCTATACTTATCATTCCCATTTTTACAGATGAGGAAACTGAGCTACAGAAAGGTGATTTTCTGGAATCATGAAGTTTGAAAATTTCCAAGGAGGTTTTGTGGTTTTTTTTTGAGCGGCAATAAGGGATAAGTGACTTGCCCAGGGTCACACAGCTAGTAAGTGTCAAGTGTCTGAGGCCAGCTTTGAACTCAGGTCCTCCTAAATCCAGGGCTGGTGCTTTATCCACTATGCCACCTAGCTGTCTCCCCAAGGAGTTTTCTAAGCTAAAGCTTTCCTGACCCTAAGTTGAGAACCCTGTCAATTTACTCCCACAGCCTCTCATATTACAGGTCCTTGGCAAAGGGCCTCTTACATGTTAGCTCTTACCTGTTCTTGTGGAGGAGATCGGAACTCCCTGGTCTTTTTGGCGGTCAGGGCTGCTGACATGTTCAGGGCCTGCATAAGCTCATTGTAGCGGAATTTCTGGTTTGCCTGTAGCTTGGACACATAAATGTCACCAAATGCAACAATGGCTTCTACTCGGTGCTGCAGTTCACAATCACAGAAATAGTTGAGAAGCTCACACATCTGGGAAAAAAGACACATACTAGTGGAAACATAAGGATCATCATAACTTTTTTTTTTTTTTAGTGAGGCAATTGGGGTTAAAGTGACTTGCCCAGGGTCACACAGCTAGTAAGTGTTAAATGTCTGAGGCCGGATTTGAACTCAGGTACTCCTGACTCCAGGGCCGGTGCTCTATCCACTGTGCCACCTAGCTGCCCCTCATAATAACTTTTAAAACCCTGTATAAGCTACTCCCAACAGTTCCACTGGACATTTTGGCCAAGCTAGGCTTTTCTCTTTTCCTCACATACAACACTCCATCTCCTATCTCCATGTCTTTGCATTTGCTGTCTCACATTCCTAGGATATACTCCTTTTTAACCTGTGCCTTTTACTTTACCTATTTTCCTTTAAGATATAACTCAGGGGGCAGCTAGGTGGCACAGTGGATAGAGCACCAGCCCTGGATTCAGGAGGATCTGAGTTCAAATCCGGCCTAAGACACTTGACACTTAACTAGCTGTGTGACCTTGGGCAAGTCACTTAACCCCAATTCCCTCACCCCCCCAAAAATGTCTAAGATATAACTCAAATACTATCTTCTACATGAGTTCTTTCCTGAAGCCCTTCCCCATACCAGTGCCCTGCCTGTCAAGCTACTTTATATTCAATTACTTTGTATATATTTGTATTTATTCACTTTATTATTACTTTTATTTACTTTACACACTTTATTTATGACACATATAGTCATATATGTGCATGTTTTCTCCTCCACTAGAATGTAGGGTCCTTGCATGGTCCTTGCAAGTAGGAACTCCTCTGTCTTTGAACTTGAATCTCCAGGGTTTTGCACAGGGCCTGGTACAGTGGCTACACTTAATCAAAGCTGTCTGATTATTAACTGAGAAGTAACTGGGAGTGGAGCTTACTGACATTAAGAAGAATCCACCAAAGAGAGAGGACACTGGTCCTAAGAAAATTTCTACCTGAGTTCTAGGCTTTCTACAATAGCAATAACAAAACAATCTTGATGTATGCTTCTCCTCCTAGCATGTTCCAGTTCTATAGACTAAAAGTACATTGGTTTCTTCTCTTTCTCCTTTCTAATTGCTTCAGTTCATTGGTACCCTTATTTTGAGGTGTGTGCTTTATTAATTTTAAATCACAGCTCCTGAGTGCCCAAGGAATATAAGACCCCAGCTTGTATACTACAGTATACAAGCAGTCAGTCAGCTTATATCTGTGACATGCATGCTATAGTAAAAAAATGGGTATTCCTGAAAATGAGATACATGTAGTATATTATAAGAAATATTCTATGTAAAAATTAACCTAAGAAGCAGTGCTTTAGAGCCATGTGTGTGTAAAAGAGTACACATACATAAACAAGCACATAAATAAATAAATGCACACAGATTTGTGTGTATATATATATATATATATATACATACACACTTACATATATGTATATGTGGATATTTAGGCATAAATATATAAAACTTCTCTGGGTTATTCATTGGGTCTGTATAACAGTGGTGACAGAACTGAGATCCAGAGAGAAAGGATAGGTCAATCTCAAAGTAAGTAGCTACTGCAATCCTAGCCAAAGCCTCAGGCAACTAACCAACACACACACACACACACACACACACACACACACACACACACACACACACACATACAGAGTCAGTTTCTCTCTCTCTCTCTCTCTCTCTCTCTCTCTCTCTCTCTCTCCATGGCCATTGTATCAATCCTTCCATTGTTACTTGGCCTTTACCTGCAGCTTTACAGATTCTGGTAATCGAGTCTGAAGCAAACCTCGAACAGGGGCTTGGGTATTCTTGCTGGCCTTTTCTCCAGCCTCCACTGCTTTCTCTTCCACCTGTATCACTTCCTTTTCCATGCTTTCTTGTGCTTCTTCTGTATGTTCCCCAAACACAGTGGGATCAATGAGGAGTAGGATTTGCCGAACATCATCATCGTCAAATACACCCATGACCAGCAAGGTCCCAATAAGTTTCAAGACTGGTACAAATTGGAACTCCACAGATCCTCCAACAGGGTCACGGATGTGTGCCCCACTGCACTGCACAGCCTCTGTCAGCATACTCAGGGCCTTGGTCTTGAGAATCTCCAAAGGAATCTCAGGGCTTAGTTTTTGGCGCTCTTCACTGGTTACAATGAAGCAAGGGGTGGAGAAATTGAATCCTGGTTTAAGGCATGTGTTCAGGCCCACCCCTGGCAGCCCATGCCGCTTGGATTCATCTGGGTACAGTCTAATTTTCCGGGTAGTATTGGTAATGGGGATGATGAATTCATTTTTCATCATCAGTTTTCCCTCCTTTGCATGTGCCAGGTGGATACTGATGAGTAGATCATAGAAGCCACAGCGCAGAAGACCAGGGAGATACTGGTTATCAATCGTGTAGAGGAGCTGAGACAGGTCTACATGGCTACAGAGGGCATAGGCCACCCTGTTGTTTCCTAAGGCACAGACTGCACTATAAAGCTTTAGTGTGTGATAGTGGAACCACATCAAATCTTCCTGTTCACAGAGTTCTAAGATATCCACACACCTGGGAACGTAACAAATAATCAACCTATGGGCTAAAAGAAAACAATCCTCTCTGATTCCAAAAGATATATACCTAAGAATGGGTGGGAATATGTGTGATGAAGTGGGGTTCTTCCCTTTACTTCCAGAGCACTGCTTTCTCTTTTAGAGAGGGAGATTCTCCCCTTATTTCCTCCCCTTGCCCCATTCCCAGTCTTTACCACTTCACATCTTTAGCACACTTTTGGTAAATGTGTGACTGAAAAGGTAGATCTGAACAACTACCATTTATAAGGTGCTTTAAGATTATAAAAGTACTTTGGTAAAAAATACATATTTTTAAAAAATAGCCTAAGTATTACTCTCATTTTAAAGCCGTGGAAACAAGTTCAGAGAATGATTAACTTATTCAAGGTTACACAATTGGCAAGTCTGAGTGAGGATCTGAATCTAGATTTTTCTTTATTTTAAGTATAACACTATATTTATTGTGCCGTGTGGTAAAGTGTTAGATTCTACTCTATCAAAACAAGAATATTCTGAAACATTCAAATAAAGAATGAAAATTACATGGCTCTAAATTGCTCCTTACATTTTAAATATCCGACTAATACTAGCTCTTTATCTTTGTTGTATGAACTATTTGGGAAGACATAGCACTCCATTTCTGCTAGCATCAGGATCTACTGATACTTGCAGGGCTCTGTCTGTTCAAATATGAATATACCCATGCACTTCAGGGAACATAAAACCAGATAATGGAGCAGTCTTTGATCAAAGGCCACCACCCTATTCATTAGTATTATTACTAATAATTTAATCGTTCCTTTTTGTTTTCTGTGGAACTTGTTAGACTTTGGTCTCTGCTTGCCTACCTGTACTCATAATAGGCATTTTCTACAGGATCCCTATCTTTATACAACCTGTAGAATTCCAATACGTCTGAATCTTGAAAACTTACTTTCACCCTAATATTAAGAAGCCTTCTGGCTTCAATTCATAATATCATAGCTCTAGAACTGGAAAGGACCTTAGAAGTTCAACCCCTACATTTTACAAATGAAGAAAATGCTTGACTAGCTCTCATATTATCTGTCAGCTTGCTCCTACCTAACCAAATTCAGTCCTGAGGTCTTCTGGCCTGGCCTGTCCCAATGCTGACCACCATCCAGGTATGAAACCTAGAGGAAGAGATATGAGAGTGTCCTAGAGTTTCCTCACTTTAGCTTCCTAGGCCTACCCCTCTTCTCTTTTACCCAATACCTGTTCTCCTCAGGGATGTAGAGGGCCATCATCTGCAGTGGCTCCAGGCACTGCACCATCCAGCCATGGCGTTCGCTCACCCTTTCCATTTCTATCTTCAGGAAGCTGTTAGGCATACGGCTCCAGAGTACAGGCTGTATGGTCTGGACATCCAGTCGAGGGGGACACTGGGGAACAAGATTCTTCTCTTCACTCTTAAATATTGCTGCTGATAGGGGCATTGCATTCTGGAACAAGATAGAGAAAAATAAGAAAAAAGAACACATATGCCTTGGGGAACTTCTCAATTATTAGACAGTGAGCCCAGCCCAAAGGTAGGCAATATGATTTTTATAAACTAAATGAAAAATTGGATAATACTGAAAGGACCTCTGAGGAGTTTCCCAACTTCAATTTACTTAAGACCTTTCAAAAGGGATTATAAGAGTATTAATTAATCCTCAGAATATCCTACAGGACCACAGGAGGAGAAAGTCATAAGAAAAGTTTCAAAACTGATTTATAAGGGCCACTTTGAAGTCAAAAGAGAGAATAAAGAGGGTGGTGCTGGAGGTTTCTGAGTCCCCAAGGTGACATCTGACTTCTCACTATATGACCAATGTTCCTTCCTGTTAACCATAGGTTCACTTTTGTTTTGTTTTTTTGTGAGACAATTGGGGTTAAGTGACTTGCCCAGGGTCACACAGCTAGTAAGTGTCAAGTGTCTGAGGCTGGATTTGAACTCAGGAACTCCTGAATCCAGGGCCAATGCTCTATCCACTGTGCCATCTAGCTGCCCCCATAAGTTCACTTTTAATTCCTAGGAAGGAAGAGATAAATAAATACCTTCAACTTGCCAAGTTCAAACTGAATCAAAGAAGTGCTTGTGGGCTGCAGGAAAACAGCTGGAAACACTTTGGTGTTGGGCTCAACCTAGGGGGGAAAATTAAAATTTTGACAGCAGTTAGAGAATAATGGAAGACTAAGGGTTAGAAGAGTTCCTGATATGTCATTTCAGCTTTTTCCTTGGCTTGAAGCTGGACCATGCCTAACAACTGCTTGCTGTCTTATCAATTCTCACAACTATCTTTTTCTTTACTCCTAGAATCACTACCCTAGTGTAGGCCTTCATCATCTCTTCTTCAGACAATTATAACAGCCTCTTCATCAACTTCTAGGGTGTTCCCCCCCCCCTTTAAACTATCCAACAAACAGCTATAAAAATCTTCAGTGGCTATTATCTAGAAACAAAATTATGCCAAAAGCCATTTTACATTCTGGCTCCAGCTTAGTTTTTTAGAATTTTAACTCACATTATTCTCTTTCTTACAATCTAGATTGCAGTCACACTTCCTTACTCAGAATTCCATCTCTTGCCTCTCTGCCACTGGCAGACTTTCCCACGTCTAAAATTCACCTACATATAAGCACTCTGTCCTCCTCAAATTATCTGTGTAAATACTGTACCCCTAAAATCCATCCCAGGAGAATGAAGTTCCTTGAAATCATAGACTATTTTTCTTTTTCCTCTTTTTTGCAGAGTGCTCAGCACAGAGATGGAAGATTAAATGTTCAGAGTGAGGAACAACAAATGGGCCAGTGAGCCAAAGACGTCCAACTTCTCTTAGTTCCTTCATTCCTCTGTAAAATAAGGGGGTGGGACTAATTGCTAAGGTTCACACACTATTACTATCCCTTTAAGTAAAATACGAGTTAAGTAACTTGCTTATAGTAACATGGTTAGTCACTAGCAGACCTGGGCTAGAACACAGGCCAGTTATTTTGTCACATTTCCCATTTGATTTATAACTTCTTAGGCATATAACTACCATAAAAAGTGAGGCAACTGTATAAAAAACAGAATATTTGGGGTAACTAAATTAATTTGGAGAGTACAGAATGGGTGGAAAAATTATTTCTGGTGTTATACTAAGGAATACAACCCTTTCCTAGTCTAGTTCTCCTACTAGCAATATTTCTTTTGCTAGACTTTAGCATCATCCATAATGTGAAATTGGGATGGGAAAGAGGACCATTTTGATAATCAGGAAGAATATATTAAGTCTTAAAACTGTAGGCAAATGAACTTGCTATTTTTCCAATATATTCTAAAACTATTGTTATTCCATTATTATTATCCTATTACTCTTTTTGGGGGTCCTATTACTCTTATTAAAACTTATTTTATGGGCAGCTAGGTGGCGCAGTGGATAGAGCACTGGCCCTGGATTCAGGAGGACCTGAGTTCAAATCTGGCCTCAGACACTTGACACTTACTAGCTGTGTCACCAAATTGCCTCACCAAAAAAACAAAAACAAAAACAAAAAAACTTACTCTAATACTTATTAGAAAACATCCAATGTACTAAACATAGAGATTCCTATTTATTTGAAGATTGGTCTAGATGGCTCCTGAGAGTCCTTCCAACTCTGAGAATCTTTAATAGATTGATGTCAGTATGGAGAAAAGTCTGTAGGAGACTCCAGCTAGCTGCCCTGAGGCTCATTAAACACTTTGATCAATAACTGAATAAAGGCACAGATGACAGTTATCAGATTTTTTAGATAACATGAAGTGGGGCAGCTAGGTGGCGCAGTGGATAGAGCACCAGCCCTGGAGTCAGGAGTACCTGAGTTCAAATCCGGCCTCAGACACTTAACACTTACTAGCTGTGTGACCCTGGGCAAGTCAATTAACCTCAATTGCCTCATTAAAAAAAAAAAACAAAAAAATTAAATAAGATGAAGTTGGTGAAGCTAGCTATTATAGTAGATGACAAAATTGGAATTTAAAAGAATCTTAACAGGTGCAAATGATGGGCCAAATTTAAAAGATGATATTAAATACAATAACTATAAAATCTGGGCTAAAATTAATGCATATTAAAAGATGTGGATAGACAAAATGTATGAAAAAGACATGGGGCTTTTAGTTGGCTGCAAGTTCAACATCACATCTGGAGTCTTTTATTCAACTCTGTATAACACTTTTCAAGAATGATATTAACAAGGTAGAACAAGTACTGAGAAGAAGATCCAAGATTTTTGAGGTGATTGGAAATCATGCAAAAGGAGGAATAGTTGAAGGAAAGTATTGGATATTCTTAGCTTGGCAAAAGGAAGATTTGGGGGATACTATAGATGTCTTCAAGTAGAATGTAAGCTCTTTGAAGGCAAATGTTATTTTCAATTTTACCCTTATAATTCTAATACCTAGCACATTGCCTCATACACAGTAAATATTAATTAAATGTTTGTTCAATTAAACTTAATTGAAAACAATTATTTGAAGAGGTTCAAATTATCCAAGTGGAATAAGAAATATTTTTGTAAAACTAGGAGCAATATATGGAAAGTACAGGTAGGCAGATTTTACCTTGCTATAAGGAAAAGCTTCCAGAGAATAAGAACTGTTGAAACTGGGATGAACTGTGTTGGAAGACCTTTAGGCAGAGACTGGATGACCTTTTATTGGGGATATTGTAGAGGCAATTCCTTTTGGACTAGATGTATTTCAGGTTGTTTCCAATTCTGAAAATTTTTTTTTTCATTTGGGCTTCTGGTTAGCCTGAGGCTTAAGAAGAATGAGCTTTGCAAGATTACCAAAATCAATAGCAGGTATGGCAGATTCTGATGTCAATCTAAAAGGGAATGATAGATACATACATCTAACGGCTAGGCTTTATATATTTTTAAAATTAGACTTTTGAAATTAATAAGCCTCTATTTTCTTTCTCTCTTACCTTCTCCTCCCCCAGTAGAGAAAAAAACCCAAATTTTTGTAACAAATAGATCTAGTCAAGCAAAACAGATTCTGAGACTGACCATGTTGAAAACTATACCATTTTGCACTCTGTGTTGATCACTTTTCTTTTAGGTGGTAGGTAGTGGTCTTTATTGTAAGTTCTCCAAATTTGTGAGTGGTTATTATGTTGATCAGAATTCTCAAGTCTTTCAAAGGTGCTCACTTTAAACAATGTTGATATTGCAAAAATTTACTTCTGTTTTTGCTCACTTTACTTTGCATCAGTTCATATGTCTTCCCAAGTTTCTCTCAATTCATCCATTTAATTATTTAAGGTACAATAGCATTCCAATGTATTTGTATATGATAATTTGTTCAGTTTTTTTTTTTAAGTGAGGCAATTGGGGTTAAGTGACTTGCCCAGGGTCACACAGCCAGTAAGTGTTAAGTGTCTGAGGCTGGATTTGAACTCAGGTACTCCTGACTCCAGGGTCGGTGCTCTACCCACTGCGCCACCTAGCTGCCCCTAATTTGTTCAGTTTTTATTCAACTGATCAGCAACCCCCCTTGGTCTCCAATTCTTTGCCACCACAAAAAGAGTTGCTAAAATATTATATATGGGTAATTTTCTTCTTTTCTTTGATTTCTTTGAGGAAGAAATATAAGTAACAGTGACATTGCTGAGTCCTAGGGTATGGACAATTCAGTAACTTTGGCGGCATAATTCCAAGTTGTTTTCAGGAATTGCTATACCAATTCACAGCTCTACCAAATCTACTTATATGCCTGTTTCATTATATAAAAATTTACCTAGAGCTTGTTTTTCACGTATATTGAAGAGCTGTCACTTGTAAATTCATTAGCATCACAGCAAGGAAACCCATAGCAATCTGACCAAACTGTACAACTTCTCACAAATCCACTCAAAGGGAATCAATGTTCTTTAAACTTATAGAATAGGTTTCTAAAATAGTTCTGCTTTCATACTTCAGGGTATATCCCAGCAGGTTGAATGATACAATGATACATTGATTTCCCTCAATAACTAAAACAATATTGGAAACATAAAGTATGTACTCATTAAGAGGCACTGTTCAATGAAGAGGGGGGAAATTAAATTGGCTTCTTTTAATAATCTATGAGTTGATTTTGCCTTGAATTTTTAAAAATATATTTTTTCTGAATTTGATTAACAAAAAATAAAATGGGCATTACTATATGCATACCAGAACAACAACAAAAAAGATTACATGTGAAACTGAAGATCTCTATTATATATAGTTTGCTTTTCTTTTTAAGGGTATGTTTGACCTGTGGTTTTCAAAACTGTTCAGTCTTTTTTCTGGGCTTCTATTTGTTTTTTTTTTTAATTAAAAAAAGATGCCTCAAGAACCCTCTTTTCTCTATTTTCTTTCTACTACCCTAGCCTAATCCTGCCTCAACCTTTGCCACACACCCACCTCTATTGGAGAAAAGAAAAGAAAACAAGTCTTGTGACAGATATGTATAGTCAAGCAAAATGAATTCCCACATTGCCTGTATTTGAAAAGTGATGTCTTATTCTACATCTTGAGTGCATAAACTTTCTGTCAAGGCCTGGATGATATATTTCATAACTATTTTTCAGGAACTGAAATTGGTCATTGCATTCATGAGACTTCTTAAGTATTTCAAAGTTATTTTTCTCTTTAATGATGCTGCCAAATTATTCTCCTGGTTCTATTCATCTCACACTACATCAGTATATACAAGTTTTTCCAGGTTTATCTCTGTCAGTGTTTATGGGGAAATAATATTCATATACCATAATTTGCTTATGCATTCATGAAGAAGTGGGAATCCTTTAATTTCTAGTTCATTTCTATTTTTAAAAAGGAGTTTATATAAATATTCTGTTTTTCTTTTGTTAATTTAAATATTTTATAGTTTTGTGTAAGTAATTACATAGTATTCTGTTTGGTACACATATGTATTGATGCCAATTTGTTATCTATGTGCTATATAAACGTAATGAAAACATATACAAAATGTGATGTGACTTTATGATTCAAATCTTTCTTGTAACAACATATTGTTGGATTCTGACTTCTGCTAGTCTCTTCCTTTTAATGGGAGAGTTCTACCCATTGACATTCATGGTATTTCCCTCTTCTTCTCTGTCCTCTTAGATTTTCTTCTCTTTTCCTCAATTCCCTCTTTGCAAAAAAGACATACAAATAGGAGTTTGTATAATACTTGTAATCTAGATATCATGCAATGTTTCCATTTCATTGCCCTGTGCTGATCATAGATTATTACTCTTTTGTACTTTTAATCTTCAATTCTTATTCTTCCTACCCAACTCCAGACTGTGTTTTATTTTATGACTATACCTCTCACTTCTAATGTCTGTCTCTTAAACTCCTCTTTTACTTCTACCTAGCCTTGCCTATTTTCTTATTGGCTTTAATGTGTTTCTATACCATGGTAGTCAGATGGTATTTCACTGAATAGTGCACTAAGCCTGGAATCAGGAAGACTTGGATTCAAATCCAGCATTAGACTCTTACTATTTGTGTTACTAGTTGTGTGATCCTGGGCAAGACACTTACTTGCCTCGGTTTCCTCAACTGTAAATAGCACCTACCCTAAAGGTTTGTTGTAAGTATCAAATGAGACAATATTTCTAAAAGTGCTTAGCACAGTACCTGGCACGTGGTAAGTGCTATATAAATGTTTATTCCCTTTCCCCTTCCCTATGTAACCTGGGCAAGTAATTTAATCTCTCCTAGCCCCTTTCTTCATATATAAAATAGTGATAACAATAGCCTCTAGATCCCAGGGTTGTTGTAGATAAAAATGAGATAAAATTTTTAAGTGCTCTAGATAAATGTTAGTGGATGTGCTGCTGGTGGTGGCTGTGATGGTGATGGTGATGATGGTAGTGTTTACTGTGTTTAACTCTCCTTTGTATCAGAATAAAGTGAGATTCACAGGATGCTCATTTTTTCCAACCTTCAATCCTTTCAATTCTTCCATGTTCATACACTTTTTAGCTCAAGGATCCCTATTACACAAGATTGAAACTAATTCCTTTCCCTGACCCTTCCTTCTTTACCTCACCCTTCCTTCTTTAAATAGAACATAAAAAAATAAACCTAACCCTTGGCTCTCTACTTTTCTTATTTAACTTTCTGACAGTTTATGTATACACACATATATACATACACACGTGTATATATATCTATGCATATATACATAAATATATACATATATACACACATATACACTATGTGTGTGTGTATGTATGTATTAATCTTCTGAGAGGACGCTTTTTTCTTCCTCCTCATTTGCCTGTAAACAATTTACCTCCATATAGTCCATTTCTACTAATAAAATATGAATACTTTTCTGTTTCTCTTGATTCCTGTATGTCCATTTCAAAATATCTACTCAGTTCTGACCTTTCCAACAAGAATTCTTGGAAACCATTTATTTCGTTAAAGGTTCATTTTTTTCTCCTATAAGATTATATACTCACTTTTTCCAGATACGTTGTTCTTGGTTGTAAGAATTTCTCTTTTGCTTTTTAGAATATAATTTTCCTGAGCCTTCCTCTTCTTTGCAATTCCAGCTGCCAATTCTTGTATGATTCTGAGTGTGGCTCCTTAGCACTTTAATAATAATGATAATAATTCTCCTTCTTTTCCTTCTCTACTACAAATATTTTTTCTCTGAACTTGAAATTCTAGATTTTGGCTATGATTTTCTTGGGAGTTTTCATTTTTTTGGGCAAGATGGCCAGAGGTTCTAAGATATCTTGGTAATGAAGAAAAGTGATTTCTTGAATTATGGTATCCAAGCCTTTCCCTGCTTTGTTCATGATTATCAAGTGATCTGATGAGTGTTATTTTGTCTTTCTCTGATCTGTTCCAGGTTCATTATTTTTTATAACATATAGTTTGAATTTTCTTTTTTTCTTCAATTTTAAATTTCATTTTTATATTTCTTGCAGTTTCATGGATTCATTATTTTCTGAATGACACATTCTAGCAAGGTTTACCACTGTTTACTACTTAGGTATTCAATTTTGTATCTCTTTTCTTTTTATTCTAAGTACTCTTATAATTCTTGTGGCCAGAACATTATTTTCTCAGAGTCTTTACTTAGATTTTTTTTTGGTAGAATTACTCTTTTTTCCTGGTTTTATCCCTTAGGATTATACTTGTCCAAGATATTTCTTCATGGTGTTGCTCTCTCTAAGATTATCTCCAATTGATTCTGAATATATCTTGTTCACACATAGATGTTTACATATTGTCCCCTTCCTCCATTATACTATGAGCTATTTTCTGTCTTTCTTTGTATCCCTAGCAGTTAACACAGTGTCTAGTACATAGTAGGTACTTCATAAATGCTTACTGACTTGGGAACTTGGTGTTTTCTTCTTTTTATTCAAATTTCCAGCCTTAGTTTCTGGATCTTGGATTTGTATTTAAGTCAAACATTAATTATTCCAGTATTCCTGGGTGGTGTTGAGAGATCCTACTTGATATTGAGCTCCATAGCTAAGATGAGACCATACCTTCTGAAGGAATCATCTGTTTTGGTTTTTTTTGCTTATTTGTTTTGGTTTTGTTTTATTTTTGTTTGTTCGTTTGTTTTTGGTGCTATAGTTCAGTCACAGATGGCTGGATTCTTAGTCAGGTGTAGGCTCCCTGGGATGGTAGTCTGGCCCTATCTCCTGCCACAGATGGAGTCTTTGGGTTACTTTGTGGTGAGTGTTGCTTAGGGCTTGTTTTACCTAAAGTTAGGAACTTGTCTGTCCTTGTATCCTGCCATTTATGGGATCCCTGGATCACCCTACACCCGACTTGGTATAGTTGCATTTACCCTCTCTCCTACTGTAAGACCAAGTTGTTTCACTGTGTCTTCTACCCTACTCTATCTTGTCTCTTCATGCTTTTTCAGGATTCTGGCTTTTTCTGCAGTAATGGGATTCGAAGGAGTTTATAGCTGGCTCTTTCTGTTTGTTTTTCCTTTGTTTGTTTTGGTCCATTTTTAGAGCTGCATGGGGGTTTTATAGGAGATCTGGACTCCTATGCGTCCTAATAGGATACCTACCATCTTCCCACAATTCCTTCTGTCTTCAATTGTTAAGATGTCTCACTGATGGCTGATGTTTTTCCCTTGAACTAATAATTGACATTTTATTTCTAATCTGATGTGAAGGTCAGAACACAGAGGCGAGACTAGACTGAAATTAACTGCCCTCATAAATCTCTATTTTTCGTTGTAGCTCTCTTCTCTGTGTAGTGGTGGTGGCAATTAATATCTTTATTGAAAAGATCTTTTATTTTTCATTTTTCAGATGATTACATTATTAAATTGAGAAAAAAAGGTTTGCAAATTGAATGGCAGTGTTTAATGGGGAGGTCTAGAGTTATGATGAGAAAGAATCATTCCCTCATTATTTTGGACATGAGCTCTTTGAGAATAAAAAAAAGTGTATAAATATTGTTCCCCCTCTTCTCCTTAGATAATTGAAAAATGAAAATGGTTACAGAGTTGGAATAACAATCATCCTACTGTCACGATCCCACTGCACACAGGATGGGAGAGCCCTTATCTTTTATTTCAAAATAGCACAAAGGCCCAGATTTTTCCACCATTACAGAATTACTCTTCAGAGGTAAGGTCATGAATGAGACAAATGAAAAGAACTAATAAGACTTAATATTAGAAATGGATGTGGGGGCAGCTAGGTGGCATAGTGGATAGAGCACCGGCCCTGGATTCAGGAGGACCTGAGTTCAAATTTGACCTCAGACACTTGACACTTACTAGCTGTGTGACCCTGGGCAAATCAATTAACCCCAATTACCTCACCAAAAAAAAAGAAAGAAAGAAAGAAATAAAGAAAGAAAGAAAGAAAGAAAGAAAGAAATGGATGTGACTGCCTTGGAAGGTTAGTACCAACAATCACCATAGAGGAAAAAAGGGAAATATAGAGAGAAGGAAAATTAACACTTATATGTCACAAAGGAATTAGTGCCAGAGACTAAAAGAAAAGGAAAATTTTAAAAAATGTCCATTTTGACATCCACAGCTATTCCTTGAAGCAGCTATAATCTTTAGAGGCATAAAAACCTTTTCATTTGGGCCTTTTGCCCAATTTGCTCCTATTCAACCTGTTAAGGCAGTTTATTAGAAATCTCTGAATCTCTGGGACAGTTTTGGTCATACTCAAAGGACTGCATAATTTTAGAGTTGGAATAGCTTTTAGACGACATTTAGTCCAACCCTTTCATTTTATAAGTGAGGAAACTTAGGTGTAGATAGGTGAGGTTATTTTCCCAAAGCCAGTAAGTGGTAAGGGCAGATCCAGGAGAGACAATTTGAAAAGCATTGGGCTGCCTGAAAGCCATGATCAAAAAAAAAGAGTCTAGACAATATATTCCAGGAAATTATTAAGGAGAACTGCCCTGATACTATAGAATCAGAGGATAAAATTGTCATTGAAAGAATCCACCAAACACCTCCTGAAAGAGAGCCCAAAAGGAAAACTCCAAGGAATATTGTAGCCAAATTCCAGAATTATCAGGTGAAGGAGAAAATACTCCAAGCAGCCAGAAAGAAGCAATTAAAATTTAAATATCATGGAGCCACGGTCAGGATTGCTCAGGACCTAGCAGCTTCAGCATTAAAAGATCGCAAGGCTTGGAATATGATATTCTGGAAGGCAAAGGAGCTTGGATTGCAGTCAAGAATCTATTACCCAGCAAAACTGGGCATTCTCTTTCAGGGAAAAAGATGGACATTCAATGACACTGGGGACTTTCAAGGTTTCCTGAGGAAAAGACCAGAAGTGAATAGAAAATTCAATCTTAACATACAAGACTCAAGAGAAGTTTTAAAAAGGTAAACAGAGGGAAAAAAAAGTTACTAAATTAGGTTAAACTGTTTACATCTCTACATGGGAAGATAATACTCATAACTCTTGAGATTTGTAAATGTATTTAGGCAGACAGAGCGATTATACACAGAGGGTATAAATATAAATTGTCTTTGATGTGACGACATAAAGGAAATTAAGGGGATAAAAAGGGAGCTTATATGGAGAAGAGGAAAGGGGAGGTGGAATGGGGTGAATTACATCATATGAAGAGGTGAAAAAAAACCCTATTACAATAGAGGGAAAGAAGGGAGGGGTAAACATTGTTTCAAGCATACTCTCATAAGATTTGATTCAGAGGGAATAACATATACGTTCATTTGGATAAAGAAACTTAGTTTATTCTTTTTTTTTTTTTTTTGTGCAGGGCAATGGGGGTTAAGTGACTTGCCCAGGGTCACACAGCTAGTAAGTGTCAAGTGTCTGAGGCCGGATTTGAACTCAGGTACTCCTGAATCCAGGGCCGGTGCTTTATCCACTGCTCCACCTAGCCTCACCCAGTTTATTCTTTAGGGAAATAAAAGGGGAAGGGGAAGTGGAGGGGACTGATAGAAGGGAAGGAAAAAGCAAGGGAGAAAAGGGCAAAGAAACAGGACAGGGTGATAAAAAGGGAGGGCAGATTGGGGGAGGCAGGGATAAGAAGCAAAACGTTGGTGAGGAGAAATAGGGTGAAAGAAGCAGGGGAAGTACAAAGGGGGTAAATAGAATGAAGGGGAATAGACAGTAATAATAACTGTGAATGTGAATGGAATGAACTCTGCTATAAAATGGAAGTGAATTGCAGAGTGGATTAAAAACCAGAATCCTACAATATGCTGTTTACAAGAAACACATTCGAAGCAGAGAGATACACACAGAGTAAAGGTAAAAGGCTAGAGCAGAATATATTATGCCTCAGTTAAAGTAAAAAAAGCAGGGGTCGCAATCCTTATCTCAGATAAAACACAGGCGAAAAATAGATCTCATTAAAAGAGATAAGGAAGGAAACTACATCTTGCTAAAAGGCACTATAGATAAGGAAGCAATATCAATATTAAATATGTATGTGCCAAGTGGTATAGCATCCAAATTCTTAGAGAAGTTAAATGAGTTACAAGAGGAATTAGACAGTAATACTATACTAGTGGGGGATCTGAATCTCCCCCTCTCAGAATTAGATAAATCTAGCCAAAAAATAAATAAGAAAGAAGTGAAAGAGGTGAATAGAATACTAGAAAAGTTAAACATGATAGATGTCTAGAGAAAACTGAATGGGGATAGAAAGGAATATACCTTCTTCTCAGCAGTACATGGCACATTTTCAAAAACTGATCATGTATTAGGGCACAAAAACATCATAGTCAAATGTAGAAAGGCAGAAATAGTAAATGCATCCTTCTCAGATCATGATGAAATAAAATTGCATGTAACAAAGAGCCATGGAAAAGTAGACTGAAAATCAATTGGAAACTAAATAATTTCATTCTAAAGAATGAATGGGTCAAACAACAAATCATAGAAATAATCTATAATTTTATCCACGAGAATGACAATAATGAGACAACATACCAAAATCTATGGGATGCAGCCAAAACAGTGCTTAGGGGAAAATTTATAGCTCTAACTGCTTACATGAATAAAAAGGAGAAAGAGGAGATCAATGAATTGGGCATGCAACTTAAAAAGCTAGAAAAAGAACAAAGTAGAAATCCCCAATTAGATACTAAACTAGACATCCTGAAAATTAAAGGAGAAATTAATAAAATTGAAAGCAAGAAAACTATAGAATTAATCAATAAAACTAAGAGCTGGTTTTATGAAAAAACCAATAAAATAGATAAAACATTGGTTAATTTGATTTAAAAAAAGAAAGAAGAAAACCAAATTACCAGTATCAAAAATGAAAGGGGTGATGTTACCACCAATAAAGTGGAAATTAAATCAATAATTAGGAATTATTTTGCCCAACTGTATGCCAATAAATTTGACAATCTAAATGAAATGGATAAATATTTACAAAAATTCAAACTGCCCTGGTTAACTGAAGAGGAAATAAAATCCTTAAATAATCCCATATTAGAAAAACAAATTGAACTCTCTAAGAAAAAATCCCTAGGGCCAGATGGGTATACGGGTGAATTCTACCAAACATTTAAAGAACAATTAATTCCAATATTATACAAATTATTTGGAAAAATAGGTGAAGAAGGAGTTCTACCAAATTCGTTTTATGACACAAATATGGTGGTGATACCAAAACCAGGCAGAACAAAAACAGAGAAAGAAAATTATAGACCAATTTCCCTAATAAATATTGATGCTAAAATCTTAAACAAGATATTAGTAAGTAGATTACAGCAAGTGATCACCAGGATAATACACAATGACGAGGTGGGATTTATACCAGGAATGCAGGGCTAGTTCAACATTAGGAAAACTATCAACATAATCACCCACATCAATAAGAAAACTTATCAAAATCATATGATTATCTCAACAGTTGCAGAGAAAGCTTTTGACAAAATACAGCACCCATTTCTAATAAAAACACTAGAGAGCTTAGGAATGGGTGGAGCTTTTCCTTAAAACAGTATCTACCTAAAACAATCTGCAAGCATTATATGTAATGGAGATTAAGTTAGAGGCCTTCCCAATAAGATCAGGGGTGAAACAGGGATGTCCATTATCACCTCTATTATTCAAAATTGTACTAGAAATGTTAGCATTAGCAATCAGAGAAGAAAAAGGAACTAAAGGAATCAGAAAAGGCAAGGAGGAAACAAAACTATCACTCTTTGCAGATGATATGAAGGTATACCTAGAGAATCCTAGAGAATCAACTCAAAAATTACTTCAAACAATTAACAACTTTAGCAAAGTAGCAGGATATAAAATAAATCCACATAAATTGTCAGCATTTCTATATATGACCAACAAAGTCCAGCAGCAAGAGATAGAAAGAGAAATTCCATTTAAAGCAACAGTAGATAATATAAAATACTTAGGAGTCTACTTGCCAAGACAAACCCAGGAACTCTATGAACACAATAACCAAACACTTTTCACACAAATCAAATCAGATCTAAACAATTGGAAAGATATCAATTGCTCATGGATAGGCAGAGCTAATATAGTAAAAATGACAATTCTACCTAAATTAATTTCCCTATTCAGTGCCATACCAATCAGACTACCTAAAAATTATTTTATAGAGCTAGAAAAAATAATAACAAAATTCATCTGGAAAAACAAAAATTCAAGAATATCAAGGGAAATAATGCAAAAAAATGCACAGGAAGGTGGGTTAGCTGTACTAAATCTGGAGCTTTACTATAAAGCAGCAGTCATCAAAACTATCTGGTACTGGCTAAGAAACAGAGTGGAGGATCAATGGAATAGGCTAGGCACAGGAGACACAGTAGCAAATGACATTAGTAATGCAGTGTTTGATAAACCCAAAGACTCCAGCTTCTGGGATAGGAATCTGGTATTTGAGAAAAACTGCTGGGAAAACTGGAAGATAGTATGGCAGAAATTAGGCATAGACGTCAACATCTTACACCTTATACTAAAATAAGGTCAAAATCGGTACATGATTTAGACATAAGAGGTGATACTGTAGGTAAATTAGGAGAGGAAGGAATAGTCTACCTTTCAGATCTTTGGAAAGGAGAACAGTTTATGACCAAACAAGTGATAGAGAATATTAGGAAATGCAAAATGGATGATTCTGATTACATTAAATTAAAAAGTTTTTATACAAACAGAAGCAATACATACAAAATTAGAAGGGATGCAGAAAGCTGGGAAACAATTTTTGAGGCCAGTGCTTCTGATAAAGGCCTCATCTCTAAAATATATAGGGAATTAAATCAAATTTATAAGAATCCAAGTCATTCCCCAATTGAGAAATGGTCAAAGGATATGAACAGGCAGTTTTCTGATGAAGAAACCAAAGCTATCTATTCCCATATGAAAAAATGCTCTAAATCTCTAATGATTAGAGAGATGCAAATTAAAACAACTCTGAGGTACCACCTGACACCTATCAGATTGGCTAATATGACAAAAAAGGAAAATAATGAATGTTGGAGAAGCTGTGGGAAAATTGTAACACTAATGGATTATTGGTGGAGCTGTGAACTGATCCAGTCATTCTGGAGAGCAATCTGGAATTATGCCCAAAGGGCGATAAAGCTGTGCATACCCTTTGACCCAGCAATACCACTTTTGGGTCTTTTCCCCAGAGAGATCATAAAAAAGGGAAAAGGACCCACATGTACAAAAATATTTATAGCTGCTCTTTTTGTGGTGGCAAGGAATTGGAAGTTGAAGGGTTGCCCATCAATTGGGGAATGGCTGAACAAGTTGTTGTATATGAATGTAATGGAATTCTATTGTGCTGTAAGAAACAATGAGCAGGAGGAGTTCAGAGAAACCTGGATGGACTTGCATGAACTGATGATGAGTGAGATGAGCAGAACCAGAAGAACACTGTACACAGTATCATCAACATTGTATGTTGATCTACTGTGATGGACTAGATTCTTCTCACCAATGAAATGGTACAGAAGACTTCCAGGGGATCCATGATGGAAGGGGATCTCCAAATCCAGAAAAAAAAAGAACTGTAGAGTAGAGATGCTGATTGAACCATACTATTTCTTTTGCTTTTGGTGCTGTTGTTTTTCTATTTTGAGGTTTTTCCTCATTGCTCTGCTTTTTCTTTTATAACATGACTAATGCAGAAATATGTTTAATATTATTATGTATATATATAAAACCTATATCTGATTACCTTCTGTCTAGGGGAGGGGGGAGGGAGAAAGGAGAAAAATCCAAAATTGGAAAGCTTGTATAAACAAATGTTGAGAACTATTTTTACATGTAACTGGAAAAAAATAAAATACTTTTATCAGAAAAAAAGAAATTGATATGATAGCTTCAAGATCATATTTTTTTTCTAAAAGAAAATCTAAAATTTAACGTTGTTATAATAAATCAATGTGTCACTCAGGCATTAATGAATAAAAAATAAACTCTAAAAAAAAGAAAAAGAAAAGAAATATTTGAAATAATATAGGTCAGAGGTAATGAAGATTCTAATTAGGCGATGGCAGAAGGAATAGAAATGGGGGATTAGTTACAGAATTACAACATTAGAAAATACAAAATTAGAGAAATATAATATCAACTTAGAAAATGAACTAGAAAATGGCTAGATGATGGAGACAAGGTAAAGAAATGAGTCAAAGAAAATGCTTTTGATTGGAGTGGTGTCCAGATGAGTGAATAAGAACTGGCATTTTTGCCTAGCTCTCCCAATATGCCCACACCCCTGATGTCAACATAGAAAATGTGCCAAACCAAATTCTAATTGGGAAAGCCAAGAATAAGTCACAGTTAGTAATTTTTTTCAGCCTAGAGTAGCATAGGAAGTCAGAGGGAAAGTTTTTTGGACACCAGGGTAGGGGCTGTCCAGGAGTACAGCGCAGCAGCAATAGTTGTACCTTGGAAGAATGCAGCAGCAAGGGGCCATGGTAGAAACAGCAGTGGTGGGTAGCCCAGTGCCCTAGGACAGTAAGAGGACTGAACACTTGGTTAGAAAGTGTACTAGTACTTGGGAACAGGAATGGGTGCCATCTGGCAGCTCTGTCACCCATTACCCAGTTCTGGGTCCTCGTTCCAGATTAGAGAGGAGTGGGAACAGGGATCCTAGTTATATAAGGATCAAGAAACAAGTTTTGGAAACATAGCTGTGTGGCTCTAAGCTAAAGAACAGAATAAGGACTTGTTTCTCATCCTTAGTTCCACATGTAAGTCTGCAGTGGAATAAAGCATCGCAGGAGACCAAAACCAAGGGGGAAGCTACTCTGAACCTGACCAATCTCTCAGCAAGCTAACTTTGACTGAGTCAGGCAGCAATCTATCGAAACTCAATCACATACAAGCCAACAGACCCAAATCAGGTCAAGAATTTGTGGAGTGAAAACCAGGAGAGCAATGAACAGACCTCTCACTGTACCACATCACTTTGGAAGCACTAAAATCTTAAAGGTCCCTCACGTGAGCTGTGATAGCAGCAGAAGGACATAAAAGACAGATGATCAGGTCAGAAATTCCCACCTGCTCACCCAAGATGAGCAGAACTCAACATAACATAAAGTCCAAAGTCAATAAGTTGTCTGAAAAAATGAGCAAACAACGAGCAAGAGCCTGATCATAAAAAGCTACTATGGTGACAGGGAAGCTTGAAAACATCTACAAGCAAAGCCCCAAAGGAAAATACAGGCTGGACAAAACCCCAACAAAAATTCCCAGTAAATATTATAGCTTTAATTCTAGGTAACTAGAAGGAGAATAATATATTTTCAGACAATGGTTTTATTCTTAGTTTTCTCCCATAATAATCTATTTATCCTACTTATCCTTCAAGACTCATTTCAAAGTCTACTTTGTGTGTGTGTGTGTGTATTTTTTTCTTCCCAACTAAATGACAAATTTCTTATGGGAAAAGCTTCTGTCTTAGATTTTTTTTTGGTATGCTGTATTATGTTTATTATGGTGTCCTGTATGCAGTAGGTGTTCAATAAATTTATTCACCTTTGTTTCGGTTGGTCAGTAGTATTAGTGATTTGCAACCTTTATGTTTAACTACTAGAGGACAATGTATTCACAACTACAAGAAGGTTTTCATTGCCTGTCCATTAATATGCAATCTATTTCCTCTTTCATTAAACTACTACTGTATAGTAGTGTAAATTAATCACCCAAACCAATAGATAGTAGAGAGAGGTTTCTTTGTTTTAACAGTCCTTTTCCATAATGGAAGACAAGGTAGGCAGAGTAGAATAGCATAAGGAAAACTGGATTGGGAGATAGAAAATCCAGGTTAAAGTCTGGCTTAGAAAATAACTAGTTATACCAACACTGGAAAGTCACTTTCCCTCTCTGGGCTTCAGTTTCCTTCTCTGTAAAATGAGGGTTTTATTTCTTTTGGCTTGAGTATTAAAGGATTCCAAGTTGAAACTTCTGGCGCAAAGAAAGATTTATTTATTTAACATAAAATCTGTAATAAACTTTCTATTCAATATCATTAGTTGTTGATTTGCATTACTAAAGTGGTTAATGAGGACATCTTTCTATTTTATGGAGGGGGAAACTGAGGCCCGAAACAAGGGAACAAACAATGTAAGGCACTCCCTAATTAGAAAGAGAACTGAAGTACAATTCTAGTTTCAAGAGTTTATCATAGTTCAGTCCCATGTCTGGGTCTCTTAGATGTTTATCTCTCCGTTTCTTTCCTGACATGTTGCAAATTTCTTTACTGATACCCATAAGATGTGAAATTCACTGACTGAATAAAACTGAGAAAAAGTCAGCAGGTCTTAATAGAGCTTGTCACCCATCAGTCGCAAGATTAAATTCCTACTAGAGATAATATGGCTCAGTCCCAGTCTTTTTCCTTTTGTTTAATTGATCTGTAGGCTACCTAACTCTTTACTTACTTTTAGAAACTGTACTTACTGAAAATAGAAAAGAATAATTTTAACATGGAAATCAGATGACAGAAAAGTAAGAACTGAGATTTAAGTAGAAACAGAAAATGAGTATATAGTAATATACTGTATCACTTCAACTTCATCCTCCTTCTCAAGTATAACTACACTCTAGGAAAGACCAAGGCTTTCCAAGATATGACAAACACTAGTGATAATAGTCTAGAAGCCTTTCTTCCAGTGCCATAAAGAAGCAACTACAACTAAAAATATTTTCAGTCATATAAAAGAGATATGTAGCTAGAACATAGATGCTTTACAAAGCATATGTATATGGCTACTATTTCCTACCACTTTGTTCAGCTTTCAATACCTGGTAGCAGGTGTCCAGTTCTTTCCCATTGGCTGAGAAGGATATCATGCCTGTGGCCAAGTCAATGAGGCAGCCAATTTCTAGGTCCACATTACTTCTACTTGATCTCTGGGAACTGGCAATTATGTCTCCACCCCAAACCATGTAGCAGTTGCTGCGTTTCACACTAGGAACCAAAATTTAAAAGAAAAAAAAGACAATTATAAGGCTAGCTTCTGGGAGCTAATAATCAAATATGAAAAATTATAATTCCTTAGGTAACATTATCTTAGATGTATATCCAAAATTGATCAACTTGAATGAATTTTTCTAAATAAAACAATCCTTTACCACAGTTCACTAAACATAAGACAAGTATAGACAAGTGGAAATTTACAAGTTGGTTCACCAACCATTACCTGAAGAAACCATTTTTAGATATTCAATTTATCATCACAAGAAGCCCATGAGATAGGGTAGATGGTGACATTCACATTTTACAAATAAAAAAAGTGAAACACCAAGGTTTATGGACATGCTCAGAGTTATAATGATATAAAAACAAGAGTTCAGGCTAACATTTTAGTATTCAGGCTAATAAAGCATGGAACATTCCAGTAATCATACCTACATTTTTCTAAGATCTATCCTTAATAAGCAAAACTATAGCACACATAATTTGTCTTTGGAGACTCTCCCAATTCTTTTGCTGGTATTCTCTCCCTCCATAATGCTGTGAAGTAGTGCTAAGCAAAAAAGTGTAAACAGTGTGACGCTATTCCTCTCAGAAATATTTAGATTTTAATAAGAAACTCTTGAAGACCAAAACTCTTTTAGTATCCAAAGAATTGAATCTCCAATGAGACAATTTCAAGGCCTAAAGATTGTTGTGACAAGTTTTTGAAGGCTATGCCAGTGGAATCTATAGCACTGGAAAGGC
Organism: Dromiciops gliroides; assembly: GCF_019393635.1. Classification (NCBI taxonomy): domain Eukaryota; kingdom Metazoa; phylum Chordata; class Mammalia; order Microbiotheria; family Microbiotheriidae; genus Dromiciops; species Dromiciops gliroides. The sequence continues at coordinate 182,256,637 of NC_057862.1, forward strand.
TTTAAGCATGGTCTTGGTAACAGACTACATCTGCTACTTGAGGACCAGCCTCATTTTTATCAGTAGAGGACCATCACCAGTTAAGAAAGGCACTAAGTGGTAAATTCATCTTGAAGTAGTGTTATTCTGATGGCTGAGGATCCATTATATGTAGGTCACTCCAGACCATGTTCTTCACCCTAGCCAAGTTATTGCTGCATCCTTTAAAAGGGAATTCTTAACCTAGGCTATTTTATTCTAATTGTTAAGGGCCAATTATATCTAGCCAGACTCAGGGTCAATCACGCATCTGTAATCTATCACCTCCTGTCCAGTTACTGAACTCATAACTCTACTGCCTGCTGATTTCCATGTCTTTTTGGGGGAATTGTAATAATATCAGCAAATTGCTTCTGGAAAGAGCATGTCAATTCTTTATCTTATTCTTCCATTCAAAGGGGACTGCCAGTGGGTCCACTGGGGTACATAAGTTTCAATGAAAGGTTTTGAGAGAGAAACCACCCAGAGAAGGGATATCTTGAACTCTTGAAATCAGCAGTTTCAATTTAGTAGAAGGTATAAACTAAAAAGTTTCTGGGAATAAGTAACAAAAAGATAAGAGAACTGTGAAGAAGCCTGTGATGGACACATGACTTCTGAGGGGAGCCCCAATTACCTTTCATGGACCCGGCCTTTTTCATCTCCCAGAGTCACAGTCACTGTGCAGTTTTTATTCAAGTCAAACTTCTCACTGTATAAGTGGTAGTCTGGTGTCACCCACCCAACCCAGGTATAGGAAGGGTCCTGGCCAGCAAATATGCGCACAGAATAAAAGCATTGCTGCAGAGAAAATATGAAACGTTAATGAAAAAATCTAAACCATTGCAGTATAAATTCTAGAGCACCAATCTTGGTTGGAAACAACAGCAATAAGATGGCAAAGCATTTGGGGCTTTCTCTGTAGATTTTTATTACAGGTCATTCTCCATAAGTGGCCATACTACGTTCCCAATGTGACTTTTTTTTTGGTGGGGCAATGGGGGTTAAGTGATTTGCCCAGGGTCACACAGCTAGTAAGCGTCAAGTGTCTGAGGCCAGATTTGAACTCAGGTACTCCTGAATCCAGGGCCGGTGCTTTATCCACTGTGCCACCTAGCTGCTCCCCCCCACCCCACTGTGACTTTTAAAAAGTTTGAGACACATAATTTCTAGGTAATTTAATCATTTTATTAATAAGGACAACACATTTATTAATAAAAGGATGGTCATTTGGCTGTTACTCACTCAAACCAAAGACCATTCATGGCGGTGGGCTCAGAGTTTATATGCCCTTGGAAGAGTAGTTGTTCCCGAGGGTGGCAATCAACTCTGACTGGTTAACAATTAATGAGAGAATGAATATTACAATGAGAGGCTGGGCTATATTACAATATGGACCTTGGGGTATGTGACTTGGATCACCCAAATTTTGGTGAAAGAAACATCAGTTTTCATATTACTAGTCTGACAAAAGAGAGAATCAACACTTCCCCAGACCCATCTGAGCAAACACAATGAGCAGGAATGCACCCATTGGCCCAAACTACAGATTTCTTTTACCATCTTTGATTAAATCTCATCCATCCTGGCTGGTTATGTCTTTTAGAAAGATTTCCCATATAGGTGGATTTCTGGATGTAAAAAAGGTAAAAAACCTTGGTTCTGATTCAATAATTAGTTATTAATACAAGAGAGAAATAATCATTTCTCACACAAAATGCACTAGGTGACTATATATGTGAAATAAGGGTTGATCAAAGAGTCTGGCTTCCTAGTTGATGTCTTGTCCATCCTTTAACAGCTGGTGAAGGTACCAGTATTCTCTTTCTTTTGCTATAAAATAATAAAGACAGACTGAAGGCCAGGAATAGTCATTCAGAATGGTGTTACACAGAGAAAAAAAGAGTGACAAAGTATGTTATAAAATGCTAAAAAGAATTTTAACATTCACAATGGCTGAAAGTTTTAATGACTGATACAGCTTTTACCCTAGTGTGTTAGGTTAACCACAAAGTTACTGCAAGAAAAATAAGCAAACTTCATAGTCAATCATCAATATTTGCCTATATATGTTCTATCAGTAGTCACTAAACTTTACTGATGTTAGACTCCTCTCTGCATAAATGGATTCTTATGAAACTTTGGGGGATCTATAGTCCTAAAATGCAGGGAGGTATTTAATTCCTTTCAAATGATTTTATAAAACACTGATAAATGCCCATGGTGGAGTTAAGGAATTAAGAGGCATTACTTTCCTTTTTTATATTATATAGTTATAATATAATTTATAATAAAATTATATATAATAGAGTCATTAATTTTTATAGATTATTTTATATATGCTGAAGCAACGCCTTTTCTTTGGATTGGCTTCTTATTGCTTCTCCCCACTTAATCACTTTCATCATCTTACCTGATATGGGGGGGGGAGTTCTGGGAAACTATACATACAAGAATAAACAGAAGGGTTACATGAAATCCTAATATAATGTGTGATTCAATCAAAAAGGTAATATTAAGACAAAGAATCAAATAATGTAAACCTTAACTGAGCAAATATTACTTACTGTTGTTGTATGAGCAACTATTTCTTGAATCTGTTTCCTGAGGGGGAAATAATCATGTTTTAGTTATTTACCGGTTTAGAGATTCTAGTTGATTGACAGCCAGTTGATCTTACTTTAATATTTTGTTAAAATTTAGAAAACTGGAACGTAACTGTTGATAATACTGGTTTGTCCTTGTACTTTGTCCTAAACATGTCACTTCCCATCTTCCCTCTCTCAACTACCTATGGTTTCATAATATCCAGTGTATAATGAGTCAATAAGTCAATTAGCAGCAGTTCTATCAGAAAAATATGTGTGGTTATTAAAAATCTGTACCAGGTGGGGGCAGTATTTCCAATACAGCAAACCAAAGTTAAGCTTAGTTTAATATTGATGTTTTCTGTTCATGTGTGTTTGCACTAGGAATTGTTTCTTAGTTTAGCTAAAAAAATATAGTCTCTGCTGCCCTCCATGAGTTCACAGTATCACAAAAGGGCAAAAGAAATGAAAGACTTACTTAATATTTTTCTCTAAAAAGATAAATGGGATGGTAGAGGTCTGGGAAATAAGTGAGATCAAGAAGGTAGAAATCTCACTGTCAGAGATATATCTTTATATAGTTTTTGATTGATCTTTTTAATTAGACACCTAAAAAAGTCTCTAGAACTTGACAAATATATGCATGCATTTTACTCCCTCCATTTCAACATATAACCATACATATAAATGCACACATATTTTTTTTCTTTTCTCAGCTACTGGAGTGAAGCAAAGGATACATCTTACCTTTTCTGAAAAATATCACTTTCCAAGCCAGTGTTGTGGTGGAAGGAGGAATAGCATTCCACAGGCATGCTTAGGCGACAATAAATCATGTCAGCACTGCTATTCTGTGTGCCAAATGTCTTGTGGGTGACCTTAAGGCACGGTGGGGTATCCATTGTACCATCAATCCTTGTGACCTGAAAACATAATCTTTATAATGGAGCATGTTGGGGTCCTGGGATTTATTTTTTCTCTCCCTTACTCATTCTGAATTTTTCTTGTTTGCTTATAATTAAAAAGAAATGGTGATTCTCCAAATATAATTATTAAAGTCACTGTGACTTTTCACTATTTTATGAATGTCTGATGCAAAGTTTATTTTCTACAGAGCCAACTAAGAAGGAGTAGTTATCTTCAAACTAGAAGCATTCTAGATTATGTTACATAAAAGACTAAATGACACTGGCATTTTAAGTTGGAGCAGGCAGACATAGTAGGAAAAATTTTTATTTTTTATTACTCTTTCATTTGGCTTCTTGTTGTTGTTTGTCTATCCTTCTCAAAGAGGACCATGACAGATGTCGTGAATTACAATGAATTGGATTTAAGTGAGGAAGGGCTGTGCCTCACTTAATCTCTCCTCCAGAACCATTTGGGTCCAGTGGCAAGATAACACTAGACAACTGGAAATGGTCCCAGATGTTTAAGGCAATTGGGTTAAAGCGACTTGCCCAGGGGCACACAACTAGTAAGTGTCTGAGGTGACATTTGAATTCAGGTCCTCCGAACTTCAGGGCCAGTGCTCTATCCACTGCACCACCTAGCTGCTCCTTTAGATCTCATAGAGATTATCTTATAGAGAAGATCTTATAGAGATCTTATGACTTTTTATAGAGATGAACAGATAGCTTCAGAAATCTTATGCACACCGCTACTTATGTGTGCACATCAAATGCAGTTTCATATGGAACACTTATAATCGATAGCACAGTAGAACTGACTTAATTCCCTTCACATTACAAAACTGTGACCAACTTGGGCCAGATGGGTACAACTTAAGGGTATAGTTATACTGGACAGTTAGACTGAATTTCCCTCATTTTAATTTAAATCAACAAATATTCACTGAAAAGCCTACTCTGTTCAAGGTACCATTTTTAGTACTAAGCAGGGAGTTTTGGAATTTTTGGAAGTTCTACATTTTCTAAATAGGGAGAGCTGCAAGAACATGTGAACTTGGGTTTTAAGTATATAACTATAACCATAGAACTAGAACACTCAATCCTGGTATTCCTGTGGGTGATCAATGCTCTTGGTTATTGAATACATCACCACGCTAGAGCAGACTTCGAAGGAAAAGTTTCATAGATATGGGGAATCTTTTCAAGATTGTGCAGTTGCCAACTAAAAAAAAACCACATACCACTGAGTGTTTAAGATATAGCTTTATAGCCCCACACAGAATGCTTATTATTGTTACAAAGGGTAAAAAAGGAAAATGATGAGGAAGAATTATGGTAATATTACATGGTTTTATGCAAGATGCTAGCTGATGACAGGGATTATGGTCTTGCCATATCAGGCTCCACTAGGGCTTCCCTTCAATATGTAATCCTACCTCTATATGAGTGTGATCCTTTGGCACATTGACAAATGTCGGAAGGCGTTTGCTGAACCACATAGCAACATCTCGGTTCATGTTGACAGCAAAAGGTTCAAAGCCCTCCTGGAGGCCACACATAGTGTAATACTTGAAGGTACTGGCATCCATCCCAAGGTTCATACGGCCAATTTGAGACAAACCCAGTGAGCATATGGGGACAAAACCTATGGAACAGTAGAAAGAAGGCCCAATTTAGCCACCACACATTATTCTCTTGAGGCTGATGAGAGAATATAACCTTTCTACATACTTAACAACAATGGAACCCAGGAGGAAGCTGGTGTTTTAGCAACTTAACATTTTTTCCATAACACACAACCAGTGGTTGAGACCAAAATTATTTGGAAAGAACATTTAATTATATGAGTTTCTTAGCAATGAAAACAAAGAAAAGGTAAAAAGATGAAACAATACAGAAGAAAAATGGGTTTCTGCTATTTCTTAGGGGAAAAATTATATAAGGGCTTAGTTAAGTAAAATTTTTTAAAAGCACGAAGTACTAAATTATGGGAGAAGACAAAAAAAAGTTAGGGGAATAGGGTCCTTTTCCCCTAAAGTACTGGTGATATAAATGATGACATCATCACCAATCTACTTCTTTATCTGGCTGTATAGGAAAAAAAGGAGTTAAGGGAAGGTATGGGAAAAATCTTAAAAATCTTCCTTTTCCTTCCTATAGCTATCTGTCTCACAAAGTTAGCTTTTGAATCTTTACCCATACTGAAAATTACCATTAACAAAAGACCAAAGAAATCCAGTCTGTTTAGCTCTCACTTGTGTTCAATCTATAAATCATAATTGTGGCCAAATAAATAGGCCATGAAGGGAAAGAAATAATTATCTGAGCACTGCACTTGAACAATCTAGATGAAAGGTTATGGAACAGGGAGAAAGAGAAGGAATGAAGCAGAGAAAGATGTGGTTTTCTTGGTCTGATGGTTAAAAGAAAATTTATTCTAGGAATACTTAAAGGTAACTTGAAAAAAGGTTACATTTAATAATAAAGACTTTCATTTAGATTAAAAACCAAAATATAGTTTTTCTGGAATAATTCATACAGCATATTCTCCCCAACGCATGCAACCTAGAGTTCAAAATTGAGTCAGATATAGACAAACAAAACACCCCATAGGGTAAGTTGGATACTTTCAGAGATGCATGCATGTATTCTTTCTAGACAACAGGACCATTTAGAAATGGCCAGTGTCAGTAGATTAAGTGGGTGTGTGGGGAAGAGTATTCCCATAAATTTCATAAGCACTCTACATTGTCAGGAGGGCCTGGGTTCTGCCTCTGACCCACACTAGTTGTGTAGGCAGGTCACTTAACCCCTCCAGAGCTACCTAGCAACACTCTAAAGTTACAAATTATAGATGAATTGCACATCTGTATGAGCAGAAGAAAATTTCCGTTGAAAATTTCAGGTGAAATTATTGGCTATACTCAAAACAAAACCCTATCCATATATAACTGTATACCAATGAGTTAATACTGGACTAGGACACATACAGATATTTTGACAGAAGCAGTCACCACAACCAAATCAAAACTACAAGTTTCTGTTAGCTGTGGACAATCCAACTCAAAAAAAGAAAAAAAGCAAACCCAATGGCTTCTCACAGAATATAGTTACAGTATAAGGAGAAATTAGGACCAAAAACAATCCTTTCCTTTATTGTTCACTGATATGAATATGGGTTAAAGGCAGCAGGTGTCAAAAGTAAAGAAGTTTTTCTTAAAGACTCACCAATTACAACTATTAGTATAGTAAAATATTTCTAATTTTTGTATAGCTTACTGGGTGAACCGAGAGCATGATCTTACATGTAATTTCTTTTTTTAAGAAAATTGAGCTTTTCTCAGATTCTTATCTCAGCATGACTGAAAATTAAGTGGAGAATTACATTTTATTAAAGAGAAAATTGGTATGTAAAGAGACAAAAGTACTTAAGTAATGTCATTATATGGATTCCTAACAAAGATGGTGAGAAATATTGGATTTTCTGACATAAACAATATGACAATAAGTCTTCAAGAGATTATGTGAATTCTATATTAATTAATCAGTCAATTAATTAATTTATTCATTCATGAATTATTTTTGGATGAAATAACCTTTTCCCAATTTTAACAATTGTGTCTCTGGAAGTGAAGAAAAGGAACATTACAAAGCAAAATAGTGTAATTCTCAATGATGGCAGTAGAGAGGTAAGACATGACAAAATGTTACATTAGAAAATAAAGAGAAAGAAAATAGCTTGTGGGACATCTCACTGGATGGAGGCATAAGTGCAAGAAGAAGATAAGCCAAACCAGATATCTGATTCAAAGAAGAGATAAAGTAGAATGGGCTCCAGAAAAAAAAGACAAGCCCAGATGAGTATTACAAGAGGCAGGAAGAGAAAGCAATAATGCCAATCCAAGATCATAGAATCTAATGGCTAGGAGAGCTCTTGGAGGCCATCTAGTACAATTAGTATGAAAAGTTATCCTCTTCAATATCTCTGATAAGCAGTCATCCAGTTTCCACTTGAAGAATATCACTGATAGGAATTCACTACTGTACAAGGATACAATCCATTACACTTTTGGAAAATTCTAATTGTTAGGAGTTTTACCCCCTTTTATTTAGCCAAAATATACTTATATGGAAAATAGGGATAAAAATAGCACCTACACTTCAGAATGTCATTGTGAGGATCAAATGAGAAAGTATATGTAAACTTTAAAATGCCATATTGGTTATTATCTCCTTACTTTTATCCTTTCTAATCCAAAAGTCATTTCCCTTAGCAGGGAAAAAAGGAAACAAAATAAGAGTTGAGTACCTCAGCTTTCTCTGTTTTCAGTTATCAGTATCTCATGCATTCTAAGTCATGGTCCTATCTCTTCTTTGATCCTCTTTTTTATCCAAATAGAGCTTTAACAATATTTCTTTATTTTTTTAGTGAGGCAATTGGGGTTAAGTGACTTGCCCAGGGTCACACAGCTAGTAAGTGTTAAGTGTCTGAGGCCGGATTTGAACTCAGGTCCTCCTGACTCCAGGGCCGGTGCTCTATCCACTGCGCCACCTAGCTGCCCCAACAATATTTCTTATTATCCCTGGCTTCCCTCATCAGTCTCATCTCATCCTGAGATTGAGGATTGCTCACTGTTCTATAGGACTATGTTATGATTTTACATTCATCATGTCGCCAGTTCTTCCATCTTCTGTACATAACTTTATAAAATCTATGTTTATGCATACATATAAGCTTCAATGGACAGTTCCCATTGCTCCTCCTCATTGTAACTTCTCCTTAATCACACATGTTAAAGAGGCATGGTCACCCTCCACAAGGTTTCCATACCTGTTTAGCTTTTAAAGTCCTTTGCAACCTGAACTCAACCTATTTTTCCAGCTTCAGTGAACATTCTTCTTCTCTTCCCACCCCTCTCACCCCTACCTGTGCTCAAGACAAGCTGGCTTTCTCTTTGTTCTTCACCCAATTTCCATAGCCTTCTCTCTGATTCTTCACCCATAGCACCCTATCTCCAATTTTCTCTCTGTTCTTCAGCCATGGCTCTTCATCTCCAGCTTTCTCTCTGCTCCATAACCAGAACAACCTATCTCCAGCCTTATCTCTGTTCTTCATTCATGTTTCTACATCTCCAGCTTGCTCTCTGTTCTTCACCCATGACACTCCTTTCCAGTACTGCTGTCTCTATGCATTTGCATTGGCTGTCCCCCAGTCTGAAATGAACTCCTTTATCTCTACTTCATACCTTCCCCACCTTCTTCAAGTTACCCCTTAAACACCAACTACTACACAAAACCTTTTCTGACTCCTCCAACTACTATAGCACTCTCTTCTCCCAAAATACCTTTTATATAACTACTTTGTATTTGTTTGTATTTATTTTCTCTTTTTTCTGTATATCTTATTGTCTTCCCCAATAGAATATGAGCTCTTTATTAGTAGGTTTCTCCCCCTCCCCAATTCCTGTACCCAGCACATAGATGCTGAAAAAAATGTTTGTTGCTTGACTGATTGATTATAAACCAGGAACTAGTTCCTCCCTATTAAGGAGAAAAAGTTCATCAGAGCACTTTTTTGGTTCCTCCACCTTTTTTTGCACTTTTTTTGATTCTTCTACCTTTTGAAAGATGAAGTTATCATTAAGACAAGTCTTGAAGTTATTAGCTGTTCTGCTTTCTCCACATAAGGAGATCCAACAAATATTGAGACAAATGAAGTCTCTCATCATTACTATATCATGTCTCAGTGCCAGGCCTTTCTTAAACTTCCTTCTCATATTCATTTCCTTTTTTTCTGCCCAAGTGATCTAAATTATACAGAAGTCTTCTAGTGATATTCCTTTGAGAATTCTGCCAAGATCCAATAGCTTGAAAACTACATTATCGTTCTCTTTTTTCCCCCAAACCAGTACATTTGTTTTACTCCTTCTTAAAATTTTTTAGAATACTTTATTTTGTAAATCATTAATGGATTTCATTTTCCGATTACATGTAAAGATAGTTTTCAACATTTTTTTTATAAGATTTCTAGTTCCGAATTTTTCTCACTCCCTTGCTTCCCTCCCTCCTCCCCAAGACAGAAAGCAATCTGATATAGGTTATATATGTACAATCACATTGAACATATTTCTGCATTTCTATTCCTTTATTTCTGATGCTCTTCATTCATTTTCATGGTGATTTTCTGTTTGTGGAGGGAACCTGGAGAGCCTAGATATTTTTCATCTCCTCCATCTTCCCAAAATGCATCCACCCCTTCTTTTTATAGTTGAGAAAGTAGAGGCTTAGGGAACTGAAGTGACTTGCAAAAGGTTTCACAGTTATTAACCCTCAGAGACAAAACTTGAACTCATCTCCTCTGACTCCAGTCTATGCTCTTTCCATTGTACCAAGCTAACTTTTTTATATTCATGATCCTTTATACTTTCCTTCAATACTAGGGATAGAACTATATATAGTGGACATCCAGTTAATCATTATTAAATTATACACATTTAGAGCTGGAAAGGTAGTGACATAGACATTCCAATTCATTTATTCTTTTTTTAATCAATAAAGCCCAGAGAGATTAAGTATGTTGCCAAAAGTCACATTACTAAGAAGCAGTGACATGTCTTTTGGCTGTTAGAATAATATTAACTGACCTGACTAATGAGATATAGTCAATTAGTATAAGCTAATTATTCTTTGTTTATTTAAGAATTCCATAAAGTATATTCAAGTCAAAATTACTAAGTAAGTGGTGTTTGGATTTCACAAATGTAGAAATAAATTCTATTTCTTGCCAGGAAACCAACTTCAATCAAACTTTCATATATTATTGCCTCTGATCAACTTATGATCAAAGCATAGATATTGTTAAGACAATGAACTTTTTATAAGCAAATAGTAAACAGGAGAATAATTATGGAATTGACAGTATCACCCCTATTACTGTCATTATCCTGAATTTGATTAATATGTATAGAAAAAGTTTTGGCAAAACATCTTTTGAAGCTCTGATAAGCCAAAGGAAGAGTACAAATCAGGGACTTTTCACGAAACTCATAACTTAAAATATTTATGTCAATGGATACATCACATATTACTGCTATTATTTACTAATATAAATGGCAATTTTTATAAATAATAAAAATAACTATCTACTGAGTTCTAACAGTGTTCTTGGTTCTTCATAAACACAACATAAAGTCTAGTCTTTGCCCTTAGAATATCTATCCTAAAAAAAAAGGAATGGCCAGAAGAAGCCTCAGAAACAGATGACAAAGAGAAATGGCCAGAAAAGAGTAGTCCTAGAAATTTGAGATATTTTGGTTTCCAGAAAAGAAATAGTCCTTTGGGATTATAACATCCTTGGAAGAACAGCAGGGTAAGAGGCTCTTAAAAATGAGAAAGCAAATGCTCAGTCCAACTCTAAATAACACTTACTCATTATTACATTTCATCTACTACTATATAGGGATAGGTTAAAGGGACATACCATTCTCAATTTCATAATCAGCAAAGGCAAGTTCTGAACCTTTATTGGTGATCAATAGTTCCCCATTCAGAGTGAAGATCATTGATGCATCATCTAAGTTAATCATACAGCCAACCACATCTCCTGGTTGCCAGTTGCGCCCAAAATATCCACTCCCTTGATGCCAGCGCTGGCCCTAAGGAAAAATATTAATGAATAGATATGAGAAAAACAGGTTTCTCAGCACTACTCCTATAGTTGGTGAGATGCCCAGACCAATAATATCTATTCTTGATTAGTAGTGGTACATGACTTCCACTGGGCACTCACTTTTCTGCAAAAGAGAAACTGAGGGAATAATGAGCTGAATGATAGCCAACAGGTATAATGACATCTGGATAGGGAGGAGGAACCCAGTTCCCCTGACTCTAAGCCTGCTATAATAATGAAAAGACTACATTTCCCTTTTATGGATATTTATGATGTTTCCATAATATGTACCTTCACCAAAGCTGGGACTAGGATGGAGAAGAAAGCAAAGCTACAGTATTAAAGCTGATGCTATATTCAATGTGGGGCTCTCACACATTCAAAATATCCAACAAAGGAAACATACCCTCTTTGGTCTCTCGTGTAATTGTATAACATAGTCAGTACTAGGAAACATTTAGTTCTTAAATCACAGTATCTAGTTCTTAAGCCACAGATAACCAACTCTTCAATCATTTAAGTTGCTATGAAGTAGTTATATATTTCTGAGGAAGGCCACCTAAAATCAGTAAATGCAGAGTGTCAGTAAATTGACTCACCTTGCTACCTTCAAATACAAAAGCTTGATCATCTGCCCCTAGTTCAATATCAGGCCGACAACCTGGCCTGGCCCAGCCAACACGCATATCTCCTCCTGTCACCACCTCAAATTCAAAATACCACTTTCCAGATTTCACTGCATAAGACTGTTCCACTCGGAAAAATCGTATCTTGTCCACACTGACTTTTTCCATAGTTTGGTCAGCTATGGAAAAGCAAGGAAAGAAACAGGGCAAGGCACAAAGGCCCTTAATCATTAGGTAGTATTCCCTCAAACAACATAAATTATCAGTGACACAACCACAGAATCTAGCTCTCCCACCTCCCAAAACAATTCAAAATTAATTTATCTATAATACGGGGATGACCATAGCATAGTGGTACTCATTATCATTGTTACAGATTTTTAAATATTCCTAGAATTTTATTTGTGGATTAGAGTACCCAGTCACCAAATAAGCTTAAGTCCAAATGAATGGGGCCTAAGAAAAATAAAGTTAGGCTGGACTTATTACTAAGGCTTCTTCCCTAATTGCTCCCAAAACAGTGTCTAGCATATAATAAGTGCTTAATTAATGTTTTTTCATTCATTTCAATTCCCTGAGAGGATCCAGTCATAAGAGAATAATACATTGTGACATGTATTATAAGCACCTCTCAAAGAGTAATCTACTTAATATTATTCTTTCTAATTCTGTTTTAATACAATAAAAATTTTCTATAGCAATATATTTAGCTACTATAAATCTATTCTTGGTCCTTTTTGCTTTGTTTTTTAATGTCAACTCAACAAATTTTTATTAAACACATAATACTTGCCAGAGACATATGCTGGGTTGGGCATATGAAGGAGCTTAAACATACATATGTACATATATACATACACACATACATGCACACATACATTTATATGGCATTCTGAAGAGTACACTAACCACATTAACTTATATGTTAGGCCTATGATTTGACATTTATTTTCTTTAAAAAGGACTTCCTCATATTGGAGCTAGGATGAATACTTTGATCTCAATACCTAATTCTTGGTCTGATGGCTCAACATTATATCCATAACCAATAAATGTTCGAACTGCTTCACGGAGACTGTCTCTGTTTGATTTCTTTGTCCGTTCGTCTAGTAATGCATATGGTACCAAGCGAGGATTCCTTTTATTCTTCAGATCCTAAGTGAAGCCATAAAGAAAGAAATGCAGAAAATCCAGTTAACTTTTATACATAGGACATTACTTGCATGCATGCATGTGCACACGTGCACACACACACATATACCCTCCTAGCTATAGCTCTGGCCTTCCAGAAGGCTCATGTAAAGCTATCACTTTTCAAGTGGTTGTTGGCAGAATTTCTTAGGTTTTCAAAGAAAGTATTTATTTGAAAATTTACTTCAGGATAACTGATATGCAAAAATTTTCATTAGTGAAGCTACATTTACTAGAGTCAGGCAACAAAATGAAATGGCACAAAATTATCTGCATCCTTCTATGTACAAAGCAGGGTAGATGTAGTTTCAATTAACTTTCATTTTAGAATAAAAACTCATTCCCTCCCTTAAATTGTAATAGCTTGTTTACAACAGCTCCTTAACACATACCCAGTTCAACAAAGAGATATATCAGTAAAGTGGCCACAAGGGGTACACTTCAGTGCAGTGAGTACATACATTAACTATGTTTTCCTCCAATTCTGTAGAAGTGATGATGTGGAAAAATGGTGACAACTACTGTGCAGTGTCAAACCACAACAGAATGACATGTGCTCTATTATGTATTGAACTGTCACAGAACCCATGGCTGTGTTTCTTGTCCTCTACATATTTGCAGGATGTTAGGGGCATAGGTGAGAATTCATTCATTTCAATAATGAGAACAGATTGGGAAGAAGATTCAAGGAAGGTGTATCGACCTTTAGGGAAGCAGGTAAATTTACCTGTTTGTCTATCCATCTGCTAAGAGACTCATGCATGGAGGGTCAAGGGATTGAGGAAGGAAAGAACAGAGAGGGGATGAACTAGTGCCCTGGAGTTAGCTGCTTTTCTTCAGGGTGGTGTCTTATTCAGTTGAATCAGTCTCTCTATCCTCTGTGTTCTTATGGGGCACAACAAGCCATATCAGTCAGCCCCAGAAATACTGTAGCTCTGTGCCTTTGGTTGATTTAAACAACTAACTAAGCTAACTTATTCCATGGTGCAACAAAACATGTGGAATGATAACATGCTGTCAAGGCAAAACACACTTAAAATAAATCAGACATAACTAAGACAAAAACCCCCCCACTATCTTTTTTAGGAAAGTCACGTTAGAATTGTGCCTGGAAGAAATGACAAGATGACCATCAAAGGTTCTCTTCAACCTATGAATAATGAATTAATTCAGCTATGACATTTTGATAGATATTCACATTTTTCAAACAGCTGGTTCTTCATTCCCTTTGCTAGAATCTCATACAGATCATGCATTCTAACATAGGTGTCCCTCAGGGTTCTGTTCTGGGCCCTCATCTCACCTACCTCTATACTACTTCATTTGGTGATCTCATCAGATACCATAGATTTAATGACCATCTCTGTACTAATGATTCTCAATGGTACATATCCTGTCCTAACCTTTTTGCTTATCTCCAATTTCACATGTACACCTACCTTTCAAATATGTTAAACTGGATGTCCAGTAGACATCTTAACCTCAATGTCCAAAATGGAACTTATCTTTCCGCCACATCCTATTTCTCATTTTACTTCCCTATTACTGTTGAAGGCAACATCATTCCAGTCCCTCAGGCTCCCAACCTATGTGACTCTTTACTACTGCTCCCACCCCCAAACCCTTCCATATCTAATTAGTTGGCAAGATTTTGCCCTTGCAACATCTCTTGAATATACCTGTTTCTCCTCTAACAATGTCATCACTTCAATTCAGGCCCTCAACTGCTCACATCTAGACTACTGAAATATCCTGCCGATAGACCTGCTTATCTCAAGTTTCTCCCTACTCTTACCTATCTTTCATTGAGCCAACAAAGTGATTTTCCTAATGCACAGGTCTGACTATATCAACCATATGTCCTGCCCCTCCCCCCACTCTATAAACTTTAGTAGTTCCCTATCACTTACACGATGGAATGCAAAATTCTCTGTTTGACATTCAAAACCCTTCTTTTTTATGGGGGAGAGGACTGGGCAATGGGGTTTAAGTGACTTGCCCAGGATCACACAGCTAGTAAGTGTCAAGTGTTTGGGGCTGGATTTGAACTCAGGTCCTCCTGAATCCAGGGCTGGTGCTTTATCCACTGCACCACTTAGCTGCCTCCTAAAGCCCTTCTTAACCTAGCTTCCTTCATTTTCTCTGGCTGTCCCCCACGCCAGGAATGCTCTGCTTTTTTTATCTCCACCTACTGACTTCCCTGGCTTGCATCAAGTCCCAACTAGAATTTTATCTTCTATGGAAAGCTTTTGTGAGAAATGATCATTAATAACTGATATCTTGGGGAGATTTAGAGCTTCCCTTCCTCCAAAGCCCTTACTTTTAGAGATGCTCTGTCTTCTTGATTATAGGATTGCATTGAATCTCTTCATTTTGGTCAGACCCATCCCAAGCTTGCAAGGTATCTAGGATGGGGTAACTCATTGTGTTCTCCTCAAGCTTGGATGGAGACAGATCCATTTGTCTAGATAGGAAGGCCTCTTTGTCTAGGAAGGGGTCACTTAGTCCAGCCATTGAAAAGGGTATACATTCTTTGAATTGATAGTCCAAGGCTGGGGGTGGTCTGGTATAGCCCTTCACTGCAATATAGATTATCTCCAATTACATTAACCAATTAGATTTTATTGCTGTTTGATGAATCACCTATAGTTTCAAGGGTATATAATCTGTGAGCCCTGCTACCATGACTTTGGTCTGAGAGAGAATGCCAAATGACCATACTTTTATTAATAACCAGCAGCCTTATTAATAAAATGATTAAATTACCCAGAAATTGTCTCTCAAATTTTTAATCTTCACACCTTTCCTAACCCCTCTTAATTCTAGTGCTTTTTTCTTTTAGTTATTTCCTATTTATCCTATATCTATATATCTTGTTTGTTTATGTTTATTTGCTTGTTATCTCCCTCATTAGATTATGCTACATGAGATCAGGAATTATCTTTTATCCCATTTTTATCCCCAACATTTAGCAACAGTGCCTGGCAAACAGGTCCTTAAAATTTACTGACTACTGACTTCTCACCTGTTGAATGCCATAGGTCCATCCTTGCTTTATTCTGTCCTTTGCCCAAACATTGTGTGCATTCTCTGCAAGTTTATCAACTAAAATTTCTTGAGGAGGCAATAGCTTCACATCAGACAGATCCAAAGGGGCAGGCTTATAGCCATTTGACATCATATAGCTAAAAGTCAAGGTAAATGCAAAAACAGCACAATTAAGAATATTTTTAGTGGACTCACATGGCTCTCCAAATCCAATCTAGCTCATGGTTAGAGCACTGTGCTAGTAAGGCCAAAATCACAGGCTCCATTTTAGTTCAGGATAAGTAGTTTTGATACATATATACTGAGGGCATAAGCTTTCACCTAATTGCCAGTCATATCATAAATTTGTCACAAAGGGAATATAAGGAATATGAATGAATTAGGCTAAACACATTCCTACTATTGGGAAAAAATCAACCATTCAAAAGTTTAAGCTTTAAAGATGGTAAGCCAAGGGTATCATCTATACATACTACAGGTGGTATTATTATTCAAAATTTTTTATCCAATGTCAAAAAATAACAAATTTCAGAAAAATTGTCAAAGGACCAATTGGGTTCTTATAAGACAGTATTAATGAGCACAGAATGGTCATATGATTTCAAACTCCTACTGTTTCCTTTGTCAGTTATCTTATTACTCCAGTAACTAAAACTGATAGAATCAAAGAATTTTTGGACTAAAGGGGAATTAAAGATCATTTAGTTCAACCTCTTAATTTCATAGATGAAGAAGCTGAAGTGAAGTTCAAACCAATTAAAAAAAATTAGGTGCTCCTGTGGGCAAAGTACTATACAAGCTACTGGGAGTACAAAGATGAACAAAAAAGGTAGTTCATGGTAGAGCCTCAGAGGGTTAAGAATTTAATTCTCCTCATACCTTGTCCAATGCTCTATTTACATGGCAACTTTTGGATAGGAAGCCATGAGGAGACTGCTGGAGACATGAATTGTGATTTGAGGCCAATCCTGAGTCATAATGAACGTAACATTGGAAAGAACTGATATCAGTCTTTGGATATTAGAAATTAGGCCCTGAGTGAAACTTCATTTCCAATTCCTCACTTCCAATCCCAATTCCAATCTACCACAGAGGTAAGGGGATCAGGACGGTGTGAAAGCTCTGAAGTGATATGATAAGGGAGAGTATAAGAAGAATTTCATAGAATTGGGCACAGGAATGAAATTGCTAATGCTCTCAGCCTATAACTAAAGATGATCCCCAGGTATGTATTTTATGTGTGTCTAAGTGTTTAGGAATGTTAATCTCTCTGAGTAGAGGACATGAACAGTGAATACGTAAATTCATGGAGTCAAATTGAATGTTGGTAAGCTTAAATATATCCAGAAAATATTTGTGAAGCTGGACTAGTACCCAGAAAATTGATAACTTAGCACGGCTAGCAACCATTTTCAAGGCACCACTTCATAGATGTAATTCTTACAAGCCAAACCAAACATCCTGATCTAGAATGCCTGTTCCTCCTGGTTAAAAGTCAAGGACAATGGAAAATATGCTGATGTGAGGGAGGAATGGGAAGAAAGGAAAGTCTTAGAGCACTTGTTAGAAAATACCTTACTTAGAGTTATAACATGGCCAAATTCATTGAAGTCAACCCAATAATCTACTGGACCTACTACTATGCCTGATATCTATCTGCATTATCAGCTTCCGTAATGTATTCTTCCCATGTCACTGGCCTTAAAATGCAGGTTACAACCAAAGCATTGAAGTAATTAAAAACTACCTACTTTTTGGGAAGTTTTACTTTCTTGAGATCTTCCTCAGCAGCCAGATTAACATGAACAATGTGGCATCCCAGGGCTAGAAGGGTTCTGTGACATTCAAAAACACATACAATGAATAGAAATAAATAAAAGAAACGATAATATCTTGGATTTACTCCTACTTATATATTGGATAAATTGCCTGCCTGCTCAGTGTTTGTATAATTTCACTGGACATCTTCTTCTTAACTCTTTACATTCTCTCTCTTGGGGAATCTCATCAACTACCATGAGTTCAAATATCATCTACAGGTAGGTGATTTCCAAGTATACATATATGCATGCACATATATGCATGATCCCTAACTTATCAATGGGTTATGTTCCAAATGTTCATATGTATAATGGGTATGTATAATATATGTATATAAGAATATCCCACATATGTATATATGAGTACATGCATATAACATAAACATACGTATACATTTACACACATGTACACACATACACACATGAATAATGTCTCCCCACCCTCCATATCTCTCTCTTTAGCCCTACTTCTATATTATCAACTGACATGTCCACCACCTGGATATCCTGTAGGTATCTAAAACTCAACATGTCCAAAATTGAACTCATTATTTGTCCCCTATCGTACCTCCCCAGAAAAGCCAAAAAACTGCTAATTTGCTTATTTCTGTCAAGGGAATCAGTATCCTTCCAGTTACCAAGGATTGCATTCTCAGAGTGATACTCAATCTTCATTTGCTCTCATCCCCAATATATAATCAGTGGGCAAGTCTACTTCCACATCTTCTCTTACATTTGCCCTATTCTCTTCTTTCACATATTCAGTATCTTCAGTTCAGGTCCTCATTATTTTTTTCTGCTATTAAAAACCTTTCTAATTGGTCTCTCTGCTTCTAGTCAATCCCTTCCCTAATATATCCTCCAAACAGACTCCAAATTCATAATTCTAAAATCTAGGTTTGACCATGTCAGCTCGAGAAGCTTCCTATTACCTCTAGGATAAAATCCAAACTCATTTTTTGGGCAAACTATTCACAATATGGCTTCATTATCTTTAGAATGCTTTCACATTGCTTTTTTGGTATACAGTAAGCACTAAAATACTCTTAACCAATATAATCTATATTCTAGCCAAACTAGCCTACTTTATATTCCCTGTATAAGATATTCCATCTCTTGCCTCTATAACTTTGCACGGGTTATCCCTGATTCCTGAAACACTGTCCCTTTTTGCCTCCAACTCTTAAATCTTTTAGCTCCCTTTCAAATCTCAGCTCAAGTGCCACCTCCTATAGCATTCATTTCCTGATTATATAAAAATATTAGTACTTTCCTTTATGTCACCCCAGAAAAATTACTTTGGTTCAGTTTGCATACATTGTTGTATTTACTTATCTGTGTGCATGTTGTTCCTCACTCCCCAGAAGAATGTAACCTCCTTAAGGGTAGAACTATTTAATTTTTGTTACTGATTACCCAGCATCTAGCATACTACTTGGGAAATATAGACATTTAACTAATGTTTGCTGAACTGAGAATATCACTCTACTCACCATTAAAGAAAACTATGTTAAAAGTTCTTAATAATAATATCAATAGTTCTAGGTCCTAATGTTCCTCTAATTTTAGTTTCATTTCCCTCTTCTCTGGAACCACAGCTAAAACAGATACATTTGCTTCTCACTTTAAACCCCTTAGATGCTAATCAAAGATCTGCCCTTGGCCCTCTTCTCTTCTCTCACTACACGTTTTTGTAAATCTTGGCCACAATTACCATTTCTACACAGATAACTTCCAGATTTTTGTTCTGACCACCATTCTGGTCTCTCCAACTGCATGTCACATTGGTACCTCAACATGTAACAAACTAAGTTCACTATTTCTTTCTCTAGGATCACCACTGACTTATGTTCCTATAATACTAGGGATACCTTTGAATTTTCTCTTTCCTTTGCCTTTAATAAGTAATTCAATCAACCACCAGCTCTTGTCAATTCCACCTATACAGATTCTTACATCTAGTCCTGTTCATATTCTTATGACTAGCTGCCTAGTTTACTATAGTAGCCTCCTTAATAGTTTTCCTACCTCTACTTTTTTTCTTCTTCAAACACTTTACATTTTTGCCAGAACAATGTTTTGTTTTGGGTTTTTTTTGCATAGATCTGGTTATTTCTCTTCTCAAATATTTTCAGAGACTCCCTATTGCCACCACGAGGTACTTATTGTGTAGCAGGAACATTATTAACAAAAGGAGTTTTAGAAAAGAGAGCAAAGTCTAGACTGGAGTCACTAGAGAAGATTTCACAGAGATAGGACTTGAGCTGAACTGTGAAAGATATGGAGGAATTTGAGTTATGTTGTATGACATTCAAGGCAATTTGTAACCTGACATCAAATCAGCTTTCCAATCTTATATTTCTCTTTTGTATGTGATCTACATATTAGCCATATGAGCCAACTCTATTGTTCCTAAATTTACAATGAATTCTTATACCTTTCTGTCTTTGTGTGTGCTAATATACTGGCACTGCCTCCCACTCTTTTCTTTTACTTGTCAAATGCTTTACTTGTCTTTTCTTTTCTTTTCTTTTTTGCGGGGCAATGGGGGTTAAGTGACTTGCCCAGGGTCACACAGCTAGTAAGTGTCAAGTGTCTGAGGCCAGATTTGAACTCAGGTACTCCTGAATCCAGGGCCGGTGCTTTATCCACTGCACCACCTAGCTGCCCCCTTTACTTGTCTTTTAAAGCCTAACTAAAATGCCATGTCCTTGGGGAATTGTTTTCTAATCCTCAACTGGCAACAATCTTTCCCTTCAACTCACATAAGAGCTTAAAAAAATTCTTGAATTTACTTGTTAGATAATATTGTGTATTATCTGTTTTGATACCAAGGCTGTTAGCTCAAAGACAATGAGCTTGTCCTATCAAGACTCCATGTCTCCTACACACATTGTTTTATACATAATTGGCACTTAATCAATGATGGCTGATTAGCTGCACATGACAATCATTATCAAAATAACAGTATAGCTTATTTTTTGGAGCATTTATGCTCCTGATGACTCAAATACCAAGTACGTAGTGAGTATTTACTACCTGTCAGGACTGTGTCAGTCTCTTTGATCTATAAAAGAACTACCCTGAAGAAGTTTGTAATCATGAATCAAGTATTACAAAAGTCATTGTAACATATGATCATTTATATATAGTGAAAAAAATTAAGCACCAAATTATACATTCCAGAGAAGTGGAAATCAGGAGAATACATAGTGAAGTACTTGTTGGATAGGAGAGGCACAAAATACAAAAGTTAGGGTACAAGTACAAAAGGAGTTAGAGAAGAGAGAGCTAAGCCTGTGCTGAAGTGATTAGGAAAGATGCCACTTTGAAGTAGGACTTAAGCTGCACTGTGAAAGGTAAGAAAAATATAAATAGGTAAAGGAGATTAAAGAATATAATGGAGGCAGCAAGGTGGCACAGTGGATAAAGCACCAGCCCTGGATACGGGAGGACCTGATTTCAAATCTGGCCTTAGACACTTGACACTTAATAGCCGTGTGACCCTGGGCAAGTCACTTAACCCTAATTGCCTCAGCCCCCCCCCCCAAAAGAATATAATCTTTGTGTTTGTGAGATTTTTGTAAAGTGCACAGTATTTTCTATGGACTGTTAAATTTGTAAATGTTTAATTTATATTTTTGATTGATCTCTGGAAACAAGTGGGTGTTTCCTAATACTTTTCCTGCTGCCTTCTAACTTTCCCCATAAACAATCTAACTGAAGAAATATTCATTATGTTCTGGGCATACAAAAACGATATATTGACATTCTCTGTCCTCAAGGAATTTGCCATTTAGTAAGGGGATAAGAGTCAGTAAGTAATAAGCATTTTTTATGCACTGGCCATGTGCCAAGCACCAAAGTGCTGGGGGATAAAAAGTAAGGCAACCACCCCCCAAAAATCCCCCAAATCCTATAAAACTCAACCAGTGTTTGCTCTTGAGGAGTCTACTGTTTAAAGAGGGAGACAACAAATAAGTAAACTATGTAGAAACAAGATGTATATAGGATAAATTGGAGATAATCAGCAGAGAGACTATGATAAAAAGATATACAAATAGATATTAGAATGTGAAAAATACACTAGAAAATGCCAAATGGAGAAATAAGACTGAACAGGGATAGTTCTCTTCTAATCAAGGAAGGGAATCAGGAAAGGTTTCATGAGAAGTGCCATGAGTCGAATCTTGAGAATTTTTAAGAGATGAGGTTGGTGGGTGGTTGTAGGGAGGAGGAGAAATTTCAGATATAGGTAATGGAAAATATATGGCAGTGGGAGTGGGAGTGGGTGGCCCAAATAAGTCAGGTGAGTGCAGTTTCTCT
This sequence comes from Dromiciops gliroides, assembly GCF_019393635.1. Taxonomy (NCBI): domain Eukaryota; kingdom Metazoa; phylum Chordata; class Mammalia; order Microbiotheria; family Microbiotheriidae; genus Dromiciops; species Dromiciops gliroides. The sequence goes on from NC_057862.1 coordinate 182,278,831, forward strand.
GGAATACTGAGTGAAAGGCAGCAGTGTGAAATAATGCTAAAATAAGAGAAGTGGAAATTTGATTGTCAGGTGCCTTAATTGCTAATATAAGGAGCTTTTAAAAAAATTCTGTAGTTCATGGGGAAGCACTGAAAGTCTTTAAGAAGGAAAATAACCTTATTAGAAACATTTGGCAGTGGTCTGAAGGATATGAGAGAGAAGTTGGACTAGAGTAGGAAGATCAACAGTAGGTGAGGAAAGGAGGGGTTGGATGTAACAGATGTACTCAAAAGGACTTTCTTCATTGGAACTGGAGAAAATTCTAGTTTAAAGGGCCTAAAATATAATGTATTATATTATAAATTATCATCTTTACCTTTCCCCCACCCCCAATTCCTCAATATTTGTTTTCTTAGATTGGTACATACATACCTATAATACTTGACTACATGTCACTAAATTATTCACACTTGTGAAATCTTAATTCAATTTAGTTTAAAGCTCACTTTAAAGTTTCTGTTGACATTTGCAGGTTATAATTCTTCTCAGTTTCAGGTAGCTTTGAAAATTCTACAAGACAGGGGTGTTGCCTTTTGTTGTCATCCCGCATCTATATGACACCATTAAAAAATAACAATACGAATCAATTACAACTTGGCCAAAAGTTTAAAAAAAGATAAAAGGTAAAATACATATCAGAAATCTTGAGCGAGGTTATTTGGGAAAAGCTACGTGATACTCTCTCTAGTCATTTTTGACTCCTTTCCATCACCACACAGATCAAATCAGTTATTGTGTTCTGTTGAATATGCCCTCCCAACATCTTTCACAGCTGTCCCCTTCTATCATTTTACTTTTTTAACATGCTATTTCAGGACTATATCACCTCTTATCTACTGTAATAGTCTCACTAGTTTCTGCAATTCATCCTTAGGCATATTACTTTGGCAATTATGTAAGACAAAGATCTGACCTTAATTAAAGAACAAACAAACAAATAAACAAAAAACCACTTTATTTACTTTGTATTGTTTCTAGGATAAAATGCAAACTCCTTGGCCTGAATTTAAGGTTCTTCACAATCTGGATGAAACTTACCTTTCCAGACTTATTTCACATTACTCCCCTTCAAATACACTATGTTTCACCCAAAATAGAGTATCCTGAACTTTATGTGTTAGCTTTTACATTGCTATATTTTCTGCTTTTTTTTCAATGCATTTTCTCCAGTCTCAGTTCAGGTAATACCTTCTCTGTGAAGTACTCTCCTAATTGCTTCAGGGGAGTGTGCTTTTTTTTCGTCAAATTTTGCAATAATATTTCAGTGGATTTCTCCTGGGGAGGAGGGAACCTCCCACTCCATTATACCCTATATTACACACACATATCCCCCCAGACTATAAAGGAAGGGGGCTTGTGTCATTTTATATTTTAATCTACAATGACTTTAACAAGTAGGTCCTTTATATTTGTGGAATTGAAGAATAAATAGTCACTAACTAATCAATAGACTGTGTTCAAAATATTCATCTTTAAACTGCTTGTTTGGAATTCAGAATGAATTTTATTTTCCATAAAATAGGCTCTCAAGGGGGCAGCTAGGTGGTGCAATGGATAAAGCACTGGCCCTGGATTCAGGAGTACCTGAGTTCAAATCCGGCCAAAGAGACTTGACACTTACTAGCTGTGTGACCCTGGGCAAGTCACTTAACCCTCATTGCCCCACAAAAAAAAACAAAAAACAAACAAAAAAAAACCAGTCTCTAAAGCCAGCTAAAGAAATCTTACTTTGAAGGGGCCATATGGCATTGATGATGGTCCAACTAGATTTAAAGTTAAGTAGAACTAAGTTCAAATCCCTCCACCAAGACCTGCTGTCCAAGGAAAAGTCATTGAACCTCCCTCAGCCTCAGTTTTCTCATTTGTACAAATGGGAAAATAATCCTATAGTAGATAGTTCACCTGATTGTGGTGAGGCTTAAACAATTATGTATATAAAATGTTTTGTAAACCTTAAAATGTTATGTAAATGTTAATTATTAATATTATTTAACCTATAATATACTTAAAATATACTCCACCAAATTCTACTCTGATGCCTAACACGATGATAACATGTTCAATACTCTGAGCATAGAAATGATAATAGACTATGTCTGTCATCCAATGACCAACCTAGTAAAGTATGGAGAGGCTGGCTTATCATCAACAAAAAGTAGCCTCTGGCTGATTTTTTGTTTGGTCAGAAGTACTTCTAAGGATCATGTACTAAGATGCCAAGATCATGGAGTAAAGGGTGGAACCTGCCTGAGCTCTCCCAAATTCCTTTCCAAATAAGATTAAAATAACCATCAAAATGAATTTGGAAGCAAAAGAATAAACTAAAGGATGAGGTAAAACAATTCTATAGCTCAGGAAAATTTAGAAGGTTGGGGGGAAAAAAGGACTGTCTCACTGGGGTGAGAGTGAAGCACAGATCAGCACAGGATCCCAGCAAGCCAGGAGCAGGCCTTCTTAGCTCACAGGACAGTAAAGGGGTCAAACAACTGGTCAGAAGGAGATTATAAGAGACTCTTTGCTGGCCCTAGGAACATTAACCATATACAGATCCAGGTCAAAATCCTAGGATGAGGAGGGGCACTATCAGGAAGAGGTACTGACAGATAAGAGCACAGATTAGGAGAGCAATGATCACCTCTCCTTAGATCATACCACCTAGGAAGAACAAAAAACCCTACAGACCCTCAAAACTAACTCTAAAACAGTAGCACAAAAAACCTGAAGCTCTCCAACCCAGGAGCAAAGCCCAACTTTAATATGAAGTTAAAAGTCAAGAAATAGACTGGAAAAATGAGCAAACAAAACAAAAGGAATCTTACCAAAGAAAGTTATTACTATGTTGACAGGGAAAATCAAAACACGAAATCAGAAGAAAAGAAAATTAAAGCAGCTACATGCAAAAGCTTCAAAGAAAAATGTGCATTGGTCTCAGGCCCCAAAAGAAATCCTGAAAGAGCTCCAAAAGAATTTTAAACATCAAATAAGAAAGGTAGAGGGAAAATTGGGGGAAGAAATGAGAGTAATGTAAGAAAACCATGAAAAAAGAGTCAACAGGTTGGGAAAGGAGGCACAAAAAATACTGAAGAAAACAACACCTTAAAAAAACAGAATAGGCCAAAAGGTAAAAGATATGAAAATCCATTTAAGAGAACTCCTTAAAAAATAAAATTGGACAAATGGAAGAGGGGGTACAAAAACACACTTAAGGAATCAATTCCTTAAAAACTAGAATTGGGCAGGTAGAAGCTAATGACTCCATGAGACATCAAGAAACAAAATAAAAAGAAGAAAAAATAGAAAATGTGGAATAGCTCACTGGAAAAAAAAAACTGACCCAAAAATAGATCCAGGATAGATAATTGAAAAATTATTGGACTACCTGGAAGCCATGATAAAAAAATAAAAAATTAAAAAGAGCCTGCACATCATATTTCAAGAAATTGTCAAGGAAAACTTTCATAATATCTTAGATCCAGAGGGTAAAATAGAAATTGAAAGAATCCAGCAATAAACTTCTCCAGAATGAAAACTCCCAGGAATGCTATTGCCAAATTCCAGGCACCCAGGTCAAGGACAAAATTTTGCAAACAGCCAGAAAGAAACAATTCAAATATCATAGAGCCACAGTTAGGATCACAGAAAATTTAGCAGCCTCCACATTAAAGCAGCAGAGGGTCTGGAATGTGATATTACAGAAGGCAAAGAAGCTAGGATTATAACCAAGAATCACCTACTCCGCAAAACTGAGTGTAATCCTTCAGGTAAAAAAATTGGATATTTAATGAAATAGAGGACTTTCAAGCATTCCTAATGAAAAGGCCATAGCTGAATAGAAAATCTGACTTTTAAATATAAGACTCAAGAGAAGAATAAAAAAGTAAACAGAAAGAGACATCATAAGGGATTAAATAAGGTTAAATTCTTTACATTCCTACATGGGAAGTTTATATGGTAACTCATAAGAACTTTATCATTATGGCAGTTAGCAGTATATACATAGACAGAGCACAGGGATGTGAGTTGACTATGAAGGGATATCCAAAAAAACTAAATTAAGGGGTCAGAAAGAGATATGCTCTGGGAGAAAGGAGAAAGGAGAAGGGAGAGGTAGAATAAGATAAGTTATCTAGCATAAAAGAGGTTTGAAAGAGCTTTTACAGTGAAGGGAAAGATTAGTCAGGGTGGCAAGCAATGCTTGAACCTTACTTTCACTGGAATTAGCTCAAAGAGATAATAACATACATATTCAGTTGGGTAAAAATCTATCTTACCCTACAGGGAAGAGGGGAAAAAAAGAAGGTGAGGGAGTGCTGATAGAAGGAGGACAGACTGCAGGAGGCAGTGGTCAGAAGCAAATCACGTTTGAGGAGGGACAGCATGAAAGGAGAAAGAGAGAAGGATAAATGGGAAAAACATAGGATGGAGGTTGTCTTTTGTTGTCAAAGAGGATCAAAATGACATCACTATGTTGGAGTTAAGGTACAGTATATTTGACTGTAGCTGATGAGACCAATATGAGCTATTAGTGAGCTTCAGAACTTATCTAATCTTTCAGACAAGACCTATAACAAACTTCCCTCCAAATCAATCTCTTTATTAACTTTTTAGTTTTGAATCTTCTTTAAAAAGTTTTCTAGAGAAGGAGATCCTATAGACTACTTTAGTCATCTACTTATCTCACTGGATTATCAGAAAACAACTAAACTTCTAAAAAGTGTAATTCCCTTCTCTTTAGTTTTTAATAATAGTAACAACTCACATTCATATACTGCTTTAAGGTTTGCAAAGTGCTTTCCATGTAGATAGGTGCTATTATTCTCCACATTTTACAAATTTTGAAATTGAGGCTCAGAGAAGTTAAATGGCTCACACATCTAGGAATTCTCAGAGACTGAATGTGAAACTACATCTCACTGACTCAAAGTTCAATGCTCTATTCACTATACCTACATATAAAGATGTTCATATATAAAGGGTATTTATAAAGAGAAATAACAATCTACAATTAAAAAAATATCAGTCTCACATAAATCCAAAACAAAATCTGAGAAGTAGGTCAGCAAAATGCTCTCCTTATTATATAGAAGGCAGCCCTCTAAAATGAACAATTCCTCAGTGATTCCCAAACTTTTTCACAGTGGTAGAGTCCTTCAGTTAAAATAAAACTTTGGCAGAACACTCAGAGTAAAATTATCCAAAATCACTATTTTAGTGCATATTAACAAATAATACAAGGCTCATTAAAAAACCAAACACTTGAGAGATGGTGGGTGGCGCTTTCTGGGTTCTTTGCAGTGCAATTTGAGAAAGACTGCTGTAAGTCTCAAGCCAGATCAAATCATGGAAACTTGAAATATTCATGTATTAAACATGAAAACATTTTGTTCAAGGAAAAATTAAATATGGGGTGAAATAATCTTTCAAGCCTCTAAAAGAATAAAGATGTAATTAATACTTAGTAAAATTATGAGTGTGCAGAAAAAAATGAAGGCTCCTACTGAACAGAAACAAGGCTAGTGGCGAGAAAGAATAACCACATTTCTCTTCCTCCTCATCCTATCATTCTTAGAATTTCTCCTTTATGCAGATAAAGCATCTCAACCATCTGTAGGCTAATCATAGTCATTACATACCTTGCCAAAGGTCCATCCTAGTTCTATTTTATTCATTCCCCATAGCTCATGAATATTTTCAGCCAGTCTATCTCGGATCTTTTCTAGATGGGGAGGCAAAACAATCTATAGGGAAAGGAAAGAAGTAAAAAAAAAAAAGTGAGAGTTGATTACCATAAATTAAGTGTAAGAAATTTCAAGTCCTAGAATTTACTATATCCACCATCACACCTTCCTTATTTAAGCCAAATTCCCATCCCAAGAGACCATATAAGAGAGAATGTAGGTCTTAAGATAGAACAGAGGAAACAGTTTATAATGACTATCAAATGAATGAATATATGTGAAACTGCTTTGAAATTAAAAGGCAGAAGAGATTAGGAAGGAGTACATACCAGGAATAAGGAATGTTTTGGGAGGAAGCACAGAAGAAGGCAGGAGATGAAATGTCAAGTTTGGGGAATATATAGTAGTTCAGTTTGTTTGTAATAGTATGTGAAGAAGAGTAATGTGAAACGATTATTTCCTTATTCAAAACTTGTAAATTGGGGTTGGCTAGGTGGCGCAGTGGATAAAGCACCAGCCTTGGATTCAGGAGTTCCTGAGTTCAAATCTGGCCTCAGACACTTGACACTTACCGGCTGTGTGACCCTGGGCAAGTCACTTAACCCCCATTGCCCCGCAAAAAAACCAAAAAACAAAAAAACTTGTAAATTGCTGACAACCTGCTTTGGTAGAGGAAGTTCCTCCTACTCAGGAGCTCTCTGCACCACTGAAATCACAAGTATGATGCCCCACCCTCCCAAAAGTGTTAATTACCCAGGCTAATCTAAACCGTACAGTATTTTGTCAAACAAGTATAGCAACAATGTAAAGTGGTTTCACCGTGACTCTGTGACTCTAATGTACTCTTAATTAAAAATGGCTACTTTGCTACATGAATGAATGAAAGGCATTTTTAGACATTAATATCTATTCAGCATTGTGCTAAACATATGAAAACTGAATGGTTAATGCTGTAACTTGACTTTTAAATGAAAAACTGGGGTTTCTAAAAGTCAAAGAGGAAGGACATTTTTGATGGTGGCAGAGTGGGGTTATTAGATAAGAAGCCTAGTGAACAAGGGAGAAAGGGGACTAGGATAGAACCCCAGGGGACTAGGATAGAACCTTAAGGTTCTATGCCCATAGTTAGGAAGTATTATATGGACGCTGAACCATCTAAGAGGGAAAGAGAAATCTTATATAGGTAAGAAAATAACCAAAAGAAATTAGTCTTGAAAAAGCAGAGAGGAAAGTGTATCCAGGATCAGAGGGTGGTCCATGATGTCAAATGAAAAAGAGAGATTGAGAATGGAGAATAGCTATTATATTTGGCAATTAAGAGACAGTTGGAAATTGTAGAAAAAGTAATTTTGAGTGACAAAGTTGGACACCAGTTTACAAAGGGCCAAAGAATGAGTGAGAGGAAGGAAATTGAAGTCAGTGAGAATGGGAAGAAAGATACAGGAAAATAGCTTGAGGAGATGGGAGAGTGAAGTTTTCTGTTTTTGCTTTTGTTGTTGTTAGGATAAAATCTTGAATATATCTGAAAATAATAGGGAAGGAACTGGTAGATAAAAGTTGTAGGTTTAAGGGAGATGGAGAGATGACTGAAGTTGTAATCTGTTGAATGAAAAAGAATTAAGGACCCATGCAGAAGAGTTGGTTTTGGTAAGGAAAAGAGCTACCTCATTGTCTAATATTGGGCAAAAGAGGACAGGAGAAATGAATGATGTCAAGGGGTTTTAAGCTAAAGAGAATAAGAGAAGTGGGAGTTAAAATCATCCCATCTCTTCCTAAGCCTCACTCCTCTTAAACCTCTTTGTCCTCATCATGAGCAGAGACCACCCCCCCCCACCCCCCTGCCCCCGCCACCTTCAGTACTTTCCCAGGACATTAGCCGGGCTCTGGTGAAGAGAAATCCTGGAAATGGTAGTGGAAAACAAAGAACATTTAGACTCTACAAGTAGGACCAGTCTGTTGGGGGGGGGTGTGTGTGAAAGAAAAGGTACATCCAGTTCTAGAGAGTATGGCTGGGGATGTGTTGTTATCAGGAGGAAGCCAGGTCTCAGTGAAGGCTGTTAGGTAAAAAGTGATGACAGAAAGGACTCCAGAATGAAGGGAAATTTGTTCACTATGAAATGGGACTTCCAGAGGAAGGAATAGGTAAAGTTGCAACAGAATATGATTTAAGTCCTGGCATTACCACTTAATATCTGGCTGCTATACATTATTTTGCCCTTTTTGCATTTCTGTGGTCTGAAGTATTTAAAAACAAAGAATTTCTTCAGAACTTATTGTATTTCTAGAACTGTTCCACAATCTCTCGCTTTTTTTAATCAAATGTTTATCTTTCTTCATTAATGGGTAGGCTCAGATTTTCAGGATTGGCACTTGGTCAATTTGACCTTTGCTCTTAATATTTTTATCATCTTGACTTAAGGGTTCTAATTGATTGAAGTTTTATTTTAAAGTCTTCTCATTTAAATAACCTGTCATTTATAAAAGCTACTTAAACTTATTTTTACATTTAGTATTTCTTTTTAAAATTTATGCCAACAATCATTCAGATGATAAATGGAAAAGGTTTAATGATAATTTTTCAGGTGAGAATAATGAAAGGCATGGTGAAAAGGGCACTGAATTTGGAGCCAGAGGACTCATGCTTCAATCCTGGCTCTATTACTTTCTAGCTATGTGACCATATAAAAAGCGTTTGCTTTCTTTGGGTTTCAGCAGTCTTTGAAGAATGAGAGAGTTGAACTCTATGATCCCTAAGATATTTTTTAATTTCTAAGTTCCATCATCCTATATACACTTCCAAGGTTCAGACAACACTTTCAAGTTATATTTCCTACTCTATTAACTGGCACAGGAAACTACACTCCAACTAAATTGGTCTATTCCTCCCTCCACTCAAACATACCTTGATTTTTCCTACTTCTGATCACTTCCATGACCATGCTATCTATCTCCTTTTCCCAAAACTATAGCAGGTGTATATAGTGGAAACACAAACAACACTAATTAATGATAATACATCACATGATAACAATGAGTAGAGAAGTTGAAATACCTGAGACAATTCCAAAACATAACCAGGACTAGAATAAAGATCTTGCCTAGATATGTAGATTGCTAGCAAATAATTTTAACCTACCTGACTGGTGTCTATAGGGCAGGGTATGAAGGAAGCTTGAGAGAGGAACCGTGTAGTGCCCAACAAATCCCTAATTCCTTCAGAATCACGCTTATATTCTTTGACAGGCTCCAATATCATCTTCTCTTTTGGAAGCAAAGCTTCGTAGCAGGGGGCATAACCAGATGGAGGCAAAAACTTAAACTCCCCATGACGTCCACCCAGAAGGAAACGTACCCTGTATTATTTAGAAAGATCAGACAGAAAATAGTGAAAAGCGCCAAGGATATATGAAAGAAAAAAAAATCGGCAAATAAATCTGATTGAAAGTTACTAAGGCAGGGCAGCTAGGTGGCACAGTGGATAGAGCACCGGCCCTGGATTCAGGAGGACGTGAGTTCAAATCCGGCCTCAGACACTTAAAACTTACTAGCTGTGTGACCCTGGGCAAGTCACTTAACCCCAATTGCCTCACCAAAATAAAAAGAAAAAAGAAAAGAAAGTTACTAAGGCCATAAATTTCAAGTGACCAACATTGCAGAATGTACAATAAAATACTAGAGAAATGCAACCTCATTTATCTGAAAGAGAATAGAACTAGGCAACACAGAGGAGTGGAAGGAGTCATGGATTTAGAGACAAAGGATGTAGGTTTTGGTTTATACCTTGGGCAAATCATTTAAACTCTCTGGGCTTAAGTTTGCCCATTTTTCAAATGAAAAGTTTGGCTGTGAAATTACAATCATCAATTTTGAACCCAGAGAAAAGTTGAGAAAATTCATCTGTCTCTTAGTAGTAGGTAGAGACACAGATGAAGTATATCAGATATATGCCCTCAGACATGTTGATGTGCTGGCTCAGTTTGGTTCACTGAATTGTTTTCCTGCTTGGCTCATGGAATATTGGAAAAGAGAAAGTATATTTAGAAACAAAAATGACATAAGGAATCGAAGCAAATTTTAAAAACAAATGAAATGAGGAGTTTGTAAATATAGGATTTTACAAATCATATGACCCTAAATATGATATATAGTTAATATTAATTAATGATTGTCAATTTAATAGAAAAGAAGTTAACAAAGATTCATCAGATTTTTACAAAACTTTCTAGCATACAAAAGTTGTACAGAAATTATTACATCATTGACAATAATTATAATGAGGGACTTATTCTCAACAACATGGAATTATTGAAACTCTAGTATAGGTCTCCTACAATAGAGAGGTATAATCACATAGAAATTAATGGAAATATGTCTGGAGAAAATTTTAGAAACATTCTAAGATTATAGGCAATAACAATAAGGTAGAAAAAACTTGTTTGGATAGCATTTTTTAATATACTCATTTGATTAAAATAGTTCAAACAAAGTTATCAGCAAGTAATGTAAGTATTAAAGTCAAAATGCTTATATGCATTATTCTGAATGTTGCAATTGAAAAGACCTCTCTATCTCTCAAAGAAGTTGGAATCAAACTAATGAGCATCAATAAATAACATGGTTCTAAAAATCTGAAAATCAAGAAAGCATTTATTAAGTACCTATATAAAAGGCACTGTGATAGGTGCTGGGGACCTAGGCCTGCTTGCCATTTCTTGGCTCACTTTTTTCAGACCAACAACTCCACCACTTCCCCTTTGGTAATGTAGATTCCACCTTAGGTCCTTCAGTTCTGATTCAAGGGCCCAGGCCTCCTTGGCACTTCTCTGTGGCCCTAAGCCATAGCTTCTCTACGGGACTATAGCCTTCATCTGTTCCTCACCAACAGTCTGGACTCCATCTCTGAGTCCCTTTGCTCAAATAGATGAGTTCTGTCTTATCTTGACAACATTCCCCCTCTCCCCCGCCCCATTCCTTCAAATTCTGCTTTATGTGTTGGGTCTCTATTGGAAAGTAAGCTCCATGAATGAATAAGTTGTTTCTGACTTGTCTATATTTATATCTTTATCACTTAACATAGTGCTTGTAATACAGCATTTAATAAAATTTCCTCTCTCCCTTCTTTCTTTCTACCCTCCCTTCCTTCCTTCCTATCCACTTATCATCTCTCTATTAATCTAGGGGTAGGGTGTGGGTATGGTTAGGTATTGAGGAGGGAGGGGAATTTGGTTCATTAGAGGTAAGCAAGTGCTATATAAGAATTTAGAATCTACAGCATTATTGTTAGTAGGTGCAGTTGTATACTTTAAGTATTGTACCTTTGACCAGTGGGTGATTTGACTAGTTAAGTAACTGATGAATGGCTATAGAACACAATATACTGACTGCTGTGTATTATAGCAAAAGGCATAATATATTGCTAATATTACACAACAGCAACTAAAATACTACAAATGTGAGTTGGTAAATACATTAACAAAGTACTGTTCCAGATGGACTGGTTGTCAATATACCACAAGTTTGGCTATTTTATTCCTAGCTGAAAATGATATTTTTCTGCATAAATTCCTCATAAACTTTTAGATGTTTTCTTTGTACTAAGATTATACAGGGGAAGATAGTTCAAATTAGCTCAGATGCTCTCCAGAATGAAGTTCCAATATGAAAACATATTTTTTTTTAAGTGAGGCAATTGGGGTTAAGTGACTTGCCCAGGGTCACACAGCTAGTAAGTAGTGTTAAGTGTCTGAGGCCACATTTGAACTCAGGTACTCCTGACTCCAGGGCCGGTGCTCTATCCACTGCGCCACCTAGCTGCCCCAAAACATAATGTTTCAATGAAGAAAAAAGGAAAAATGGTCTAGAGACACTGACATTTGAACTCACTGGCCAGTTAAGACTTACATAAGACACACAAAAATGAAATTGGTATATTGAGTATAAATAAAAAAGAATAACATGATATCATAACAAGAGTAAAATAAATTTTCAAGCACAGAATCTAATATGTGTAATCAATTTTGGCTTCAGCTTTTTTTTTTTTTTAAACCTAAACTGGGGGAAAGGAAGATTATCAAAGCAGTTCCAGGAAGATGAAACCAAGATACCTGAGAAAAAGCAATGATTTACCTGAGTTCTCCCTCAAACCTCTCTAAATACCGTTAAATAATGCTACAAAATAATTCCTGGAGTAGCAGAATGGAGAAAAGGAAAGGATGAAATAATTTTCCAGCCAAAGACAACTTAGAAGGTGAGCAGGAAAGATCTGCTGCGTCAGAGTGTGAGTGGAAAGTAGTCCAGTACAGGCTGTACCAGCGTAGACCAGACCCCAGCAAACCAGGAGTATGCCTTAGGAACCATTGAATCAGCAGCTGTGCAGCTGTTTCCAGAGTTCTCAGACCACAGATCATAAGGGGGTTGAATAACCAGTTAGAAGGGGATTAAAGAGGTCTCACTGCTAACATTGAGGCAAGACTGTTGGTTCGCCCATACTTGAATCCAGGCTGCAGTCCTAGTGGGGGGGGTACCATGGTAAGGAGGAGCACTAGCACACCAGAGACTGTGGCTAGCTGCAGTGATGCATGGACCTTCATCACAGTTCCAGGGCAGAAAACTGCTTGTGGTCATTCACAGACCAGAGCACAGGACAGGAGAGTAGTAAACACACTTCTCTTAGATCATACCAACTTGGAAGAACTGAAAACTTACAAGTCACTAGAAGTATCTCTAAAAACAGCTGCAAAAAACCCCTGAACATTGAGATGGTGCACCTTGGAAGCAAACCCAATTGAAGCAAAGAGTTAAAAGCAAAATAGCCTAGGAAAATAAGCAAATAAGAGAAAAAATTCTGACCATAGAAAGTTACTATGAAGACAAGGAAGATCAAAGTACATGCTCAGAAGAACAAAGTCAAAGCTCCTACATCTTAAGACTCCAAGAAAAATATGAATTGGTCTTAGGCCATAGAAGAGCTCAAAAAGGATGTTGAAAATGAAGTAAGAGAGAAGAAAAAAATAGGAAGAGAAATGAAAGTAATGTAAGATAATCATGAAAAAAGAATCAACAGCTTGATAAAGGAAATAGAAAAAATACTAAAGAAAATAACACCTTAAAAACATGCTAGGCTAAAAGGTAAATGAAGTAGAAAAATATAATGAAAAGAAAAATGCTTTGAAAAGTATAATTGGACAAATGGAAAAAGAGGCACAAAAATTCACTGAAAGAAAAAAAAACTCCTTAAAAAGCAGAATTGGCCAAATGGAAAAGAAAGTACAAAAAGCTCACTGAAGAAAATAATTTCTTCAAATTTAGAATTGAACAAATGGAAGCTAATAACTAGTGACTATATGAGAAATTAAGAAACAATAAAAACAAAAAGAATTAAAAAATTGAAGACAATGTGAAATATCTCCTCGGAAAAACAACTGACCTGGAAAATAAAGCCAGGAGAGACAATTTTAAAAGTATTAGACTACCTGAAAGCCATGATCAAAAAAAGAGCCTAGACATCATCTTTCAAGAAATTATTAGGGAAAACTGTCCTGATATTCTAGAATCAGAGGGTAAACAGAAATTGACAGAATACACTGATCACCTCCTGAAAGAGATTCCAAAATGAAAACTCCTGGGAGTATTGTAACCAAATTCCAGAGCTCCCAGGTTAAGGGGAAAATAATAAGCAGCCAAAAAGAAGCAAATAAAGTATCATGGAGCCACAGTCAGGATAACAAAATATTTAGCAGCTTCTACATTAAAGAAATGAAGGCCAAAGGAACTGGGATTACAACCAAGAATCACCTCCACACCAAAACTGAGTATAATCCTTCAGGGACAAAAATGGACATTCAATGAAGGAGAGGCCTTTCAGGCAGTTTTGATGAAAAGACCTGAGCTGAATAGAAAATCTGACTTTCAAATACAAGACTAAAGAAAAGCATAAAAAGGTAAAGAGGAAAAGGAACTTATAAGGGATTTAATAATGGTAAACTATTTACATTCCTATATGGGAAGATGATACTTGTAATTCACAAGAACTTTTTCATCATTAGGGCAGCTGGAAGGAATATATATAGACAGAGGGCACAAGTGTGAGTTGAATATGTAGGGATAATATCTAAAAATTAAAATTAAGGGGTGAGAGAGTAATGCACTGGGAGAAAGGGAAAGGGAGAGATAGAATGGTGTAAATTATTTCACATAAAAGAGGCAAAAGAAAGCTTTTACAGTGGAGGGGAAGATAGGGTAAGTAAGGAGAAGTAAGATAACTTTCATTAGAATTGGCTCAAAAAGGAAATAACGTGCACATTCAATTTGGTATTGAAATCTATCTTACTCTGCAGGAAAGTAGGAAAGTAAAGGGATAAGATAAAGGGAGGGGATGATAAAAGGGAGGGCATATTAGGGGAGGGGATATTCAGAAGCAAAACACTTCTGAGGAGGGACAGGGTGAAAAGAGAGAGAAAATAGGATAAAGGGGTGGGGAATAGGATGGATGGAATACAGTTAGCAATACAAACTGTGAAAAAAAAATTGAAGCAAGTTCATCTGATAAAGACTTCATTTCTCAAACTGAGTCAAATTTATAAAAATAAGAGCCATTCCCCAAAAGATATCAACAGTTTTCAGATGAAGTATCAGAACTTTCTAGCCACATGAAAAAAATGCTCTCATTACTGATTGGAGAGATGCAAATAAAAGCCATTATAGGGTACTACTTTATATAGATTGGCTAGTAGGTCCAAAGAGGAAAATGACAAATACTGGAGGGGATATAGAGAAAATGAGACATTAATGCACTGTTGGTGGAGTTGGGAACTAATTCAACCATTCTTTAGAGCAATTTGGAATTATGCCCAAAAAGCTATAAAACCCTTTGACCTAGCAATAGCACTACTAGGTCTGTATCCAAAAAGAGAGTTAAAAGGAAAAGGACCTATATGTTTATTTATTTGTATCTATAGCATATTTATTAATATTTCTAGCAGATTTTTTCTGTTGAAGAATTGAAAACTGAGTGGGTGCCCATCAAACAAACTGTGGTATGTGATTATGATGGAATACTATTGTTCTATAAGAAATGATGAGCAGGAAGCTCTCAGAAAAACTGGCAAAGACTTATATGAGCTGATGCAAAGCAAAATGTCTTATGTACAAAGTAACAGCAATATTTTAAGATGATAACCTATGAATGACTCAGATATTTTCAGGAATACAATGATACAAGACAACTCTAAAGGACAGGTAGGTCAAGGAAATTCAAAATTCTTCATCATGGAAATTGAACATCTGTGGATTATGGAAAGATCAAGGTTATAACTATTCCTGTGTATGGCTGAGATAGAGTAAAGGAAAATGAGGAATTAGGAGGCCAGTGCATTTAAGGGAATATCACTGTGTATATTGAAATCCCTTGGTATAATGGCAGTGATTCAGTAGAAAAGAATACTGTGAGCTAAGTACTGAATGCTTTGAAAACAGAGGAAGAATGGCATGACAACCAGATACATTAAATTAAAAGGTTCTACATGAATGAAATCAATGAAACTTGACTATGAAAGAGTAAGCCTCCCAGGTTCTTTGTCCACATGGATTCAATTTCAAATTTTTGCTGATTAATCTGAAATCTTTACACACACACACACACACATACACACACGATATGGTATATCATTATGCATAAGAAACAACTGAAGAATTCAGAAAAAAGTAGGATGATTTGTGTGAGAAATGGGTAGTTGTCTCCTCTCAATGTGGATATAACAGTCAGTCATACTCCTCCTGACCTGTTTGTAGGACAAAGGTCTCAGATCCCCTCCTCCCCCTTAGGTTAGTAAGGTCACATGGTTCAAGGAGTTCTGGTCTCAATTAGGTCCTCTCCAGAGTTCTGTCCATATAAGGAAGTATATTAAGGTCCACTCCTGAGTTATGCCCATACAAGGAAGAGGGGTGGGAATACTGCATTCTGATTAGCTAGTTTTTGCAGGTAGATTGTAACCCCGACCAGTGATGAAAAAGGGGAAGGTCCATTCGCGTTAGGGACTAGGGTATAAAACAGGGTCTGCGAGCCCCCTTTCTGGGCACCCACTAGCTGCAAACTAGGGTGCCTCTTTCTCATGAGAAGAAAATAAAGCCTTTGTCACCTCGCTGCTGAGTTCCTGAGAATTATTAAGAAATGGATGGATTTTTCCCTCACAATTTGTATAAATTATTGCAAGGCCAAATAAGCAGTCAAAATAATTGTATACAAGGTCTACAATAATGTAAATGAAAACAATAATAAAAGGCAGCTGAACTCTGCTAAATCATAATGATCCAGTCTAGTCTCTAAGATATACTTTCCTCCTAGAATAGAGAGGTGGAGGATTACATATGCAGAATATTGCATACAGCACCATAACAGAAAAGTTAACAAAACAAATAAAAACCAAAATCATATTGTGCTTGCTATTTCAATAAAATGTTCTATTTTAAATTAAATTGTATTATTATTATTCATAGTCCATTAGCATGTGAAATCATTTTTGTTCTTTTTTCTTAGAAGTCTCATTACTCTTATATGCCATCAAAACTTTTCCTTTGGGCGAAGAGAGATACAAGAAAATGCAGTCTTTGGTTCAATGACTACAGAATTAAAAAGCTTTTCTTGTTCTGAACATAGCTTTCATTTTAAATGCCTGATTTATAACTGTATCTTTGGTCCAAAGAATATGACTAAAGCTTTCTGGATTTGTCTATTACCAAAGTTATATTTCTTTCTAGTCAAGGTTTGTTGAAAGCCCAATATAATCTAGCCAATACTCATCATATTCTCTATAGAACTATATTTATCTGAACGGTAATTTTCATGACAGTGAATATAGTAAGCTGGAAATAACTAATCTTTTGGCTACTTGAATTCTAGCCAAGTCTAGTGGACAAAAATGGAATACTAACAACAACCACAAATATCAGTCAATTGGAGGATGTGGTTATTCTGACAAATGGACTATTAGAATTTGTTTTCTAAATGATGAATTAGATATATAATTACTCTGGGAATTGAAGTATAACTAAGTAATAAATGAGAGTTTAGGGACCTACTCATCAATTTCATAAAAATCCAAAAAAGTGATATCAGAATTTTATAATATTCTGGAGCCTACCCTTCTATGATAAAAGACCAACTCATAGGCAAGATCATTTGGTAACAAGTGGCACTTAAACAACTTTTCAGATAAATTCTTAGATAGATTGCATATGCCTGGATCCTTCTAATAATCATCTCTGCCTCCAGCTTCTCCTCTCTTTAATTTATTCTTTATATCTCTCCTGATAATAGTATATTTTCTGAAATATGCCTCTCCTGTGGCACACTGAACCCTCCCATGTGAGCAGAATGGACCAATAAATCAATCAAATCTGATAGCATATGTAACATGGGGTAGCTGGTGGTACAATGGATAGAGTGCTGGGACTGAAGTTAGGAAGACCTGAGTTCAAAGGTGGCCTCAGACATAAACTAGTTGGATGACCCTGGGCAAGGAACTTAATTTCTTTATGCCTCAGTTTTCTAAACCATAAAAAGGAGATGATAGGGGCAGCTAGGTGGCACAGTGGATAGAGCACCGGCCCTGAAGTCAGGAGGACCTGAGTTCAAATCCGGCCTCAGACACTTAACACTTACTAGCTGTGTGACCCTGGGCAAGTCACTTAACCCCAATTGCCTCACTAAAAAAAAAAAAAAAAGGAGATGATAATAATACCTAATCATGTTTGTTGGGCAAATCAAAGAAGGAAAAAAAGCTCTAAGCACAGTGCCTGGAATACAGTAGGCATTATATAAAAGCATATCCCCTCTACTCTATACTTTCTTTCACCTTCTATACTTTCAGTTCCCTACCTCTCTGTTAAAAGAAACTTTTATTTTCTGTTTTATAGGACCAAGATTAATCATCATATCATTTGATAACCACAAATTTGCTGAGAACTGACTGATCCCCACCTACTCTCTCTTCACCAGGCCAATGAATTGCCTGGAGCTAACCAATCTTTGTCAATTCCAGGCTCTAGATTGACTTATGGATCTCCCCTAAGAAAACTATCCCCTCCAAATGATTCCCCACCTTACTTCCTGGACTTCATGTTATTATGTAAAAGGGTCCACCTACATTAAGTGGTTTCTATTAGTTAAGTAGTATCTATAACAACTGAGGAGCAGTCCTATAGTTTCTTTTGTTAAAGGTTCATTTACATTAAGTAGTTAAGTAGTTTCTGTAGTGACTCCAGAACAGTCTTTTGGTTCCCTTTTGTTCAGTTACCCCATAAAAACCCTGTCCTCAGTTCCCATTTTTGGGTATTCCTTGCTTTGCCATACCATGAGCTATAGTTCCTCTGCCCCAATTAAAGACCTTATTATCTCCTATATTGATTTTTTTATTAATTTACAAGTTAACACCTTATTGTATACTTTTAGTGTTGTTTAAATTTAATTATTGAAATAATTTTTCTAATTCACTTACTTTACTCTTCATCAGTTTATATGTGTTTCCTATGTTTCTCTGAATTCTTTATATTAATCTTATGACACAATAATGTTCCATATATTTATATACCACAATTTTTTTTTCAGGCAGTCCAAAACCTATGGGCACCTGTGTTTCCTACTTTGGCTAACACAAAAAATGCTGCTAAGAGAATTTCCTACTTGTGTGATTTTTCTAATAGTTTCTTCTTCTATAAAATGGGGATATAATAAAGCCAGAGTGTCTATTTCAAAGGTTTGTAGTTCTATTCAAAAGAGATACTGTGTGTAAAATGCTCTGTAAACTTAAAGGACTATATAAAAGTTAATTTATTGCTATCCATATATTCTTTTTATTAAATTTGCTGGCATTTACTAAGTGTTTACATATATCTATAAATCTATTATTGTTCAGTCATTTCAGCTGTATCCAACTCTGTAATACCATTTGAGGTTTTCTTGGCAAAGGTATCAGAGTGGTTTGCCATTTCCTTCTCCAGCTCATTTTGCAGATGAGCAAACTAAGGCAAAAGGGTGATTTTCTTTGTCCAGGGTCACATAGCTAGTAAGTGTCTAAGGCCAGAATTGAAGTCAGGAAGTCTTCCTGACTCTGGCCTCAGAGTTCTATCCACTGCACCACATAACTGCCACACTATAACTATATCTCTATATAAATGCAAGGTAACATTTTTTTGTGGGGGAGGCTTTCTTTAATCTCTTATGCTAAAACTGACTGTGGTTCCCTGATTGCTACCAATAAAGTATAAATTCAACCTGGCATTCAAAGACCTCTATAATGTGACTTTAGTTTACCTTTATAATTCATATTCAACATTGCTACCTTTCACACAGTCTGTCTTTCAGCTAATGTGTACACTCATTTTCCTCTATTCTTTGTCTTATCATCCCTTATTCTAGATGTGGAAAAAAGTTTTAACAGTCTGTTAGATAATGGAGAGACGCCAGTTTTTTTTTAGGACCACCCTTTTGGGGAGGAGACCAACAGCATGAGCTATGCACACCAGTCCGCCTGTGACGCACGCCAGATTGCCTGCTGAGCACTCGACTTCTGGGGTGCGAGCTTAAAAGGCAAGGAGAATAAGAGTTTGGTAAAGAGAGAAGAAAAGGCCTAGATTCCTATCTATTAAAGGGAGAGCACATTTCCAGCTCCCCTCTCCACCAGCGTCCTCAGGAAAAGAGCCTCAGTCTCTTCCTTCCTCCTCCCACTAGCCTGCGTCACTTCCTGACACCAAAGAAAAGACTCCTAGTCTTGCCCTCAAAGACCTTCGCTTCATGGGCGGAACTCTTCTACAGTAAGTCTCCAGCAGGTGGCGTTATTCCAATCGTTACATAGAATAGCCTCTCCTGCTATCTTTTTATCTCTAACTGTTGAAACCCTACTTTTCCTTCAAGACTCAAATCAAGCATCACTTCTTTCATTAAGTCTATCTTGATTTCCTGAAGCTGGCAAAGATCTATAAATCTTCAAATATATCAGAACTTTGGAAGTCTTTCTTGCATTGATTCCATTACAATTCATACTAGAGCTATCTTTGCAAATCTTATTATTCCTACTACCATGTGAACTCCTTGACAGGAAGCACCATTGTGTAGTGACAAAAGCACTACATGGATAATAGCCATGTAGCTGTGATTGCCTTATGCAACCTTTCTGAACCTCATTTTCCTTGGTTGTAAAATAGTAATCATAATGAAGTCATAAAATTATGATTCTCAAATGGGAATAAAATATATACAAGAGTTTGTAAATCCTAAATAATACATAAATATAAAAACAGTACTTGTATAATCACTGTATTGCTAGTACTTTGAAAACACTAGTTACAAATTTATTGCCTTGCCATAATGGCTATGTAATGTTGACTTGAAACCTAACAAATTCTCCCCAAAATTATTGCTATCAGAGATGTGCAGGTTCTGTGATTTTTATAATGACGGTCTAGTTCATTCTAATCTAAAATATGATGCAATCTAGAAACAAGTCCTATTTAGAACAAAAAGAAGGAACTTTCATACTACCTAGAAAAAATATTGATTTATAGATTTTAATATTTAACCTATTTCTGACTTTACTATGGTTATTTTATTATTTTTTTGGGGGGGTGAGGCGATTGGGGTTAAGTGACTTGCCCAGGGTCACACAGCTAGTAAGTGTTAATTGTCTGAGGCCATATTTGAACTCAGGTCCTCCTGACTCCAGGGCTGGTGCTCTATCCACTGCACCACCTAGCTTCCCCTATGGTTAATTTTAATTGAGAAATATAATTTGCCCCCAAGTTCTGCTCTAAGAACTGGCTTTTCTCACCTCATCATACCTTTCTAGCATAATTACACATTACCACTCCCTTTCATGTATTAGATGGTCCTTCCACACTATTTGCACACAACCTGCTTAAACCTCACAAGATATTTAGGGGTTTAGGGCCTGGATTTTTTTTAAAGGACTATGCCTTAACCCCAAATCACTTTGACTCTCACAGACTGACCAACAATAAATCCCAGCCCAAGCCTTATTGGCCACTGTTTGGCCTCTAGATAGCTTAGAGTTGGGGCAGCTAGGTGGCACAGTAGAGCACTGGCCTTGGATTCAGGAGGACCTGAGTTCAAATCTGGCCTCAGACACTTAACATTTACTAGCTATGTGACCCTGGGCAAGTCACTTAACCCCAACTGCCTCACCAAAAAACCAAAATAAAATAAAAAAGACAAGGAAAAGATGGCTTAGAGTGAGGGTAAATAGCAATTGTTTTTGTTTTAGTCAGAAACCCTGAGGGCTTTCCCCTCCCAAGTTTGCTTGCTATTTCTTTCTTTCTTTTTGTTTCTTTCCTTCCTTCCTTCCTTCTTTCTTTCCTTCTTTCCTTCCTTGCTTCCCTCTCTCCCTCCTTGCTTCCCTCTCTCCCTCCTTCCTTCCCTGCCTCCCTCCCTCCCTTCCTTTTAACTATATAAAGGAGGCCATTCTTTGCCTCATTTCTTATGTAGCCTTAATCACTGAGAGGGCTTTGCCTCAAGCAAACTAAGACCTAGGAAAGATCCTAGCTTTAAAAAGTCAAAGTCCCCTGCTGCATCTGGGGCTATCTCCAGTCATCCTGATATATATCTTGCCACTGGACCCAGATGGTTATGGAGGAGAAAGTGAAGCTGATGACTTTGTACAGCCTTCCCTCACTTAAATACAACCCACTTCAAGTCCTAACATCACCTCCTGATGTCATGGTCCTCTTTGAGAACCAAGGACAAACAAAAAAACTCACAGCATTCTATATCCCATTCCATGTCTTTGTAGGGACTATTCCCATTCCTGGAATATGCTCCCTTCTCAGCTCCTCCTCTTAGAATCCCTAGCTTTCTTTTCTACAACAACTCTATCTTAGTCTTTTGGATTCTAGTGCCTTCTCCTTAATATTATCTTTTATGTATTTTGCATAACTCTACATATGTTCCTGCTGTCTTTCCTTGCTAGATTAAAAATTCAAGGAAAACTTCTGTCTTTATATCGCCACTGCCTAGCATAGTATCTATCAAAGAGTAGACATTTAATAAATGTTTGTTGATTGATTTAATTGCTGGCAATAAGATCAAAGATTATATCATCAAAGTCCTTATTTATGAAAATGAATTCAAGGTCTCAAGTTGAGCTCTGAGAATTTTCAGAAAGATGACTAAATAGGAACTATGAGACAGAAACCTTATTTGGAACTACATAAGAATGATATCTTTTTATTTAAAAAAAAGTATAAAGAGAAGCAATTGAAAATCTTGTTTGAGGGGATAACATTTACTTAGATATATTCTCCCACCTTTGAGGATGGTAAAAACAAAACAAAACTAGTCAATTAGATGGGTCGTTCCTAAAACTTTTTTGATTGTCTACAATTATATATTTTTCCTTTAAAGTAAGACATATTTTAATTAACTTGAAATTATTGTACTAGTTGCCTTTTGGACTTTTAAATCACTAAACTAGTCCATACTCAGATTGAGGGGACCTTCTGAGACTTAGCAATCCATCATATTTTAATGGCTGATTTAAAAACAAGTTTGTTTATTAATGTATTTGTTTGTTCAATAAGCTAAACTTGAACCAATGAGAAATCTTCAGCATGGGATCAGAACTGAATCTAACAGAACTTATTTTGGTACCAAACTAGAGAGACTTTTAATAAAACAGCTACTGAGACAATTGTGATCTCAGCTATATCCATTATTTTCCAAACATCAGAGACAAGAATATTTCAAAGAAAATTTCTGTGTGATAGGGAGAAGGCCTGAGAAACAGTATGTCCTATGGGATTATTGCTTAACCATAAAGTAAGAAGCACTCATATCTAACCTGCTGACTCTTCATCTAACATATCTGACCCCCTTCATATTCTTGAATTATCTTAGCAACTGCGCTTTTAAAATGGTTAATATTGGAAAGCTATTTTTTTCTTTAGTGTTACACTTTTTTAAAGAACTAATTGTGGGATGTATTAGTCATGTCAAGATGTAAAACTATGTAATTCTCTGACATCACTACTTCTCAAAACTCAGCAAAATAAGAATTATGCACAAGAAATAAAGTAACTGCAGCTATCTCCACAGCCTGAGCTATAAAGACCTCCAAGAAGATAACAACCAATCTTAACAATCTCTTTGGGAAAAGCTTTAGGCCAGTTAAAAGTGAATTCCCAAGCATGAGAGTAAGCCAAGATATTTTTGAGGTCTAGACCTTTGGGGAATTAACATCATAGAGAAAGGAGTCAGAAAAAGAAATATAAGAAAGAAGAAAAAAAGAATGGAATTTTCACAAATATCAGAAAGGGGAAGATGAATTTAAAAATTTGAACATAAGCACATAAACCAATGGGGAAAGTATTAATGACAGAAGAGGATGTGGCCCTCAGATCATATAAATTGGTCTAAATAGCTTTGAAGAATGCAAAATAAAGGAAACAAATCAAATTTTTTTTTTTTGGTGAGGCAATTGGGGTTAAGTGACTTGCCTAGGGTCACACAGCTAGTATTAAGTGTCTGAGGCCGGATTTGAACTCAGGTCCTCCTGACTCCAGGGCTGGTGCTCTATCCACTTGCCACCTAGCTGCCCCACAAATCAAAATTTGATGACAGGACCCTATCAATTTCTTTTTTGTTTGTTTGTTTGTGAAGCAGTTGGGGTTAAGTGACTTGCCCAGGGTCACACAGCTAGTAAGTGTCAAGTGTCTGAGGCTGGATTTGAACTCAGGTCCTCCTGGATCCAGGGCCAGTTCTTTACCCACTGCACCACCTATCTGCCCCTGACCCTATAAATTTCAAAAAATAGCATCACAGGCATCTGGTGGCACAGTGGGTAAAGAACTGGCCCTGGATCCAGGAGGACCTGAGTTCAAATCCAGCCTCAGACACTTGACACTTACTAGCTGTGTGACCCTGGGCAAGTCACTTAACCCTCATTGCCCCCCCAAAAAGAAAAAAAAAAGAGCATTCATTATACCATAGAAGGATGTTCCAGAATGGTTCAAGAAAGAAAAACTGTAGGGGGACAGCTAGGTGGCTCAGTGGATAAAGCACAGGCCCTGGATTCAGGAGGACCTGAGTTCAAATCTGGCCTCAGACACTTGACACTTACTAGCTGTGTGAACCTGGGCAAGTTACTTAACCTTCATTACCGAGAGAGAGAAACCGTGAAAGAATTTGTGACCTTTACAGCAGAAATAATAGGCAGAATGGAAAAACTTGAATCCACAGTGGCAATTCTCACCAAAGAAACAAAAGGAAGAAAAATTAACTGGGAATGCCAATACACATACATGAAGGACAATATGATAAAAGAGAAACAATAATGTTAAAAGATCCAATAACTTCTATACAAGTAAAACATTGGTCTCAAAGATAGGTACAAAGAGAAAACTTAAGGATTGTAGGACTCCAAAAAGAAAGTCCTAAATAAAAGAAAATCTTAAAGAAAAAAATATTATAAGAAAACTATTTAGGAATTCTGAACATAGAATACAGAGTATGAATCAAAAGAATCTATAGATCTTCTCTGGGGTTGTAGGACAGGGCAAATTTGCTACAAATACTAAGCACAGAGTTGTTAAATTTAATAATTACAAATGGGAAATGCTGCTTACAACCAAGAGAAAGACTTGCAAGTTTAAAAGAAAGGAAATCCAAGTAATATAACACTATTCCACAATCACCAGAAAAGCAAGAAGGGAACGGAATCTATTCCAAAAAGCAAAGGAACTTAAGATGCAACCCAATGTGACATACTCTACAAACCTGAGCCTAATGATTGATGAAAAAATAATGGTAGTAAAAGAAAAAAAAAGAGGCATGTGAAGCATTCCCATAAATAAAAAATATATGAGCATATTATTTGATTCACAAATGAGGAAACTGAGGGGATTAGGACAGCAAGTGGTTAATTGTGGGCATTGAGTGAGCCACAGTAACACCATCTTGTGACTCAATGTTGGAGTTAGCTCAGTTCCCTTTCTATTCAATTATGTGTCTAGTCTAACTTGTATCTTGTGAGAAAACTTTATTCAATTGTGGGAATTGAGAGAAAACCTTATTGCATTGTTTGAACCTATCCCTGTATGACTAAGAAGCTGGACCACCTCTACCTGCTGTGCAGAGACCCTTAATTAAGGACCCACTTTTGATGACCAGAAGCTCGGTCAGATCCAAAACTGATGCAAAGAGTTTTCTCACAATCATACATCTCAAGAAACCCATCTGTCTTATCTGAAAATTGGTCACATACTGATCAATCAGTTATTGTTTGTGTGTTACACATTGATTGTCCACAGTCACTTTTGGAAAACAGGATACCTCTTTTTCTGAATTCAGGGAACGGTTCATTCAGCTCCCCCTACCAATTTGGAAGGTCTGTAATCTTTTACTCAGTTATATAAATCAGATTACCTAATATTGTATTATTTCCTTTTAATTAATTAGTTTTATTTGATAGTTTTTAATGCATAAAAGTCACCTGATAATTCTGGAATTTGACTACAATATTTCTTGGAATTTTCATTTTTGGATCTCTTTCAAGAGGTGATTAATAGATTCTTTCAATGACTATTATATCCTTTGGTTCTAGGATATCAGGTGAATTTTTCTTGATAATTTCTTGAAAGATGCTATTCAGACTCTGTATTTGATCATGATTTTCAGGTAGGAAAATAATTCTTAAATTATCTCTCCTGGATCTATTTTCTGAGCCAGTTGTTTTTCCAATGAAGTATTTTACATTTTTTTTCTAATTTTTCATTCTTTTGATTTTGTTTAACTGATTATTGTTATCTCATAGAATCATTAGCTTCCACTTGGCCAATTCAAAATTTTTAAGGAATTATTTTCTTCAGTTAGCTTTTATACCTCCTTTGTCATTTGGCCAATTCTAGTTTTTAAGGAGTTGTTTTCTTTTCTTTTTTTTTTTGTGAGGCAATTGGGGTTAAATGACTTGCCCAAGGTCACACAGCTAGTAAGTGTCCATCTAAGGCCGGATTTGAATTTAGGTCCTCCTGACTCCAGGGCCAGTGCTCTATTTACTGTGCCACCTAGCTGCCCCAAGGAGTTGTTTTCTTTAGTGGATCCCCCTGCCCCCATTTAGCCAATTGTATTTTTTACGGAACTGTTTTCTTCAATCAATTTTTGTCCTTCGTTTTCTAAGCCACTGCCTTCCCCCCCATAATTCTCTTATATAACTTATCTATTTTTCCAATTTTTCTTCTATCTCTATCATTTTAAAATTCCTTTTTTGCACTTTTTTCAAGAAGGCTTTTTGGTTTTGAGAACAATTCATCTTCCCCTTTGAAGCTTCATATGTATGTATGTTGACAGTGTTGTCATTTTCTGTTTGTGTTTTGGTCTAATTTTTCCTAAACTGAAATTTAGGAAATCATTTTAAAAGAAATACTGTTAGAAAGTTTTAAAAAGATAACATTTAAAAAATCTGGATGCTGTTAGATTATAAATTGAGTTTTCAAAACAAGGTAATAAAATAGATATTTGAAAACTTAAATATTTCATGGGAGATATTTTTATTTAAAACAGATAATAATGTTTACTATAATAAAGAGTGAGTTTTCATTTGAAAACTTTTGGCTATCACTTATAAAAATTATGAAAATGTACAGGGTGGTTTAAAGATATAAAGAGCATTTTTTCATAAAACTATGGATGGCTTTTATTTCTTCTTCTGAAAATTGCCTGTTCCTATCCTATGACCATTTATCAATAGGAGAATGGCTCCTATTTTTATAAGTCTAACTCATTTCCCTATATATTTGAGAAATGAGGCCTCTATCAGAGAGACTTGCTGTAAAATTTTTTTATGCTACTTCATTGTCGATGATACTTTTTAGGAAAAATGTTTAACTCTTTTTTTGTCTGAGATTATGATTGAGACCCCTGCCTTTTCTTTAACCTCAGCTATAACATAATAAATTCTGCTCCAGTCTGAAAGTAGGAATTATTGGTTCAGTGGTGAGAGGGTATCCCACTGAAGAAGGCAGCCATAATGGGAGAAAGAGATTCTATAGTGAGAGAAGGGAACATTACAGTGGATATAATATGCAGGTATTCAGTAGTTAGAGAGACTACTGCATCTGAGATAGAGCAAAATACTTCAAGAGAAGAGGAAGTAAAGCACATTAGAGCAATTGACATCCAGAAAAGTGGGAAGACATGAACCTAGAGAGAATATTTCATGGTAAAAGGGGAAGAAAGATCATGAGGAGGGCATGAATAAAATAATGACTACACAATCAAGAACATAGGAATATTTCTGCCAAGTGATAATATTTCTATTCTTTTTTCCTACTGCAGGAATTAAAAATTCTGAGAGTGAGATACAGCAAAACAAAGGTGATGAAGCAACAATATCTCCAAGGTAATAACACAAAAACTTTTAAGAGGGAAGTCAAACTATTTTATAAGTTTTAATTCCATGGATAATAAGGAGCCTTTATAAAGAAGGAACACACTACTACATGGGACATGAATCAAAGAAAAACAGTAAGAATAGATGTAAAATTTATAATGAATAGAACAAGAAAAATCCTTTTGAGAAAAAAAGGTACAAAATTGAAAGAAGGGAAAGAATTAGAAGAGAAAAAAATTAATTTGTAAAGATGTAAAGATGTAAACTGAAACTAGGGGAAAGGGTGACAGAGTAAGGGGATTTGAGAGTAAAGAAACAGAACTATTTAGGATATAGTTTCCTTAAAGTAGATTAAGCAAAAATAATAGAGGAAATGTAATTAGAATAACACTCTCCCCCCCAAAAAAGCCTAATAAAAATAGTACTAGAGACAAATGAAGGAAAATGTAAAATTGACTCTCATAACTTCATATATGAATGGATTAAACAATCTAAAAACAATTTTTAAAATATGTCAGGTTGTATCAGAAAACAAAATCTCACAATATGTTGCTTACAAGAAATATATTTAAAAAACAAAGACATGCATAGACTAAAAATTAGGAGCTATAACAAAATTCACTATGTATTAAGTGAACCCTAAAAGGCAGGACTTACAATTATGCTCTCATACAAAGTAAAATTTTAAAAATCTATAACTTAAAAAGAGATAAATAAGGAAACTACCTTATACTGAAAGAAATCATAGAAAAAAAAACAAATATAAATATTAAATGTACATGCCATAGCATCTAAATTGATAAAGGAAAAATTATCTGTATTACAAGAAGACATAGAGATAAATACAATGGTGGTAAAAGAACACAATGTCCTTCTAGTTTTAGAGAAATCTAACGAGATCATAAACCTAAAGAAAAACATAGAATTTAATAGATTTCTGGAGAAACTAGAATTTAAAAACGAATAGTCTTTTCTATATTGGATTACTCAATGCTAAACAGCTTTTTCAGCACAGAGACATTACAAATAATTGTAAATGGCAGAAATAATAAACATATCCTTTACAGATTATATAACACGATAAAATAGCAATCAGTTCAGAGAGTAGGAACAAAAGAGATCTGAATGGAGACTTAACAACGAAATCCTAAATAATGAGTGGATCAAAGAATAAATCATCAAAACAATGAATAATGAAAAAATGATAGTCATGAGACAGCATACTAATATTTCTGGCATGCATCGATAGAAGTCCTCGAGGGAAAATTATATCCATAAAACATACATTTACCAATAGAAAAGGAAGGTGCTTTTTTGCTTTCTATAAACATACCTAAATGTCCTCAATCCTTAAAAACTCTCACTTGACCTGACCTTCCCAGCTAATTATCATCCTAAATATGTCCTCCTCTGCATGGCTAAACTATTGAGAAAGCCTTCTACACTCAATGCTTCTACTTCCTCTGTTTTCATTCCTTTAATAACTCCCTATAATCTGGATTCTGAACTAATCAGTCAACTGAACTGCTACCAATAATATCTTCAGCACCACATTTAATGTCCTTTTCTTTATTCTCACCCTACTTTGCTTCCCAGCAGCATTTGAAAATTTTGTCTGCTCTCTAGGTTTCTAATAACAGGACTCCTTACTGGTTCTTCTTCTACCTTCCAGACCACTCCTCAATCTCCTTTGCTGATTCTTCATTCAAGTCATGCCCTAGGTGTCCCCCAATGCTTTATTATGGGTGTTTTCCTTTTTTTTCCCTCTATACTATCTCACTTGTTGATCTCATCAGCTTCCACTAGATTTTATTCCAATCTTCCTACACTTTTTTCTCTTCCATGCATTCTACAATTGAGACACACTGGCTTTCTTTCTGCCCCTCCCACATGTTACTTCATTTCTTCATTCTATTCTTTTTCAGCTTTCCCTCATGCCTGGCATGTTCTTCCTCTTTACCTCCTTTTAGCTTCTTTCAAGATAGCTCAAATCTTGCCTTCTAGCCTTCTGTAAGAATCCTTTCCTAGTCCATATGTTTTCCCTCCCCTAGTACTTCCTTCTGGGATTAACTAGAATTTATTTCACACACACATACACATACACACAAACACACGTGTAATTTTTGTATATCTCCCTCATTAGAATGTGTGCTTCTTGAGGCAAGGAGCTATGTTTTTGCCTTTTTAAAAATTATGAACTTGACAAACATCAACAAACATGAACATTTCCATATGCAAAAAAGAACACAAAAGAAGATTTTATAGGAAATAAATTATTTTTAATCACAAAAGTTATCAATATTTTAAGTCACAGAACAGAATAAGAGTAATTTTACTTTCAATGGAAGGAAAAAACACACACCATCAAACCACGCTTTTCAGAAAGGGGGACAGAGTGAGGGTTGGGATGTTCTCATTTTAAAGATTGATATGATACAGTAATGCCTAAAGTCAAACTATCACTTACCTCAGGTTAAATTCCCCATTCCATGGTAAGCCTGCTTGTCTCAGTCTCATGTGCATAGGCCTAATGATATGGAACTAAATTAATTTCTCCCCATTCTGAGAAGAATCTTTCTTTGGATTTTTAAGCTACAGGATCATATTCCCTCTTGGACTCTTATAACATTTAATATCTCTCCCTAAGTCCCTCCAAGGGAGGGATAAAATTCTACCTAATGGCTCTGCTACTGTCAATAGACCCTAGAGGATCATTGGATTTAGACCTAAAGGGTACCTTAGAAGTCATCTAAGGTAATTTTATTGCTGAGCACACAGAGAGAACATAAAAATGCAGATTACATAGTCAATAAGCAGAATTCAGGAATCAAACCCAGATCCTTTTATTTCAAATACAATACTGCATTTAGCCACTCTTGAGAAATTTTTAGTTAATATAGTTGCTATTTCCACATTTTTTCCACTGGATTATGCTCCATTTCCTATTCACATTTTCTGAATAATTCATATCAGAAATTGTCAAAAGGACTGAAGAAATCTGAAAAATGTGAACAACATGGACTTTAGCTCACAGGGATGGAGGCAGGGAAAGAAGGACTGGCCATGATAATCTCCAGGAACAGACAATATTAACTTACTTGATGCCTGCTGAAAAGCTCACCACAGGGAAGAAGAGTCCATCAGTGCTGAAGTTCTCAAACATTCCCTGAACAGGCTGCCCATTGATTCGGAATGAGATGCTGGGCACACCAAGGTCAAGGCAGCAGCTCACCACATCATCAGACTTTAACAAATGCTGGTTGACAGAGGCCACTGCTCTTGGAATTCGGCCTGGTTGGAAAAAGCAGGCAAAGACAATGAGAATTAGTGGTTGATTCTTTAAAATCTCATCATGAAAGACAGATTTACAAGTAGAATATAGGGTCATAAGAGAATATGGAAAGGCTCTGAGACCAACCTGATGATGAGTAAATGGATAGACAGTGACAAACCAATCTTATGTGAGCATTTTCTAACTCAAGTCTGTCTTTGAGGCACAAACTTATTTTGCTATGAAATAAATGATGTGAGACATAAGTCTTCAAGCTGTAAGTGGGTAGACAGTGCCTGAGATGAAGGAAGTTGCCATGAATAAGAATGAGCAAGTTTTCAAATTGCACAGCATGTTTTCAGATTCTAGCCAGTACCCAATATACTAGACAAACTTTGGCCTTTTCTGTGCTCAGGGAATCTGAAGTAAGAAAGAAGTGTGAAGAGCTAATATGTAGGAACCCATATTTGCCATAATTACTTTTTAGAGAAATGCCTATTATAGAATTATGAACAAAGACCACTTCTTCCTGGAAAAAATCAAAATGAAAGACCAACCAGTTATCAGATGATCTAGTGTGATAATAACAAAAAGTGTTATAGTGCTACAGAAAGGTAGGGAAACCTATCTCTATTTCTGCAACTTTCCATATCATTATCTGTATAAAGAATGGAATTAATTTTCTATCCTGAGTTTTATAAACTTGACTGAGTAAGAAAATCAACTCTATTTTATATCTACACATATATCCCATTTCACTCTAGAAACTAAAGTAAATCAAAACAATCCCCACCTATAATGAAAATCTTGGTCATCATCTGGTTATTGAAATAAATTACTTTGCTTTCTACATATCAAGAACTATAATAGTATCTGGTAATTATTTGTTATTCTCTCTCCCCTTTGGGTAGAAGAAGGAGAGATATCTATTAGCTAAGTGATTACATACAGATGTGTGTGGAATATCAAAAAGCCATGAGTGAACTGAAGGCTTTGTGACTTGTTGAGAATTGGGATTATAAACTGATAAATAAACTATGTGCTGAGTAGTCAGGTAGCCTAATTCCAAAATGGTGGAAAGTGTTCTGGGACTGAATATGTAATTCTCACTTAGGGGCCATAGAAAAACAACACCTGGATGTTGGGAGTACAGTAGAATCCAGAATGGCAGAATTATGGGCCAGGTAGACGATGAGAACTTTGACTAGAAAATAGCAAGCAAGCTAGAGGAGAAGGGAGGGACAGGAAAAGCATTCATTACATGCCTACTATGTGCCAGGAACTATGCTAAGGGCTTTAGGTAAGTGTTATTTTCATAGGTGAGGAAATGGAGGGAGATAGAGGTAAAGTGACTTGTCCAGGGTCATATAGGTAGTAAGTACCTGAAGCCTGATTTGAATTCATGTCTTCCTGACTTCAGGCTTAGCACTCTATCCACTTCACCACTTAACTGGTCCCACAATGTAGAACCTGACACCTTTTAGGATTGTTATAAACTTTATAAGCATTTTTCATACCTTCTCAATATAAATAAGTATGTAAATATACTCTTAATATTAATTTGTAGTACTCTTTTTCCTTTGTAAGTAAGCCCTAGAAATCTTATATTTATGACTTGGTAGGGATGATGGCATTAGTGAGAAGAATGGAAAGGGAGAGTGGGTGTTAGAAGCAAGCACCAAGATATAATGGCAATGATAAGAAGGGGTTTATGAATAATCATTTTGAATGGATGTGGACCCATACAATACCTTAAACCTGGAGCAGCTATTCTCAGGATATTCTCAGGATGTGAGAGTGTGTGTGTGTGTGTGTGTGTGTGTGTGTATGCCACATACATAGAATATCTTCAATAGACTCCAAAGATAAATTTTCCTCTTCTCTAAGGAGTATTTCTAGAGTACAATAAAACATTAATGGTCAAATTTTCTTAGCCCTAGATACCTCAGAGGTTCCTATAATACAACTTATTGCCAGATTGACTTGGGTAGAAAAATGTAGGACCTGACAAATAAGCTTGGTCTAGAATATCCATGTGGGCTGAATCTATATTAGTAAAAAGTACTGTCTGAACCAAGATGCTATTTTCCTTTGGGGCCACAGAGAAAAGCAATATGTTAAAGTATGTGCTGGAAGTTTGAAGAAAATTGTGCCAAGTTTGGTCAAGAGAGCTTTAGTGAGGGAAAGAACAAGCTAGTCCCACCCACCTAGCCAGAAATCTTATATATGTATGCATCTATGAGTATACAGTTATAAAGATAAATATTCTTAGGCTTTATGTTTAAATATTCTGCTTCAATATATTTCCTTATGTTGTCATAAAGGGAATGAACCCTAAGACCCTGACTCTATGGTCAGAATAATAGCAGTAAGGAAGGGGGATGACAGGTAATATGAAACAAATTAAATGTTGATGGTCATCTGAGGTACTATATGTGCTCATTAACTTCCTATATCAATGATATAAATTATATCTTAATGTAAAATGACCAATTTCATGTAATATGGCTTAAAGTGATTCATTTAAGAATGTACACTTATTAAAATAATTTCATATATGCATTTATAGAATAAAGTAGGGAGGTAGGAAAGAGGAGAAGAAGGAATCAAGTTCTGGAATTGCTTAGTACCATTAATACATGCATGTATGTGTGTATATGTTCTCAGAATTAATCAATCAACAAACATTTTAAAAGTGTGTATTATGTGCCAGGCACTATGAGATATAAAGAAAGGCAAAAAACTATCTCTGACCTCACAGGGCTCATACTCTAACAGGGGAAACAATATATAAATAACTAAGTACATACAGAGAAATATAAAATATGGAGAAAGTAGATGTAAGATAATCTTATAGGGGAAGGCATAAGCAGCAAGGGAACTAGAGAAGGCCTACTATAGAAGGTGGGAGTTAGGCTGAGTTTGGAAGTCAGGGAAACTAAGAAGTTGAGGTGAGGAGAGGAGAGAGTATTCAAAGTATAGAGGACATCCAACACAATGGGACATAAAATGTTGTATGTGAAGAAATTCAAGTAGATCAGTGTTATTGTATCACAGAGTATGTGGAAGGAAGTAAAGTTTTATGAAAACCAGTAATACAGAAATAAGCCAGGCTGTGAAAGGCTTTACAACACAGAGACTGGCTTTTGATCACAGAGATAATACTGAACCACTGGAATTAATTGAGTAAGGGGATGATTTGGTCAGATTTGTGCTTTAGGAAAATCACTTTGGAAACTGAATGAAGAATGGATTGGTGTAGGGAGATACTTGAGGCAGGAAGACCAACTATCAGGCTACTGCAACAGTCCTGGCGGTAGTCAAGAGGTTATAAGCACTAGGGTGGGGCTGGGTGGGTGAAGAGAAAGGGACATATATAAGAGGTGCTGTAGGAACAGAAATATTTGGCAACAGATGGGCTCTGTAATTTAGATGGGACTGAGTCAAGGATAACAAGGAGCTCATAAGTTTGGGTAAACTGGAAGAATATTGGTTTCCTTGACAGTAAAAGGAAAGTTTGTGGGAGAGGAGAGGATCTGAAGGTAAAGATAATGCTTTGTTTTGAATATACTGTGTTTAAGATGTCTATGGAACATCCAGTTCAAGATGTCTGAAAGGCAGTTAGTAATACAGGACTGGAGCTCAGGACAGATATTAGTTCTGGAGAGATTATATTTGTGGGGAGCAGCTAGGTGGTGCAGTGGATAAAGCAAGCACTGGCCCTGGAGTCAGGAATACCTGAGTTCAAATCCGGCCTCAGACACTTAACACTTACTAGCTGTGTGATCCTGGGCAAGTCACTTAACCCCCATTGCCTCTCAAAAAACAAAAACAAAAAAAGCAAAAAAACAAACAAAAAAGGAAAGTGGAAATTACATCTGTGAATAATCTGCATAGAGATTTTCTTTTTTTTTGCAAGGCAATTCCAGGCATGGGTGACAGCAAGTTTAAAGGCAAAGAGGCCGGAGATAATGAGGGTGGTACTGATGATGGTGGGGGGGTGGTGGTGGTGGTGGTGATGGTGATAATAATAATAGCTGGCATTTATATATCATCTACTATATGCCACAAAATATGCTGAGTATTTTACAAAGATTATCTCATTTGATCCTCACACTGCTTTACAGCTATGACCTACTTTCAGTTCCTTATACATTAATCTCCTCCTAGGTGGCAAAGTAAATGGAGAAATGAAATTAGGATGAGGGGAGGTCAAATCCAGCTACAGACACTTCCTTTTTCTGTGACCTGAGGCAAGTCACAACCTCAGTTTGCCTCAGGTTCCTCATTTGTAAAATGGGAATAATAATACCTATCTCCCAAGGTTGTTGTGAGGATAAAATGAGTTAAAAATTGTAAAACTGTTGTTGTAAAATTGTAAAATTGTTATTAGTACAGTGCTTGGCACATAGTAAGTGCTATATAAATGTTAATTATTATTATCATTATTGTTGTTGTTAATGTGACATGCTTATCTAATGACGAATGAGCAGACATACCACTAGAGCAAGGCTTTTTTATATTTTTTATATTATGGACCCTTGGAAATCTAGTGAAGACTATGGGCCTATTTTCAAAGTAATGTTTTAAAAGAATAAACATACATATAAAAAAGAATAAAAATACATAATAAAAAATACATATAATGGAAATAAATTGTAAAATTGTTATTAGTACAGTGCTTGGCACATAGTAAGTGCTATATAAATGTTAATTATTATTATCATTATTGTTGTTGTTAATGTGACATGCTTATCTAATGACGAATGAGCAGACATACCACTAGAGCAAGGCTTTTTTATATTTTTTATATTATGGACCCTTGGAAATCTAGTGAAGACTATGGGCCTATTTTCAAAGTAATGTTTTAAAAGAATAAACATACATATAAAAAAGAATAAAAATATATAATAAAAAATACATATAATGGAAATAAATTGCAGTTTTAACTTTTTTTTCTTTTTTTGTAGGGCAATGAGGGTTAAATGCCTTGCCCAGGGTCACACAGCTATTAAGTGTCAAGTGTCTGAGGCCAGATTTGAACTCAGGTCCTCCTGAATACAGGGCCAGCGCTTTATCCACTGTACCACCTAGCTGCCCTCTTACCATTATTATTTATTTTTTATTTTTTAGTGAGGCAGTTGGGGTTAAGTGACTTGCCCAGGGTCACACAGCTAGTAAGTGTTAAGTGTCTAAGGCTGGATTTGAACTCAGGTACTACTGAGTCCAGGGCCGGTGCTCTATCCACTGCGCCATCTAGCTGCCCTTACCATTATTTTTTAAAAAACAAATTAATGGATCCCTAGGTTAAGAATTTCTATACTAGAGAAATTAAATTGGGTAAATCTTGATATTCTCACGTTAAAAAAATAAAAAAAGATCAAAACAAAACAAAACAGAAGAATGAAGTTGCAACAAAATGGAAGGCTAGTTCACAGGCTTTATATGAGCTTGTTTATTCAATACATAATTAAAAGGAAATGGCAGAGTTCATTTTATCATGTGTACAAAATCAAGGAGAAACATCATTTCAAGAGATATTTTGTCATATCGTACCACTTAATATCTGAAAAAAGGCTACTCTAAAAATTACTGCTTATGCATCAATTGGAGAGGATAGAGAAATTATGCTATCTCTGGAGTATCCAACAATTTCCCATTAAGTATTGTGTGTGTTATTTTAAACTCATTTTGCCATTATATATATATATATATATATATATTCATTCATTATATACTAAAGTTCTGAACTCTAAAATATTGTGAAATGCATTCAGGTTCTCATGGGAGCCATTGATAATGAATTTTCTTTAGATGGAGCAATTCAGACATATTTACTCCTATTAGCAAGATGTACATTTATTGCCTGTCTTATATGCTAATTCAAAAAGATAGTCTGCAAAGAAGAAAACATTTGGGTTTTGATAGGAGGAAAATGTATAAATCTTACATATGATTTTATGTATACTTCTTTTTTAGTTTTGAAACAATGAAGACTTTCCTCAACATATTTCACTGAGGTAAAGCAAGTCCAAAGCAAATTTCAGAGACTAACAATTAAGTCCTTAAAAACTAAGTCATACAGCCAATGGGAAGGATAAGCTAATTAAAGTCAAAGATTATACATCTTCTTGAAACAAAATGGCATGACTCCAAAAATTGTGTTTCAGAGGATAAATGTTGAGGGAGATGGTACACTACCAGTTTTCACTGTTAACCAGAATGAAGAAAAGCATTGGCAGGCATATGCAGGAGACTTTTCTGGAGCCATTAAAAACAGGTCTTAAAAAAATAAAATAAAAGTAGGTCTTTTGGGGAGCTTGGCATAAGGAGAGGTCAAAAGATTTTTATCCCTTTAGGCATTTCCAGGATGATCTTTAGGTATCTTTAGTTTTTCTTATCTATTGAGGGACAAAATAAATAGTAACCCCAAGTAATTAAGAGATAGGATACAAAAAAATGTGCTTGCTTTATGATTTGGGGAGGAGAGAAGATAAGCAGACATGCAATGGGAGTGAAGATTACACATTCTTTTTTCAATTTCACTTATGTCCCTAGAGATTCAAGGTATCTATGAAGAAACTTACATATTAAGTCTCTCTCTTTCTCTCTCGTTGCTGTTCAAGTCATTAAATCTATCTATCTATCTATTTATTTATAATTTACCCCACCTTACGTGTAAAAACAAATTGTAACATCAATTTTTATAACTTTGTGTTCCAAATTCCTCTCCTCCCTCCCTACCCCACTTAAGACTTCAAGCAATTTAACATAAGCTATACATGTGCAGTCATGCGAAACATATCAGACAAAAAATCCCCTTTAGAAATAGGAAATAACAACAACAACAAAATATACTTCCATCTGTATTTAGATACCATCCGTTCTTTCTCTGTAGATGAATTGCATTTTTTTTCATAAGTCCTTCAAAGTTGGATCACAGCAATACTGAGAATAACTAAGTCATTTGCAGCAGATCATCCTATAATATTGCTGTTATTTTGTATACAGTACATTTTACTTTGCTTCAGTTCATGTAAATCTTTCCATGTTTTTTTCTCATAGCATCCTGCTCATCTTATTTTTTTTTTAATAGTAGACTACATTTATATAGTACTTTAAAGGCAAATGTCCTTACAAAATGCCCATAAGGTTGATTATTCTAACAATTATAGCCAACATCTATATAGTACCTTATACCTGACAAAGAATTTTCTTCACAATAGCCTAGCAAAATAAGTGCCATCCTTCTCCTCCTTTTCCTCATCTTACATTGTTCTTGCCTCTGCTTCAAATTTTTTCCCAATGACTATTGCTGTGTTTCCCTCAATCCTATCAGCTCCCCATGATATTCACTCCATTTTTTATCTTCTTATTACCCTATCCCTCCTCAAGTGTTTTGCTTCCGATTGTCCCTCCCCCAATCTTCCCTCTCTTCCTTTACCCCTCCCCCATCATTCCCTTCCCTCTCCCACTTTCCTGCAGGGCAAGATACTTTGCTATACCCAATTGAGTGTGTATGTTATTCCCTCTTTGAGCCAATTCTGATGAGTGTAAGGCTCATTCACTCCCCTACTCCTCTCCCACATTTCCCTCCACTCCGTAACCTTTTTATTGCTTCTTTTATGTGAGATATTTTACCCCATTTCACCTCTCTCCCAGTGCAATACTCTCATCCCTTAATTTTATTTTAAAGATGTTATCATGGGGTGGCAAGGTGACACAGCGGATAAAGCATCCTCCCTGGACCCAGGAGAAACTGAGCCCAAATCTGGCCTCAGACACAAGACACTCACCAGCTGAGCAACCCTGGGCATGCCATTCAGTTCTGACTGCCCCACAGGAAAAACAATATACAAAAGATAAATGCTTTACATCTATCATCCCTTCATAATCAATTCCCAACTGTATCATCTGCCCTAATACTGAGAAAGTTACTATGTATTAGATGTATTCATCTTTCCATTTAGAAATGTAAACAGTTTAACCTTTTAGCATTTCTCATGATTTCTTTTTCCTGTTTACCTTTTATGCTTCTCTAGGGTCTTGTGTTTGAAAGTCAGTTTTTCTATTCAGTTCAGGTCTTTTCATTACAAATGCCTGAAAGTCCTCTTTTTCATTGAAGTCCCATTTTCCCCCCTGAAAGATTATACACAGTTGTGCTGGGTAGGTGATTCTTGGTTGTAATCCCAATTCCTCTGCCCTCCAGAATATCCTATTCCATGCCCTCTGATCTTTTAATGTAGAAGCTGATAGATCTTGTGCTATCCTGACTGTGGCTCCACAGTACTTCAATTGTTTCTTTCTGGATGCTTGCAATATTTTCTCCTTGAACTGGGAGCTCTGAAATTTGGCTATAATATTCCTGGAAGTGTTCATTTTGGATTATCTTTCAGGAGGTTATTGCTGGATTTTTTTTCAGTTTCTATTTTACCTTCTGTTTCTAGAATATCAGGGCAATTTTCCCTGACAATCTCTTGGAAAATAATGTCTAAGCTCTTATTTTGATCATGGTTTTCAGGCAGTCCAATAATTTTCAAATTATCTCTCCTGGATCTATTTTCCAGGTCAGTTGTTTTTCCAAGAAGATATTTCATATTGTCCTCT
Source organism: Dromiciops gliroides (assembly GCF_019393635.1). Taxonomy (NCBI): domain Eukaryota; kingdom Metazoa; phylum Chordata; class Mammalia; order Microbiotheria; family Microbiotheriidae; genus Dromiciops; species Dromiciops gliroides. Next base: position 182,317,818 of record NC_057862.1, read on the forward strand.
ATTTTTTCATTCATTTGGATTTGCTTTATTGTGTCTTGGTTTCTCTTAAAGTCATTACCTTCCATTTTCTGGATCCTAATTTTTAGGCAATTTTTTTTTTTCCAGAGAGCTTTTCCATTTGACTTTTCAAGCTGCTGACTTCTTTTTCATGACTTTCTTACATCACTCTCATTTCTCTTTTTTTGTTTGTTTGTTTGTTTGTTTTTTTTAGTGAGGCAATTGGGGTTAAGTGACTTGCCCGGGGTCACACAGCTAGTAAGTGTTAAGTGTCTGAGACCGGATTTGAACTCAGGTACTCCTGACTCCAGGGCCAGTGCTCTATCCACTGCGCCACCTAGCTGCCCCACTCTCATTTCTCTTTACATTTTTTCCTCTACCTCTTTTACTTTACCTTGAAAGACCTTTTTGAGCACTTCTATGGCCTAAGACCAAGTCATATTTTTCCTGGAAGCTTTTGATGTAGGAGCCCTGACATTGCTATCCTCTTCTGAGGGTGTACCTCGATCTTCCTTGTCACCAAAAAAATGTTCTATGGTCCAACTCTATTTCTGCCTGCTCATCTTGCCAGGCTATTTCTTAACTTTCAATTCTTTCTTAAAGTGAGGCACTGCTTCCAGGATGCACTGTCCCAAGCTTCAGGGGGTCCCAGGTGTATTGATTTAAGGAGAGGCAGGTTCTTCACTAGCCTGGCCTGTTCTCTGGTCTGTAAATTACCCCAGGCCTACTTACTCTTCAACCAGGAAACAAAATTTTGTTTTGCTAAGGTTGAGAGCTCTGGTGAGCCTTCACCTCTCCCCAACCTGGGCCACTACCACCACTCAAGATTGCTTCCTGTTTCCCTGCATGGGTCAGTGCCAGGAGAGATTGCCCTGCAATCTTTCCTCGGCCAACCACTTAGCCTTCTCACCAGACTGTGAGCTTAGTTCCAGAAAACACTGAAGCTACACCTAATTCAGAGGCTCTGGGAATCTTTCTCTGGCATGGCCTGCCTGGGGTGCAGTCTGGGTCTGGATATGTGCTGGTGCGGGCCTGAGTCCGGGTGGCCTTCCTGGGGCTGCATTCGTGCAGCGCTGCCTGGGTCTGGATCTGTGTTGGCATGACCACAGGGTTAGGCTCCACTCATGCCCTGGCACAGCAGCCCCCTCCTACCAAACCTCTAAGCTGTTTTTGGCTGGAAAACAATTTTGATTCATCCCTTTGTGGGTTCTGCTGCTCCAGGAATTGTCCTATGGCATTACTTGGAAATTTTTGGCTTGATCATGCAGGGAGCTCTGAAAGGTTACTAACTTTCGTCTGCCATCTTGGCTCTACCCCTCTAGTTTTTTCTTCTTGAATCACTTCTCAAGGTATAGTTTTCTGAGGGTCATGTAACATATGGCATAGTATTTGGCAAAGGTTTTAACTTGTCTAGATGCCTGAGTTTACTGAAGTAAACTGGAGTTTACTATGCTAGAGTATATACTATACTATATGCTACAGAGTATATACTATACTATGGAGGACAGAATAGAATAGAATAGAATCTTGGGAAAGACTTTTAGGAACAGAGAAAAGGAAAATCAACCTCAATGAAGATGATTCTAAAACTGGATTTTGGAACAAGAAGTTGGGAGAATAAGGAGAGAAAAATTAAACTTTAGCTTGTATTTTTCACTTATATTTTAATTTTTATTAATCTTTTTCCCCTTTACAAAGTCATACTCTGATATTTTATTTTGGGAGAGAACACTGAACTCTAGAGTTTATGGCATTAAATGCAAGCTCTGCCTGGATCTGCCTTGATGAAAAGACTTCTAGTATGGCCCTGGCAAATGAGTGAATGTCTTTTCCAAAGACCTACTTAGCTAAGTATAGAAAGGAACATCATCAATAGGCTAGTAATTTGGTGAAGAATTCTTTGATCAAGAGAATTCATTATAAAAAAAGACAAAATGCTACTTAGTCCTCTGTGGCCTACTTCTGCTGTAATGATGGCTGAGAATTGTTAAGAAGTAAAGTTTTTAGATGCTCTATAAACTTAAACTTCATTCTTGGTACCCTAAATGGTAGGTATTCCATAACAATAAGTTAACATATTACTGGAGGTGTTAAATTATAACAGTCTTGAAATTCTTAATACAAATGAAGCCAGAAGACAAAAGGAAGTTATCTTTAAAGGGAAGGATAACACAAGTATGTAGAGGTAAATTAAGGATCTGATAGAATTGGTGTTCTAATACATTCAGAAATTATGAGAAAATTTTCATGGGTCATTTGACCAGCTCATATTGAAGAAATAAATAAATATTTTCTAAGAGACAGTCATGAAAATAATTTCAGCTTATATATCAACACTGGTTTCAGAGGATAACAAAGAAAAATTTTATGAAGAATTTCACAAGACCCTCCAAATTAAATCAACATGTGCTTTCATAATCAATGATTTCAATGGAAAGATAGACACAGAGAAGATGATGAAAATTTTGTTGAAAAATGTGGCTAAGGATTAAAGAATCAAGGAGGCCAATGGCTTCTATACTTGTATATTGAAAACTCACTGCTTTATACAATAGATTTTTTCTTCAAGCAAAGAATAAGGAGCTGGTAAATATGGCAAGCAGCAAATATAATGGAAAAAATTCTATTGACTATATGTAATGAATAGGAAATGACTCCTTACTGTGAGAAAATAATGGGATTTGGCAAACACCCAGGGGGCCCATCTGAAGATTTATTTGGAATTGATTGAATTGGGTGACTAAGAACCTACTTAAGGTTGCTTAAATTGAGACCACACCTGGCTGGCCCTGAGTGGGGTATTGTTCTCAGAGGCTATGGACTAGACATCAACATGAGACCACCCTCAACCAATCAGCTTGAACAACATCCCCTTCCGGGGAGGGAGACAGGAAGTAGGAAGGGAAGCTGACTCCCTAGCTCGGGCCTTTTTGTTCCTGTACCTCGGGTTGATGGCAAAACGGAAAGGAGAAGAAGGTGTCAATTCTGAACCCTAAGGGAGATAGGATTTTCTTTCTGTACTTTCTGTACTCCATGTGTTCTATCTTTACTAACTCCTAATATACTCTAATAAATGCTTAAGGCCCAAACACTGTTGTTGAAGTTTCTAATTTATAAGTAAATCCTAGCTAGTTTCCACACCATACTTGGGGAGGAGGGGCAGGTAAGGACACAAACATTAGATTTTACTCGTCACATTACTCATGTGTAAATCATTTTTGAATCAGCAATCCGTAAATAGCTAGATCACTGACTTGTGAAGGCAAAGATTAAAATAAGTTACAATGACAGAAGAGAAAATAAAAATGAGAAAAACATTTCATATAGTTAAAACATCTCTATCCTGACCTAATAAGTTATAGATAATTTTTTAAAAATGAAAAGGAATGGATAAAAGACTTTGACACAGATTTTACCATATAAAAGTTTATTTTATGATATAGAAGTTTAACCAATTACATCAATGATATGTAGCTAGGTAGACAATTTAAAGAATGCATCCATTAATAGATGTATTTGTCTCAAATGAATGAATAATGAATAATGACACTGGCTCAAAGTTGAATAGGAAAAAGGATGTAAATGAGATTGCCTTTGGGCAACTGCATATTTCTTTTAATCCCATACTTCTACTTATGTTGTATAGCTGTAAGTTATATAATTCTATGAGCATTCAAGATTTCCCAAAGTGTAATGGGAGTCAGAGTAAAGCATATTACAAATGAAAAATTATGAAGAAAATGTAATAGATAACTCTACTGAAAGGTAGGATAGGATAAAAAGGATAGGCTAGGTATATGAGAGTGAGGGACAACAGATAGAAAGGTATACGTGCTCATTTGGTATCCTTGCAATGCAAAAAAGGTGAAAAAGGCCCATAATAAATTCAGTGGAATCTCTGTGGTAAATTTATAGGAAGACATAGATGAGAGTCATACCAGATGGGAAGACATGGATGGGTGGTTATTTGCATTATTAGAAGGAATTTCCACATTGATAAGCAGACAGAATCATTTGAGTATTAGAATACTACCTTATTTATATATTCAACTATTCTTTAGGAAGCTTGGAACACTAAAGAAACATCTCATTTATAGCCCAAACACCCTCACGAGAACATTAGAATCCTGAGGAATGTTAGAAATTATCTAGTCCTAGCCCTTGGTTTTAAAGATGAGGGAACTGGGGCAGCTAGGTAGTACAGTGGATAAAGCACCAGCCCTAGATTCAGGAGGACCTGAGTTTAAATCTGGCCTCAGACACTTGACACATACTAGCTGTGTGACCCTGGGCAAGTCAATTAACCCTCACTGCCCTGCAAAAAAAAAAAAAAAAAAAAAAAAAAAAAAAAAGAGGGAACTGAGGTTTAGAGAATTGAAATTATAGTAAAAAGTTGATAAGAACTACTAAGTGGCAGAATAAGTAGCAAAGATTAGAATTGATTCTTAGTTCAATATTCTTTTCATTATACTATGATGTCTCCTCTTTTTACTTAATTAGTCCTTATACTCTGTCTACTTTCAAAAAGGATATCAAGTAGCTTGATTATACATAATTATACAAAATGTAAGACATTTAATTTAACTCTGAATTTCCTGTCAGCTAAGGCAAAAAGGGTGTTATATGGTTCTCATCTAATTATATGAAATATACACAAGTTAATTCACATAGGCAAACATTTTCATTACATTAACTCATCCTCCCCTATGAGCCTCCTTCTCTCCACTGTGAAAGCTCCCAATCTCCCTATTTCTGAGCTAAGCATTGGTCCTGAAAAGGAGTTATAACCTAACCTAATTGCTATCCAGACATTCACAGAGCAGCTGCATCAGTTCCAATAGGAAAATTTCCCTCCTCCCCCAAGCCTGTAAACTTCATGTCCCGCAGATCATCTTGTGGCTAAGGAAGTAACCTCTGAGAGTATGTTCTGCCCTCCAAAGAGTAATTTATGGGTGAAAGCCCAACTCTTTCCCCTTTTTATTGTGGATAGGATGGACTGAATCATAAAGGATGAACAAATATGGGTGGGGTATGATCATCAGAGATCTATATTATCTCTCCCCCAAAACCCAACTCTTCTCCAAACATTCCTGCTACTGTCCAGGGTACCACCAACCTTCCAGTCTCCTATGTTGAGGACCTAAATGTCATTTTCAAATACTCATTCTCTCCCATCCATTATATCTAGGCAGTTGTCAAACCTTGTCATCTCTCCACAACATCTATATTATCTATCCCTTCTCTTTACATACATCATAGCCACTACCCTAGTTTGGTCTTCCAGACTCAAGTTTCTCCTCTCCCAAATCCATATTCCACAGAAGTTCCAAATTAATTTCCCTAAAGAACAGGTCTGACCATGTCTTTCCTGTATTCAAACCTCAGTGGCCCCCTAATGACTCTAGGATTAAATGTTACTTTATCTTTAGCTCCTCCTCTTAAAATATTGATTTTACATATTTTTACATATTTTTTAACTCATGTACTGGCATATAACATGGAAGAGTTGATTTAGGCCTGAAAATTTTAAGCACAAATTTTAACTATTAACTGTCTTGGCCATATCCTTAGGAGTTATGAGAAATAGAGGTACATTTCTGCATTTGGACAGAAAAAGTCATGAAAAAATAACTTGTTCAGTCTCAGTGACCTGGTGGTAAAGTTGAAAAGGAAATCCTTCTTTCATGACTCCTTGCTGGTTAGAACAATGACCTTCAGAAAAGGCATGAAAGCTATGGGAGAGATTCCTTTCCAAACTTAATATGAGGAAAAATAACTGAATACAGCTTTGGAAATTATACTTACCAGACCACAGATGAAGCCCATCAAAGCCATAGGAGTAAAGGTCATCACCAACACCGTTGCCTCCCCAACCTTCTCCACCACCAGGGTAAGGTGCATAGCCTGGTGAAGAAGCCCAGCCTACCCGGAGGTGTGTGGGTTCTGCTGTTATGAAAGGATCCACCTGATCTATTATAAGCTCAAAGTACCATTTCCTGTACTGAGCTGAGCCTTCAGCAACTCCCAGGAAAATATTTGGCCGGATGCTGAAATGAAATATAAAAATCAGGTAACACCCACAGACCCTGAAGGACAAAAAAGTGCAGATGGGTTAGGGAAGAAGAAGGGAGGAGCTGGTCATCTTATTCTTATAAAAGGAACATATGTGTGTGTGTGTGTGTAATGTTATTATTACTGAAAAGTAAAAGTTGTAGTTACCTTGGGATTTAGCAGTTAACAATACCTCCTCTAATTGGAATATAAAATTAAGATTTATGTTGACTCTCTACACCACCACAAACTTCCTTACTTCTGTCATAAAAAGAAAGTTATAGTTTATCTCTACACCTAAATTGGTTTGGAATCCTAATTCTTAAATGGAGATTATTTTAGGATAATTCAGAGTAGCCCCTAGAAATCATTTGTAACTGAAGAAGGTTCTTGGGACTTTACAATTTTGAGGTTATTATAATACTTTGTGTATTATAATTTGTCAATTTGTGTAAAGATTTCCAGTTCCTTTTACCAAGGACAGTCAAATCTTCTGCATGTTTCAGGTTTTTTCTGGAAAATTGTATAACTGGCTGATGATAATGGAAAAATCTGTTTTTGAAAACTTGAGCCAAGTAAAATCACAGTATTGTCTTCTCTTATTTGAAAATGTTTTATATGTTGCTCCTAGAATGTGAAGGTGGAATAAGGGCAGAAGAAACGTTTTAAATTTTTTTCATTTTAAGGGAAAATAATAATGTGTCTAAGTAATAATTTTCTTTAGCTGAAGATGTCTGAATTGAATCTACATAATATTCCTTCATTCTTAAGTCAATTTGTTTGGTTTGTCTTCTACATGTAACTCTGTAACTTTGTCCTTTAAGTACTATAAAGTTGGAAATTTTTTTTCTGGTCCTTGTCTAAAAAATGATGGAAATTTAGTCAGGAGTAATCAGGTATAGATAGGGCCTGGGTTCAAACTATGAAGGGACCCTAGAACATTGAATATAGAATCACTGATTATCAAGCAGTCTACTGCTTGAGTTCATAATTTTGTCAAGCATTTAAAACTACTGTTATTATTTAGAGGAAATTAATCTTTGTAAATTGTTGCAGTAACTAGTTTTATAGATTTTCATATAGCTTGCTTATATAAATGATTTGCAAAATGAAATTGCTTTGTGGTTGTGCAGTTTTCAATTCTTAACCACTCTAAAGAATACATTTTTATACTCACATCAAGTTTCCTAAACACACAGGGTCTTAACTGTAAGGGGGGGGCTAAAATTCTAGCTATACTGTCTAAAATAACTAATGAGTGGTCACCAATAAATTATAAGCTTTAGCAAGAGTTAGAATTTTAAGCATTTATCAAGGAGAATAAGAATCTGGTAAAGAGAAAGATAAAGGCCTAGATTCATCTATCTATTAAAGGGAGAGAGCATTCCTAGTTCCACTCTCCACCAGAGTCCACACGAAAGAGAGAGAGTCAGAGCGCCAGCCTCCCCCTTCTTCCTCCCACAAGCATACATCAATTCCTGACGCCAAAGACAAGACACATGGTCTTGCCCTCAGAGACCTCCTCCTCATGGTGGAGCTTTCCTACAGTAAGTCTCCAGCAGGTGGCATCATTCCAATCATTACATAACTAGGCTAATTCTCAAAGTTTTCATCCCAAATAGGCTTTATAAATAGTTACTATAAAATAGTCAAGCTAGGAGAAGCCAGAAACATGCTCAGAAACACTAGAGGATGTTGTACTTATCACCTTTTGTGATCTGCAGTTAGAGCACAGAACACTGAGAATGCCCTGCCATTGTAGATAAATTTCATGAAAGCAGGTGACAAGGTTTGTTTGTTTTTCCTCTCTTCGTGGTCCAGACAAGGTCAAGTATGGTGCTCAGCAACACAATAATAACCCTACCTTGTCACATCATTAATGAGCCGGGTCTGTAGAAGCAAGTCTCTTCTGGGCAGCAGGTTGTCACAGATAAGATTCTGATTGGCTCTTACTGCGACCCCATTACAGAGACAGAGAGAGCAAAGTACATCAAGAACCTGCAATGATATAGACACAGTAAAAAATCACCAAGCAGTATACATAGAGAAGAAACCTAAAAACCATAAGTTCCAAAAATGAATCACTACAGTACTTTACTACCAGGTAAGAGGATGTGTTAAGAAGTCCCAAACTTTAAAAGAGAGGTGTCAAAATTGATCCTACAAAACTCCCTAGTGCAGTTCAATAGGAAGAAAATATAACTGGGAAATGTTTTTTTTAAAATTAAAATGCAATACAATATAATGTTAATTTGTGGTTTTCTATATCAGTTCGCAGTCTGTAAGGATCTGTTTCTAATTTGACTTTTACACCATTTCCTTAAAATCTGTGACACTAGGCAAGTCACTTTAATTCTAGGATTATTCCTCATTTGTAAAATGATATAAGACTAGGTAGCCTCTTAAAGTTCCCTTCAGCTGTACAGCTGTACAGTTTAAACTGCGCAAAAAATGGCAACCATATTGTTACTACCTCTCTATTTTATTGATAGAGACACCAAACTGTCCCTTCTAGTTAAAAGGCCACACTGGGATAAGTCCTTGAAGTTTATACTAACTGTCTATAGTAGATTGCATTATTTCATTCATTCTCATATTCTTTCACTCAGACTTTGTTCTTCAGTCTCAAAAGAAGAAGTTATGCTGGATTAGAGATAATTCTCCCTTTGCTTTCCTTCAGTTGCAAATGTACCAATCCCGTGATAAATAATGGTAAGAGTAAAACACTTTCCACCAATACAGAAAAAAGAAGATCTATATTTTAAATGTTCATAATGGCCATTCAAAACTCCATACTTAATGAAGTTAAGTAGGTATATGTTATTGATAGCATTTGTATCTGTTAATTCTTACAAACTAATTTTCTGCATGACTTGCTGAATTTCAATTGCATGACAGACAAGTAAAAAGAACATCTATGAGGTAGTAGAAAAGAATGGCAAAGCTAGTTTTACACTGAGATCTTACTATAACAACTCTGTGAAATGGATCAACTATGGAAATCAGAAATCCAAAGGGTAATTTCTCATTTTAAGAAAGGGCCCCAAATGGTCAGGATATTAAATGTAGCCTTCATCTAGTTTATCAAGTAGTTTTCTGTGTTTTGCCTGGGAGGAAGATAAGGACAGAAACTTTGCTCTAATAGTTTTAGTAAAAGCCAAGTTTAGCCCCCCACCCCCCACCCCCTCAATAAGAAATTTACTGCCTAGTGGGTCTGCACTTCTGGCATACATAATCTTTTATCATGACTTGTAAACCTAAGCTTTGCTGGAAGGCATTTTCCTTGAATATAACTAGAGAATGAGAACAAATTCGCCCCATTCCCCCAATAAAAAAAAACAACCAACAACAACAACAACAAAACCCAAACAAATAAAAATTGTTGATCTTTAGAAGACAAAGTCATTCTATCTTAAAAAGAAAATGGGAGATTTACTGGAGAGGAGGATACTAAGAGAAAGGATAGTATCCCTTGGAACTCTAATAGCCTAATATCATATCAATTTGCCTGGGTTGTTCTGTGGAATTGATTTGATTCTGGGTGTGAGCCTACCAAAAAAGAGGCAGAGCATCCTAATCTCTAACCCTCTGGCCAGCCATTCCATCATACCCCTTTTGGCCACCCTACTCAGGCTCCTAGAACTCTCCTCACCTGAGCCTACTTCCTCTCCTCTACCTCCAGCCTTACAGCTAACACTGCTGACTCCCTAGGAAAACTATCTTGAGACTGAATTCCTAGGGATTATGAGAGCCAGTAATATGGGTTTAATAACAGGCCCTAGCTCAAACTCACTCACTGTTTCAGTTTTGATGGTTTAGAGTGAGTGTAAATAGCAATTTTATTTTTCTGGCCAAAACTCTGAGTGTCTTCCCCTCCCCAAGATTAATTCTTTTGTGAAGACAAAGTAGGCCACATTTTACTTCAATTCTTACCTAGGCTTTAACTATTGAATGGGTGTTGCCTCAGACAAAGAGACCTAAGAAAGAGCTTAGTTTTAAAAGGCCAAGGTTTTCCACTGCATTCTGAGCCATCACAAGTCATCCTGACCTACGTCCTGACACTGGACTCTAATAACTCTGGAGGAGGGAGGAAGGCAGATGACTGCACAGCCTTGCCTCACTTAAATCTAATTCACTTGCAAGTCAAGACATCACCTTCCTGATATCACTGGTCCTCTTCCAGAATGAAGGACAAACAACAAGATGATAACCTAAACCTAAAATATTGTTGTTGACACTTCACAGACAAGGTCTTTCTGAAGCCTCTGTCGATAACTGTTAGTGCTTTCCTTTTCAAATTACTTAAAAAACCCCCCAAAATATGTTTTTGTATTGCCATGTATGCAAATGTTGTTTCCTATCAATAAAACTAACTTTCCTTGAGGGTAAGGATTGTTTCATCTTTATCTTTGTATCTCTATCACCTTTGTATACCTTATACCAAAGCATGATACTTTGGTTATGAGTGTCTCTCAATGAATGTTTGTTGAATGAATTGAATGAGTATGACACACCCAGAAAAGCTAACCTCATCTTAGGTTGCACTAAGAGGTATAATGTTCTAGAAAAGGGAGTTGATAATCTGCAGACTACATCTGGAGTATTGTGTTGAGTTATAGACAAAGAATTTAGGCAGAACATGAATCATTTAAAGAGGAGGAAGACCAAGATGGCAAAGGGCCTTGAGATAATGCTAATGAGAACTGAAGGAAATGAGTATGTTTTTCCTGAAGAAGACTGCTGTGTGGCTGTAAGCACTTGTGTGCCTGTGCTCTTCCCCTGCCTCAGCCACCACCCAAGACTGCAATCCAGATCTGAGCATGGGCAAAACAACATTTTCATTTTTATTATATTGGTTCAGTCTACCCATGAGCAATTATTATTTCTCTCTCTCTTTTTTTTTTTTTTTTGCGAGGCAGTGAGGGTTAAGTGACTTGCTCAGGGTTGGTCACACAACTAGTAAGTGTCAAGTGTCTGATTCTAGATTTGAACTCAGGTCCTCCTGAATCCAGGGCTGGTGCTTTATCCGATGTGCCACCTAGCTGCCCCCTATTATTTCTCTAATTATTCAAATGTCTTTATTTGTGTGAAGAGTGTTTTGTAATTGTGTTTACATATTTCCCATGTGTCTTGGAAGGTAGACTAGGAAGCATTTTGTACTATCTGCAGTTTTTAAAAGGGAATTTCTCTTTTTGTCTCTTCTAGATTAATTTTTTGTTAATATGTAGAAATGTTGATGATTTTTTGGTTTTGTTATCCTGCAACTTTGTTGAAGCTGTTAATAGTTTCAATTAGTTTTTCTTTTTTTAGTTTAGACATTTTTGACCCTCTAGTTTTCTCTATGTAAATCATTTTATAATCTGCATTAAGGTACAATAATATTCCGTTCCAGTACAATCTTTCCAGCCATTTCTTTTTTAACATTGATTTTTAAAACACTGTGTTCCAAATTCTCTTCCTCCTTCTCTCTCCACCCCACCCCTTAAGAAGGAAAGCAATTCAATATAAGTTATACATGTATAGTCATGCAAAACATTTCCACATTAGTAAAGTTGTGAAGGAAAACAGACCAAACAAAAAACTTTAGAAAAAGGAACTAACAAAAAAATTATGCTTCAATCTGTATTCAAATACCATCGGTTCTTTCTCTGTAGATGGATTGCATGTTTCCTAAGTCCTTCAGAGTTGTCTTGGATCACTATATTGTTGAAAATAACTAAGTCATTCACAGCAGATCATCTTAAAATATTGCTGTTATTTTGTATACAGTACATTTCACTTTGCATCAGCTCGTGTAAGTCTTTCCAGGTTTTTCTGATAGTATTCTGCTCATCATTTCTTAGAGCTCAATAGTGTTCCATCATAATCTCATCCCACAATTTGTTCAGCCATTCCCCAATTGATGGATATCTCCCCAATTTCAAATTCAACTTTTTTTTAAATCACTTTTTAGATACCAACCTAGAAATGGTATTACTAGGTCAAAGAGTACGCATGGTTTTATAGCCCTTTGGCCATAGTTCCAAATTGCTCTTCAGAATGTTTGAATCAGTTTACAACTTTACCAAGAGTATATTAATTTCTCATTTTCCCCTACATTTGCCATTTTCCTCTGCTGTCCTTTTATCCAATCCAATAGGTATGAGGTAGTACCCAGAATTGTTTTGACCTGAATCTCTCCAATCAATAGTTGAGTTAGAGCATTTTTTCTCATATGGCTATAGGTAGCTTTGATTATTTCATCTGAAAACTTCATATCTTTTGATCATCTATCAATTGGGGAATGGCTCTTATTTTTACACATTTGACTCTGTTCTTTATGTGTTTGAGAACTGAGGCCCATCAAACAAACTTGCTTCACATTTTTTTTTCATAGCTACTATTACTAACTATATTTCTCTCCATCCTATTCCTTCCCCATGACATTTTCTTTATTTTCTATCTTCTTTCACCCTATCCCTCCTCAAATGTTTTGCTTCTGATTGCCCCCTCCCCCAATCTGCCCTCCCTTCATTCACCCTCACCCACCTTATCCTCTTCCCCTCCTACTTCCCTGAAGGGTAAGAGTGATTACTATACCCAATTGAATGTGTATGTTATTCCCTCTTTGAGCCAATTCTGATTAGAATAAAGCTCACTCACTCTCCTGTACCTCCCCTCCCCTCCACAAGCTTTTTCTTGCTTCTTTTATGTGATACTTTACCCCATTCCACTTCTCCCCTTCCCTTTCTCCCAGGGCATTCTTCTCACCCATTAATTTTATTTTTTATAGCTATCATCCCTTCATATTCAACTCACACTTATGCCTTCTGTCTAAATATACTCCATTCAGCTGTCCTAATAATGAGAAAGTTCTTAAGAGTTACAGGTATCATCTTCCCATGTAGGAATATAAACAGTTTAACCTTTCAATATCTCTTATGATTTCTTTTTCCTGTTTATCTTTTTATGCTTCTCTAGAGTCTTGTATTTGAAAATCAAATTTTCTATTCAGCTCAGGACTTTTCATCATGAATAGTGCTTTTTGAGAGCTTCTATGGCCTGAGACGAATTCATATTTTTTCTTGCAAGTTTTGGATTTGGAGCTTTGACTTTGTTATCTTTTGAGGGTATATTTTGATCTTCATTGTCACCATAGAAACTTTCTAGGGTCAGCATTTTTTTTTCTGTTTGCTCATTTTCCCCACCTATTACTTGAATTTTAACTCCTTCTTAAAGTGGGGCACTGCTTCCAGGGTGGAAGGTGTACTGTCCCAAGCTTCAGGAGGTTTGAGCAGCTGTTCTCTGAGATACTTCCTCCAAGGTGGTACAATTTAAGCAGAGGCACGTTCACCACTCCTCCAGCCCGTGTCCTGGCCTGCACAGGCCTGCTTTGGTGCCCTGGGACCCAGAACAAAGCCCTGCTCTGCTGTGGCTTTAAGCTTGTGTGCTTGTGCCCCTCTCCCACCTTGGCTGCCACCCAAGACTGGGATCTGGATCTGAGCACGGGCAAAAGAACAGAGTCCTGCCTGAACACCAGCAAAGAGACCCCTGTAATCTCCCTGTGGCTAGCCACTTAACCCTCTCACTGTCCATGGGCTGAGTTCTAGAAGCAGCTGCTGCTGCTTCTGATTCCAAAGCTCCCAAGGCCCGGTTCCCTGGTGCAAACTATGCTAGGGTTGGATCTCCAGCTGGGCTGCGCTCCATTTCCCCCTTACCCCAGGCACAAAAGAACTTTCCTGATGACCTTCTAAGATTTCTTTGGCTGAAAAATGATTTCACCCTGTCCTTTGTGGTTCTGCTTCTCCAGGAATTGTCTTATGGCATTATTTGAAAGTATTTGGAGGGGTCTTAGGCAGAGCTCAGGGAAGTTACTGCCTTTCCTCTGCCATCTTGGCTCCTCAGCCATTTCATAAGTGATCCCCCTCCCCCACAGTTTCCAGTTTTTGATTGCCCTGCCCCACCTTATCCCTTCTTTAGGATCATGAAGTTTGTTTTGCTTGTGACTATACCCTCTCCAGTATCAGCTTCCATTTTAATAATCACTCTCCCTATTCATGACCATTCCCCAGTTGTATAATGTATTTTCACACCCAAATCTGTATGTGTATGCATGTGTGTATTTACATGTATACATGCAATGTGTTCAACCCTCTTTTGCCAGCTCAGCCTCCCAAATAACACTGCCTTGCCAGGTTTCTCTTGACTCTCATGTTTTCATTTCACTTTTCTCTCTGGTTCTAAGAAGTCTGGGTAGCTTTCATTTATGATTTCTTGAAACAGAGTCTAGACTTTTTTTCTAATCATAATTTTAGGTAGTCTAAAGATGATTATATTGCCCCTCCTTGACTTTTTCTTTAGGTTAGTTGTTTTTTATACTTATACTTATTTATATTTTATGTATATTATCAATTTTTATTCTAATATTTATGGTTATTATCATGAAGTTATTGATTTTTCTTTGATTATTCTAGTTTTCAGGAAGTCTGCTAATTAGGGAAGAGTTTTTCACTTTCTGTCCTAAGCTATTTATTCTTCCAATTCTTTTCTCCAGAGCTTTTATTTCAATTTGTTTATCTTTTGTTTTATTCCTTTTAAATATTTATGTGGTCCTAGAAAATTCCTGCTTTCTTTGGAGTCTGCTTGCAGTTGTAGTTATTCTACCATTCCAGATTGTATTTTGGGGTATATTTGGATGAATAATTCTTTATAATGCTCACTATCTAAAGCTTTACTCATCTCTAAAACCTTAGTTTTGAATTGGAATTCTATACTAGGGCCAGCCTATATCTCCTACAGAACATTTAAGTGGAATGATCATCCCTAGTTGGTTTTTCTTAGGGTCACCTGGATTCCAGCACTAAGCTTTTGTTAGCCCACACCCTAGATATCTGAAGTTCAGAATAATGCATCTTCAGAGCCTCCTATGGTGTCTCAGGACATAGCAAGAGATCCTGCAGTGTCTTCCTCTCAATGCTGACATGTCAGACTGGTCAGTTCCATTTTTTATTACATTCAATGACCCCAATATGGGTTTCTGACTAACCTAGGGTTTTCTCAGGGGATCCCTCCTCTCTACTTCATGATATGGAGCCTTGCAGGCTACACATGTCACTGGCTATCTCCTGAAAAAAGCTTTCCTTGATCCCTTAATTAACACTTAATTAGTACTGTGATAGTAACAGTCTTTCTCTCCTACAACTCACCTGGTAGCACAGTGGACAGAGCACTGGGTCTGAAATGAGGAAGACCTGAGTTCAAATATGGCCTCAGACACTTCCTAGTTGTATAACCTTGGGCAAGTCACTTAACCTTTTTTTGCCTCAGATTCCTCAACTGTGAAACGGGGATAATAATTGTACCTACCTTACAGGGTTGTTGTGAGGATCAAAGAGATAATATTTTTAAAGGTGCTTAGCACAATGCCTGGCATATAGCAGGCACTGTATAAATACTTATTCCCTCCTTTCCCCCTTTCATAGAACTTTGTTTTGCAACTCTTTGATAAACTTAATTATAAAGTACATTATGTAAGTACCTATTTAGTGCAATATTCTGTTTTTCCTAATTACATGTAAAAAGTTTTTAACATTCACTTTTTTAAACTTTTGAATAGAAATTGACTCCCTCCTTTCCTCCCTCCCTTCCCCTTTATTGAGAAGGCAGGCAATTTGATAAGTTATATATGTGCAATCATTCAAAACTTACTCCCATATTAGTCATGTTGCAAAAGAAAACACAGACCCCCATACACCCCCCCCTCAAAGAAAGTTGAAAACAGTATGCTTTGATTTGCATTCAGACTCCATCAGTTTTTTCTCTGGAGATGGATAGCATTTTTCATCATAAGTCCTTGGGTATTGTCTTAGATCATTGTATTGATGAGAATAGCTGTCATTCACAGTTGGTCATCATAAAATATTGTTGTTACTGTGTACAATGTTTTCCTGGTTCTGTTAATTTCACTTTTAATCAGTTCACACAAGTCTTCTCAGGTTTTTCTGAGAACATCCTGCTTGTCATTCCTTTTAGAATAATAGTATTCCATCAAAATCATATACCACAACTTGTTCAGCCATTCCCCAATTGATTGGCATACCTTCAATTTCCAGGTCTTTGCCATCATAAAAAAGAGCTGTGATAAATATTTTTGTACATTTAAGTTCTGTTACTTTTGGTTTTTTATCTTTTGGGGATCCAGAACTAGTCAAGGTATTGCTAGGTCAAAGGGTATGCACAGTTTTATAGCTCTTTGGGTATGGTTCCAAATTGTTCTCCAGAATTGTTTGATCAGTTAAACTCCACCAACAGTGCATTAGTGTCCTAATTTTCCCCTCCCAAACTTGTCATTTTCCTTTTCTTTCATGTTAGCTAATCTGATAGGAATGGGGCGGTACCTTTGAGTTGTTTTAATTTTAATTTCTCTAATCTACAGTTATTTAGAGCATTTTTTCATATGCTTATAGATAGCTTTGATTTCTTCTTCTGAAAACTTACTATTCATATCTTTTGACTATTTATCAATTGGGGAATGACTTGTAATCTTATAAATTTGACTCTGTTCTCTATATATTTGAGAAATGAGACCTTTACCAGAGAAACTTGCTGTAATTTTTTTTCTCATAGTTACGATTATTTAACCTATTCTCTCTTTCCTTTCACCCTGTCCCTTCTCAAAAGTCCCTTCTATCAGCCTCCCCCTTTTTTTCTTCTCCTTCTACTTTCTTGTATGATAATATAAATTTATATACTCAAGTGAGTGTGTATGTTATCACCCGCTTTGAGTCAATTCCAATGAGAGTGTGATTCAAGTGCTATCCCCCCAAATCTCCCATCTTTCCCTCCAATGTAAAAGCTCTTTTTAAATTCTTTTATGAGATAATTTATCTCATTCTACATATCTCCCCTTCTCCCAGTGCATTCCTCTTTCTCACCCTTAATTTTTTTAGATATCATCCCATCATACTCAATTTATATCTGTGCTCTCTGTCTATGTATACTCCTTCTAACTGCCCTAATAATGATAAAACTCTTAGGAGTTACTAGAATTATCTTCCCATGTAGGAATGTAAACAGTTTAAACTTATTAAATCCCTTATAATTTATACTTCTATTTACCTTTTTTATGTGTGCTTCTCTGTAGTCATATCTGAAAGGCAAATTTTCTATTCAGCTCTGATGTTTTCATCAAGAATTTTTGAAAATCCTCTATTTCAATAAATAGTCATTTTCTCCCTGAAGGATTATAATCAGTTTTGCTGGTTAGGTAATTTTTCATTGTAATCCTAGTTCCTTAGCCCTTTGGAATATCCTATTCCAAGCTCTTAGATCCTTTAATGTAGAAACTGCTCAATGAGGTGTTATCCTGATTGTGGCTCCATGACATTTAAATTATTTCTATCTGGCTACTTTCAATATTTTCTCCTTGACCTGAGAGCCATAGAATATCAAAGCAGTTTTCCTTGATAAATTCTTGAAAGACTTTAGACTTTTTCTTTGATCAGATTTCAGGTAGTCCAATAATTCTTTTTTTTTTTTTTTTCAGTGATGCGATTGGGGTTAAGTGACTTGCCCAGGGTCACACAGCTAGTAAGTGTCAAGTGTCTGAGGCCCGATTTGAACTCAGGTCCTCCTGAATCCAGGGTCAGTGCTCTATCCACTGCACCACCTAACTGCCAATAATTCTTAAGTTATTTCTCCTCAATCTGTTTTTCAGGTCAATTGTTTTTCCATGAATTACTTCAAATTTTCTTCTATTTATTCATTCTTTTGACTTTATTTTATTGTATCTTGATATCTCATGGAGTCATTAGCTTCCCTCACCTAATTCTAATTTTTAAGGAATTATTTTATTCAGTGGACTTCTGTCCCTCCTTTTCCACTTGGCCACTTCTGCTTTTTATAGAGTTCTTTTCTTCAGTGAGTTTTTGTACATCTTTCTCCATGTGACCAATTCTGCCTTTTAAGTTTTTCTCTTCAGTGGATTTTTGTGCCTCTTTAACCATTTGGCCTATTTTGTTTTTTATTTATTTATTTATTTATATTTATATTTTTTTTTTTTAGTGAGGCAACTGGGGTTAAGTGACTTGCCCAGGGTCACATAGCTAGTAAGTGTTAAGTGTCTGAGGCCGGACTTGAACTCAGGTACTCCTGACTCCAGGGCCGGTGCTTTATCCACTGTGCCACCTAGCTGCCCCTTATTCTGTTTTTTAAAGTGCTATTTTCTTTAGTATTTTTTGTGCCTCCTTTACCAAGCTATTGAAATTTTTTTCATGAGTTTCTTGCATCAATCTCAATTCTTTTCCCAGTTTTTTCTTTATATCTCTGATTTTTAAAATCCCTTTTTGAGTTCTTCCAGGAGTTATTTTGGGCCTGAGAACAAGTTACATACTTCTATGGGGCTTTGGATGTAGTAGTTTTGTTTTTACTGTTGTCTTCTGAGTTTTGTGTTTTGAGCTTCCCTTTCATCACAGTAACTTTCTTTGGTCACATTCTTTTTCTGTTGTTTGCTCCTTTTCCAGACTATTTCTAGACTTTTAACTTTATGTTAACCTTAGGTTCTTCTTCTGGGGCTAAGGGGTCATTGCCCCAAGCTTCAGGTTTTTTGTACAGCTGTTTTCAGAATTAATTTTGGGGGTCTGTACGTTTTCAGTTATTCCAAAGTGGTGTGATCTAAGGAGAAGTGTGTTTACTACTCTCCTGGTCTGTGCTCTAGTCTATGAGTGTCTAAAAGCACTTTTCTACTCTGGAAATATGAGAGTCCCTGCTTCCCTGCATCCACAAGCTTTGATGTGCTAGTACTTCTCCTCACTCTGGTACTGTGACCCAGGGCTACAACCCAGATCTGTGTATGGACAATGCAATGTAGTTCTGCACCCAGTTTCAGCAAAGGGACCCCTATAAGCTCCTTTTGACCAATTGTCCAATCCTATTACTGTCTGTGTTGAGAGCTCTAGAAGCCCCTGTTGCCAATTCAGTTGCCTCCAAGGCCTGCTGCTCTCTTTCCAGGGCACTGCCTGTTCTAGACTGTTCTACTTACACTCTGATTTGACAGACTTTTCTTAGTGATTTTTGAAGTTATTTTGGGCCAGAAAATTGTTTTGCCCCATCCTTTTGTGGGTTCTATTGCTCCATAATTTGTTTTAAGGGATCATTTTAAAGTTGTTTGGAGGGGAATTTGGGAGAGTTCAGGAATTCCTGCATTTTCTCCATAATCTTGGCTCTGTGCTCTCTATATAATTTCATACATGAAAAACTCTATAAAGGTAGGTACCACATCACTGCCAACTGTATTATGTTTAGCACATGGTTCTGTGAATAACAGGCACTTAAGTATTTGTCATATACATGAAGAAATGGGATAAGTAGGAAATTCTGTTATCATTCCCATTTAACATATGAAGATGAAGCACAGAAAAGTGAAATGACTTGCTTAAGTTTATGGAGAAAGTTATCCGTAGAACTAGAGCTTAAACCTAAATACTCTAATTCTAAACCCTTCACTATGAAAGAACCTCTTTCACCACTCTGCAATACTTATCCATCTACAAATTTGAAAATGCTAAAGTATAACAATGTGACATTAGTGTATGGCTTCTGGCTCCCTAATGGTCCAACAGAACATTGTTTCTTTACCTCAAAGTCTTTCAGTCTTAATTGTCCCTTTACCCTCAACTATGTATTTTCAAATTTAATCATGATTTGGAGGAACCAACAGTGGTTTCTATGGGAAGAGGGGAAAATGCTGTTCCAAAAGACCACTATGGTTTGATATCTGTACATCTAAATATTTTTGCTACTGAACCACAAAATGCTATCAGTGAAAATTTAAGACTTAAGTCACAGAGACTCTTGGGAGCCTGAAAGGGGAAAAAGAATACAATAGATGCCCAAGCTTTGAGTCACGTCTGGTCAATCCTGTGTTATTCTTTAAAAAATGAGATCTGTATATGAATGTATGTTCTCACATTTATGCAGAGATAGTATGGTAAAAATAATCCTTCTTACGTGTTACATGTTAGATTAAAAAGCTGTTAAAATTATTTGGCCTAGTGTAGTTACATTCTTCTATGAGGCTTTGGATGTAGTAGTTTTGCTTTTACTGTTGTCTTCTGAGTTTTGTGTTTTGAGCTTCCCTTTCATCACAGTAACTTTCTTTGGTCACATTCTTTTTCTGTTGTTTGCTCCTTTTCCAGACTATTTCTAGACTTTTAACACCAATCTCTACCACCTAGGGTTCTAAGACAGCTACCACAATGCCACTATGACAACCTGGGATTACATTTTACCTTGAAACTTAAATTACATTATGTCATATTTTTTCTTTTAAAAGGACCTTAATTCTAGACAACCATACTTCCTGCTGCAAATCTTCTAAGAAAAAAATTAAATTATACTCTTAACATTCATAAATATAATTTGTAATACAGAGATAAATTTGGCTGAGGTTTCACTAAGTATCCAGAAATTTTCAAAGAGAAATTGGGATCTGTAAGGTTAAAAGCTGCAAATCACACTAAGTACCAAATCACTAAGTACATTTTAGTACTTTGACTTATGCTATTGGTGATATTCTTTTTTTTATAAAATGAGAATCATAAACTTGCTTCTAAATAATATCTATTAAATGTTTTGTGACTTTTGGTTGAAAGAACCTATAATACAGATTATACAGTATAATTAAAAAGTCCCTGTGGAGAAACATTGATTAGAGTAAGCACTCTATCAATAGACTTTGCAATAATTGGAGTGATGCCATCTGCTGGAGAACTACTGTAGGAAAGCTCTGCCATGAGGAGAAGGCATCTGAGGGCAAGCCATGTGGCTTAGAAGATCAGTTCCTTGGTATCAGGAAGTAATGTTTGCTCGTGGGTACTGTCTATCAAAGCTACCAGCCAATTAGCTTGGAGGTGTGTGTGTGTGTGTGTGTGTGTGTGTGTGTGTATGGGATGTTCCCAGCTTCACAGGAGGCTTATGGGACGAAGAAGGGGTGAGGCTCGCTCTCTCACTCTCTTTTTGTGAGGACCTCAGTGGGGAGCGGAGCAGGAGATGCTGGCTCCTGAGACAGATAGCTGAATCTAGGCCTCTTTCTCTCTCTCTTCACCAAATTCTTATTCTCCTTAATAAATGCTTAAAAGTCTAAACTCTTGCTAAAACTTATAATTTATTGGCAACCACTCATTAGATAATTTTAGACAGTATAGCCAGATAGCAACTTTAGAACTTCAACAATGTTTGTATGTAGCTATCAGCTTATGCTTCCTTGTTACCTGAATACGTATCAATTATTTCTATTACACTTAGCAGGAAGGAAGGAACATGTTAGCATGCAGAAAAAAAACTGGTTCTAAAAACTAAACCTCATGGCTATTTTTGATTTATTATATTTGAGAAAGTAATTTGAGATCATACATATTACTTTCTAGTCTTTGCCAAATAATGTTGCATGTGTTCAAGTCCACAACTTGCATACTTTCTAAGAATGCTGTGTATCATCTAAACAATACTGTAGAGAGAACCTCCTTTCCCTTTTTTCCAAAGATGCATTTGTGATTTACGGCATCAAAGGCTGATGCAAGATTAGAAAATGTGGGCCTGCAAGCACAAATCAACTTTAGCTCCCTGTGTATCCTAGATCTTAACAATGAATTAACTCTCATCTACAAGTATCATTCTGGTCATCAGTTCCTGATTTTATTTCCCATATAATGCTTATGATCCTATACATATGTATATTTGAGTAAACTGTAGAAGAGTAGGGAAGTGTCATAGAATTAGACCAAAGCCAATGTTTTGCCTGTCTTTGTGATTGGGAAACAAAGTCTTATAACTAGAAATAATTGCTGGAAATCATCTGATCTAGTTCCCTGCTTTCAGGTAGATGAGATAATATGTCCACTTACAGGGGAGATAAATGAGGCCCAGAGAGTTAAAGTAATTTGCCTTGTTAGTCTGTACGTTACTTAGTGGTAAACTCACTAGTGGTACAGACTAACATCTACAAAATCTCTTACCTTCCAGGGTTGTAATGGGATCTCATCCATTGTTGGATTGTATTTGTATACTGACAAGCTAGTTTTATAACGAGGTTCTATTCTAATAATTTTCTGCTCTATATTTTTCTATATGTGTATAAGTATTATCTTTCTGTCAACAAGCACCCAGAGTATAGGAAAAAGTACTGAATCAATGTATTTGGTCTCATATGATACCTAGAGCTTTATTAAGGATTTGATAATTATGCTAATAATTGACATAGAACAGTTTAAGGTTTGCCAAGCATTTTCTATAGTTTCTATGAACCCCAAAACAGTCTTATGAAGAAACTGGTATAAATACTGTTATCTTAGTTTTATAGGTGAAGAGACTGAAGCTAAGAGAGGTTAAATGTCTTGCCTACAGTCACAGAGTTAAACAGAACAGTAGGTTGAATGTGAACCCCAGGCTTTCAGACTTTACATCTATAACTATCTACTGTATCACACTAATGAGAAAACCTTAGGTATGGAGAAGAAATTAGGAACCATGATCTCAAATAAAGATTGGCTGTTTTGCTGATCTTGTGCATCAGTCTTACTGCATAGCTTGTGAAACTAAGAAAGAATTCTGCCAACTTATCTTTCTGTGGAACAAAGAGACATTTCTTACAAAGGGTTCTGAATCCCCAGAAGGAAGGTGCCATATCAACTCAAATTGCTGTTGTTCTTCCCACACCTACCTTGTGATTTCGGCCATGCTTATCCAGAAGAGAAATGATGGACTTTATGTGTCCCTCTGATATCAAATTTAAGGCTTCTGGGCTTTCAATCAAGATGCAGTGCAATACCTCTAAAATACCTAGATGAAAGTTATAAAAATCATTTGGGCATTTAATAATCTGCAGTCCTTAATAAAATTTAGAAAGCAAAGAATGAAATGGCATCCTGATAGAAAATAAATATCATCAACGTATCAAATCTACTTAAAGTCTCAAGATGGAGAGTGAAGTTATCTGTGATGGACTCTAAATCTCCTGGGGCAAACCAGCCTGTGATGTATAGGTAAGTGTAATTAATCACTTAATAAAAATCAATCACTACATTAAAACACAAAAAGGCAGCTGGAGGGTATAATTCTTATTTGTTTAAACTAAGACAATTCTTGATTAAAAGTAAGCATAGTGAGTGAATAGTTCTACATCTTGTTATAAGTGCTACAGAATATTCAAGTTATAGAGATAATTTTTTCTGGAAAGAACCTGGATTGAGACCTTTTGTTATCAACTTTATAAATGCCAGGTAGGAAGAATTGCTTAAAAAGTCATTCATGATCAAGAATTATTATGGAACAAGGGATGCCAAAGACACAAACCAAGAAGAAGAGAGTAAGTCCACAACCTTTAAAAGTAAAGGCCCAAAGTGAAACACAGCTTAACCATAAGGTCAACTAAAATTCCTGGAAGAAATGAAGCAAGAGTTAAAAAATGATAATATAAATATGTAGATTCTAGATGAAAGGATTGGAAAAGTAACAGCTTGACACAAAGAGGTACAAAACCTTAATAATGTAACAGACCCTATGAAAAGTAAAATGGATCAAACAGAAATGATTAACTTCATGAGAAACAAAAAAATACTAAAGAAAGGCCTAAAAATAAAATTTATAATTTCAAAAAAATTAGCCTGGAAAAGAGATTGGGGTGAGAGGAAATGTAAAAATTGTTGATCTACCTGAAACAAAGACCATAAAAAAGACACTGTATATGATGTTTTGAGAAGTTTGAATGAAAATTGCCCAGATATATTAGAACCACAGGGCAAAGTGAAATTAGAAAGAATCCCCTCATAACATAATAAAAGAAACCCTCAAAGTGAAAACCCTCAGGTACATTGTAATAAATCTAGGGCTTCAAAGTAAAATAATTGGAATAGACTATAAAACATCTAACAGTATATTAACCAAGCATCATTTACAGTTGCTCCAATATTTGTCATTTTCCTTTTTTTGTCAACTTTGTCAAAACTTATGGGTATGAGATGGAACCTCAGACTTGTTTTAATTTGGATTTTTCTAATTATTAGTGATTTCAAGCATTTTCTCATGTTACTATTGATAGCTTTGATTTTTTCTCTGAAAACTGCCTGTTCTTATCTCTTGACTATTTAATTGGCTCTTATTCTTATAAATTTGTGTTAATTCTCTATTTGACAAATGAGACTTATCCAAGAACATTGCTGCATAATATTTCCCCCAGTTATCTATTTGCTTCCTTTAATTTTGGTTGTATTGGATTTTTATGATTGATTTTCTCTATCCTTTGTTCTGATCATGAATTTTTTCCCCATCCATAGATCTGAATAGAAATTTCTTTGTTGGTTCTCTAATTTGTTTAGAATACAACTCTTTATGCCTATCACTTATTTGGAGCTTATGCTGGTATATGGTATCAGATGTTGGTCATTACCTAGTTTCTTTCAGGCTGATTTATAGTTTTCCCAGCAATTTTTATCAAATAGTATATTTGTGGGGCAGCTAGGTGGCACAGTGGATAGAGCATCGTCCCTGGAGTAAGGAGGACCTGAGTTCAAATTCAACTTCAGACACTTGATACTTACTAGCTGTGTGACCCTGGACAAGTCACTTAACCCCAATTGCCTCACCAAAAAAAAAGAAAAGAAAAGAAAAAAGAAAAAAAATAGTATATTTGTAACCCAGATGGTTACTGGATTTATCAAACACTAAATTATTGTGCTTGTTTCCTTTTACATATTGTGTACCTGCTCCATTCTAATTATTTCTCTATTTCTTAACCTATAACAAACAATTTTGATCATTACCATTTTGTAGTATGTTTGAGATTTGGTACTGCAATACTACTTTCCTTCCTCCTTTTTCCATTATTTATTTCCCTTGAAATTCTTGACCTTTTGTGCTTCCAGAGAAATTCTTTTATTATGTTTTCCAAATTTAAATTTATCCATTAATAGGTTAATCGGTATGGAATTAAATAAAAAGTTTTGGGGCAGCTAGGTGATGCAGTGGATAAAGCACTGGCCCTCGATTCAGGAGGACCTGAATTCAAATCCAGCCTCAGACACTTGACACATCCTAGTTGTGTGACTCTGGGCAAGTTACTTAACTCTCATTGCCTCACAAAAAAAAAGTAAATAATTGGGGTGGTACTGTATATGCAAATGACTTTAGGTGATATTTTTTAGCCTACCATGAGCAGTTAATATTTCTCCAACTATTTAGGTCTGTATTCGTGCAAAAAGTGTTTTCTCACATTCATAATCATATGTATATTCTGGTAGGTAAAAACCCAAGTATTTTATTTACTCTAAAGTTACTTTGAAATTTCTATTTCTTCTTTCTTTGTGTTTTTGGCAATATAGAGAAATCATTGGTGAACTGTATGGATATGTTTCATGTCTTACAACTTAGCTGAAGTTATTTTTAATTATTTTATTTGACTGTGTAGTATTCTTTAAGCAAAATATCATATGATCTACAAAAAGCAGTAATTTTGCTTATTCTTAGGCTATGGTTATCCCATCAATTTCATTTTCTTATTGCTATCTAACATTTCTGGTGCTATATCAAATAGTAATGGTGGTGGAATCTTTGTTTAGTCCTCAATCTTACTGGAAAGGCCTCTAGTTTTTCTCTATCACATATAATGTGATATTTAGCTAGATACTTCTCATTATATTAGGGAAAGATATATTTATTCATGTTTTCTAGCAGTTGAATTATTGGGATTTTGTTAGACAGGAATGGGTATTGCCTCTTGTCAAAAGCATTTTCTCTATCAATAGATAACAATCACATGATTTTTTACTGTTCTTGCAACTGATGTGGTCATTTAGCATTTACCTAATATTGAACCAATCCTGCATTTCAACTCTAAACTGGTCATAGTGTAGAATGAGTAAGTTGAGCAGGCCACAACCCAGGCCTCTGGGATAGAGGTCATGGTGAAAAGGAAGTGTTTGTGGGAGTGGTGCAGACCGCCTACACATATTCTACTCACAGCTCCTACTGTACCAAAAGATATGCCAGAAATATGGTACTTTACCCTGACACCTGAAATTTTCTTGGGGAAGTAGATATTGAGGAAAGGGTTATGGCTTATGATTATGTGAGAATCAGGATACCACCCCCTTTAGTTTTTCTCTGTTTGTAATTTCCACCTGCTAAAAGGGGAGTGCCTCCTTTAGCCTTTGTTACTGTGTCACCCAATTTTTTTCTCTCTTTTCATTCCCTTTACTTTGTTAGTCTTAAGTATCTGTAATGTTATTGTTTCATGTAAGGAAATGATGTTTCTTCATGAAGCGCGGGGCGGGGGGGGGGGAGTGTGAGAATCAGGGTGCCACCCTGCTGCTAAGGAAGACATTGTGAGAAGCAGGGCAGTGCCCCACCCCCAGGAGAAAGCATGTGACTAGCTTCTAGAAGTTACATCTATTCAGAGAACCACCTGTAAGTCATGTCAATAAATGCTACCAGCCAATTAGCTTGGAGCTGTGTGTGGGGACTGCCCCTCTGGCAGTCCCGCAAGGAGCTTCCGCTCCAGGAGAATGGAGAATCTTTCTTTCAGTTGGAGGCCTCAGCAGGGGCAGCTGCGGGGCCAGGGTAGCTAGGCTTTTTCTTTCTGAACTCCATGTGTTCTTCCTCTCTCTTTTCCTAACTTCTCATATATTTTAATAAATGCTTAATGCCCAAAGACTGGTGCTATAGGCTTCTAATTTAAGGCAACCACACATTAGATTTTAGTCATAACAATTAGATTTTAAACAACACAATTAACTGTGAAGTGCTGCAGTTTTCCCGAATTCTCTTGCTATTTCTTATGGAACTCTTGCAGAAGCAAACTCAAAATTCACATTATGCTCAAAATGCTAAGACATGAATTATGAATTGTGTTAGAACAAACTGTCTTTTTTGTGAGGGGAGACATACAGCAAAACTGCACTTAAATTCTTTTTTCTGGCTATCTGCAGTATTTTTTTCTTTTACTTGGAAGCTCTAGGTTTTGGCAATGAGGTTCTTGGAAATTTTAATTTTGGGGTTTCTTTCAAGAGGTGACCAGTAGATTCTATTTAATCTTTTCCTCTGGTTATAAAAGACCTTAATATCTAGGCTCTGGTTTTAGTAATAGCTTTTAGGAAGTCCAATGATTATTAAATTCTCTCTCCTCGATATGTGTTGTTTATCATTTGTTTTGTTATTAAATAACTTAACAGTCTTCTATTTTTTTTAGTCTCTTTTCTTTTTATATTGCAATTTTGTCTCATGGAGTCACTAACTTCTACTTGGTTAATTCTAATTTTCAAGGAGTCTGATGTTTTGGTAAAGTTTTATACCACTTATGCTAAGTTGTAAATTCTCTTTTCAAGTCTTTCCTTCATGTCTCTCATTTCGTTTCTAGTTCTTTACTCTGGTGCTTTCATTTAATTTACAAAATTACTTAAACTTCTTTCTGTAACTTTTGCTTTACTTCTTCCAGGAATTCCATTTGACTTCATCCCATGCCCAAACTGTATTTTTATTTGATGTTTTCCTTGAAAACATAATGGAGTTATTTTCTTCTGGATTTTTGTCTTGGCATATTTGTCATCACAAAGGCCCTTTATGCTGGGGTCATTATTGTTGTGGTATACTCATGCTTCCATCCATACTTCTTGGAGTGGGAGTCTGTGTTTGGGTCAGATTTGGTACACTTCTGGTGGAAATATCTGGGCTTTGTTTTGCCTTGACTTTTATTCTTATGGGTCTTGCTGTTGCCATTGTGAATTAGTATGGACATTCTAGAAAGCAATTTCCAGAACGTTGCTCAACTGTCCACATACTCTGACTCAGCAATGCCACTAGTAGATCAACTATAATCCCCAGAGAAATCAAGGAAGAGCAAAGAGATTCATACTACAAAAAATATTTATAGTAACTCTTTTTGTACTGCCATGAAATTGAAGACTAAAAATAGCTTAACAAATCATGCTATGTTAATATGATGGAATATTATAGCTTTGTAAGAAAAGGATGATTTCAGAGAAACTTGGGAAGATTTGTTTCTTTCAATATGAGGTGAGCAGAACCAGTAAGAGAATTTATAAAACAGTAACAGCAATTTAAAGTTAAAGAACTTTTAAAACTTAAGAATTATGATCAATGAATTGGCCAAACACAGTTTAAGAAGACCCCCAAATCCCCCAGATATTGACCTAATGGAGTAGTGATGGATTCAAGATACTGAAAGAGATATACATTTTTGTCCATGGCCAATTCAGGTATATATATATTTCCTTTACTATTTATTACAAGTATTTTTTTCATTCTTCCCAGTGGAGGTGAGGGCAATGGGGAGGAATAAAAAGTAAATTATTGTTAATTAAAAATAATTAAAAGTTTAAAAAGAAGATGGAAAAATTCATAGAACGTACAAGCTGATAAATGAAAAATGAAAATTTGAGACCAACAAATGAAAATAGTTTTGTGAAATGCAACCTTGTCTGTGGGAAATTCAGAACCTTTTTTCTGCCTATTAAAATTTTTAGTATTTTGTAATTCATTACAAAGTGAACAGCTGCAGGAATCCATCATGATATCTTCCACAAGAAAAAAGAAGAGAAAACATTTTGTTTTACCCAATTACAGGTTTCCTATCATAGTCTATTTCTTACCTGAGGAAGATTCCAGCCTGTCCAATTTACTAATCAGCCAATCAAGGTTATTGGAGAACTGAGCACAATTATTTCTGTTACCACGAATGAGGGCAGCTGAAAACAAGACAAAATTTAATCATTCACATATATATATATATAATGTATGTATGTATATATATATATATTTATACACATACACATACATATACATACACACACACACACACACACACACACATATGGGAATACTGATGGCAGCAGACCTGTGAACCTCCTGAATAAACATCTTTAAGAAGACTCCTTGATATTTATACTGGAGAAAACAATCCTTTGCACTTCATTTCTTTGATGAGATTAAATTTTGTATTAGAAATGAAAACATTCAACTGGTTTCCAAAAGAGGGAGCAATGTGGATCAGGAAGGCCCTGGACTTTGATTTTAAAGACTTAGATTGAAGTCCTGGCTCAAAAACTTAGTGTGTGATTAGGGGCAAGTAACTTCCCATGTCTAAGTTTGTTTATTCACCTGTACTATCTATACTATCTACTTCACAGAATATTCTCAAGGAAAGTGTTTGATAAACCTTAGCTACATTATTATATTATTTTACAAAGCTAATATTGAGAAAAGTTTATACCTTGTCTTTCATATTATTACAAACTTGTGAGTTCAGTTCTTCTCCTTGTTTCTTTTTAAACTGGCTGTGATATCTGTAGAAGTACTTGTTTTCTATTCCTATATGTTAAGTTAAAGAGAAGACATCCATATACAGAAGGACTATAACTATTGCCACTATAGAATAGCTATGAAGAAAGACAATCCAAGGATGGCAAAGTTATCAGCCTGGGGTAACTTAGAACTTTATTCTGCCTGGTAATAGACAACATGGACTTATGGAAGAATGATAAGCACATAAGGTGAAAAATCTGTGCTTTAAAGTCTCCTTTCAGACCTATGCTTCCTACTTCAGAAGCCAAAAAAGGGCAGGATCCAATTAAGATTTCATGCATTTCTAAGTCAGGGAACTTAATAGGTATTTTATTGAATCCAAGACCCATTTTATCCAGGCCATCCATGAAGAAAAAACAAGCCTATTTCTTTGTGCTCCAACTCATACAAATAGCACAATGCCTCTCAGAGTAACCTGATGGGAGCTAGTCAGTTGTCTTTCACTAAAAGAAACTACCCTGTTTCAGAGTACTACCAATGGATTTTGCTTAAGAAGGTGCAATATGCCAACTGGCTTAATCATTTTCCTCAAATCTTTTATCCTCCAAAATTTGACTCTCAGAAACCCCTGAATATTTATTGTTGTGTAGAATAGAATAAATTCCACACCACAAACACAGAAACAAATTCCATACCACAAATTCAAATTGTGACTTTAACAACTACACATGCTGAAGTCCATGTCTGTGATTAACCCTCACTATCACAAATCCTCTATGTTTGTACTGTGCTTACAGTTTACAAATTTTTTCACATATATAAAACTTTACATCAGACCTAGGAAATATTTAAGGCAGATACTATTATTCCCATTTTAGAGATGAACAAACTATTTCTCAAAGAGACAAAGTAAATTATTCATGGCCGTATGCCCAGTAAACAGAACCACTTTTTTATTCACGCCATTTCATCCCTACTTCAGTGTTCTTTCCACTAATAAAACATTCACATTGGCAAGTCAGCAGAAAATGACCACAGAGTAGAAAATGAAAAGATCCAGTTTCAGATTTTAAAACACTAAACTTCTTTGGAATGAGTATAGTTCAAGGAATCATAGTGTTACAATTTGAAAGGAAATTTGCAGATCTTGTCAAACAACTTGAAAAACTGATTAAAGGCCTCATTCTAGGACACATCAAGTTAGTTGCAGAGATAAGACCATAACAGATATCTAGAATCTCAGTCCAGGGCTCTATTATACTACACTGCTTTAGTTTGCTGATGACAAAGCACTGGAATTGTAATTGGTCAACATAATTCATTACTGGGTATGAAAAGAATGGGTTGAATACTCAGGCTTGCTAGGTAGCCTTTGTCACATTAGTTTTGAACTGGGAAGGTAGTATTGATCCTTTAATCCACTTTGAATCCCTTCCAATTGAAGAAATTTCCTATGTACTCACCTAGCAATTGGTAGAGGAGGTTCAGAATTTCTTTCCAAGCTGTACCACTTTCTTCCCTTGCAAAACCAGTAAAATGTGCTACACTGTTATAGATATTTAAACGGTCAATGCAATTTAACACAAGGGCCAACATTCCCTAAAAAAAGAAGATGAGGAAAGGAAAGTTCCTGTTTAGAAAATCTGTATCCTTATTTCTTTTTCACAGCTTTCCCCTAAACACTTCAAAATTTAAAGCTGATACTGCTAATATGCAAATGTTTCC
Source organism: Dromiciops gliroides (assembly GCF_019393635.1). NCBI lineage: Eukaryota > Metazoa > Chordata > Mammalia > Microbiotheria > Microbiotheriidae > Dromiciops > Dromiciops gliroides. The sequence goes on from NC_057862.1 coordinate 182,348,880, forward strand.
ATTGTGTGTGTTTTTTTTTCTTAAAAATATATGCATTTCTATGCGTCAGAGACTTAAATAGCATACATTTTAGGGATGAGTCAGCAATCTCTCTTGATTTGTTTGTCCCCATGTGTTTAACTCAATCCAAGGACATACTGAAGAGGAAAGTGTGAATGAATCTCACAAAAGCCCGTTTTCCATTTGGCTTGAAATGGATCTGACTCACTTAAAAAACAGTGTTAGACACAGTACTCTGCAATTTAAAAAAAAATGAACAGACTGAAGTAATTCCATTCAAATACAGAAGAGGACAGCCAAGATTCCCGTAAATAAGGGAGCTGGTTAGTGAAATGAAAACCAAAAAAATAAGTTTTCAACTACATGCTACTACATAAAATAGAGACATTCTACATTTATTCCTGAACATTGGATAGAAACACTAAATGTATGCTGCAGCAGTCAGTATGACATACAAAATTCCTCTTTGGCCCTCACCTTGGCACTAACTTTGGGAGCAAGAAGGTGATAAGGAAGCACAACACAAATCGGTGCTACAGAAGTAGTACTCAGCTACTAGTTATTTTGAAAAGGGTGGTCCATTTTAAATGAGCTCTGAATAGCATACATAGTACTAAAGCATTAAATACAGTATTATTTGCATGTACCATCTCGGTTAAAGAAAAGGGTTGGTGCAATTGAAAATACCAAGTAACTTGGATCTTGAGAACTTCTGTGATCTCATTTCACCCTTTCTCTCCAGCTATTCTCAACTCTTCTTATACAATGCTTGTTTAGAAATAAAAAGCTGAATGGTAATTCAATTAGCATATTTTGGTCTAAATAAAAAGCACAAAGAGAATCTAAAATTTTACTATTAAAACTCACCTCTTCTTTGAACAGATTCTGTCTATTTTTGAGTGACCGAAGCTTGTTTTGCTTATCTTCATGTTGCATCTCTTCCTCTGGAGGCTGAAAATAGGTGATCAAATCTTGCAAAGTCTGAAGGACTTCTTCTATAGGCAGAGTAATGGGTGCAGTAGTTCGATTGTTTCCACTAATAAAACATGAATTCAGCCTGGTTCAGGGCTAGTCATGAAACAATGGAGCTAACCAATATCTTCAGTAACCTGGAAAAATCATTTAACTTTTCTGTGCCCTACTTTTCACAGGGCAAAGATGATCATTTGTCTCAGGATTATTAGTAGTACCCTGACTAATCAAAACAATTCAATTTGAGAACCAAAATTTAATCAGAAATAAATATTCACATTTGGTTTATAAGATATTTTATCCAACTTGTATAAACTATAATCAATATACTCAATAACACAGCTGTGATTTTTCAGTCTTGTGTATACAATAATTACTCAAAAAGATTTGAAAGATGATTACTGTAGTACATCACAAGAAAGTGACATTCAACTAAAGGATTAAAGTAAAACTCAAGTTTTCAGAAACCATTACATTTTACCTTGAAGTCCTATAATTTTTACAGAATTAAAACTAAGATTTTTTTCCTTTCAAAGAATAAACTTATAATTTTTTCTTTTTCTAATTTTTTTAGTTGCATGCCCAATTCATGATCTGCTCTTTTCCTCTTTTAATGAGGTGCACATTTGGAGATACAAATTTTCCACTAAGTACTGCTTTGGAATTTTGGAATGTTGTATCATTGTTGCCATTTTCTTTAAAGAAATTATTGTTTTATGATTTGTTCTCTGACCTACTCATTCTTTAGGATTAGATTAGTTTCCAATTAGCTTTTAACCTATGCTTCCACAGCCCCTTATTAAATGTAATTTTAATTGAATTATGGTCTGAAAAGAGTGCATTTAATATTTCTGATTTTCCACACTTGGTTATGAGGTTTTTATGCCCTAATACATGGTGAATCCCTGTGAAGGTGTCATGTACAGCTGAGAAAAAAAGGTATAATCTTTTCTATTCCCACTTGGATTTCTCCAAAGGTCTATTGTATCTAACTTTTCTAGGATTTTATTCATCTCTTTGACTTTTCCCCCCTTATTTTTTATTTTATTTTTTTATTTTATCTACCTCTGTAGAGGTCTCCCACCATTATAGTTCTACTATCAATTTTTATCTGTATTTTACTTAACTTTTGTTTTAATAATTTGGTTGCTATGCCATTTAATCTATATATGTTTAGTTTGATATTACTTCATTCTCTATGGTTCCTTTCAGCAAGATGTAGTTCTCCTGCTTATACTTTTTAATTAGGTCTATTTTTGTTTTTGCTTTGTCTGAGATTATGATTGCTATCCCTTGCCTTTTTAACTTCAACTGAAGCATAATAGATTCTGCTCTAGCCCCTTATTTTACCTGTGTATCTCTGTTGCAAGTGTGTTTCTTGTAAGCAATATAGATTCTAGTTTCTAATTAATTTTGTTCTCTACTTCAGTCTTATGGGTGAGCTCACTGAACTTACATTCACAGTTAAGATTACTAACTGTGCATTTCCCTCCATCCTATTTTCTTCTATTTATCCTTCTCTTTCTCTTTTCATCCTGCCCTTCTTCTTTCAAGTCTATTTTGCTTCTGACCACAGCTTTCTTTTATCTCACTTCCCTTTTATTACTCTACTTATCTCTTCTTCCCTGCCCCTTCTACTTTCCTGTCTAGTAAGATAGATTTCTATTACTAATTGAGTATGTTTGAACCAATTAGATGCGAATGAGGTTCAGACATTGCCTGATCCCCAACCTCTCACCATTTCCCCCTCCACTGTAAAATCCTTTCCTGGCAGGTCTCTTTTATATTAGATAATTTCCCCTATTCTTCTTTTCCATTCCTCCCTGCAGAGCATCCCTCTTTCTCATCTATTGTTTTTTTTTTTACATCTTCCCAAAATAATCAAATCATTTCTGCACATTCTTTTTGTTTATTTGTTTGGGTTTTTTGTGGGGCAATAAGGGTTAAGTGACTTGCCCAGGGTCACACAGCTAGTAAGTGGCAAGTGTCTGAGGTCGGATTTGAACTCAGGTCCTCCTGAATCCAAGGCCAGTGCTTTATCCACTGCGCCACCTAGCTGCCCCCTGTACATTCTTTTTAACTGCCCTAATAATGATAAAGTTCTTAGAAAATACATGGATCATCTTCCCATATAGAAAGGTAAACAATTTAAGCTTACTGAGGGCATTATGATTTCTGTTTACCTTTTTATTCTTTTGATTCTTATATCAGAAAGCAAAATTATCTATTCGGCATTGTTTTTTATGAGGAATAACTGAAAAACCTCTATTTCATTAATGTATATTTTTTCCCCTTGAGTGATTATATTCAGGTTTTCTTTTTTTTGGGGGGGGCAGGGAAATGAGGGTTAAATGACTTGCCCAGGATCACACAGCTAATAAGTGTCAAGTATCTGAGGCCGGTTTTGACTCAGGTCCTCCTGAATCCAAAGCTGGTGCTTTATCCACTGTGCTACCTAGTTTCCCCTGATTATATTCAGTTTTGTGGGGTAAGTTATTCTTGGTTGTAATCCCAGATCTTTTGCCCTATGGAATATCATACTCCAAGCCCTCATCTCCTTTAATGTGGTAGCTGCTAAATCTTGTGTGATCCTGACTGTGATTCTATATTTGAATGGTTTCTTTCTTGCTTCTTGAAGTATTTTCTCTATGACCCGGGAGCTCTGGAATTTGGCTATAATATTTATTTTGGGCTGATCTCATTCAGGTGGTGGTCAATGGATTCTTTTAATTTCTATTTTAACCTCTCTTTTCAGGAATTTGGGGCAGTTGTCTTTGATAACTTTTTGAAATATGATATAAAGGCTCTTTCTCTGATAATAGCTTTCGGGTAATTCTAGTAATTACTAAATTATCTTTCCTTGATCTATTTTCCAGGTTGGTTATTTTTCCAATGGGGTATTTCACATTTTCTTCTATTTGTTCATTTTTTTTTTACTTTGTTTTATTGTTTCTTGATGTCTCATGGAGTCATTAACTCCCACTTTTTCAATTCTAATTTTTAAGGAACGATTTTCTTCAGTGAGCTTTTGTACCTCTTTATTCATTTGGCCAATTCTGCTTTTCAAGGAGTTATTTTGATCAAGGAAGTTTTTATCTCTTTTTCCATTTCGTCAATTATATTTTTTAAGATATTATTTTTTTCAGTATTTTTGGTGTCTCTTTTATGAAGCTATTAATTGTATTTTCATAATTTTCTTCCTTTACTGTAATTTCTTTACCTAATTTTCCTTCTATCATTTTTGCAATTTTGAAAAAAAATTCTCTTCTAGGAATTTTTCTTAGGCTTGTGTCCAATTCACATTTTTTTTTTCCTTAGAGACCTTGTATCTGTTTTGGCTTCATTGTCTTCTTCTAGTTTTGTGTCTTGATCTTCTCTGCCACCATAATATGTTTTTATAGTTAGGTTCTTTTTTTGTTTGTTTGTTCATTTCTTCCTCCCTACCCCTCCCCTCATTTCTTGATTTGGAATTTTATGTTAATGTAGGGTTCTCTTCCCAGTGTGAGGGAGCAGGGGCTCTATCTCAAGCTTTAGGCTTTTCCACACAGCTGTTTGCAGAGCTAGTTCTGGGGATTCGAAAGTTTTTAGTGCTTCTTCAAAGATGGTGTGATATAGGGGTAGGGGTGGTCACTTCTCTCTTGGTATGTACTCTGTTCCTTACTCAGGAAGGGCCCTGATCCCTTGGGATGGCAACAGATACTGCTCCTAATGGTCCCTCCTCCTTTGGAACAGGTAATGATATTGTTCCTCAGGGTCTCTAATCCTTTAGGGCTGGAAGTGATACTGTCCCTCAGGACTTCCACACCCTCTTGACTGAAAGTACTCCTTTCTGATCTTGATCTATGACCTAGAAATGGATATAGGCAATGGAGTTACCAAATAGATTCTGGTCTAGCATCCAGTGCTAGACCCTGGATACCCTCTAATCTCTTTTTGTCCAGTTGCCAGGTCTCCTTGCCTTCTCTGTTTTGAGAGCTACCAAAGCTAATGCCGCTTCTGTCATCTGTACTTATTCCCACCACTGGTGTTTCATCCACATAGGCTGCAGGCCAGCTTCCTCTCCCGGGTCACAGATTTCTCCTTTTAATCTCCTATGTTGTTTTTAGTTGGAAGAATATCTCAATCTGACCTTCTGTTGGCTCTGCCACTCCAGAAGTTGATTTCAGGGATTACTTTAAAGTAAATTTCAGGCATTATTGTTTGGAGGGGAATGTTAGGTGAGTTTAGCTGAGTATTTTGTCTACTATGCCATCCTGGCCCCATTCCCTATGATATTTTCAAATTACACTGTCTTCTCCTCAGCATGAAGTGTAAAGATCTTGTTCTGTTCATTCCTTCTCTTTCTTTCCAAACTTCATTGTAATGTGAAGATGATCTTGAGGTTTTAGAAGTTTTAACAATGAAGCACAAACTCTAGATCTTCTTTCCAAGCTAGAAATACTTCAAGTGCAATCTGAAACACAGCCTATCTAAATGCAGGGAAACTTAATGATGAAGTGATGGATTTTTTAGACCTGAGAAAGTCCTTAATCCCTCTACAAAGACATGGAAGGGGTGAATGCTATATGTCAATGGCGGGGTTGGGGTGGAGAAGAGCAGAACTTTTTTTGTTTTGTTTTTAATATGGAGCTGGTTACAAACAGCAAAATAAACAATTCTGACTACTTTTCAGAATAGTAATAGTAATATACCTAGGGTGTATAGATTATTTAAGGAAAAAGATAAAAGGTATTTACTAACTGTAAGACCATGGACAAGTCACTTAACTTTTCTGGGGTTCATGTCATCATCTGTAAAAAAAAGGGGTAAATGGCCTCTGAGTCCCCTCCTAGTTTTAAATCTATGATTCTATAATCTCTAACATCTCTCTCATCCCTAAAGAGTTACAATTGGATTTGAATTTAGAGTTCCTAACTTTAAATCTAAGAATCTCTTATCATCCATCTCATTTAGTCCCCACTAAATACTATTATGTATGTGGTGGCCTCAGGGGTGGTGAAGGAATAACAGCCAAGTCACTGTTTTCATTCTTTCTACTAAAGCATTATACTATAGCTAGAAAAATTAAGAAGCTGCCCCAATGTCAAATAGAGAGTTTCTAAAGTCTTCAGAAGAACCTTTATGAAGAGAGGCTAAGAGCAGTCCAGAAGGCTAAAGACACAGATCACTCTCGTCCCTGAGGCTGACACCGGCTCCCATCAAATGTGACTATTAATAATAATTCCTAATATTTGTAGGAAATACCTATATCTCAAAAAGATATCTATAAGACAAACTTCATAACACTGTTCTTGTCCTCTTTGTCCCCTACTTAGAAAGGGGAGGAAATTAGACTTAAAACTCTTGCCAAGAGAGATACTAAGGTATAGGGAGAGTTGACCCTTGCCCATGTCCATCAACGGAGAGAGTGGCAAACCAAAAGTGAAGTAAGGCATTCTAAATCTCAGCTTTTAGTTCCATTCCTCTGATTATACTAGTTCACTAGGGAGAAGATTAAAGAAATGAAAAGAACTTTTCACTCCACATATGTGAGTACACTCACATGGACACAGTTTCCACCTAAAATTTCCTGCAGGAAAAACATTTTGCTATAACAGAATAATGGTTGGAATTTATAGGAACCAAAAATTATTGGTTTCAAAGAAGATGAATTTAACATAAGTCAAGGAAATAATGTAGTTATATTCTTTGGCAGCATCTCCTAGTATAGGGGATAAGAGTAGACAATTCAATTAATGACTCCATAAAATCTCCACATTACTTTGGCAACATAAGATTTACAATGCTAATCTAATCTAATCTAATCCAAATCTAGCAATAATATTGAACAGTACGGCAGCTCTCTGCAAACCCACCAGCTATAGCATATTAGAACTTTCTTCTCTGTGACATCAAACAAAATGAGTTTAGTGAGACTTGGAGCAAGTCAGACTGCAGCCATAGTTCACTTAGTTTTGTTTGCAAGTGAAAACACATTAGTCAGCAGAATATCTCACATCTTGACTGACCCTGCATATTAAAAACAGGCAGTTGTGAGGGGAAAGAGTGGTGCCAAGGGGGAGGTCCCAAATGTGAGAAGTATATTCAGCTTTCTGTTGTAGGTTAGCTCTATAGGCACTCAGTTGTTTCCTGTCATGCTTTATTTATAAAAGAAAAGAAAAGCTATTGTCAAAAGAATGTCACTGGACCTATGGCAATGGGATTAACAGGGAGACATACAAAAACTATTCATTTACCTTATAAACTGGCTAAATAAGGATGTTGTGTTCCGGATGATCCGAGCAGCCTGGGACTCCTCATGCTGACATCTCTGAAGTGTTAAACCATCATCCATGTGGCCTTCTTGATGGAGTATAACCTGCAAAGAGAGGTAAATGAAAGCCAAATCCTCTGGGTCATATACCATCTCCTAAACTGACTAGCAAATGTTATTTGCATAACTCTCTCTCTCCTTTATCATCTCCTACCAAACTTTAGGGACAATTTTCAAACCTAAATCATTAACACAGTTGGTTTGAGTCTATTTGCCCACTTACTCACTCCTAAGCCTCACTGCTCTGATTGCAAATGAAATATAATGGGAAGGTTTAATTAGAGTAGAGTTCTTGGACTTATTAGGTAAATTGGAAAGGGAAAATATATATATCTCACAAATCCATATATTTTTCTCTTAAACTGGATATAAAATCTCTGCAGACCTTAAAGCACTATAAAAACTTCCATTATCATTGTGACTTCTCCTGGAAAATAGGAATATCAGACCTTTACTGCCCCCCCCCCTGAAATATATCATTAGAATCAGAATGAAAATTTAAAACAAAACTGTCAACTAGGATCATAGACATGGACTACTCTGACTAAAGAGAGGTTGTAAATCTTTGATATAATCAGACCGAGTCAGATAATCTAAGTAGCAGCAGAAGACAGACATGAGAATACCCATTTCTTTTCTTTTCTTTTTTTGGTGAGGCAATTGGAGTTAAGTGACTTGTGCAGGGTCATACAGCAAGTGAGTGTTAAGTGTCTGAGGCTGGATTTGAACTCAGGTCCTCCTGACTCCAGGGCCAGTGCTCTATTCACTGTGCCACCTAGCTGCCCTGAGAATACCCATTTCTTAATGGTAATGAAAGAGGGCACAAAAATGAAGTCTTACAGGTCAAATTTTTATTACCAAAAACAAAGAGCTTTTATGTAATATTTTTACCTTTTTGTGGTGCTAGATATAAGGTGAAGAGCAGCACCTCTGCTTTCCCTGGGGAAAAAACAGGCTAATCACATATCCTTTGTAAGGCTGTTCAATCAACAGACCCACTGATGCTTCTTGGCACTGAATTTTTTTCAATAGTAACAAGGGGAAAAATTAAACTAGTATAGATCTCAAAGGTAAATACATGTGCTAATCTGTAAAGAAGAGAGTTGCCTTACAAATAAAACTTCACTTAAAGAAGGGTCTTTGCCCTCTCGTCTTAGCAACATAATAGATCAGATCTTGTAAAATTCCACCTATTTATTTTCTCAAAGTCATGACCTACTATGATAAACCCAAGTAAGGAGAATTTTCAAAGTCTTGTGCCTCTTACTTAACCTAAGAGCCTATGGCCTTTCTTGCTTTGAAGGTTCAGGTAGGGATGTGCCTCTATCATTTGATTCACTAACTGCCACAAAACATTATTCTGCTTAGCACCTCCCAGCAACTGTTTAATGATGTTGCATTTAGAATTTGAAATACATTGCTAGTGTATGTACACTAGTGGATTTCTTTTGGCTTCTGTCCCCTCTGGTCCCTAAAGACCAGAGGTTTTTAAGTTTTGCTTATTCAGTTAATGCATTCAAACCAAGTAGCAAAACAAGAATACAATAAGCATTTTTATAGTTCTTTGAACTATAAAACATTCTATTGATCTCTGAAGCAAAGTTTACATGTATGTGTACACATGTGTGTATATTTGTATGTAGATACTTGTATATACATACACACATACGCATATGTGTACATTGCTCTCTAGAAGGCGCTATGACAACTTATCTTTTTAAAATAATAATAAACATTTTAATTTAAAGTTGTATTTTTGAAAAAAATTACTATTGCTATCAGTTTGAGGCAAGCATATTTAATTACATTATATCATTAACATTACATATTGTATAATTAATATTATATTATTAATACTGTCAATTATAATATTATTATTATATATTAGTAATACTATATACCAGTAAAGAATTGGCCATGTATCTTCCTAACTTCTCACGGTCTCAGGCATGGTAGAGAAGGCAGGGAGAGAACTTCAGCATGCCAGTGAGCACAAGCAGGGGAAAAGCACTCAAAGACCCAGAAAACCTAGAAGCCAGAGAGCCAAAGCAAGCCAGGAGAGCTCCTCTTTCCTGGATTTTTATCCTCTTTAGATAGAGACAGGTCATTATACATTGGTCAAAGCTAATTGGTTAGCATCATTCAATTTCCTCTGCTGATATGATTTGAAGGTGGTCCACATTACAATGAACTCTACAGATGGCAACAGGGAAAAGACCCTCACTCAAGTTGCTTAAGACAAAGTCCATTACCTAGGTGTGGGTCCTCCCAAGAAATCCATTATTAATAATTATGTTCTCACAAGGTTTTGAGTTCTAAATTCTATCCCTCCCTATGTAAAACTACCATATTAGTCATTTTGTATAAGAAAACTTGAATAAAATAATTTTAAAAAGTAAAAAAGAGCATGCTTCAGTCTGTGTTCAATCAATATAAATGTCTTCTTTAGAGGCTTTATCATTAGTTCTTTGGGATTGTCTTGGATCACTGTATTGTTGAGAACAGTTAAGTCACTCACAGTTCTTCATCAAACAATATTGCTGTCACAGTGCACAACATTCACCTGGTTCTGCTCACTTTACTAGACATCATTTCATATAAGTCTTTCCAGGTCTTTCTGAAATAGTCCTGTTTGTTGTTTCTTATAGCACAATAATATTCCATCACAATCAAATACCACAACTTGTTTAGCCATTCCCCAATTGATGGGCATTCTTTTTATTTCCAATTCTTAACCACTACAAAAAGAGCTGCTATAAATACTTTTTTGTACAAATATGTCTTTTTCTTTTTGGGGGGAATGTCTTTGGGATACAAACCTAGCAGTGATATTGCTCGATCAAAGGGCATGCACAGTTTTATAGCCCTTTGGGTACAGTTCCAAATTGCTCTCCAGAATGGATGGATCTTTTCACAACTCCACCAACAGTGGATTACCATCCCAGCTTTCCCACATCCTCTCTGCTATCTTTTATTTTCTGTTTTTATTATATTTGCTACTCTGATAGGTGTGAGGTGATACCTAAGAGTTCTTTTAATTTGCATTCCTCTAATCAATAGAACAGTTTTTCATGACTATAAATAGCTTTGATTGCTTTGTCTGAAACCTGGGGAATGACTTGTATTTTTATAAATTTGTCTCGGTTCTCTATATATTTGAAAAATGAGGCATTTATCAGAAATACTTGTTTCAAAAATTCTTTCCCCATTTTCTGCTTTCCTTAGAATCTTAGCTGCATTAATTTTTTTTTTTTTAAGTGAGGCAATTGGAGTTAAGTGACTTGCCCAGGGTCACACAGCTATTAAGTGTTAAGTGTCTGAGGCCGGATTTGAACTCAGGTACTCCTGACTCCAGGGCCGGTGCTTTATCCACTGCGCCACCTAGCTGCCCCCATAGCTGCATTAATTTTGTTTGTGTGAAAACTTTTTAATTTTATATAATCAAAATTATCTATTTTACATTTTCTATTGCTATTTCTTCTTTGGTCCTAAATTCTTCCTCTGTCCATAAATCTGACAGAGAAACTATTCCATGCTCTCTTAATTTGCTTATGGTATCACTCTTTATGTATAAATTATGTACCCATTTTGACCTTACTTTAATATATGGTGTGAGCTGTTGGTCTATACCTAATTTTTGCCATACTGTTTTCCAGTTCTTCCAGCAGTTTTGCTCAAATAAGTTTTTGTTACAAAAGCTTGGATTTGGGGGTTTATCATATACTAGATCACTATAATGATTTAAGTTTAAATCTAATCATTAGAGAGAAAGGGCCAAGATGAACTCTTACATCAGTTAGAGATCAGTCCCTCAGTTTTAGCTCAGTCATCTTCTGACTATATGGGATTAATTGAATGTTTGGTTCTGCCTATTCAGTTTTCCTGGCCTTCCTCAAAAACACTTCAAATACATACAGACATACCCCACCATTTAGAAGAATTTATAAAAAGACAAAGAGAATATAAAGATGATCTATTATTATAATTCTATAATTTTATAGTTTCATCTACTTTTAGGTCTTTCTTTTTAGGCTTTTGGGGGGATTTTTGGTTTCTTCTCTGCAAAGAGGTTCCTTAAGCCTTCATCATCTTAATAATTCTCTGCATCTTCACAGCTTCATTATGTCTTTCTTGAAATGTAGGGACCAGTACTTCAGACAGCTTTAGAAATACAAGCATACAATTCTTTTACATATGATTTTGCATACATAACACATATATATATGCATATGTATATATTTTGTATGTATTAGAGCATGTATTTGCAACCTTCCTTTGGTTCCCAACTGGTGTTCCAAAGATGAAATCTCAAATTCTTAAGTGTTTGTTGCCTCTTGCAAATCAAAAGACGGTCTAAAATAAAAAACAACTGCTCACAGAAGATGTTGACACTTGTATCTAGGCCACTTTCCCTGCTTTTGGCAGACTAAAGCAAAGTATTCCAGCCTGGAGAGAGAATTTTGTAATATATCACTACCCCACTTCTTTGAAGGTCTATACCTTATTCATAATGGATTTTATTTTTCTTGCCTCCTCAATGGTTAGGGGGAGAGAGAATTTGGAACTCAAAATAAAACAAAAATATTTTAAAAGAAAATGTATGCCTATGGATTTATGTTATTAGAGAATCTGTTTTCTATATGTGAGTACTATTTAACCTCTATTTTTCTTTAAATAAAAAAGTCAACTCACAAAAGTAATGCAGTGTATGATTCTAAAATAGTAGTTAGCTTTTAAATACTTTACACTAGGTTTTTGAAAGAATTATATGATTTTTGGTAGTGGAGTTAGGGGTAGGGATCGATGTTTTATATTCTAAAAGGTGTTTTAAGTTGAAAATAAAATAATTTTGAATTCCTTTAGGAAATACCAACTAATGATAGGGTAAGTAGCTCAGAAAATTAGGCAAACATTCTTTAAAGCACTGTGCAGTTCATAATTCAAGAGTCCCCTGACACCAATTCATTTCAATTCCTCAAATATTTCTTAGCCAAAGTAACATATGTACAGATGTTGAAACTACTCACCTTTCTTTTAAGTGGTCCAAGGCGTGATGTTTTGGCATCTTGTGCTTTGTATGTCATCCAGAGACCACTAGCTACATGCTGGATAAAGCATATTGAATCTCCATACTTTATTTCTGCAATTCCCATGCCTTCAACATCCCGCTTGTGACTTGAATCCAATTTTTCCTTGATCTCCTATTAACACCACCCCAAAAGCATAGTTATTTTTCATTATATAGTAAAATAAGTATGAAATATTATTATTAGATAATTTATAAACCTAGAAATTTACTAGATTGTGATTAGCTAGAAATAATAAACCCTAAAGCAAAAAAATGTCAGAAACAACTACTTTATCATTTAACTTCTCAGTCTTTGAAAGTCCTTGTTACTACCTAAGCAATCAAGGTAGCTCCCAAATTTATTTTATTTATTTATACACACACACACACACATGTGGAATGTGGAAAAGAAGAGCTCTGTCCGTACTACAGGGCATCCCAAAAATCTTAGTGCAGTCTAAATCTTTAATAATCCCAGAACTATAAATGCTACAGACTTCAAAATATGAGCATTCTAAAGTTTCACTGTTTAGAAATTTTAAATATTGATACATTTCTTATTATTTTCAATATAACTTATAACTTATGCTACATATACACTAATTGATTTTTTGTACTTTGTAAAACTTTTTCATTAGCTGCTGCTCAATGACTGAAAAGACTGTATTTGCAGTTCTAGCCTTATCATCCAAAAAATGAGGTTTTGATGCATACATTATAGTTTTGGCATGATCCCATAAGAAAAAAATCTAATGAGGTTCAATCAGTGACCAAGATTTCTAAGCAAAAGGACCTCTTTTACTGACCTGTCTCATTCTCATCCAGAAACTGTTGTACATACAATGCATGACAGTGTATCCTCTCTTTTTAAAAATGAAAATGAAAACATATTCAAAATACATAAATATAACTATATGCAAAGTATGCAAACTTCCAAATGATATTTTTGTAAGTTTATTATTTATATTTCTGACATTATTAAAATAAAACTTCATTAAGACTTTTGGGATATCATGGAATCTTCAACCATAAACCTTGAGTTCTATTCAATTACATTCACTTTGACATTGTCAAGTGTTGCAGAAAGTGTCTTAAAGCTCCATGCAGTGACATGCCTATGTCTTGCAGCAAAGGATTAGGCATATTTTGAGATTCTAATTGAATTGGGTCATGATGTACAATCTTTAAAAATAACTATCAGACATACTGAATGTTAAATTTAATAAGGCTTGCCATAACGTTCATTCTCCCTTTCTTGAGAGGAATTTACTGTTGTCACATTTCAATTTCAAATAGACAGTATTACAATGCCAAATCAAAAGCAAAATTGAATTATCCTTGGAAATAGCATTTCATTGTCAGGATCATAGAAAAATAATGTAAAATCAAGTTTATAGAAATTGGACCAACACATCCATGTGATATCCACCTGAAATTATCTCTTTTTAAATTTATGGGGATGACCTAATGGTAGCAAAATGATGATAGACTATGAAGAAAAGTGAGATTTAAATGAACTAGTATTTTAGTATAAGATTAAAAATATGGTTATGACAAAGTTATCACATTTCTAATGTCAAGGGAATATACTGTGGTTCTCTAGTCAAATAACATTAATATGATGAAAAAAAAGAAAGTGACCAAAATCAGCATTTAGTCTAAAATTTCATGCAACAGATTGACACAGATATTCTATGAAAACCATACATTCAAAAATACTCCCCAGGCAAATATTCCCCCTAGCACATGGTTTTGACCATCTTCCAACATGTTCTTATCTGCCTGACTTACTGCCCCTTAGACATATACACTCCTAGAAATGACTATCAGTCTTAGCAATTAGCACTAAGCCATTACTTATTAGGTCGCCCCTATTTAGAAGTGTTCACTAACATGTTACTTGTAGGTGCTCCAAGTCTCCTTGATTTAGAAATCTTGGCTGCCACTGCCTCCTCAGGTCTCCAATCGAAGTAGCCATCCTACTTCTACCTTATTTCCTCCACAACCCCCATTCAAAACATTGGAGAACAGAATGATTAAATGATCAAAACTGGTAAAGCCAAAAGCTCCTATACAGTTGCCAAGGGTCTGTTCTATTCCTATTTGTCTATGACTCTCTTCCTTTCTCTCCCTTTTCACTTTTCTTTTGTTTTTTAAAAAAGGAATATCAGTACTAGTTGAACCATGAACCCTCCCTGGATGCTTACCTCTTAAAACCAGTCCAGAGAAACACACAGTACCAGCTGCTTTTAAAGGTAAAGCAATTGTGGCTGCTATTTCATATTTCAGAAAAAAGGAACTAGCGTCATATGGATACGGTCACCATATGTCAGGGATTTTTCTGGGACAGTCCTGACTTCAAATATTCAAAGGATCACTGCATTTAGCACTAGAAGAGACCCTAGATATCATCTAATTTAGTCCAACCTTCTCATTTTATAGATTTCTATCCCATTGTTTCCAGAGAGCATCAAAATTCACCCCAAATGACAATATTTTGGTAAATTAATTACTGAATGAATTAGTTCAATGAGCATTACAATGGAAACATATAGATGTCCCAGAAGTCTTAGAGCAGTTGAAAATAGATTGAAAATGGATACAGATAAAACTGGAAATAATTTTAAGCTATTTAAAACTGAACTAGGACTTTTGGGACACCCTGTAAGTTAATACCAAAGAATCCATAATCTTATAGCATAGGAAACTATTCATGTGGGAACTCCACCAATACAGATCAACCTATGACTTGGCAGATAAGTTTTTGAGAGTTGTCTGAGGCTTAGAGCAGTTGTGCTCCCAAGGTTAGCAAGCTACTATGTGTCAGTCAGGATTCTGAACTTGTGGTAAAGGTACTCTAGGTGTTGAATCTAGGTCCAAGAGGCCTGGGTTTCTGATGCTGAGCTTTGTCACTGACTTTCTATGTGACCTTGGGGCAAGTTTGGACCTCAGTCTTCTAATCCATAAAATGGGAATACATACTATTATATTTATACTACCTCACCTAAAAAGTTAACTGAGTTAACCCCATTCAGGTGCTTATTGGTGATGGTGGTAAGGTATCATCTTCATCAGTAAAACACTCATTAACTCAACTGAACAAATGCTTATTCAGTGACAACTGTAAGTGACAATGTAGAAACTACTCTAGAAACCATAAATACAAAGATGAAAAATGACATAGTTGCTGCCCTCCAAGGGCTTGTATTCTATTGGTGGGGGAAGGAGGGATGTATCATGTACAGCTATATATGGAAGTAAGAAATACAAGATAACACTGCTTTACACATAGTAGATGCTTAATAAATGCTTGTTGTCTGGATGGGGCCAAAGGAAAGAAAGACCCAGAGGTTCTCAGAATATCTGAGAAGAGAGAACCCTTCAGAGCCAGGGACAATGAAGGGATGCTATGCAGAGAGCAGGGAGCACCCAAGCCTTGGCGAAAGAAAAAAATTTAGGAGATTAAGAGCATTCCCAATGGAGGGAAAGGAGGTGGGAGGGAGCAAGTAATAAGCAGCTGAAAATCCAGTTTGGCTAGTATGCTGTTGTCAGAGGAAACCAGGATTAAAGAGAAATTGCAGTCAGAGGGCCTTGAATGCCTGGCATCCTGTGTAAGGACAATAGGGACACTCTAAATATGTTTGAGCAGGAGAGTGGTGAGAAAAATGATTATTAATAACCAATGATTTGGGAAGATTCACATTTCCCCCTTTTTCTATTATCCTCATTTCAAGATCTCAATCTCTAAAGGTTGAACTAACCTTCTCTTCAATCCAGATTCTTCCCAAATGGGGCAGCTATTGTGTTCTACTCAGGTTTGGGTAGGGATAAATTCTTTGAACAGATTGCCCAAGCCTGGGGCTAACTTAGAAGTAAATGACATAATCAGAGTTCAGGTGCACTGTAATATTCATTCTCCCATTAACTGTTAGCTGATCAGAGAAGACTGCCACCCTGGGTAACAGGCCCCTTCCAAAAGGGCATATAAGCCATAAGCCTGCTGCCCTGATTGTTTTTGGCTTAGAAAGAGCCACATAACCATCCTTTTATTAAAATTCTGGCATTATTAATACAATGATTAAATTACCCAGAAATTATCTCTCTTGAACCTTTTTAAACAACATAGTGGCATGATCAGACCCATCCATTAAAAATGTTATTTTTGCAGCTGTGTGAAAGAATGATTGGAGAGGAGAGAAACTGGAGGCAGGAAGCCCAATTAGGAGGCTATTATTATACAGGTTAGAGATAGTGAGGGCCTGAACTAAGATCATTGCCCTAGAATGGAGAAGTGATCATGGATGGCAGCTGATGGATATAAGGAGAGAGGTGAGACAAAGGAAAGAATAAAAAATGATGTGAAGTTTTTATTGAGAGTTGGACTACCTTCACTTATATTTTCATAGATATAGGACTAGAAGGAATCTTAGAGGTAATCAAATCCAACCCCCTTGATTTTATAAGTGATTTACTCAGGGTCATGTAACTAATAAGTGTTTGAAACACTTAGCATAGTGCCTAGCCATTGGGAAGCACTTAATAAGTATCTACTGATTGATTTACTGTTTGAAGCAACACATGAACCCAGATCTTCCTGATTCCACAAATCAAATTAATTAATTAATTATTTAAAGAACAAACAAAGAAAAAAATCTTGGCTGCCAAAGAGGCAAACACGACTTCAGAGAAAATACAGAATAAGAAGTCCAGAATTATAAAAGGATAAATGTAATCTAGCTTAACCCAGAGATTCTCTTGGGCAGTGATATCAGACTCAGTTGATATCACACAGGGGCTACCAATCCATACATAAAGATTTAATATCCCAAAGATACTGATTTAGTTTTAAAATGTAATATTATGTATATGTTATTATATATATTTTAATTTTCTTAAGTATTTTCCAATTATATTTTAACTTTGTTCAGGCAGTACTCATGGCCCATGGACTGTTTGACGCTTCTACTCCTGGGCACATCACCAAAGTCCACTTAGTTGATACTCAATGAACTTGTTTATGTTTCAAGTAAAACATTTTGAAACTTGCAAGACTAAATTACAAGATTCTGAAAGGGAGAAACTCTGTCATTCTTTTGTTATACCTGTTTGGGTCTTGAGTTTTCAGATTCCTTTAATGAATTGTCTATTATATGTACTTAAAATATAAGGTATTAAAATTCACCTATACCCACTTATACCTATACTACATTTCCCCAAAAAGAGTCTTTCAGGAAGACTTTTTAATTCCTTTTGGGAACATCAACAGCCTTGGTCAAAGGCCTATCAAAGAATCTCAGCCATTTCAATCCATATTCCTTTCAAATCAAAATAAAATAAGCCTTATAAAAAACTGGGATCTTTAGATCATCTTAAACCTCTAAAATAATCATTTCAGTTGCAATACAGCCACAATACCAAGTATGGGGATATGATATATGATTCACTAGTGACTTTTAAAACAACCTATGGCATGCTGACAGTCTTATTAGTGCTGAATCCTAGCTTTTCAACCATTTTGTCCTTGCCCTTTTCTGTTTGCTGGGGATGGGGATGGGGAAATAATAATAACCCAAGAGTGGAGACGAGTGAGTAGGAAGACTGGAATATCTTTATAGTGCTATGAGCTTCTGGCTTCCTCCTTCTCCTTGCCCCTAGAAGCTAAGCACTCCAAAAGAGTGACTAAAAGCCAAGAATTATGTTGAAATGGATGCATCCCATCTCAAAACAGTATTCTGCCTATCTAGAAACTGATTACTCTCTGGCCTTTAGAGAATCCCCTTCCTGAAAATATAGGGTTCTTGATACCACAATCCTTTCTTAGTATAGCAATGCAACATTTGGATTGGAGAAGAGAGTGAGAGGGATTGATGGCACAGAATAGGGAGGGAAAGAGGGAAGTAGGGCAGTAAAAAAGAAAATTTCTCTCTTCATAAGTTTTTCATAGGTTATTTTTATCCTGGTCCAAGTGATTTATAGGGGAGAAAATGTGATTCTCCCTATTATTTATCCTTCTGTTTGCTCTTCTTTGATTTTGCTTCATTCACTTCTTTAGAAGGTATACTGCTCTTCATCTCTTTTGTAAAGTGAATAATATTTAATACCCATCCAGGAGAGAATGAATTTGAATTTTAAATCCCACAAATTATCCTGGCTCTGTGGATCACCCTCTGATTTAGCTTGGGCAAGTCACAAACACCTCTATAGACTTTTACTTCCTTATCTGTGATCTCTAAGGTTTCTTACAATTCCTCCTTCTAGGAATGATTCCAATCTCAGAGCAGAAAGGGAAAGCAATCTCTGGAGAGGTAAGAAAGGACCTCACAAAACAAAGGAAAATGCTACAGAAAGACTTGGAAAAAGTTACTTTTCTGGGTGCTAAGGAGGTACATCCTTGCAGATAGCAGTTTCTTCATTGCTGCAAGCTATAAGTTCTGGAGGAGGAAAAAAATCTCCGTCCAATACAAAATATCACATCTTTGTTTTTAAAAAGTAGGAAAAACCTTGATATTATTCCTTAGGGAAACAGGAATGTCAAAACACCAGATTATGTGCGATCTCTTCTATTCTAGCCTTAGGATTATGCCATGTCTGGAGTCAAAAATATGTCCTGACTCCATTTCTCTGTCCTGGTCTCAAGTCAGTCATTTTTGCCATCCTATATCCAGGTATTGTGTTATTTACAAACTGGTTCCTTTTCAATTAATTTTGCTCTAAAGCAGTCTTGAAAGTTGCTTTACATACTTTTTTTAAACTTTATTTTTCTTGGGGGTTTTTTGTCTGTTTTTCCTTGACAAATGACTGACATAGAAATATGTTTTGCATGACTATACATGTATAACCTATATAAAATTGTTTGTCTTCTCACTGAGGGGGAGGGGAGAGAGGAAGGGAGAGAATCTGGAACATGAAATTTAAAAAAGAATGTTAAGTTTTTACATGTAATTGAAAAAATAAAATACTTAGAATAAAAAAAAATTTTTAAAAAGAAAGTTGTCATAAAAAATCACATTTTTAAAAGTACTATTTTAGTTAAAATACTCAACTTCTACCCCTAAACAAGGTCCAGGTTTCCATTTAGCCCTAAACCAAAGATAATGGAGGGAAAGGCAAAAACTGCAGTATTTCACACTATTAAAGAAATACTGTGGTTTTTGCCTTTCCCTCCATTATCTTTGGTTTAGGATCCGATTTCCTGATTGCCTGATTTCACTTAATGCCAGGCTGATCTCGAATCACATTGGGTATATGTCTTCTATATTTATTTGTTATGCATATTTCAAAACTTTCAATATGGGAAGAAGCCCCGAGCCTTCCCTTACCAATATTTACCTTTGATGCCCGGAAACAAAAGGCTGTGGACTTGGTGTCTGATTTCCCCCTATCTTGCAAGATAAGGCCTTGATCTTCTGTCAGAGCCAGGTACTGGCCAGTGGTAATATGTCTTAGTCGGAAGGCTTGGCCCCACCTGATGTTACTGCCACTCCAGCTAGATGAATCAGCAGGAAACATTTGTGGTTATATACTAACAAAGAGCACTAAATACTTAATTAGTACTTTTAAAAAACTTTATTAATTTAGTATTTTAGGAGTTTTCTCATTATCTCTCTGAGGGACAATTTATAAAACTGTAATCCTTTTACTTTTCCAATGCTAATGATTTTATTAGGAGGAAAGTCTGTGCAATGGATGAATATCTAATTTCTCCCTTTTGATCAAAATTTAGGGGCAAAAACTAGGAAATAGGGTTTTTAAGAGTCAAGTTAATTCTGCTATTTAAAGATCACTAGAAGCCCCCAGGCTCCACTTTAGAGAAACTGCATGGTCTTCTGTGATTCAGCTCATCCTTTCATGCAAATGGTTTCACTGACCAGAAGAAGAGAAAATAATAGAAATGGGTTCTTTTAAAGGCAAACTTATTTCTGACAATAAAAGCATTCAGAGCATGAATTTGGACTCTAACATTTTAATGTCATGGAGAGCATTTCAATGATATTTCTAGCTTCAAAATTAACAATAAAGTGTTCTTTAATTTGGTTATTATTGAAAGAAAATGAACAGCATAGAGAAATAAATTAGGCCATTGATAAACTTATGGAGGCTTCGTATGTAATGCCTTACGTCAGAGAAAAAATGACCACACATGTGGTACTTAAAACATAACCACATATGAAACTATCTTTTTTTTTTTACATTTTATTTTTATTTATTTATTTATTTTTTAGTGAGGCAATTGGGGTTAAGTGACTTTACCATGGTCACACATCTAGTAAGTGTTAAATGTCTGAGGCCGAATTTGAACTCAGGTACTCCTGACTCCAGGGCCAGTGCTCTATCCACTGTGCCATCTAGCTACCTCCATATGAAACTATCTTAAAGAATTCCTGAAAGGAATGCCCTTCTAGGAGCACTATAAATTGTATTGTAAGGCAAGCGCAAATACGGTTCTTTCCATGAAAAGTATAATGCAAGTCAGGCTTGGAGGAAAACTTAGCTCATATACTTTTAGATGATTTTTAACTGAGAAAGTAGTTTAATGAAAAGTCTTAAGGAAAGACTTTGGGATCTAGATGAGAAATAGCAAGCTTTTAGTAGCTTAGTTTATGATAAGTACTAAATCTTGGGATTCATGGAAAGTATTTCTACTTGAAGGACCTGGAACAAAATAAAGGTAACTATCAAGGTACTTCACTTGAAACCTAAGTTGGAGATGTGGAGGCACTAGGCAAATATAACTGACTATAATTCAAAGGGTATCCAGGGTAGGCCTTTATTCAAACAGATTTTAGAAGAAGAATAATTCCTTTTTATGCATTTCTTCCTCTAGAGTCCATTGTAATAATCCCAGTGAGTCTTAAGGGCAAATGGACAAAGAAACATTCAGACTTCTACTTCTCATATGTGCATGATTCCTAGAATAGTGTAGGCACTTAATAAATGTTTCTTGATTGCTTTATTAATAGTCAAGATGGTAGAGGTTTTGAGGAAATTTGAGTCATCCCCTTCTCATTCAATATGAGAGCAAAAAAGGAGAAAAACGGTTTAAAACTAGGAAAGACAGTTAAATTTACCAAAAAGAAAACGAACAAAGCAAAACAAACTAAATATCCAAAGTACCAGAAATAGTGCTGATGGAAGCAGAAATACATAAGCTATTCTTGAGCTATTCTCATAAGGGTATATGATAGACTTAAAGAATGTAAGAAAGAATTAACACAGGTTGTAAAACTATAAGAAGAAATAAAAGTAGAAATAGAATCTTTTTTTAAAAAGCATAGGAGGAAGGGATGGCTAGGTGGCACAGTGGATAAAGCACTGGCCCTGGATTCAGGAATACCTGAGTTCAAATCTGGCCTCAGACACTTGACACTTACTAGCTGTGTGACCCTGGGCAAGTCACTTAACCCCCATTGGCCCTGTGTTAAAAAAAAAATCATAGGAGGAAAAAAAAAAGCAGATATTTTAAAATTACGAATACATAGAATGGGAAGCTAGGTGGCATGGTGGACACATAGAGTGCAGGGCTTTAAGTCAGGAAGACTCATCTTTCTGTTTGGGGTTTTGGGGTTTTTTTTTTGGGGGGGTGGTTTTTGTTTTTGTTTTTGTTTTGCAGGGCAATGAGGGTTAAACGACTTGCCCAGGGTCACATAGCTAGTAATTGTCAAGTGTTTAAGGCTGGATTTGAACTCAGGTTCTCCTGAATCCACGGTTGGTGCTTTATCCACTGTACCACCTAGCTGCCCCCAAGACTCATCTTTCTGAGTTCCAATCCAGCCTGATATTTCCTAGCTTTGTGACCCTGGGCAAGTCACTTAACTCTGTTTGTCTCAATTCCTCATCTATAAAATGAGCTGGAGAAGGAAAGGGCCGACCACTCCAGTCTCTTTGCCAAGAAAACCCCAAATGGGGTCACAAAATGTCAGACACGACTGAAAAACAACTGAACAAGATAATATAATAGCACATCTGAAAGATCACTGGAAGCAACCAAAATGGAAGTATTACAGATAAAAGTACACAAATAAAAATTATATTTAAAGAAAAATTTTTAAAGGAAAAAAATTCTACCAAGGCCTAACAATCTAAGAGTAAAAGTAAGTTGCTACAGAATCCTAGGGTTAACTTCCCACAGCATTATATAAGTGACTTAGGGAAGACAGGAAACTATTTCCTAAGAATCAGCAAAAAAAATAAATTTTTTTTTGAGAAAAAAATTTGGAAGACCAAAGCACTTTCTGGCAATGCTCTGAGATAACCCTGGGTTTTAACTCAATAGGATGTCATCTAGAAGTGCTGTGGCTGAGCTTAAGGTACCAAAACTGTCCTGAAAGTTAGAGAAAGGGAAAACACTCTAACCACAGAATGGTAAGTAGTATATAACAATGAATAAGGGAATAAGTAAGATAAGGGCCACACAAATAAGAGGAAAGGAACTCAAATTTGAGAGTGTGTAGTACTTAGACACTTCAATTACCTTATCCGAAGGGGTTCCACTCTCCACAGTGACCTGGCTCGGCTCCCAGCTCCACCAGTTTCATAAAATATCCTCCTGTAAAGAAGAATTAAATGGATGATACCTTTGACTCATCAAAAATATGATGAACAGAACAGAATCCAAGAAATGCTTTCCCAACATTGAACAGTGACTAAAACCTAAAGGAAATGGCTCCCAATAAAGAATCTATTTAGTCTATTTAAGCTGTTTCTAAAATTCAAGGTTTAATAACAACAATAGCAATCATTGCATAAGGTTTTCAAGTTTACAAACTTTTACATAAATTATCTCATTTGAGCCTCCTAACAATCCTACAACAATAGGTATTGTTATTATTATTTTTTTTTAGTGAGGCAATTGGGGTTAAGTGATTTGCCCAGGGTCACACAGCTAGTAAGTGTTAAGTGTCTGAGGCTGGATTTGAACTCAGGTCCTTCTGAATCCAGGGCCGGTGCTCTATCCACTGCACCACCTAGCTGCCCCAACAATAGGTATTATTAATCCTTTTTTATAGCTGAAACTGAGGCTTAAGTAAAATGATTTACCTGTGACTACACAATAAGAATCAGAAATAAAATTTAAACCCAGGTCTTCTTCCTGACTTCAAACTTAGCACTCTATTCACTATAGCTTTCCATAAAAGAAAAGTCAACATGCATTTTTAAAAGCCATCATTTTCTTTTAAAAAAATAGCAGGAACTCCCAAAAGGAAGACAATAAAGTATGCTTTTGTATGTGACGGAGTGGGTGACAAAGAGAGGAGAGAAGGATAGGGGAGAATTCTGTAGAAAGTGGAGCAAATCATTGACATGGGGTTAAATCAGGATATTAGGATAAATTAGGACATTATGATAACACAGAAGTTTTCTCCCTGAGAAGCAAAACTGACGGACTGACACACCTAAGAAGTAAGGGGAGAGAAGTCCATTAGGTATGCCTACTACTTGAGAAGATCCCCCCACCCAACCCCACTCCACAGAGATAACTCCAGAAGTCAGGAACACCACCCCTCATTCAAGCATTTCCCACCCCACCCCCAATAAGGGACTTTCCATTGTCAGGTGGTCACCCCATCTATCTTCTGTAAAAGCTTTTGCCTTCCTTCTCTTCTCTGAGGAAGATATTTCTAAAGATATTTCTAAGCTTTTTTTTATGCTTCAATCTATATTCAGACAACATAAGTTTTCTCTGTTGATGGACCACGTTTTTCATAAGACCTTCAGAGTTGTTTTGTATCACTGCATTGCTGAAAATAAGCAAGTCATTCACAGCAGATCGTCTTACAGTATTGCTGTTATTTTGTATACAATACATTTCACATTGCATCAACTCATGTAGGTCTTCCTAGGTTTTTCTTGATAGCATCCTGCTCATCATTTAAAAAAAATAGTAAACTACATTTATATAGTACATAAAAGAGAGATTTCCTTACAATAAACCCATGAGATTGATTATTGCAACAATAGTATGTGGTGTCTAAAATCTAATGTGGGGGGGGGCAGCTAGGTGGTGCAGTGGATAAAGCACAGGCCCTGGAGTCAGGAGTACCTGAGTTCAAATCCGGCCCCAGACACTTAACACTTACTAGCTGTGTGACCCTGGGCAAGTCACGTAACCCCAATTGCCTCACTAAAATCTAATGTGGGTCTTAAACTGCCCCACCCTACCCCCAGTTTTTTTGGGGGAAACTGGCTAAGATTTACTGATAAATTCAGCAAGAGTTTAGGCTTTTAAGGATTTATTAAAGTGTATTAGAAGTTAGTGAAGAGAGAGAATGGAAAACCCTAGTTTAGATCTATTCGGTATAGCCAGAGAGAAACCCTTGCTTTTCCTAGCAGTCCATGTGAAGTCCCCTACCACGCCAAAGTCCTAGGCAAAAAGGAGGACCCCTCCTTTTCTCCATTTGCCACCACCAAGCCAGTTCAGGACAAAAAAGAAAGTGATCTACTGCTGCTTCTCCCAGAAGCTCTCTGTGAAACAGGAAGCAGGGCCGTCCACACACAGCTCCAAGGTAATTGGCTGGTAGATTTGACTGACATGACTACAGGAAGCTCTATAGAAGTAACTTCTGGATGCCAAGCTACATGCTTTCTCCTCAGGGTGGAGCTCTGATTCTCACAAGTAATAGATAACATTTAAATAATACCCTATACCTGACAAAGAATTTTCTTCACAATAGCCCAGCAAAATAAGTATCATACATATAATCATCAATCATCATTACTCAATCCTCTTCCTCATCAATCCATCCTCATCTTCATTAATTAATCATCATCATCATCAGTCCTCATCAATCCTCATCTTGATCAAATCATCATCATCATCATCATCATGCTTACTCTTGACTCTGCTTCAAATTTTTTTTCACAGTTACTATTGTTAACTATTTCCCTCCATCCTATTCCTTCTAGCATATTTACTTTATTTTCTAACTTCTTTCACCCTATCCCTCCTCAAAAGGGTTTTGCTTCTGACTGCCCCTCCCCCAATCTGCCCTCCCTTCTATCACTCCTCCCTCCTTATCCCCTTCCCTTCCAACTTTCCTGCAGAGTCAGATAGATTACTCCAACCAACTGAGTATGTATGTTATTCCCTCCTTGAGCCAACTCTGATGAGATTAAGGTCTTTGAACCAATTCTGATCAATAAAAATAAGGCTCATTCACTGCCCCACTACTCCCCTGTGTTCCCACCCCCCCCACTCCATAAGCCCTTTCCTGCTTCTTTCATGTGAGATTTCACCCCATTCTAGCTGTCCCCTCCCCTCTCCCCCAGTACAATCCTCTCACCCCTCGATTTTACCCTAAAGATGTCATCATGGGACAGCTAGGTGACACAGTGGACAAAGTACCCACCCTGGACTCAGGAGGACCTGAGCCCAAATCTGGCTTCAGGGACAAGATACTCACCCACTGTGTGACCCCAGGCATGCTACCTAACCCTGACCACCCCACAAAAAATGATAAATTTAAAAAATGCTTTATAGATATCATTCCTTCATAATCAATTCCCACCTGTGCCCTTAGTATAAATTTATTCCTATCATCTGCCCTAATACTGAGAAAGTTCTTATGAGTTAGACATATCATCTTCCCACGTAGGAATGTAAACAGCTTAACCTTTTAACATCCCTCATGATTTCTTATTTCCTGTTTATCTTTTTATGGTTCTCTGGTGTCTTTAATTTGAAAGTCAAATTTTCTATTCAGTTTAGGTCTTTTCATCACAAATGCCTGAAAGTCCTCTTTTTCATGATAATCCCATTTTTCCCCATGAAAGATTATACTCAGTTGTGCTGGGTAGGTGATTCTTGGTTGTAATCCCAATTCTTTTGCCCTCCAGGATATCATATTCCATGTCCTCTGATCTTTTAATGTAGAAGCTGATAGATCTTGTGCTATTCTGGCTGTAGCTCCACAGTACTTGAATTGTTTCTTTCTGGCTGCTTGCAATATTTTCCCCTTGACCTGGGAGCTCTGGAATTTGGCTATAATATTCCTGGAGGTTTTCCTTTTGGGATCTCTTTCAGGAGGTAATGAGTGGATTCTTTCCATTTCTATTTTACCTTCTGCTTCTAGAGTATCAGGGCAATTTTCCCTGACAATTTCTTAGAAGATGATATCTAAGCTTTTATTTTGATCGTGGTTTTCAGATACTCCAATAATTTTCAAATTATTTCTCCTGGATCTATTTTCCAGGTCAACTGAAATATCCAAGAAGATATTTCACATTGCCCTCTATTTTTTTATTCATTTGGATTTGCTTTGTTGTGGCTGGGTTTCTCATAAAGCCACTAGATGACATTTGTTCAATCCTAATTCTCAGTCAATTATTTTCCTCAAAGAGCTTTTACATTTGGCTTTTCAAGATGCTGATTTTTTTTCATGACTTTCCTGCATCACTCTCATTTTTTCCTCTACCACTCTTACTTTATCTTCAAAGTCCTTTTTGAACACTTCTATGGCCTGAGAGCAATTAACATTTTTCTTGGAAGCTTTGGATGTAGGAGCCCTGATGTTGCTACTCTCTTCTGAGGGCATAACTTGATCTTCCTTGTCACCAAAGAAACTTTCTATGGTCTGCATCTTTCTCTGTCTTCTCATTTTACCAGGCTATTTCTTGACTTTTAACTCCTTCTTAAAGTGGGGCACTGCTTACAGGCTATATACACTGTCCCAAGCTTCAGGAGGTTCCAGGTGGATCAATTTAAGGAGAAACAGGTTCATCACTGTTCTTTGGTCTGTAAATAACCCCAGGCCTACTTGCTCTTCAACCAGGAAACAAAATTTTTGTTTTGCTGGGTTGAGAGCTCTGGTGAACCTGTGACCCTCCCCCACCTGGGCCACTGCCACTCAAGGCTGCTTCCTGATTCCCAGCAGGAGTAAACCAACCAAGTTCTGCCTCAGTGCCAGCAGAGACCCCTGTAATCTCCCCTTGGCCAACCACTCAGCCTTCTCACTAGACCGTGAGCTTAGTTACTAGAATATGCTGGCTCTGCAGCTGATTCAGAAGCTCTGGAGGTCTTTTTCTGGTGCAGCCTTTCTGGGGCTTGATCTTTGTCAGCAGAACTTCAGAGTTGGGTTCCACTCCCACCCTGGCATAATAGACCCTCCCCTCCTGCCGACCTTCTAAGCCATCTCTGGCTGGAAAATAATCTTATCCTGTCCTTTTGTGAGTTCTGCTGTTCCAAGAATTGTCTTATGGCATTATTTGAAAGGATTTGGAGGGATTTGGGGGAGAGCTCCAAGGAGTCACTGCCTGTCCTCCACCATCTTGGCTCCACCCAGGAAGGAAGTCCCTTTTCTAAGCCGTTTTAATGCTAATTGCACTGTGTGGGAGAGTATAATTTTTACAGAGGAATACCTAATGACCCCTACCACCTATTTCCCTCATGACACCATAGATCATTACTAATCATTATGTAATAATAATAATTTCAAAATCAATAATATTATTTCTATTGCCATATGAGTATCCAGAGCAGAAAGAAATGTCTTATCTTTTTTTCAAACTTCTGTGAGTACCAAGAAAAGCACAGGTATGAACCAAAGAGACATAATATTGATTAAAGTTCTAATTTATTCAGGAAAACTTTTTTTTGAGCAGAGGGAAATGTCTTTTAAAAAAAACACACACAGGAAGGTGGATATCCAACATACCATAGTGGAAAGAGCATGGTATTTACAGAGTAAAAACACTAGTTTGAGTCCCAGCTTTGTTCTTTACTATGACTATGGCTTTGAACCTCAGTTTCCCCATCTATAAAATGAGGGGCTGCACTAGATGACTTCCAAAGACCTTCCCAACTCCATATTTTCTTATCTCAGCTCAATGGAAAATGGGAAGGATATACATAATTTAGAATAAATATATTTATTTAACATTTAAATACTCATAGTACCTGAAGGGACCTTAAATAATATAGTATAAAATGCAGTTAATACAGTTTTAAAATTCATTCTAAATCATGTGAGTTGTGGGTTTTTTCCTCTCCCATTATATCATGCAATTAGAAAAGGAAATAACATGCTTGGTTGTTTAAGGGATCTGGTGTTCAAGATTTTTCTGTTTCAAACCAAGAACAGTAATTATGTTAAAGGCTTGTATGACATTTATCTCTGAGGTACCGGGATATATTTACTGGAACTTTCTCAAATATGTATGCTGAATTTCTGTGAGACATGGAAGGAACATGTGGGGCATGTAAAGGAAACTGAAAAATAGGAGTGGCTTTGCTTAATTTACCAGATAAGGTAGAGATAGAACCAAATTACACTTCTCCTTGTAATGATTATAAAACACCCTACTGTTGGCATGAATGAGATATATGGTATTTTTGCATCTTAGTTTATACAAACTGGGGAATTCTAGCTGTAAGTTGCCAAGGACTCCTGTTCAATCTTAAAAGTTTGTAGGGGCATTTTTCTTGCTTTCTAAAACATCCATGTGGAGAGTTGAAGTGACTAGCAGAGATGCCATTCAAAAAACTTGAAGAATACTGCACATACCTTTGGTTCATAGGAACTTAAGCTTGGCTTGGCAAGCCAAACTTCCTCATGTTCAATGTGCCATATGCCTCTTATTTAAACTTAATTGGACTTTTATCTATAAGAACTTGGGAAAGATCACCTCATCCATACAGTTTCTAAGGAAGTATTCAGGTCTGCCTCATCTTGATCATTTGGGGAATATGCCCCAACATTTGGTGCACTCACTCCAAGTATGGTAATATCTGCTTTTCCATTCCTTATGAAGATGAAGCCGCTCACAAGGAATGTCCATTGAATACCAAATGAAGTCATAAAATATAATTTCAACTCTGACAAATTCTTTGCTACCTTGGTGAAGGAAAGTACTACCATGGCTACCACTTCTGGAGCAGTAAAGGAAAAAAAAAAAGACAAAAAAACCCTAGAAGTTCTTTAGGATGTGCACACTTAGAGAAAGAAAAGTCTGCAAATTTACTCAAAAAACTTCACTTCCTTTACAAATTTGCATATATGTGGATAGCTAAAAAATAAATTAACCATGATTTAGCAACATTTCACAACCAGCAAATTAGCAAAGATAAGAAAAAGATTGGAATAGTAACTGTTGTAGCATTTGTACAGACTGGAACACTAGCAAACTGTCTATGGCACTGTGAATTAGTCAAGCCATTTTGAAAAACAATTTGAAATTATGCTAAGAAAGTGAGTAAATACACTATTTGAACCAAAGCTAGACATATAACTCGAGGATATTAAAGACAGATGGAAAGGTCTCATATACATCAAATATTCATAGTACTACTTTTTGTGATAGCAAAGAACTGAAAATAAAGCCAGTCAATTGGGGAATTACTAAATAAAAGTTTATGTTAAGCTGTCCATGACCATAATCATAGTATCTGTCTCTCACTAAGTTTCCAGATACCCTAGGACATACCTTTTCAGAGAACCCTGAGAATCAACATCTTCTGAAGGTCTCTGATGTAGAATACCACCAAGCCTACTCACTACTGCTGTCAACTTCCTAGTCTCACAACAGGGAATTAATCACCCAATGAAGATTCTGATGTATATGCCTATAAACATACACATGTAGTACATATGTATGTATAATTATATATGTAGATATGCAAACATATGTAGACATTTAGTCATGTGTGGTACGCATATCATACATGGATATATGTGTGTGTATTTAGAGAGAGAGAGACATAGACAGAGACAGAGACAGAGAAAGAGACAGAGAGACAGTTTATTTATATATTTGACCCTATGGATTATACATGACACTGAACCCTTTAACTCTGCTAACTGCTTAAATAAAAAAGGTAAATGTAAGTAAGGAACCAATAGGTATGAGAAAAGGAAGTGAGAGAAAACATGTTAAAATAGTTGAGTTTTGTTGCTGCTGTTTGGTTTTTTTGTTGTTATTGTTTATAACCTCTGTTCCCCCTCTTCCTCTTATTCATCTAGGTTCACAACCTAAGTGTCATCCTCAACACCTCATTTTCTATCACCACCTCAATGAATTTATCAGCAAATCCTATAGATTTTACCTTCATAACAACTCTTGTATATGCCCTCAGCCTCATGCAGGCCCTTATCACTTCACACCTGGACTATTGCAATAGTTGGCTGTTTGGTCTCCTTGCCACAAGCTACTCCTCATATAGTCATCCTCCACTATGCTGTCAAAATGACATTCCTAAAGCACAAGTCTGACCAGGTCATTTCCTATTCAATTAATTCCAATGGCTCCTCATTAGCTCCAGAATTAAATATAAAAACTCTTTATTCCCTTCATAAACTGCTCCCCCACCCCATGTCAGTTTCTTACATTTATTTTCTGCCACATACTCTGTGATTCAGTGACAATGACCTCCTTGCTATTTCTGGAACAAGATACTCCATTTCTCAACCCCAAATATTTTCCCTGGCTGCCCCCCAGGCATGGAATTCTCTTCCTCTTATCCCTACCTCCTGGCTTCCCTGGCTTCCTTCAAGTCCCAACTAAAATCGCACCTACAAGAAGGCTCCCCAAATCTCCCTTAATTCTAGTGTTTTCTCTTTATTAATTATTTATAATTTATGGTCTTAATAGATTGTTTGTATATAGTTGTTTGTATGCTGTCCCCCCCTTAGGCTATGAGCTCCTTGAGAGGAGGACTGTCTTTTGCCTTTTTTGTGTGTGTCTTTCTTTAGTGCTTAGCACAGTGTTTGGCACACAGTAGATACTTAATAAATGTTTCCAGAGTGACCAACTAAAAAGAGATAAGAATATACCAGATAAAGTAAAGGAGCAATGAAAACAAAGAGAAGGAAAGGAAGGAAATTTTCATAGCACTATCAGTAGAGAGATAAAAAGAAATAAGCTAGCAAAGAAAAGCTCTGAAAAGAATAAAGAAACAATATAAAGCAAAGGAATACCAGAAGTATCCAGAAGACTGCAATTATAAAATAAAGATTATAAGAGGAAAGTACAAAGATAGCAGGTTTGGGGGAATACATGCATGCTCAAAAATAATTTAAAAAATTAACATGGAAATAGGAATTAAAAATTTCAGAATTAAAGATCTAAGAATCATTAACCTCAAGAAACATATGATTAAATAAAAAGCTATAATACGATATTTTAAGAAATCATAAAAAGAAAATTTCCCAGAATTACTGGAACTAGTAGCAAAGTGCTGAGTAAAATAATCCATAAGATATTAAAAGTGAAGAACCCAAGATTTAACATGCCAAGAAATGTGGCTTGCAAAATCCTAGGTCAAAGAGAAAAGAATTAGAATGAGAAAATTACATGCCAAGGAACTCCACTCAGAACAACTTGGTCCACACACTAATAACAAGAAAAAAGAGAAAAAATAATATATTTTAAAAGCTTTTTGAGAATTAGGTGAAAAAGGACTTCATGGGGCAGAGCCAAGATGGCGGAGAAAAGCTAAGAACTTTCCTGAGCTTTCCCATATTTCCCTCAAAAACAACATTAAATCAAGCCTCTAAACAGATTCTGGAACTACAGAAACTACAAAAAGAGAGACAAAATCCTGCTACGTGAAATAATTTAGAGGACTTCAGAAAAGGTCTGTCTCACCTGGGGTAAAAGGGGAGGGCAACTCAGGGTCCCAGCTGGCAGCTGACCTCAGCAAAGCTCAGCCCAGTGGGCGGCTCAACACTGTTACAACTCCACACAGCTGAGAGTGGGGCAGCTGAGAGCAGTAAGAAGCTCACGACTCTGAACCCTGTGCCCCAGGAGCAGACTTCAACTTGATAAGTTTAAAAATAGCCTACCATATGAGCAAGAAACAAAAAAGGACCCTTACCATTGACAACTTCTATGGTGAAAGGGAAGACCAAAATTCAAACACAGATGAGTTAGTCAAAACATCCACAAGTGAAGACTCAAGAGGGAAGATGATCTTATCTCAAGACCAAAAAGCTCTTTTTGAAGAGTTCAAAAAGGCTTTAAAAAACCAAATAAGAGAGGTAGAAGAAAAAATGGAAAAAGAAATCAGAGAAATGAGAGCTACACTGCAAAAAGAACCACAAAAAATAACTGAGGAAAGCAATTCCTTAAAAAATACAATTGGCCAAATGAGAGAAAAAAATTAGCAAAACAGAAAAAGAATTGCAAAAGCTTACTTTGGAAAATAAGGCCTTAAAAATTAAAATCAAGCAGATGGAAGCAGATAACTCCATGAGACAACAAGAATCTGACGAGCAGAATCAAACGACTTGAAAAAATAGAAGAAAATGTGAAATACCTCATTGGAAAAACAACTGACCTAGAAAATAGGTCCAGGAGAGAGAATCTGAGAATTATTGGACTGCCTGAAAGCCATGATGAAGAAAAGAGTCTAGACACCATATTCCAGGAAATTATTATGAAGAACTGCCCTGATATTGTAGAATCAAAGGATAAAATCATCATTGAAAGAATCCACTGAACACCTCCTGAAAGAAACCCCAAAAGGAACACTTCAAGGAACATCGGAGCCAAACTCCAGAATTATCAGGTGAAGGAGAAAATACTCCAAGTAGCCATAAAGAAACCATTTAAATACCATGGAGCCATAGTCAGGATTGCTCAGGACCTGGCAGCTTCAACATTAAAGGATTGCAGGGCTTGGAATATGATATACAGGAAGGCAAAAGAGCTTGGATTGCAACCCAGGATCAACTACTGAGCAAAACTGATCATTCTCTTTCAGAGGAAAAGATGGGCATACAATGAATTAGGGGACTTTCAAGACTTCCTGAGAAAAAGACCAAAAAGGAACAGAAAATATGATCTCCAAATACAAGACTCTAGAGAAATATAAAGAGGTAAACAAGGGGTTGAAAAGGGTTGTTTAATGATGTTAAACTGCTTGAGTACATATAAGTGAGGATAATACTTTTAACTCTTGAAATCTGTATCTCTGTAAAGGTATTGTTATTAAATCAACTTTGATGTGATGATATAAAGAAACTTAAGGGACAGAATAAAAGAAGACTAGGGGGAGGAGAGGAAGGGAGAGGTGGAATGGGGTTAATTATATCATAGGAAGAGGCACAAAAAGGAACCTATTAAAACAGTGAAAGAAGAGAGGGGTGGGCATTGTTGCAACCTTACTCTCATCAGACTTGGTTCAGGGAGAAAATAAAATACACTCCCATTTGTATAAAGAAACTTAGCTTACTCTGTAAGGAAACAAAAAGAGAAGGGGAAAAAGGGTGATATTGATAGAAGGGAGGGCACAAGTGGGGGAAAATGGAGCAAGAAAAAGGGCAGCTGATAAAAGGGAGGGCAGATTGAGGGAGGCAGTGGTGAGAAGCAAAACACTGATCAAGTGAAAGAAAGAAAGAAGGGGAAAAGAAGATGGAGGGAAATAAAGTTAATAATTTTAACTGTGAATGTGAATGGGATGAACTCTCCCATAAAACGGAAACAAATTGCAGAGTGGATTAAAAACCAGAATCCTACAATATGCTGTTTACAAGAACACATCTGAGGGGGCAGCTAGATGGTGCAATGGTAAAGCACCGGCCCTGGATTCAGGAGTACCTGAGTTCGGATCCGGCCTCAGACACTTGACACTTACTAGCTGTGTGACCTTGGGCAAGTCACTTAACCCTCATTGCCCTGCAAAAAACAAAAAACAAAACCCAAAAAACACCAAGAAACACATCTGAAGCAGAGAGATACACACAGAGTAAAGGGATAAGGCTGGAGCACAATATATTATGCATCAGCTATAGTCAATAAAGCAGGGGTAGCAATCCTTATCTCAGATAAAGCAAAGGCAAAAATGGATCTCATTAAAAGAGATATGGAAAGAAACTACATCTTGCTAAAAGGTACTATAGATAATGAAGTAATATCAATATTACACATGTATGCACCAAGTGGTATGGCATCCAAATTCTTAGAGGAGAAGTTAAATGAGTTATGAGAGGAAATAGACAGTAATATTACACTAGTGGGGGATCTGAATCTTCCCCTCTCAGAATTAGATAAATCTAGCCAAAAAATAAATAAGAAAGAAGTGAAAGAGGTGAATAGAATACTAGAAAAGTTAGACATGATAGATGTCTGGAGAAAATTGAATGGGGATAGAAAGGGATATACCTTTTTCTCTGCAGTACATGGCACATATTAAAAAACTGACCATGTATTAGGGCACAAAAACATCATAGTCAAATGTAGAAAGGCAGAAATAGTAAATGCATCCTTCTCAGATCATGATGCAATAAAAATTGCATGTAATAAAGAGTCATGGAAAGGTAGACTGAAAATCAATTGGAAACTAAATAATTTCATTCTAAAAAATGAGTGGGTCAAACAAAAAATCATAGAAACAATCAATAACTTTATCCACGAGAATGACAATAATGAGACAACATATCAAAATCTATGGGATGCAGCTAAAGCAGTGCTTAGGGGAAAATTTATAGCTCTAACTGCTTACATGAATAAAAAAGAGAAAGAGGAGATCAATGAATTGGGCATGCAACTTAAAAAGCTAGAAAAAGAACAAAGTAGAAATCCCCAAATAGATACTAAACTAGAGATCCTGAAAACTAAAGGAGAAATTAATAAGATTGAAAGCAAAAAAACTATAGAATTAATCAATAAAACTAAGAGCTGGTTTTATAAAAAAATAGTAAAATAGATAAAATATTGGTTAATTTGATTAAAAAAAGAAAGAAGAAAACCAAATTACCAGTATAAAAAATGAAAAGGGTGATCTTACCATCAATGAAGTGGAAATTATAGCAATAATTAGGAGCTATTTTGCCCAGCTGTATGCCAATAAATTTAACAATCTAAATTAAATGGATAAATATTTACAAAAACACAAACTGCCTAGGTTAACTGAAGAGGAAATAAAATCCTTAAATAAGCCCATATTAAACAAAGAAATTGAACAAGCCATCAATGAACTCCCTAAGAAAAAAATCCCCAGGGCCAGATGGGCTTACAGGTGAATTTTACCAAACATTTAAAGAACAATTAATTCCAATATTATACAAATTATTTAGAATAATAGGTGAAGAAGGAGTTCTACCAAATTCGTTTTAGACACAAATATGGTGGTGATACCAAAACCAGGCAGAGCAAAAAAAGAGAAAGAAAATTATAGAACAATTTCTCTAATGAATATAGATACTAAAATCTTAAACAAGATATTAGCAAGGAGAATCCAGCAAGTGATCACCAGGATAATACACTATGACCAGGTGGGATTTATACCTGGAATGCAGGGCTGGTTCAACATTATTAAACTATTAACATAATCAACCACATCAATAAGAAAACTAACCAAAATCATATGATTATCTCAATAGATGCACAGAAAGCTTTTGACAAAATACAGCATCCATTCCTAATAAAAACACCAGAGAGATAGGAATAGGTGCAGCTTTCCTTAAAATAATAAGCAGTATCTACCTAAAACCATCAGGAATCATTATATGTATTGGAGATAAGTTAGAGGCCTTCCCAATAAGATCAGGGGTGAAACAGGGATGACCATTATCACCTCTATTATTCAATATTATACTAGAAATGTTAGAGTTAGCAATCAGAGAAGAAAAAGGAATTAAAGGAATTAAAATAGGCAGGGAGGAAACAAAACTATCACTCTTTGCAGATGATATGAAGGTATACTTAGAGAATCCTAGAGAAACAACACAAAAATTACTTGAAACAATTAACAACTTTAGCAAAGTAGCGGGATACAAAATAAATCCACATAAATCATCAGCATTTCTATACATGACCAACAAAGTCCAGCAGCAAGAGATAGAAAGAGAAATTCCATTTAAAGTAACAATAGATAATATAAAATACTTGAGAGTCTACTTGCCAAGACAAACCCAGGAACTCTATGAACACAATTACCAAACACCTTTCACACAAATCAAATCAGATCTAAATAATTGGAAAGATATCAATTGCTCATGGATAGGCCGAGCTAATATAATAAAAATGACAATTCTACCTAAATTAATGTACTTATTCAGTGCCATACCAATCAGACTACCTAAAAATTATTTTATAGAGCTAGAAAAAATAATAACAAAATTCATCTGGAAAAACAAAATGTCAAGAATGTCAAGGGAAATAATGAAAAAAAAAAAACGCGCAGGAAGGCGGGTTAGCTGTACCAAATCTGGAGCTCTACTATAAAGTGGCAGTCATCAAAACTATCTGGTACTGGCTAAGAAATAGAATGGAGGACCAATGGAATAGGCTAGGCACAGGAGACACAGTAGTAAATGACATTACTAATGTACTGTTTGATAAACACAAAGACCCCAGCTTCTGGGATAGGAATTCAGTATTTGACAAAAATTGCTGGGAAAACTGGAAGACAGAATGGCAGAAATTAGGCATAGACCAACATCTGACACCTTATACTAAAATAAGGTCAAAATGGGTACATGATTTAGATATAAGAGGCGATACCATTGGTAAATTAGGAGAAAAAGGAATAGTCTACCTCTCAGATCTTTGGAAAGGAGAGAAGTTTATGACCAAACAAGAGATAGAGAATATTATGAAATGCAAAATGGATGACTTTGATTACATTAAATAAAAAAGTTTTTCTACAAACAGAAGCAATACATCCAAAATTAGAAGGGATGCAGAAAGCTGGGAAACAATTTTTATGGCCAGTACCTCTGATAAAGGCCTCCATTTCTAAAATATATAGGGAACTAAATCAAATTTATATGAATCCAAGTCATTCCCCAATTGAGAAATGATCAAAGAATATGAACAGGCAGTTTTCTGATGAAGAAATCAAAGCTATCTATTGCCATATGAAAAAATGCTCTAAATCACTATTGATTAGAGAGATGCAAATTAAAACAACTCTGAGGTACCACCTGACACCTATCAGATTGGCTAATATGACAAAAAAGGAAAATAATAAATGTTGGAGAAACTGTGGGAAAATTATAACACTAATGCATTGTTGGTGGAGCTGTGAACTGATCCAACCATTCTGGAGAGCAATTTGGAATTATGCCCAAAGGGCTATAAAGCTGTACATACCCTTTGACCCAGCAATGCCACTCTTGGGTCTTTTTCCCAAAGAGATCATAAAAAAGGGAAAAGGACCCACATATACAAAAATATTTATAGCTGCTCTTTTTGTGGTGGCAAGGAATTGGAAATTGAGGGGATGTCCATCAATTGGGGAATGGCTGAACAAGTTGTGGTATATGAATGTAATGGAATTCTATTGTGCTGTTAGAAACGATGGGCAGGTGGAGTTCAGAGAAACCAGGAAGGACTTGCATGAACTGATGATGAGTGAGATGAGCAGAATCAGAAGAACATTATATACAGTATCAACATTATGTGTTGATCAACTGTGATAGACTAGATTCTTCTCACCAATCCAACAGAACAAGAAAGTTCCAAAGATCTCATGCTGGAAAAGGCTCTCCAAATCCAGAAAAAAAAAGGAACTGTGGAATATGGATGCTGATTGGACCACACTATTTCTTTTGTTTTTGGTGCTGTTGATTTTCTGATTTGAGGTTTTTCCTTTGTGCTCTGATCCTTCTCATATAATATGACTAATGCAAAAATATGTTTAATGTTATTATGTATATATAACCTATATCAGATTGACTGCTGTCTAGGGGAGGGGGGGAAGGAGAAAAATTTGAAATTGGAAATCTTATATAAACAAATGTTGAAAATTATTTCTACATGTAACTGGAAAATAATAAAATAATTTTATCTTTTAAAAAAAGCCTTTTGCTTTTCTTTGGATCCTCAGTGCTTCCTAGAATATAGTAGTCCCTTAATAAATGTTTATTGATTAACTGAAAAGCAAAGGAACAATTCCCTGCACCCTTAGGCAACTTATGCCACAAAATTAATCACAATCCTACAGGAGGAAAAATTGGACTTTGAGAAGAACTAAGAACTTAGAAGAGGGAAGGGTTAGGTAGAGTTTTGAAATGTAATTTCAGTGGCAAAATAAATTTAAGTAAAACAAAAAAGTTTGAATAGAGCTAGGTCAATGTCTCAGCTTACTTACTGAAAGAGGGAGACAAGGCTATTTAAGAGCCATCCATCAAACATCTCTTAATCAACCATTCATTAGCAACTTTAGATAGAACATTTTTATTTTAGTGAAATGGTTGGAAGTCAAACTATAAAGGGTTGTAGAGAGAGTGAGAGGAGAAAAGGAAGAAGGAGCTCAGTAGATATGTAGTTTGAGAGGGAGAGCACTAGCAGTTTAGGGGATAGGGAAAAGCTTCATTCAGAAGGTACTGGTCGAACTGTGTTTTAGAGGAAGGATTCTATGTAGCAAAGGTGAGGAAGGAGTGAATCCCAGGCATGTGTAACAACCAGTGCAAAGGCACAAAGGCAGGAGGTAGTACATCATATGTAAGTAGACACTTTCATAAGCCAAGACATTCACAGAATGTATATTTGGTAGAAAAATGCAAACCAACAAGAAATTATAAGAATCATGGGAAAGGAAAAGAGCAGGCTATTTTTTAGTTACTAACTTTAATAAACATTAAATTTCCAACTCATTTAACATACTACAAGTCAAACTTAGATACTCTCTCTTCTATGGGCCTTCATTACACTATTGGGCATCTACTATATAAAGAGCCCTTTGCTAAGTGCTAGAAATATAAAGACAAAAAATAATTTCTTTCTTCAAGGAGCTTACATTATGCTGGGGTGATAGAAATATTGTTTATACAGATAAGTAAGTACAATGTGAGGAAAGGGGACTAACAGTTATAGAAATCAGGAAAGACTTCATATATGAAGTTAACAATTGAGTTGAGCCTTGAAGGAAGGCAAGGATTTTCAGAGGTAAAGATGAGGTACATCCATTTGCCTTACCAAATCAAAGAGAAGGGAGATAATTTTTAAATCAATTCAAAACTTTTCACATGTTTCCTTAGAGCACTTGAAGAGAATTTCACAACCTAAATGAATTAGTATCAAGGAATTACTGGAATTATATTAGAATTATTAGGAGTTTTTGACAAGATTTTCCTTATTGTTGGTCATAATTCAATCAATTTAATTCAACCAGAATTTACCAAGTGCCTATTAAGAGTCTAATTGTTCTTCTAATCAGACAAAATTTTCAATTAGGGCTTTATCCTTTATCTATCTCTATCTCTCTCCATGGATCAAATCAGTTACCAAATCTTGTCTTTTCTACCTCTATAACATTTATTACATCTGTCCCCTTCTTTCCACTAACACAGTCACCACCCTAATTTAGTCCTTCATCACTAGTTACCCAGATTGTTATTGAAACAGCTTCCTAATTTATTCCCCTGCCTCAAGTTTTTCACCACTCATTTTTAATTTCCATATACCTGGCAAGGCAATTTTCCTAAGCGTGACCATATTAGTCCTTTAATTAAATTTTAGTGGCTCCCAATTACTTCTAGAACCAAGTAACTTCTCTCTTTAGCATAGAAAGTTCTTTTCAAACTCACTCCATTCTACTTTTCCAGCCTTTTTTTACACATTATTTTCTTCTATGCACTCTATAATTCAGTCTAACTGACCTTAATTCTGTCCCTTACATGTAACAATCCATCTCTTATCAACATGACTTTATAATAGTTGTTCCCCCATATCTAGAATGCTCTCCCTTCCTGACATTATCTCTTAGAATTCCTGCTTTCCTTCAAGACTCAGTTTATAAATCACCTTCTACATGAGATCTTTCCTAGTCTCTCAGTTTGTAGTGTTATAACCTGATGTTTGCTTTGCATCCTATATGTGCACATATCATCTCTCCTATTGGAATGTAAGCTCTTTGAGGCCAGGAGATGTTCTGCTGAATTCAAAATTGAGGAGATGTCCATCAATTTGGGAATGGCTGAATAAATTGTGGGATGAGATTGTGATGGAACACTATTGTGTTATGGGAAATGATGAGTAAGATGCTATCAGAAAAACCTGGAAAGTCGTACATGAGCTGAAGCAGTGAAATGCACTGTCTACAAACTAACAGCAATATTGTAAAATGATCAGCTGTGAATGACTTAGCTATTTTCAGCAATACAGTGATCCACAACAACTCTGAAGGACTTATGAAAAATGCAATCCATCTCCAGAGAAAGAACTGATGGTGTCTGAATACAGATTGAAAAAACATTTTTTTTTAGTTCCTTTTTCTAAAGTTTTTTTTTTTGGGGGGGGGTCTGTTTTCTTTCACTACCTAATGTGGAAATGTTTTACATGACTGCACATGTATAAATTATATTGAATTGCTTGCCTTCTTAAGAGGTGGGGTGGGGAGGGAGGGAGGAGGAGAATTTGGAACACAAAGTTTTAAAAATCGGTGTTAAAATTGTTTTTACATGTAATTTGGGGGAAAAATAAAATTCTAAAAAACTGGAAAATAAAAAGTAACTGCCATCCTCAGAAATATCCACTTTTTCAGGGGCATATAAGTTGTGCATCTTCCACCATGAAGGTCTTTGATATGTGAGACTGTTACTGACCATTTTATTAATAAAATACTAGCATTATTAATAAAATTATTAATTACCCCAACAAAAAAGATGTTCTGCTTTTGTCTTTGTATTTCTAGCACCAAGAACAGTGTCCACCAGAAAGTAGGTACTAAATAAATGCTTACTGGTAGATTAAATGAACAATATAAAAATAAAACCATTTCAAACCTCCAGGAATTTACATTCTACTGTCGGAAAACAATACAAAGGTCAGTCCAAAAAAAAATTCTTTTTGACCTGATGTGTATACAGAACTCCTGTAAAATTTCTACTAGACCTTCTTTGAAACTTATAGACTTGGGGGCAGCTAGGTGGTGCAGTGGATAAAGCACCAGCCCTGGATTCAGGAGGACCTGAGTTCAAATCCAGCCTCAGACACTTGACACTTACTATCTGTTTGACTTTGGGCAAGTCACTTAACCCTCACTGCCCCGCCCAAAAAGAAAAGAAAAGAAAAGAAACTTATAGACTTAAAGAGTTGGGACACTGAGGAGTTAAGTAATAGCTAAAATATTTCTAAGAAGCTACCTAGTTCATTTTGAGGTTCAACTTAAGTGTAGGCTCCAATACTAACCCTTTCTCCAGCTTCCTCCCTGTTGTTAGTACTGTCTTCTCCAAATTATTTATTATGGAAATATAAAATACATATGAACAAATACAAAGTAAATTTTTTTTCCAGTGGGAGTGGACTCAGTAATACCAGGGGACAGGGGAAGGGGAAATCAAAAGAGTGCTTATAAAGGAAATTATACTGTAGTTGAGCCTTAAAGGAAGCTAGAAAGTCCAAGAGGAAGGGAGAGGGACAGAAGAATATTCTAGGAAGAAAGTAGGGGGCAGCTAGGTGGTCAGGGGCAGCTAGGTGGTCGGGAGCAGGTAGGTGGCGCAGTGGATAAAGCACCGGCCCTGGATTCAGGAGGACCTGAGTTCAAATCTGGCCTCAGACACTTGACACTTACTAGCTGTGTGACCCTGGGCAAGTCACTTAACCCCTGTTGCCCCGCAAAAAAAAAAAAAAAAAAGTATAATTTATACAATGACAAAAGTATGAGAAGAAATGTTATATGAGGATTAAGCAATAAGCCATTTTGAATGGAATGAA
The DNA here is from genome assembly GCF_019393635.1 of Dromiciops gliroides. Classification (NCBI taxonomy): domain Eukaryota; kingdom Metazoa; phylum Chordata; class Mammalia; order Microbiotheria; family Microbiotheriidae; genus Dromiciops; species Dromiciops gliroides. Next base: position 182,390,828 of record NC_057862.1, read on the forward strand.
AATTTTGTGAAGAGAAGCAATGTGAAGTGGATTCTAGAAAAAACGGGTTGGAGCCAGATAGTAGAAAGATTTGAATGACAGATAAATTTATAAGTGATCCTAAAGAAAACAACAAGCCACTAAAGAGATTTTACCATGAAAGTAATGTAGTTTACTCTGTGCTTTGGGAATATCAATTTGGCAGGGGTAAGAAGGCAAGATTGCTAAGGAGAATGACTAGATTCAGGGGGATCAAGTGGAGAGGTGATAAAGTCTTCACCTAGTTTTAAAGTGAATTAAAAAAAGAAGTCGAAAAAAGGCCTTTTGGAGGCAGAACTGATGAGATTTAGCAACCTTATAAGCTATGAGAAGTGAAAGAGAGAGAAAAGTAATGAAGCTGAAAGCCTTTGTAACTGGAAAGATAGTAGTGCCCACAAGGGAAATAGGGGTATTTAGAAGAAGAGGGGTTTATGAGGGACATAATGAAGCACCACTGTGCCCTGGAAGGCCTACCTTATCTTAGGATCACTGAAGAAACAAAGAAAAAAGAGAGGAAGAGGAAGAAAAGGCTTAGTATTTCTTGAACTTGAATCACCACAGGTGAAATTAATCGAATTGGTGGAGGGAAGAGGGATCTAATGAACCATATTCTTATCTGGGTCAAGCAAGGAAAAGTTTAAAAAAGAAAGATTATAGTAGTAGAAGTAGAGAAATGTAAGAAGAGGCTTAGGCTGGGGGAAAAGGGAAGGAAGAGAGTTGTCTGAGATGAGGGGAAAAATGGCTTCAATGAAAACAAAGTACAGCTCTACTGATTTTAATTTGAACAGAGGGAGAGGGGGAAAGGAGATCAAGATTAGATAGTCTCAAGCCATACAACTGTAAATACCTAGTGCTGATTTATTATTGCATGCAAAAACATATTTAAAACACACAAAAAATATATGGAGTTTTCAAATGATGGGCTGGAATGGAATTTATTATGACTAGGTTGAATTTATGAAACCAAAAGTGCTAATCATCATCATAGACAAGGCAAGTATATGATTTAAAAAGGAAGAAAGAGGCTTCATGCTACCAGAACCTAAACCATACTATAAAGCAGCTAATTATAAAAACTGCTACAGTACTTCACACGTCGTAAGCACTTAACAAATGCTTGCTGACTATCTGGTACTGCATAAAAAGTAGAAAATAGATCAATGGAATAAACCAGATAAGCAAAACCTAGAAACAAATGCACAAAGAAGTTTAGTATCTATAAAACCCCAAAGCACAAACTGCTACGGAAGGAACTTCTTATTTGACAAGATTCAATGGGAAACTGGAAAGCTCTCTGGTAAAAAAGTGGTTTAAATCAGTACTTATGCTATATCTTTCATAATTGTGAATAAAGTATAATTAGAAAAGAAGAAACAAAAATGACAAAATAGACAACCTAGATTACAAAAAAATGCAAAAACTTTTGTACAAATAAAACTGATTCAGCTGGAATCATAAGAAATCTGGAATTATGCCTGATAAGCTACTAAATTGTTTATGCCCTCTGACCCATAAATACCACTACTGCGATTTGGACTTCAGTGAGGATACTGACAGCAAGAAAAAAATATATATGTACAAAACTGTTCACAGCAGCATTTTGTTTCTCCTCCTGCATCAATGTAAACCAAACTTGTAAGAGCCAAGAATACTTTCTCAATAACGATTAAAGAAAAAAAGAATTCATCATAGCAAATCTAAAACCCAGATAAAGAATTTTTTGTTTTAGACTATGGATTAAACAAGCTGCTTTCCACAGATGCCTGTAAAAAAGAGTGTAAGTATGGCATGAATTTGTTTCAAACAAAGCACTTATCCCTGGCAGCATCCTTTAAATGTGGTTCACCTATATTTGGCACACACCACCATTCTATTCGATGTACAGAACACTACTATGTAGTAGCCCTGACACTATATACTTACAAACAAAAGCAAATTATTGAACTCTATCCAAATGACTAAGCACACATAAAGTGGATTCAGGACTTAGCGACCCCTTAGAGTCTTGTAAATCATTAGAACAATTAGGATGCCTGTTCTAGTCTCTATCATGAACAATGGATGCTTTTTATTCCAAAATTAGTCAAAGAATCTGGGATGAGAAGTAACCCAGAAAATATGGGATACTTTATAAAATTACTTTCTATTTACATTGGCTTGTTCTCTCCTAAGTAACACATGTATGAAAAGTTAATATTACCTCTGTTCTTACTTTACAGATTGGAAAATTAAAGCCTGAGAAAGTTGAATATCTTGACCAGAAACTAAAAAGTTGATATGAAATGAAGTCCAAATCAGAATGCTTGATGCTTTCAGCCATACAATAAGAGATGAAAGTAATTGGCTTACCTGTGCTGGGAATCATTGTGGTCTGTGGATAGGGTTGTCAAACACTCATCATGGCCATGGAAAAAACGTACTACATGCCCACCAAGTAGGTATCCTGTAGGAGAACCACATCTTACCATTATAATGTTGAAACACTGACAGAATGATTACTGTTGGCTTAGTTCCTATATTTTGTCTGTGGTAAAGAAGTCAAATGCATGCAAGACTTAGTAACTAATATAAGACTCAGGGGTATGAATGTAGACTCCTATAGATTCGGTAATCTAATTCAGGAGACAGAGAAAATAGAAGGAATGTGAAACAGACACTTTAGCTGAGAGTCAAACAGTACCAAAGATAATAAACAAACAATATCACAAGAAATCAGGTTAATTATAACTTCAATATTATAGCTAGAGAACAATGGGGAGTTGGTATTATATTTAAATGGTTCAATTTTCTAACAACCAAGACATTCACAAAACATCTATTTGGTGTAAAAATGCAAACCAATCAGCAATTATAAGAAAAGAAAGAATCATGGGGAAGGAAAAGAGCAAGCTATTTCTTAGGTATTAACTTTAATAGACTCATTTTAACATATTGTAGGTAAAACGTTGAACATTCAATGTAACAAAGAAAAGGAAAGGTGCAGTATTTCACTCATGCCTCAAATGAATGAACTCGGATTCGTCTAATTCATGGGTTTTGATACGTGGAACTGAATTTTAACAATTATAATTCAGGAAATAATGTAAAAGTAATACTCATCATTCACTCTTCCAACAAACTACAAAGGTTGGTTCAGAAAAGGATTAAGAGGGTAGTTGCCCTAGCATGAGCCTTACACTGACAAAGACAATTCTATAGATAGTACATTAGTTGTCCCTCAAAGTTCCAAAGTCCTTCAGAAGAGTGTCCAAATAATACTTATAAACTCAGAATGTCAATTATGTGTGGCTTAGATTTTTCTTTAATCTTACAGCTGAATCCTTTTTAGGGACTGGCCTCAGTTATTCTAGGAATTTGACTAGATCCCTGAAAGTAAGTCGAATCTAATAATGTGTAACCAATCCCTGGGAAGATTTACCTTTAGTTCAACACATAAAGCAGGAGTCATTGTTAACACCTTGCCATTTATCTCTGCCCTTTCTTCACCAGAGCAAGTGAAGATTTAAATAGCAATAACACCCCCCAAAAAAAAAACCCCCACACAATAACACCCCAAACAAAGTACAGCTACATTTTCCTGCCTTATTGCACTGATGCCTCCATCTGCATCAGAACATTTTTGGCATTTAGGAATAATCATGGTATATCTCATCTGAACAATAATGGTCTAAAAATTAAATACCTTCCACGATCATTTTCTTGATTAAGCATTCCATTATTTTATGATAGCAGAACCATGCTTCCTTCTGAGTCTCTCATTTACATTAATTAAGTGTCCCTCAATCAATAATCTATTCACATGGAGAAAATTGCCAAGAGACAAGGTATCTCAATTTTTCTTAATTTAATATAACATGGCAATATTTGAAAAATAAGGGTTGTGTGTGTGGGGGGGTGGATTTGACATGGATCATTGCCTTAAATGGGATTTGTTACCAGTGAATGCTGTGAAGATATTTTCCAGGGCTGAAAAATCAGGCAACAGATTAACTAAGTCATGTTCTTAACACATCAAGCAGTTCTCTAAGTACTTCTTTGAAATGATAAACAATGTCTAATTGATCCCAGATCTCTATGAGAGCTTCAAAGTTGCATTAGAATAGTAGAGATTTGTATATAGAACTTCCTGATTCCAAGAAGGAAACTTGAGAGAGAATGGAAGACCAAATATTTGAGTAGGAAGAGAACATAAAACACCTATTAAAAAATTTTATTTTTTAGAAAGAGAAACTAAGGGTTAAACAACTTGTCCAAGACCACACAAGCATAAAGCAGCATAGGTGGGATTTGAATCCAGGTCCTCTGACACCAAATTCAGAATTCTTTCTGTAATACCATGCTACTTTCATTAAAGTGCTGGACAAGGATTAAAATAGGCTATTTCTTTAAGAAAAGCATAACCCACGGGACATAACATTTTCGTATATACTATCAGGCAATTGATATATGAACTCCCATAAAAATGAGTAATAATGACCAATGAGAGTCTCAGTTTAGAAAGCCGAGTTCTTTTAACCTCCAAGGAGAGGCACTTTTGGAATAAATGTTACCAATTTAAATTGTTTGTAAATAAATTAACATTCGATGTATTCAGCAATCAATCCTAAATAATCATAAACACTAAGGGAATGACATTTGAAATCCTAAAAGAAGAATGGTTGTATGACTATGAAGATGACTAAAATATGACAAAAATTCATGCTCATGGAAATGAAGTCAAATAGAATAGTTCTTATGTGAAATTTTCATAACTCCTGTTTGCTTTATGAAGAGAAATTCATGTAACAACAAATCATGCTACCTTTTTACCAGGTTATTCTGCTATATATTATAAAAGCAAAATGCATGCACTGTAAAAAGAATATTTTTCTGTGTCCTGTGACATGTTAGGGAGTGAATGCATGTTATCAGAGCAAACCTTCTTCGATGCTACTTCCTGAGCATGTAGGATGTACATTCCAGAGTGTTTGCATAAAAGAGGCATCCACTTGTATGTTGCCATTCGATATGGAGAGATGCTGCAACAGAGACAAAAATAAGACATTCTTCCCCAGTGCTATCCCACAGGAAGCAGTTCATGTGGGGCAGCCAATTCCTTGAGCTACATAAATGTTTTTTCTAGCTTCACAATATCCCCAAAAAGCCATTCTAGAATTTTAAGGTTTAAGTTGAGCAGTACTGCTACCATTGGACTGGATCTTCAGAGTCTGTGGCAAATCAACCCCAAATCTTCAAAATGGGGTGTTTTATTCTAGGAAGTATTCAGCAAGAGGAAGGCAAGTGTTTCTGTTCTCTCCTCAGCTATTTCACAGTGTCTGTTCAATTATAGTAGTGGTATAAAAAACAGAAATAATTTCAGGCATTGGGTTAAATCTATGACAAACCTTGAAGTAGGCTGAGTTTATATTGACATTTCTACTTCTTTCAATATCCTTATTTTAATTTCTCCAATTATCCTAGTATCCACAAATGAAATTTAATCCCATGTGGGCCTTCCTTCCTCTATAGAACCCCATGCCTTGTCTTTTTTTTTCTGACTCCTTCATTGTATAAAAACTTAGTTTTCCTGTGTCCTATTCTTTCAAAGTTTTGCTCTCAACCAAGAGAGAGCTAGCTAATTTGATAAATTTGTGATAGTGGGTTAATGGATGTCAATAACAGTGAATTAATCTTTATCTTATCTGGAAATTTCCATTTTTAAAAAGGATTTCTGATGAGAATGCTATGACCTCAAAGAGCAGCTATAAAAGTTGGTATTCAGGCATCAATGCAAGCTTGTCAGGAAACACTTTAAGGCAGGGAAACTTATAGGTAGTTCTCAAACAAGACTATACTAACATCTAGTTTATCTACACACAGGGCTGGCTCCACCCAGCTGACTGTGGAGATCAGTGCTCAGCAACTTATCCATAAAAAGAAGATGCTGAGCAGGGACAGCCCCAAAACACACACCACTTACAAGATATCTTTCCGAAGACACGCTGACAAGGATGAGGTCATCACCGATTCGCACCTTCTCTCCTTCAGATCTCTGTTTGGACGCAGGGTGTATGGTCCACCAGCATGCTTCCCCTACACAGAGGCTGCTTGAGTTAGTAATTTCAATACCTCCCTATAATAAGAGCCTCTCTCAAATAATAAATAGCACATACCTGACCAATAAAATAAAAAACCTTGTGTTTCTTAATAGTCTGATCTCTCCTCCAACTTTTCTTTCCTTTAATGAAGACATTTCTTTTTTCCTCCAGTTCCCTCCAGTTCCCACTTTAATCCCTGTGACTCTTGAGAGTTGGGACTAGGGATAGACAAGGAATCTAGGTGGTTTCACCTGTGGGCCTGTAATGAGGCACATAGAGGAAACCACAGGCATACAGGGGGAACCATTTATTTTCTTATTTATTTATTTATCCATTCACTCATTTATTTATTTTTTTCAAATGCATGTCAGATGTCTTGATGTCAGAAATTCCACTGTTCATAGAAGATAGTCATTTACTTTGTAGCAAGGCAAGTTGTACAGGACAGTGAAGACTCAACACACACAGGGAAAAACAGTAACAGGTTGGGAAACATTTTTCAAACCTTAGCTATATCACATGGTTTGTCCCAGCTCTGCTCTCAAAGATACATACCCTTCATTCTTCTGTCTCTGTAGTCAGGCAGGGATCCCTAAACTTTAGAGCTACTATGTCTCCCAAATTGTGGGAGACTGCAGAATTATTTTAGAAAGTTTGCAAATCCACACAAATCCATAATTAAGGAATCTTATCTTCTTGAGACAAAATGTTACATACTAAATGTATACTATATATTACCATTTATAAATGCATAGCATTGTTGTTGTCATCAATAAAATATAAATTCCTTGAAAACTACTAATATATACATCATATTGGAGGAGCTATAAAAATATTAAAGAGTGAATCTTCATACTCAAAAAGGCTGGGAAATACTAAGCACTATACAATGATCTCATTTTACAGATGAGGAAATTAAGTCTCAAAAAAGAAAAATCATTTGCCTAATTTTATAGGGGTAGTTAGTAATAACAGAATCAATTTTTCTCATTCTCAACGAAGGAGATTAATAGGACTTAGGATAACAATAATTATAACAATAATAGTAATAATAATGTCAATAACTAGCAATTTTTATTACTTAAAGCTTTGCTAAGTGCTTTACAACTATCTCATTTTATCCTCACAACAATCCTGGGAGGATGATATTATTGAGGAAACTGAGGTAGACAAAAGTTAAGGGACTTTCACAAAATCCCAGAGCTAATAAGAATGAGGTCATATTTGAACTCAAGTCTTCTTGACTCTAGATCTAATATTCTATCTACATATTCTAATATTCTACCACATAGCTGTTCATTAAGGCACGTTAATAGATATGTTTAGAAAAAAAAGTTGCTTCTTAATGATGCCTTCCAGATCTTAAAATTTCTGTGAACAGGATGATCGTGATGGGGGCATGTCATACAAGTAATAACTGAGAATGTTTAGCAGAGAAAAGACTTGAGTAAAAACAAGATCACTGTCTTCAGGTATCTAGAAGGCTAAGGAAGATGAAGTAGGATTCTCTGTAGCTCCAGGAGAAAGAGAAAGAGAGAGAGAGAGAGAGAGAGAGAGAGAGAGAGAGAGAGAGAGAGAGAGAGAGAGAGAGAGAGAGAGAGAGAGAATGAGAGAATGAGAATTAATGGGTGAAACTTACAGAGAGATTATTTTTTTACAAGCAGAAACTTTCTTAAAATATTGATTACTGAAAATTAATAATGAGTTCTTTGTCAACAGGTATATTCAAGCTGAAGGTAGTTGACCATTTGTTTGGGGTGGCCTTACTATGAAAATCTGGATTCTTCAGTAAAGAAGGAAAATATTACATGAGATGATAAATATTTAAAGAGTACTACTGGGAAGGAGGACCTGGGGTGGACCACAGCAGGTTTGTGTTCTCTCTCTCTCTCTCTCTCTCTCTCTCTTGCTCTTGGGACCAGAGTGAACAAGCCACACTATCTCATCTTTCTTTCCTGGGACTCCATGCTGGTTCAACATTGGAAGTGTGTACTGGGCGGAGCCCTGATGATGGAGGAAAGGCAGTAAGCACTCAGAGCTCATGACACAATCACTCCAAAAAACTCCAAATAATGCCATAAGTCAATTCCTGGAGCAGCAGAACCAACAAAAGTACTGGCTGAGACAATTTTCCAGCCAAAGACAGATTAGAAGTTCAGCAGGAGGGGTCTGCTGTACCAACCCCACAGCCACGCTGACAGATCCAGCCCCAGGACGTGCCAGAAAAAGAGACTTCAGGAGCCTCTCACAGCTGCAGCTAACTCAGCTCACAGTCTGGTGAAAGGATCAAGCAGTTGGGTAGGGGGGAAGATTATAGGGGTTTCTGTTGGCACTGAATACAGGACACAGTCTTGGGTGGCGGTCCCAGGGAGGGGAAGGATACATGCACACCAGCACTTGCAACCAAAGTGAACCAGATTTGTTTCCAGATTAAAGAACAAGCAGCCTGTGGTTACTTACAAACCAAAACACAGGCCAGGTGAGCTGAGAACTTGCCTCTCCTAAAATCTTACCACCTGGAACCACTTGAAGCTTGGGATAGTACATCCTGGAGGCAGTGCCCCACTTTAAGGAGTCAAAAGTCAAGAAATAGGCTCACAAGATGAGCAGGCAGAAAAAGGTGAGGACCATAGAAAATTTCTTTGGTGCAAGGAAGATTAAGGTACACCCTCAAAAGAGGATAGCAATGTCAGGGCTCCTACATTCAAAGCTTCCAAGAAAAATATGAATTGGTCTCAACCCATAGAAGTGCTCAAAAAGGACTTTGAAGATAAAGTAGAAGAGGTAGAGGAAAAAATGAGAGTGGTGCAGGAAAGTCATGAAAAAAAAAGTAAACAGCTTGAAAAGCCAAATGGAAAAGCTTTCTGAAGAAAATAACTGCCTTAGAATTAGAATTGAACAAATGGAAGCTACTGACTTTAAGAGAAACCCAGCCACAATAAAGCAAATCCAAATGAATAAAAAATAGATGGCAATGTGAAACATCTTCTTGGAAAAACAGTTGACCTGGGAAACAGATCCAGGAGAGATCATTTGAAAATTATTGGACAGGAAAACTAGGTGGCACAGTGGATAAAATACCGGCCCTGGATTTAGGAAGACCTGAGTTCAAATCCAGCCTCAGACACTTGACATTTACTAGCTGTGAGACCTTGGACAAGTCACTTAACCTTCACTGCCTACAAAAAAAAAGAAAAAGAAAAGAAAAAGAAAATTATTGGACTACCTGAAAACCATGATCAAAAAAGGAGCTTAGATATCATCTTCCAAGAGATTGTCAGATTTTAGAAACAGAAGGTAAAATAGAAATAGAATCCACTGATCATCTCCTGAAAGATTCCAAAAGGAAAATTTCCAGGAATATTATAGCCAAATACCAGAGCTCCCAAGTCAAGGGGAAAATAATATTGCAACCAGCCATAAAGAAACAATTCAAGTACTGTGCAGCCACAGTCAGGATAACACAAGATCTAGCAGCTTCTACATTAAAAGATCAGAGGACATGGAATATGATATTCTGGAGGGCAAAGGAATTGGGATTACAACCAAGAATCACCTACCCAGCACAGCTGAGTATAATCTTTCAGGGGGAAAAATAGGACTTCCATAAAAAAGGGGAATTTCAGGCATTTGTGATGAAACTGAATAGAAACTGAATAGAAAATATGACTTTCAAATGTAAGACACCAGAAAAGTATAAAAATGTAAACAGGAAAAAGAAATAATGGCGGATTTTAAAAGGTTAAACTGTTTACACTCCTACATGAGAAGATGATATGTCTAACTCATAAGAACTTTCTCAGTATTAGGGCAGATGATAGTAATAAATTTAGACAGAGGGTACAGGTGGGAATTGATTATGAAGGGATGATATCTATAAAGCATTTTTAAAATTTATCGATTTTTTATGGGGTGGTCAGGGTTGGGTGGTATGCCTGGGGTCACACAGGTGGGTGAGTGTCTTGTGCCTAAGGCCAGATTTGGGCTCAGGTCCTCCTGGGTCCAGGGTGGGTGCTCTGTCCACTGTGTCACCTAGCTGTCCCATAATGACATCTTTAGGGTAAAATTGAGGAGGGAGAGGATTACACTGGGGGAGGGGCAAAGGGAGAGGGTGAAATCTCACATGAAAGAAGCAGAAAAGGGCTTATAGAGTGGGGGGACAGATGGGGGAGGAGTGGGGAAATGAATAAGCCTTACACTAATCAGAATTAGCTCAAAAACCTTAATCTCATAAGAGTTGGCTCAAGGAAGAAATAACATATACACTCAATTTAGTGGAGTAATCTATCTAACCTTGCAGGAAAGTTGGAAGGGAAGGGGATAAGGAGGGAGGGGTGAAGGAAGGGAGGGCAGAGTAGGGGAGGGGGCAGCCAGAAGCAAAACACTTTTGAGGAGGGGTAGGGTAAACAAAGATATAAAACAGAGTTAATGTCATGGGGAGGGAATAGGATCAAGTGAAACAGTTAACAATAGTAACTGTGAAAAAAATTTTGAAGCAGAGGCAAGAGTAATGTAAGATGATAATGATGATTGATGGGTTGGTGATGACTGGATGATGAGGATTGATTAATGATGAGGAGGATTAATTGATGATGATAATTGATGATGATGCCAAAATATATGATACTTACTTTACTGGGATACTGTGAAGAAAATTCTTTGTCAGGTATTAGGTACTATTTAAATGTTATCTATTACTGTTGTTGCAATAATCAACCTCATAAGGTTTATTGTAAAGAAATCTCTCTTTAAAGTACTATATAAAGTAGTTTACTATAAAAAAAAATGATGATCAGGATGCTATAAGAAAGACCTACAAGGACCTGCATGAGCTGATGTAACGTGAAATGTACTGTATACAAAATAATAGCAATATTGTGAGATGATCTGCTGTGAATACTTGGTTATTTTCAGCAATTCAATGATCCAAGACAACTCTGAGGTCTTATGAAAAATGCAATCCATCTACAGAGAGAGAACTGATGTTATCTGAATACAGATTGAAGCATAATTTTTTGTTAGTTTCTTTATCTGAAGTTTTTTTTGTATGTTTCTTTCACAACCTGGCTAATGTGAAAATGTTTTGCATAATTGCTCATGTATAGCTTATATTGAATTTCTTGAGTTCTTGGGGAGGAGGGAAGGAGAAAGAGAATTTGGAACACAAAGTTTTAAAAAATATTGATGTCATAATTTGTATTATACATGCAATTTGGGAAAATAAAATTCTGAATATAAAATTAAAAAATAAAGAGTACTGTTTAACAGGTTAGGTAAATGACTTCTTAGTTCAAATATGAAAAGGATGCAAGATATCAGATGTGGTCATTCTAAAAGGGATCTCGTTAAAAATTTGTGATTCACTTTCTGCTTTTCATCTATAGGCAAAGATTATCCAATCTTGTGAAGCCAAAAACTCTGCAAAAAAAAAAAAAAAAAAAAACTAGCAATGAAATGGATAAACCTGGACCAAAAAGCCTAATTGGGAAATAGAGCCAGATATTGGTACATCCCAACACACTGCATGATTTTCAGAAAGAGTCTAAAGGAATTATGAAGAATCATCCTAGGCAAAGGCACAAGTAGCATCTTTTAGAAACTGATCACAGGGGTAGCTAGGTGGCGCAGTGGATAGAGCACCGGCCCTGGAGTCAGGAGTACCTGAGTTCAAATCCAGCCTCAGACACTTAACACACACTTACTAGCTGTGTGATCCTGGGCAAGTCACTTAACTCCAATTGCCTCACTAAAAAAAAAAAAAAAGAAAAAAAAAAAGAAACTGATCACAGCTCTGAAACTCCCTCATAAGAGTAGCTCCCTCATATCTATTTCAAGAGGTAAAATGAATAGCCAAAGGAAGGAAAACTGTAAGATGACCCTCAACAAGGATGAGACTACTCTGAATAAGGATTTTCCTTTCTTTACCTCTTGCCCATAAGACTCAAATTATGATAGCACAATTGTTCATGTCAGTAAGATAATTGTTGATGAAAGAAGAAATGCATAGTAAATTAAATAATAGGTAGATAGAATAAAAGTTAGGGCTGAGACACACCTTATTACTTACCAGGCTTTTAAAGGAAAAAAATCCACAAAATGGTGCAGAACCCTTCTCTCTTCCAACAATATTTCTTTCTCTTATCCCTTAAAATACCAATTCAACATTCACAATTTTGAAAAAACCCTTTTATCCCTGGTTGGATGGTAAGCCTTAAGTCCATTTGTGGGGAGAAACTGGTTCACAGGGTCACCTGAGTTGGACTCCTGGACTCTAACGGTAATACTCTGAGCAAATTCCTCCCAATCACCTCAAATTTGGTGGACCTCTTTTTAGTGACACGTAACAGTCTTGTATTAAATTTATAAACATTTTTACTTTCTTCTCCCATATAAATACTGATTGGTCTTAAGAAAACTGAAAGAGATTATATGTGTATTCAAACTGAAGAACTGAAAAGAAGATGCTTTTACCCTGTTTTTTTTTTAATCTATACATAATCATGTTCAACACTATCACTTGTCCATATTGGATGAATGGTTTTCATCTCATCAATTTTTCAATCACTCTCACAAACATAAGACTAGTTTAATTCAGGCTGAAACATTTCTCCTCTTCAGTAAGCAGAATGATAGGATGTATACAATGCTTTGGGGTTTTTAAAGTATTTTATGTATATATTATCTCATTCTGAGCCTCTATAATCCTGTGAGATAGGAAAAACAATTATTAGGGTTTTCATTTTCTGATGAGGAAACTGAGGCTCAGAAAGTTTATGTAATTTGCCTAAGGTCACAAGAAAGCTATGGTTCAGTGGAAAAAAATACTGGATTCGGAGTAAGAGGATCTGGGTTCAAAACCTAAGTAACTTTGTTCTCTACTAGCTAAGTGACCTTGGAAAAGTCATAACTTTCCTGATTCTCAGTTTGCTTATCTATAAAATGACAGGGCTAGAATAAAAGAACTCTATGATGCTAAGATCCTATGATCCCTGCCAGCTTTAAATCCATGTTCTATGAGTTATTATTTAAATCTTCTGACACCAAACCTAGCCACAGACAAGCACAAGATTGAAAAGTAATGCCATGCAAAAAACATGAGGTCTGAAATCAAAGGACCTGTGCTTGAATTTAGCACTGCTATTTACTACTAATATAACCTTGGGGAAATTTAATGAGTTACAGATTCTTTCTATAAGATGGGAATTGACAATGAATGAGCTAACCTCTAAGGTCACTTATAGCTTGGAGTGCTGTGAGGAAACCTCTTCAATGGAAAGAGCGGAATTCTCTAGCTCAAAAAAAATATCAGAGACCTCTGATAAGTTTTCTTGAATAAGTTTTAAATATTTTCTTTTTAAACTTATCTTCTTAAATTATATTTTAATGACATAAGAAAAACTTTATATCATTTTTTCTCTAATGTCCTCCAAAGTTTAAGGCCTGGTTTATAGTTAGGATTTAATATATTCAGAAAACGGAATTTTGCTCTGTGAGTCAATATTTACTAAATCACAAACTATCCGAGGAAATGGTATTTGAAAATGAATAATAATTCAGGTGAACATAAGAGTAATGTCACACTATAAGAAAGAAATCTTATTTGCAAAAGTGAGGAATTAGATCAGGTACTGTACTGTCATACAATCTTTTGTGCCATTAGATAAATGGTGAAGGTAGAAAGGACTATCTCCTCAGCCCTGGATCACTACTTCTTATAATGCTGTAGGGTGAGATGCACAATAGGAATTCCACTTCAATCAAGAAGCAAACAGGACAAATTCTTCTCATTTATACGTATTTTTTTACCCTTTAATAGGCTGATCTCCCTTAGCCTTACCCCATATGTGTTGAATGTGCCATGGATTTAATTATAATGTCCCCCATTTATTGAAACATTTTGAAATTTACAATGTTCTATTAACTTCTAAATTTAAGAGACCATTCTCAGTTCTCATTCTTCTCAACCTTTAAATCCCTAGTTTGCTTCAAGGCTAAGTTTATGTACTATCTCCAATGGGAAGCCTTTTGTAATGTTCCAAGATATTTGGGCTCTCATCCTCCTCAAGCTATCATGTATATATGTTTACATGTTGTATTCCACAGGAGAACAAAATTTCATTTAGTGTGAGGATAATTTTTTGTTTTATTTTGTATCCCCAGAATCTAGCATATAGTAGATGTTCAATAAATGCTTATTTGTTGACTTCATAATGAAAGCACTGGTCCCCTCTAATTTTCACCCAAACAGTAGAAAATAAGTTCAGGTACTTTTCACAGCTATGGTGAGGGAAAAATTACAACAAAACAAGAAATAAAGGTGATCATAGAAATTAAAATAGCTAATTTGGTTATATGAACTTGAAAGGGTTTTATACAAATAAAAGTAAAGCAGAGAGTATAAGATACTAAGCTGTAAGTAGGGATTATAATACATTTTCAAATATCTCAAAAAAGATTATCCAAGATATGCACAGAAATAATACAAACAGACAAGATAAAGGGTCATTTCTTAGTGGTTAAATGCTCAAAGAATATGAACAAAGAGTTTTTAAAAAGAAAAATTTAAATTATTAACAACCATGTTTGAATGCTGAAAATCATAAAAAGGGAAATATAAATCAAAACAACTCTGAGGTTTCACCCACATGCAGAAGACTGACAAAGATGACCCAAAAAATGGGAATTGATAATATTGGAGAGGCTGGGGCACTACACTGCTGGTGGTGATATGAATTGGTCCAACCATTCTGGGAAACAATTTGGAATTAAGCAAAGAAAATTACTAAAATGTCCATATGCTTTCACTCAGACATTCTGCAACTTAACATTACCCCTAAGGGGGTCAAAAATGAAAAAGGAAAGTCCTCTTACACACTGAAATATTTATAGCAACATTTTTTGGTTATAGTTCAAGGAACTAAAAGCAAAATTGATGTCCATCAAGTGAGCAACTATTACATACACTGTGGTACATGAATACAATATAGTATTTCTGTGCTATGAGAAAGGTTGAATATGATGATATGATGAATACTGAAAAGCATGAGAAGATTTATCTACACTAATGGAAAATGAAGTTTACAGGATGAGGAAAACAATATACAAAATAAATTGTAAATGTAAAGAAAAACAGAACAAATTCAAATGAATGCTGCAAAATTATAAGGAGCAAGCTTGGCCCCCAAAGAAAAGATATTAAAAGATACCTCTACCCTTTTTCTGCAGAAGTTAGGGGCTATGTGTGTGGAAAGCTCCATATAATGTCAGACTTTTCTGATGTTTGTAAATTTTGCTGAAGCATTTTTTCCCCTCTGTTATACTCTGATATAAGGGATAGCTCTCTGGAAGGGAGAGAGGAGGAGACTTATACTTTGGGGAATGGAGGTAATGAAAAATCGAAATGTGTTACTTTAAAAAATTAATTAAAGTAAAGATAAAAATGCTTACTGGATTGGATTGCTTGAATACCTCCTATGACAGGGAGCTCACTATGGTATATCAGAAAACAACAACAAATCACTATTGAACAAATCTAATTGTCAAAAAGATTTTTTTCCCCTATACTGAGATGTTCTCTGCCTACTTGTATCTTCCAAACATTGGTTCTGGTCTTTCTGTAGGGAAAAGCAAATCCATTTTCACTTCTACATGATGGACTTTGAAAATACTTTAAGATCACTATCATATTACCCCTTAGTCTTCTGTCAGAATAGATGTGCTCAGTTTCTTCAACAATTCCTCATATGACATAGTTTCTAGACATTTTATCTTTCTGATAATTTTCTCTAAGTAAATTCTATTATGTTAATATCTTTAATATTTGGCAGTTGAATTTTACCACAATCCTATAAGTGTGATTTGATTAATGAAGAGTGTCAGTACTGTGAAAGTACTATTTCTTAAGAAATATATACTATATTTCTATTAATAGTTTGAATTAGCTTTTTTTGTTGGGCATAACAAAGATTACATATATGGATAATTATTTACCTACTTACCTGAGGCACCTAAGACCCAGAGATAAGTAAATTATTTTTCCTAGTGATATGCTTGACTATTTGATATGGTAGGAGTTAAAACATGTTTTTCCATGCTTAATTGCCTTTGGCATTCCTTCACCTCCTCCTTAATACCTATTCCAGATTAGAAAGTATCATCAAGAACTAGAAGTGATACAGAATTGCACGTGAATGACATGGGTGATAGTAGACTATGGCAACTAAGCAGTTACCAGAGAATGCTGGCATACCTGTGGCATGTTCCCGTAGTCCCACGTCAAAGGCGAGTTTATCTGTCTGGGATCTTGATGTGGTCAAACATGTAAGATACTACAAAACACAAAGAACAAGCACTGGTGATTTGGCAATCTTCCTTCCTTTCTTGAAATTTATGAGTGTTTGACTTCCAGAGACCAGTTTCTGCTTCCTGTCTTGCATAATTACGCACAAGAATAATGAGTGATTTAGAACCCAAACTCTGAATAATATATAGAGGCATTCATTATGGACCTTGCATCCAGCTTCCTATAATAAATCCCTTCAACTTCATGTAACTACTAAGTTTCCATAGCACATTAAAATTGACAAAAGCATAAAACAATCCTGAAAGACAGATAGTATACATAGCATCATCCCATTTAAAGAGGGAAAAAAGGTTCAGAAAGATAAAGCGATTAGGAAAATTTGGACTTGGAATTTGAACTTAGCTCTTCAAGTTTACAAATCTACTGATATTTCCACTCTATCACAGTGCTTCACAACATGATGTAGCATCATATTTTTATGACTATATTTACATAATTGGTCTTGGAGGGTATAATAACACGGTGATTAATGAATAAACACAACCTAGGCTTCTATATTTCAACTCTGGAAAAATATATTGAACAAAAAAGTGAGATTTTGCAGTGCCATCATGATGCTGCTATGAACTTTTGAAGGCAAGACAGGTCCAGTGGGGATGGACATTCTTATTCAAAAGAAGTATAGAATGGGGGTGAGGGCAACACTCTTTCAGTAAGTAACTGTTGTTGTTGTTGAGCTGTTCAGTGGTGCCTGACTCCTCATGACCCTGTGGACCAACTGTCTGTGGGGTTTTCTTAGCAAAGATACTGGAGTATTTTGCTATTTTCTTCTCCAGTTTTATGCAGACAGGGCTTAATTGACCTGCCCAGGGTCACACAACTAGTAAGTGTCTGAGGTCAAATTTGAACTTTGGTCTTCTGACTTCAGGCCCAGTGTTCTATCTACTGCACCATGTAGCTGCCCCCATCATCATTACCTAATTTAATTCAGATTACAATCTTGTATGGTAGATCATACATATATTATTTATCCCTGTTTTACGAGTCTCAAGGAAGCTAGGAAATTTGCTCAAGCTTACATAGATACTAAATAACAGAAGAAGAACTCTGACTCTAAGTACTCCAGAAAGAAACTCTATTTAACAAACAGGCAAGTTTTATATTCTAGAAAGGGAGAATTATCACATCTCTGTCCAAGATTAAGCATAGTATAGTATTCCTTGAAATTTAAAACTTCCAACAAACCCTCACATTGATTATTTGCTATTTAGCCAACCTTCTCTGCCTTGAAAATTCAGGATGCAAAGATCAGCTTCTCCTTAATTACAGAAAAATGCCATCACAAACAGAATTATTTAAAATGCTGCTTTGAAAAGCACTTCATGGCATGCTGCAAGTGTATATAAATTCTATTTGAAAATAAGGTCCTGAACTGAAATGCATGACATTGCCACATGGTGTCAGAAAGAGGCTACTTCTTGGAATTTCAGCTAATGTGAGAACACTATTGGAAACTGAAAGTCACAGCCTTGTCCGGAGAAATCACAAACTTTTCAAAATTGTGATATATTACCATCATTGGTTTGTTTTCAAAGACAGCAAGCCTAGTAAATAAAGTATTCGTAGTCTATATTTTAGAGTGAATCAAAATTAATCGTCAGAATTTTATAGTGCTCCTTAAGATAACTGGTAATAGCCAGTCATCAGTTTGGTATCTTTTTTTTCTATTCCTAGGTCCCTGACTGGTAAGGAATCCTGCCAACTATCTTCAATACTCCTGGGTTAATGAAAGACCTCAAAATCTCTTTACCATCCATTAGAATTATGTCAGTTGATTGTATCTGGGTTCTTCCTAAAATTAATTTTCAGAGAATGAGAAATCCCACTCCAGTTCCACCTTGTCTTATTCCTATTTAGGTTATAAACCAGTACCAGAGAGATATTACTCAATGGTCATTAAACTTTTTTTTTTTCCTACAACTATATCTAGGTTCAAGGTCCATATCATTATTCATTTTCTTGTTGCCTTTCATCTTCTCTCATACTCATGTATTTCGACCCTCATCCTTTCTATTAGCCAAATACAATCCCCAGTGGAATGCTGTAGGCATACTTACCATTCTACTAAATGAATGCCGAAGGAGAATTGCATGTCCATACAATAGCGTCCTGTGACCACCTCCTTGTGCCACCTGTAAAAGTAAAGAAGAAAAAGTCAGTGTTCCTTTACAACATTATCAGTGTAGGTTAAAGAGTGTTAAGAGCAGTTGAAGGATGGTGGGTTTTTTTTTGTTTTAACCATACCCATGCAACACACTTGAGAGACTTACTATGGAGGGCAATAATTCTTCTTTAAAGAAGTGATCCCTTAGGATGAACTGAAATCCAGCCTTTTAAAAACAAATTCATAGAAATGAGATAGATGCATCTTACCTTCCTTTGAAACTTCTCAGAAGCATTTTGGGTAAGGGAAAGAAAGAGAAGTGATATAACTAAAGCCTAGAAACACAAATGTGTTTCTGAAGGCTTATGGTTATTTTCAACATCTTGCCAGTTCTTTCCCTTAAAGGCAGAGGTGTCTTCTGCCTATTCACTAAAATTATTTCAAGTTTACACAACTTTCTTAGCCAAGAGACTGCTTTGAATATAAACTTAGAAGAAAACAAGTATCAAACAAAATCATGCAGGGGTTCTTTCTTTTAACATCTGGTCCCACTTGAGGGAAAACTGAGAGTGTCAGGGACACTGAGATGCAAGCTCACTCATTTCCAATATTTGCACATCACTCATATTCTGATTCTGAACTAGGTATTTCATGGACTATAGTTAACTACCCATAAGCAGGAGGGAATGGAACATCATGGATAAATGAAAGCTTTGAAAAGTATTCAAACTCATTTTTACCAGCATTTTCAATTAAAAAAAAATCTCTTGTTAGAGCTATAGGCTAGCATGAAAATGGATTAGTCCATTCTTTTCTCTTGCCCATCCTCTGGTCAGATGTTAATGGTAATGAGCTTGTGACCAGGACAGATAAGCAGAGATCCCTGGGCCTGGACAATCCACTAATAAGATAATTTGTTTTGATTACTGGAAACTTCTAAAACAGAAACAACTAGTTTTATCAAACAATAATAAAAATATTTATATTAAGCACTTATACACACTGTGCTAGGTGGCAGGGACAAACATGTAAAAGTTAAAAAGAAAAGATCCTTGCTCTCAATTTGCTTAGCCTATTGTGGGGATAACTGAACACACTTATGTAAACAGAAGATATATGTGTGTATATGTGCATGTATATATGCATATGTATTACTGTAGAGAACGATTGTGGTGGGGAAGAATAGGGAGGGTAGGAAATAATAACTAGAGGAATCAGAAAAGGCTTCATTTTTAAGACAGTGGAACTTGAGTTGACCACTGAAGAGAGCTAGTAGTTCCCTGAAATGATCATTCTAGACACAGAGAACAGACTGTGCAAAGGCATGGAAATTGGAGATGGAATGTATGGGGAACCACAAGGTTAGTTTGACTAAAACATAAAGTACATAGGGATGGGGGGAGGGAAGGAAAAAATGTATAATCAGTCACCTCAGAAAGACAGGATAGAGCTAGAATATAAAGAGTCTTAAGTCTAGGCAGAGGAGATCGTATTTTATTCTAGAGGTAACAAGGAGCCATAAAAGTTTCTTGAGCAAGAAAGTAATATAGTCAGCTCTGTGTTTTAGGAAGACCAATTTGGAAGCTTTCTGGAGGATATACTAGAAAGGGCAGAAGGTAGAAGAAGGAAGACCAATTAGGAATCTATTGCAATAATCCAGACAGGAGGTAAGGAGGGCCTGATCCATGCAAGAGGAAATGAGAACTATGGTGCAAGTGGAGGGAGGGAAGGAGAGAGATATGAGAGGTGATGATAAGGTAGAATCAAGAATTAGCTACTAACTGGGTATAGAGGTTGAGGGAGAGTAAAAAAAGTCAAAGATGAGTCCAAGGGAATATGGAAAAATGGGGATACTAATGTACTGCAAATGAAATTGTCTAGTAGTCCAAACATTCTTGACAACAATTTGGAACTATACCCAGAGATTTATAAAACCGGGCATACCTTTTGACCCTGCAATACCACTACTAGGTCTGTATCCCAAAGAGATCAAAGAAAATAAAAAGTACCTATTTGTACAAAAATATTTATAGTAGCTTTTTGTGATGGCCAAGAATTGGAAATTAAGGGGATGCCCATTAACTGGTGAATGGTGGAACAAAGTGTGGTATACGATTGTGATGGAGTACTATTGTGCTATAAGAAATGACAAGCAGGATGGTTTCAGAAAAACCTAGGAAGGATTATGTGAACTGATGGAAAGTGATGTGAGCAGAACCAGAACATTGTACACAGTAACAATAATATTGTGAGAATGATGAACTGTGACAGACTTAGCTACTCTGATCAAGACAATGATCCAAGACAATTCTAAAGGACCCATGATGAAAAATGCTATCCACATCCAGAGAGATAACTCATGAACTCTGAATGAAGACTGAAGCATACTTTTTAAACTTTCTTTATTTTTCTTGGCTTTTTTGTGTATTTTCTTTTCAAACATGGCTAATATAGAAATGTTTTTGCATGACTTAACAAGTATAATTGATATATGTATGTGTGTATATGTATCTCTCTCTCTCTCTCTCTCTCTATATATATATATATATATATATATATATATATCTGACAAAGGTTTTTGTATATATAGGGGGACTAAATTATTACAATTTTGCCTAGAATATGTCCTGGGGCATTAGAAAATCGAAGTGAAAGCTCCTGAGTTCTGTTTTTATCTATGACATTAGTTTATAATGTAGTCTCAGTTGAGTCATTTTGGGGCATCCTTCTAAGATTAAACATACTAGATTTTAATAAATCACTTCTTTTAATTTTTTAAATAAATCACTTCTGTGCTGTTTTGCAGGTTGCTCTTAATCTCCTGTAGAACTAAAGTTATTACTATTTTAAACTGCGTAAGTACTTTTGAGATTCCCTGCATTTTGTATATTCTTTTACAAGTATGTCAATTTCCCCAACAGAACATAAGCTACTTGAGTACAGGGACTATTTCATTTCTGTCTTTTTATCCTGTGTCTAGACTAAAGCAGTTGCTTTGTAAAAACACTTCCTGCTAAAAGCATAGAGTAGGAAAGTCAGCCTTTTCTTTTGTCAATTTAATGTAAAAATGTTGTTCAACACTGAGCCAGGGTGGGAGTGGGAGGAATCTCTGTCTTTGATCTCTTTCTAATATCTTCACCTCATCTCCCAAAGTCTTATATTTAACTACAAAAAGAACAGAGTGGTGATGATAAGAGCCCCGAGAAGAGGTGAAGGAAGGGAATAATACCTGTATATTTTGCAATGGAAAGTTGAAATTAGTTTCAGAAGACTATTAAGTCATCCATACAGGATTAGTTGAGAGCCCCAGGGGGTCCAGAGGGTCTGTTCATCTTCTCAAGATATCTGTGGGTAGAGGCTGTATCTGTATTGTAAAGTAATTATAGAGTAGAGGGCAGTGTGCGCTACAAATGTAAGTAGGGTTACACGGTATTTGTTCTCTCTTTTCTTTAGTTTTCTATTGGTTAATCTTAGAATTATTAAGTATCAACAAAGTCCACTGTTGTATACACAAAGCAAAGTACAGTTATGTAGTTCCACATTGGAATTCATTATATCAGTTATTATAGCATAAAGTTCTTTTGAAATGAGAGGTTTTGATGAATACACTTTAATTCTGACATCTCCCAACAGCTGTACATTTTCTTCTAAATGATGTAACAGACTCAGTTAAAGAGAGAATATTATCTACTTTTTATTTATTTACTACATGTTAGAGATTGCTTTTAGCACCTATAGGACTGAAGTTATTAATATTTTAAACTATACATAGATTTTAGGGATACCTAAACAAATATAGAAGGGGAGGTATTAGCAGCTAGGGAGATCAGTTGAGGCTTTATGAATGAGGTAGCACTTGAGCTGAGCTTGGAAGGAAGCTGGGGTTTTGAAAAGTGCAAGTGAGGAGGGAATGCATTTCTAGTTCAACTCTTTCAAACAGATGATGTGGGAATGAAGGCTTGCAGAAGTTAAATGTCCTGCCTCCGGTCACACAGTTGGTAAGTATTACAAGTTGTGTGTTTCCACTCTATTACAGATTTACTTACATCATATTTCTCCCTGAAGGTGCCCTAAACTCTCAATCAATACCTTCATACTGGTAACTTTAGGACAACTTCATATTCTACGTTCAAATTCTGTTCATAACCGGAATGGGGGTATCAAAGGGCCAGGGAGAGAAAAAGAGAGTAGGAAAAGTGCTGGGATCTTCAGCCAAGACCAGGACAGAATTACCTAACACCATTTTTTTCACAATTACTCACTCATTGTCAACCAGGGGATAACTGAAGGTCCTTAGCAGAAATCTATACCTTCCACACCAGGTTGTAGGCAATTTTCTCCAAATTAGGTGCTAGCTAAATACATTTAGATTTTAATAACAGTAATATTTTATATTCACATCAGACCTTCAAATTTTTCAAATAGATTTAACACTTGCTAGCTACTCTGATCCCAAATATTATAAAATAAGCAGGATACCCCCAATTTTATAGATAAGGAAACTGAAGCAAAGAGATATGAAGTTACTTGCCAATGTCACATGGAAAATTAATAACCAAATATTCTCACTATAACACAGTTGTTTTCTTCCTTTACTTTTCAATCATATGCTTTTTTTCCCTTAGTTTGTGCATTTCTACAGTTATAGTCTCACAGAATTTTATAGTGGTCATCTAATCTAATACATACTTAAAAGTAATTCCCACTTTAACATAATTAACAAGTGGTCATCCAATCTCTGCTTGAAGATGCCCTGTGAAGGCACTGCTTTCCAATTCTGAAGAGTTCTATTAGGAAGTTTTTCCTTATATTAAATTGAAATTTGCTTCCTCCCTCCCCCCGCCCGACTTTTGTTACACTGCTTCTTGTTCTGCCCTTTTCTTGATATACTGCTACTTTGTTCTGCCTTTTATTTAATCAGTTCCAATTAAATATGATCAATTATTATGCTACATTAAAGCTTTAAGTCAAATGCCATAAAATCTTAATGAAAATCATGAGATCTTATCTCCCTATATTAAGATCTATACACTTTTCACTTAGTTGTGTGACCTTAGGATGTAGTCTACTACAGAATATCATTTATAAAATTCTTCTTGTTCTTTATATTTTCCTTAAGAATGCTCTTAATACATGTATAGAGATGAGAAAGTAGACACATTGTTGAAAAAGTGGAGGTATCAAATGTTAAACTGCTAATAGATATAATTGGTGTGTTGGCTGGTTTTCCTGTACTTTTTAGTTTAATTTTAGTTATACAAGAAAGCTCTCTGGGTAGGGGCGTATTCAGAAATGAGTGGGATATAAGAGCAAAAGGAATAAATATTTTTTAAATAGAAGAAAGTAGGCATATTGATCTATACTAACTGATATTCCCTCAGTATTTTTCATTAATATTTTAATCATTTGATTAATATTTTAATAATTTAATCAATTTTTATCCCTTTCACAAAAATATAAAAATCAATTTATTATGATCTCCAAAATTAGGTTTCCTTTAGTATGAACATCCTCTGTTTGTATATGAACTAGCTGCTCATTTTTGTTTTCTTTAGTACCATTTTTGCTTCTTTTTGTTGTAATCTAATACTGTGGTATTAAAGCCCAATGTGGTATTCCCACTGTTATTAATGAAGAGAAAATAGTTTTCTATAGTGATCTTGAAAGATCTTTTCCATTTTTCTTCTGTTTGTACACAACACCATATACACAAAAAAATCATAAGATCCACAATAATAAAACAAGGTAGACTCAAAAGTGATTACAAATGAACAGCTTGCACGATTGATACCTATGTAATTGAAAATAAACCCATAGGAAAGTCCTGAGAACATTGGTTAAGTCCCCTGTACAGAATATGAAAAGAAAATAGAAAAGTCATTCAGGATGAAAAATTACAGGTGGTGTAGAAGCAAACTATTAAAGTTTTAAATTTATGAGTAAATTAAAAAATTTTAAAGGCATTAATACTGCAGCAAAATTAACAAAGCCTCTAATTTTTAAGCCAGAAGTTGTTGCTCAAGATTACCTGCCTTCAGATAAGAGCATATGTTCAAAGCTACCAAGAAATACTAACAATCTTTGCAGTATGACTAAATACACTTAGACCTGCTCTTATTGTTAAATATGGTTTTGATCTTTATCTTATTTTGGAGTCTTGAAACTATATGTTACTGTTATAATCAAGCATAAAAAATAGATCTTTGTCTTTTCCCCCATTTTTCTGTTAGATAAGATCTCTTCTTGAGTTGTTTTGGTATATGTATCAAATGGGAAATTGAGTATATTTTTAAAATTTTGGCTTAATTCCTTATATATTTGAATAATAAGGCCTTTATCAGAGAAACTTGCCATAAACATTTTTTCCCAGTTCCTTATTTCCCTTCTAATTTTGGCTCTCTTTTGCTCTGAGAAGACATTTTTCACCTTAAAGGATTATACTGAGTTTTGCTGGGTAAGTTATACTTGGTTGTCATTTAGCTCTTTTGCCTTCTAGAATGTCATATTCCAAGCCTTCCAGTCCTTTAACATTGCAGCTGCCAAATCTTGTTAGATCCAAATTGCAACTCCACTGGATTTTAACAGTTTCTCTCTGGAGATAAAGTTTTCTCTCTTTGACCTGGTATCTCTGGAATTTGGCTATGATATTTCTGGGAATTTTCCTTTCGGGATCCCTTACAGGTAGTGATCAGTGTCTTCTTTATATTTCTGTTATCCTGTTGTTTTTAAGAATAAGAGCAGTTTTCCTTGATAATTTCTTGAAATGTGATGTCTAAACTCTTTCTTTGAACATTATTTTCAACTGGTCCAATAATTCTTAAATTATCTCTCCGGGATCTGTTTTTTCCAGGTCAGCTATTTTTCTGATGACATATTTCACATTATCTTCTATAGTTTTCATTATTTTAAATTTGTTTTATTGTTTCTTGATGTCTCACAGAGTCATCACTTTTCACTCATCCAAGTCTAACTTTTAAGCAATGATTTTCTTCTGTGTGTGTGTGTTTTACCTCTTTTTCCCATTTGGCCAATTCTGTTTTTAATGTTTTATTTCTTTAGCATTTTTGTTCTACCTCTTTTACCAAGCTATTCCCTTTTTATAATTTTCTTCCCTCATTCTCATTTTTTTTTAGTGAGGCAATTGGGGTTAAGTGACTTGCCCAGGGTCACACAGCTAGTAAGTGTAAAGTGTCTGAGGTCAGATTTGAACTCAGGTACTCCTGACTCCAGGGCCGGTGCTCTATCCGCTGTGCCATCTAGCTGATCCTCATTCTAATTTCTTTACCTAAGTTTTCCTCTACCACTCTGATTTTGAAAATAATTTTTTAGCTCTTCCAAGAAGTCTTCTGAAGGTATGTACAATTTATGTTCCCCCCTTTGATGCTTTGCTTATAACTGTTTTGACTTCATTGTCTTCTTCTGAGTTTGTGCCTTGTCTCTGTCACCATAGTAACTTTTTATAGTCAGGTTCTTTTTGTTTTGTTCATTTTTCCACTCTATTTCTTGACTTTAAAAATATATTAAACTTGGGCTCTGTTCCTGGTGCGGGAGTGAGGTTTGGGATGGGGTACTTTCCCAACCTTCAGCCTTTTTCCCACTGCTGTTTTCAGGGCTAGTTCTGGGCATTTGGAAGTTTTCAGTGCTTCCAAAGTCATATGATCCTGGGAGAGGTGTGATCACTGTTCTTTGGGTCTGGGGTCTAGTCCTTACCCAGGAAAGGCCCCTGATCTCTTGAGATTGCAATCAATACTACTCCTCATTGGCCCTGTTCCTGTGGAAGTGAAACTGTTCCTCAAAGTTCCCAATCCCTTGTGACAAAAAGTACAACTGCTCCTTAGGGCCCCTGCTCCCTTTTGACTGAAAGTGCTCCTTTCCACTCTTGAACAATGAACCAGAAGTGGGTATAGGCAATAGAGTTGCCAAACAGAGTCATATTCTGCTTTCAGTGTTAGCACAGGGTTACCCGATAATCTCTTTCTGATCAATTCTCAAGTCCCCTTTCCATCTCTGACTCAAGAACTCCCAAAGTTGCTGTTGCTTCTGTTGCCACCACCTAGTCCCACCACCAGTATATCATCCTCGTGGGCTCCAGGACAGCCTCCACGCTTGTGTTACAGATTTCTCTTTCCAAACTCTTAAGTTGTATTGGGTTGGAAGAATGTCTTACTCTGTCTTTTTCTTGGTGCTGTCACTCCAAATTTTGATTTGAGGATTTATTTTAAAGTTTTTTTGCAGGGGAATTTGGTAGAGGTCAGCTGAGTGCTTCCTCTACTGCACCATCTTTGCTCAGCACTGTGGCAGTCACTTTTTAAGAAGGACATTGATAAAAATGGAATAGATTCAGAAAACAGCAACTAGGATAGATAATGGCCTTGAATTCATGTCATATGATTGGCTGAAAGAATAGGGCATATTTAGCCTAGAGAAGAGAAGACTTGTGAAACATAGGATAGCTGTCTTTCAGTATCTCATGGGCTGTCATGTTTCAATTTGGCCCCAGAGAACAGAACTGGCAGCAATGGGTCAAAATTACAATGAGACAGAAATATGCTCAATATCAGGAAAAAGTATCCTGAATGGATTGGACTGTCTGGGGCATATTGGAGGGTGCAGTTTCTCCCTACTTTCAAATTTTCAACAAGAGGCTAGACGATTGCTTGTTAAGTATGTGAGTCAGTCAACAAACATTTATTAATTATTTATTATGTGCTAGCCACCATGCTAAGAGCTGAGAATATAAACACAAGAGAAAAAAAATAAACTCTGCTCTCAAAGACCTGACATTCTATGGGGAAGAGCACAAACAAAATGGGAGTAAGGAGAAGGAGGGATAAAAGGTACTTAGCATTAGAAATATGAAGAAGAAGTCCACAGGAGTGTGAGAAAAGAAGATATGGCTGAAATGGCTACCCAAGGTTCTAAGGAGAGGCATTCCCATCAGAGGGAAGGGCCTTTGGGCCAGAGGATACTACTGAGGTGTGAATTCCAGGGCTGGAATGATCTTCTAGGATGAAGAAGTTTCTGGGGCATGATGAGAAAACATAGACCCTGGTAGGAAATATTATAGTATGCCACAGAAGAAATTCCTAATGTATATGAGTTATCTATTGAGTTCCCTTCCAATTCTTCTATGGATTATCTGTGAAAAAATTCACATCATTCAGATGGGGGAAAGAAGTCTGGGGATATTTTTTCTGTTTTTAGCTTCCTCCCTCCATCTAACCCTTCTTTTACTAGACCATTTTTCAAGAATAACACAGAATAATGAAGAACAGACTTAGACAAGATGACAGAGCCTCAAGGTTCTTCTTCTGTATATACACATACAACACATAATAGTTGAGGAGACAAATCACAGACAGCTAAGTAGTTTACTGGATAGAGCTCTGGACTTGGAGTTAGGAAGACCTGAGTTTGAATCCTGCCTCTGACACTTACTAGCTGTGTGACCTTGAGCAAATCATTGAACTTCTTTCAGACTCATTTTCCTCATCAGTAAAGTGGAGGTGATAGCAGCACATCTATGTACCTAATAACAGTAAAATACAGAATTGTTGTAAGGATCCAATGAGATAATATATGGGAAACAATTCACAAACCTTAAAGTGCTAATATGTGTTAGGCTCCTGTTATCAGCATAACACTTTAGACTAGCTTGTTATTTTTATATATTGCCCTAGAGTTGTAACTTGATCTTCTCAACCAGTCATAAGATATGTGTCATCTGCCTCAAGCAATGGCCAAAACCTTGCAGTCTTCCATGTTTAAAGTTTACCTATGCCTTGTTTTGATTGAATATTGATTCAACTGATGACTCTGGGCCTTCTCTAATTACATTAATGGGGTTGTAAGTGGAACTTTGCCCTTACATTAACATCACAAGATGATAGCTGGCATAGCTAGGGAGAAAAATCACAGAAAGAGAGTATGTTCCAGGAATAAATAAGCAGTCTATGAGGACACTCCTACACTGTATTCCATTAGCTTCAACTTGGAGGGATTCTATCACTTTTCTTGAAACACAGATACACATGTAGACTGCACAGATATAGCAAGACACTTGCTAAAGATGAACAAGTCAAATAGAGAGGCAGATCCTAGAACACCTAAATAATGTTGTTCAATCATTTCAGTTGTGTTCAACTCTTTGTGATCCCATTTGGGATTTCCTCGGCAAAGATATTGGAGTGGTTTGCCATTTCCTTCTCCAGCTCATTTTACAGATAAAGAAACTGAGGCAAAGAGGGTTACGTGACTTTCCCAGGGTTATGCAACTAGTAAGTGGCTGAAGCCAGATTTGAACACACAAATATAAATCTTCCTGACTAAAGGCCTAGTGTTCTTTCCACTGTGTCACCTACCTGCCCCCTGAATTACACTTATTAATATCTATCTACCAATATCCATAAGCTTCAGCAGTCATATGATACTTAGATTTTCATTCCTATTTGTGCCTTCTAAAATGTAACTATAGCACCTGGGCTCTAAAACGACAAAAAGTACGTGGGAAAAGCAAGGCCACGTAGAAAAAAAAAATTGCTCTCATTTTTCCTAAATTTCTAAACAACTCATTTTCATGGTTCTTTTTCCTCTGAACTGCCCTTGGTCAACATTAAGTCTCAGAGTTGAATGTATATAAAATATTGGGGAGTCCACCTATTAAGACACACACACACACACACACACAAGAATTACATAAATTCAATTATAAAATACTATGCAAATATTCACACTATAAGATCCAGATAGATACGTGACCATAAATGAATTAGAAAAGGGAAGGAAATACCTTTGACAATTGTGCATAGAGTAAGAATTCTTTACTAAATAAGGCATAGAGATAATTATAAAAGATAAAATAGTCTATTTGTATTATGTAACATGGAAAAGATTTTGCACAAAACCAATGCATTTAGAATTAGAAGAGAAACAATTAACTAGAAAAAAATATTTGTAGCAAATTTATCTGAAAAAGATATATCTGATTGACTCAAATCTATATGAAAAAGAGCTATTCCTCAATAGATATATGGCCGAAGGATATGAACAGGCAGTTTCAAAAGAGAAAATAATGCTAACAACAACTGAATATTTTTTTAAATCTACTCTTTAGCTAGTAGCTAGTAGCTTTTTTTTTAAAGCTACTCACACTCATTAATTTAGCAAAAATGACCAAAAAAAGAGAGAAATGACTATTTTTGGAGGGCTTAGGGAAGAACAAGAACAATAATATATTGGTCTTGGAGCTATGAAGCAAGTGTACTGTATAGAAAAATGATTTGTAACTATATCCAAAAAGTCACTAAATTATACACACCCTTTGACACCACTACTAGGCATTTAATCCAGAGGCAAAAAAAAAAAAAAGAAAAGGACTATTATGGACAGAAATCTTTATAGCATCACTTTAAGTTGTAGCAAAGAACTGGAAACAAAACAGGTATTTCATTCAACTGGAAAGTGTCTGAATTATGGTATATGAATGTGATGCAAAATTATTGTCCCATAAGAAATTATTAATATGACAGATTCAGAAAAACCTAGGAGGACTTAAATGAACTTTTGCAGAATAAAGTGAACAGAATAAAGAAAACAATTTATACAATGGCCACAATAATGTAAAGGAAAACGTTGAAAGACATTAGAATTCTGAACAATGAAATGACAAATCACAACTCCAAAAGAATGATGTTGAAGCTAAGAGAGGTGACAAACAGCTGATGAATTTTACATACATACACACAGAGAACAACATATAATTTGTATTGCTTGACTATGGTATATCTGTTTGTCAAAAGAGAGACTTTAATTTTACAGGGGGAAAATGCTTGACTCTACTTATTTGTTACAAGGGAGAGGAAAACTGTAGAGACAGAGTGATAGTGACATATGCAAAAATAAGAAAAGAAAGAAAAGTACATCAATGGTATTCATGTACTTAAGAATACACAAAAAACCAGAAATTGAGAAGATAGATGAACATGTTGTTGGTGGTGTTCTGCTAAATTTAATATCTATTTTAAAAATAATCAGTACAGCTTGAGTTCTTGTGGGTGGGGGGTGGGAATGGAGGGGGGAAGAGAAGTTGGAACACAAAGTTTTTTAAAAATTGATGTTAAAATTTTGTTTTTATATTTTGGAAAATAAAATTCTATTAAAAAAATAAAATAAAATAACCAGTACATAATATATTTATGGTTTCATATGGAATTTATGTCTAGTATGTTGTCTAATTTTTTTTTAGTCTCTGACACTTTTGCTGATGGCCCCTGGCCTTATGACCTACTTACACCCATTCAAAATTCCTGCACTATTTTCTTGTTTTGTTCTGTTCTCTTGACTTTTGAAAGATTACAATTTTCTGAGTGTTCTGTGCATTTAAAAAGTATTTGAAAGTATCAAGTGTCTTTTACATATGGTTCTTTTCAAAGTTAAGCTTTCAGAAGCTCTCCTTTGTACCCACCCCAATATCTTCTGGTGAATGGGCAAATGAAGAAAAAGAGGGGAAAAAAGCCCTGCTGTAGGTCTCTCTGAATAGAGACCTGCTGCTGGATGGAACTTACAACATCAGAATCTATTTTCTTTCCATTTTGACTGCAGCAAATTCATCAGGCTAACATCAATGGGATAACCTATAGAAGACAACAATAAACTTCACTTCCTCTGAGCTAAGTCACTATATGAATATTCCTCAAGGTTTTAACAAAAATGATAACAATGTATTGAAATCAACATCTATAACCTGTGGAAGTAGAATGAGGAGGAAGGAAAAAGAAATTAGTTCGTGAGCACTGAATTTGGCTTTTGCCTTAAAAAAGGAAAAAAAGTATTAAAATAAGCTTAAGATCTCATCTGTGCTGACATTTGGCTTCTTGGAAGGATTAGAAAAATAAATCAATTATTTTGCAGCTATCTCAGTAACATTATAAGATGATAGGACAAAAAGGAAATGTAGCTGAGCACTGCTCTTTACAATGGTGGAGATCTCTGTCTGACCATGAGTGATCTTCACAAGTCTGTAAACATTGGTCCAAGAGACATGGGCTTGAACTGTTGTCATGATTTCCATATCCCTATGAAAATCAATCCAGCCTCTGTAAAACAGATGCTGTTCTTAGCAATGATGCACAGTCATTTCCACCCCCTCCATGAAAGCTTCCATATTATTTCTCTCAGCAGCTAGTTTTTTCTCCTTGTTAATAAAACCAGGTCTTGAATAGCAAATTCTCCTAACTGTGATAATTTTGCCAATATAGGAAATTAGTCTCTGAGGACAGGAGTACACTCCAGCAGATCTCCAAATAAACAAAGTCCCTGGTTTTGATTCTTTTTCCTAAACTCCTCTTCTATTTCTTCCTTTTGTCCAGGTTATCTGTAGTGTATACTAAAGACAACAGTGCTTCCTTTCTCCTTTCTTTTGTCTTTACCAAAATGATCTCCACCAAAATTCCCTTCGACTATTTATTGAGGAGCAGTGTGACATGGTGGACAGAATGTTAGACTTATAGTCAAGAAGACCAGGGTTCAAATCCTGCTTCTGAGATTTGCTTATAGGACAGCAGTTATATGACAACAGTTAAGTCACTTACCTTCCCTAACCCTTATTTTTTCATTGGTAAAATGAGGTAATACCTATAGTATCTACCTCAAAGGGTTGCAAAGAGGCTCAAAAGACATAATGTACACTTTGTAAATTTTAACATACTGTATAAATATCACGTTTTAATTCCAAGATTTTTTACATAAGCTTTTTTTTTAATATACAGAGTTACTCTACCCCTTCCCAACATACTTCATCCATATTTCTTCTGAATAAATTATACCCTCCTAGATAGACATGCTAGTAACAACTAAATGCCAATGAATGAATTCCTCAATATCTATAGACAAAAGACCAAAATATGTGTTTCAGAAGTTCAGAATAAAGTTATATATTCAAACTTAAATTTTTAAAAATGATTCTATATATGTCTGTTATGTGCCTGCACACTGCCTGATTATATATGTAAGTTTCTTTAATTTGGGAAATTGGGTTGGTTGAACTGGGTTTCTATAATGGGCTAAGCCTTTGATTCTTACCACATAACAAAAGTTAGGCTACCATGTCTTCAACTTAGTTATAGAAATGTAAAACTAGCAGCTCAGAATACATCAAAACATACATAGAAGTTGATTTCTTTTGGGGTAATTTTGGGGTCCTCCCAACAAAAATATATGGAAAATGGAACACGAATGAAAACTTAGACATTTATAAGGAGTTACACCAACCTCCACTGTAGAGTAAAATCTTAGATTTTAAGAGTCAAGACTATAGACTTGTGTTCATTAACTAGAATGTCAGACAGAAAACTCAATAAGACTCTGCAATATATTCATGTCAATGTAACAAAAAGGAAGGTTGTTGTATTCCAGTATGTTAATTCTAAGTGGGTACTGCTCAATTCAAAACCCAGATCTTAGAGTTTAACAACCATAAAAAGTATCTTCCAAATAAACACCATAGAAGGTGAAGTGGACCAACCTACCTGTCTAATATCTTATCATTGTTGTACAGTAGAAAGAGCACTGGCTCTGGAGTGAGAGGACCAAAGTTTGAATCTTTAAAATGAGGGGAGTTAGACCAGATGACCTCTAAGGTCCCTTCCAGCTCCAGGTCTATGATCCTATAATCCTTGTACATGCATTATCAAACACAAGGAGAAAATACCAATACCTGATTCCAAGCACATCCATTAAATATTCTTCTTAGAACACTTTAAGGTTCACAAAGCATTTTATATACCAAAGCATTATCCCTCACAACAATCCTATTAGGTAGATAGTGCAAGTATTATCATCCCCAATATACAGATTAGGAAACTGAGGTTGAGAGAGGTTAAATGACTTGCCCGAGGTCACACAGGTAATATGTAGCAGAATTGGGACTCTAACCCAGGTCCTTTGACTCTAAATCCAGTGTTCTTTCCACTATGCCATGCTGTCTTCTGTTAGAACAAAGAATGAGCAGCAAAAAAATGGAGTTGGGTTAGTTGTAATCTTCAATTCTGTTTTAATTAATGAAACTGCAGCAGATGACACTCATTAATATAATGATGCAAATATATATATGTATATATCCTCTCAATGGTAACTACAGGAAACACAAACACTAACTCCTAAGTTAGATAGATGTTGGCATACTTCCCCCTGCTAATACTCTTAAAACAATAGAAAGGCCTTGTCCAGGTGGTCTCATAGAGTACTGAGAGAGCCATAGAGGACACAGAGAGGATATAGTCACAAACTGTAAGGTCTCAGTAAGTGAAAATATTAAAGCAAAAACATACTATATCATATGATTATAATGTCCACAATAGAGAATAATAGAATGCTAGAACTGGAAGGGACAAGAAATCTTCAATCAAAAACATGATGACCACTTGCCACATACAGTATAAGGGGAATTCCTTTATAGGTATGGATTGAATTAGTTGGCTACTAAAGTCTCTTCTGATTGAAATTCTATGACCTTAAAAATCTGGCAGGCCAATTTCTTCGTTTTAGAGATAAAGGAACTAAGGCATCAAGTGATTAAGTAATTTGCCCAAGGTCACACAAGGTAGTAGCAAAGCCTGGGCTGGAACCCAGGGTCCTTGACTACCAGTCCAGAGCACTTTCTATTACACCATTTTGGCCTTTAATATTTCAGGACCCAGAAAAGAGCCTTAGGATAAATGTAATGGCATTTGACAGAATTAGGAGAGGAATGGATAAGATGAACATATGACTCTAATGGATGGAAGGATCCCACAGTTTCACACATTCTTCCTCCCACACCATTTCTCCACATTTTCAAACTGTTTCTTCTGCTTCTTATTTGTTATTCATCCAGCCCCTTATCTTAATTGCATATCTTCTTACTTTTGAAGTACAATATACCATCAATTCTAATCCCCTACAGTGGTATAGGGAAAGGATTGAACCTTTGGTGGTTGTCTTTTGACTCAAAAGCAGAGGCCATAATCAATTCAGTGTTGCATTTCCATAAGGTTCACCACTCTCCACTACCATATCTAAATTTGCTGTTTTGGAATAAATTTTCATGAAAAACAATAAATAAGCTGATGCTTTCTATAGTTCATTCAAGACTTATACAAAACAATATTTTTGTAGCAAGAAAGATAAAAAAGAAAAGGTTTAACAGCCTCCAAGAAATGCAAGTAAATAAGCTTCAAGGGGCTCAACTCTAAAATTTCATGCATTTTGAACGTTTTCCATTCTTTTAATAAAAACAATCACATTTTTGGAAAAAAAAATTCTCTTGATTCAGACATACTAAAGTTCAGGGTTAGTGAATACCTACCCTAAAAATTCAGTGAGAGTTAAAGCAACTCCCCCATAAATAATATATTCATTGTAGGATTTTCTATTAAAAAATTAACAAATACCACCATGGGACCTCCAAATGTCATTTTTCCTTTACAAGTCATGTCAGAGAAGCCTTAAACTACCTGGAAAACGTTGTAAAGGAACCTTTTTGCAACTAGACCAAATAATAACCATTTTTGGTCTAGCACACTGGAGGAAGCTCAGGTAGCATTTTGAGAAGATATGAGCAATCATTACTGTATGATAAATGCTCCAACAGTACTTTTACACATCTATAGCAGGAATGAAGACTCCAGTGCATGTAAAATAATAACAATGCTAATTGCCACCACTATTGAACTAGCATGAAAAAAGCACATCAGTTTTGAATTTGATGAGTCAAACTCAAGTGAGCCAATTGCAGTAAAAAGACAGCTTCCCTAACATGGAAGAAAACAAAGGCTTCAAAAGAGGCAAGGTATAGTTTTAAAATCTGATTGTAAAGGTTCTTTCACGTGAAAACACCTCTACTCAGAATATGACAAAGTATAAAAAGCTAGTTTGGTCACAATGCTTATTTTTTAATTGCTAAATTTACTGTTTGCTTAATTTATTGGTTTAATCTAGGAATGGTGAATGTAAGACATATGAGCAAAAGGTAAAATTTTATAGTAGCTTTTTTCATTCATATTATGAACTCCAGCCTTATGGAAAAGTAAAACTGCAGTTGCATAATAACATCAAAAGTGCATTAATGCTACTAATATCTTGAATTAAGAAAAGGCTGCATGCTTCTGACATCTGTGCCAAGTTGAAACCACTGGGCATGTGCTGCCCAAACCACATCCTCAGAAGAGATACATTAAAAACAATTTTCAATGTCTTGAAGGGGGAAAAAATGAGCACATAGACAAGTCAGTCTCCTAATTATAGAGCAGAAGTTCAAAGGGCCATTTTATGATAAGCTTAAAAGTGTATATGCACTTTTAATTCTACAAGATTGAAGAGTGTGGTATAGTAGTGTTTTCTAAATTACTTAGGCACACAGAATGGAAACTATCCTAGACACTTAACAAGTGGAAGGCCTCAGTTCATTACAAACACAGCTGGAGTCAGTTGTTCATGCAAAATATATACATAATTAAAGGAAGGAATAACATACCCATTCAGAGAGGTCATTGGACTAGCAAAATTAAAAAACAAAACAAGATGGTAAATGGATACTTCAGTGTATGCAGATCATTTGGTTATGCAAGTTATTCTAAATCTTTTGAGTAATTTGAGAAAATTACAGTGATATATTATTAAAGTCAATTGAATGAGAACAGCAAAGGTGGTTTTACCCAATGGCCAATATTTTGTAACCAGGACTAAAATTAAATAACCGTATTGTATGTATAATTTATTATTTTTCCAGTGCATATTAGAACATGACACCACATAGAGTTGCAAAATAATATAATTTCCAACATAGTTCTATAGGGCTTTTTCATAATTAGATTTACAAGAATAAGTTCACTTAAGGAAAGTGGTCAGTACAGCAGTTACATAATTTGTAATTCCCTGTCTAGGAAAAAAATGAAAATAATGGATGTGATTTTTGACACACACACAAAAATATTTCTTTTTTTTTCTCATGCAGAGACGGAAAATAGAAGCAACAATAGAAATAAGGCTGCTAAACTGATTTTGACAAAAAGTTGATGGAGTAATGCAATACTGTATTTTAAATGTCCTATTATTTGCAAAAATTTGCATCAACTTCAGTTTATAGGATAATACATAAAAATGTGTTATGCCACCATAAGTTCTTGAAATAGGGAAAAGAGGAGGTGGTAATGAGAAGTGATTTCAGCTTACCAATAATCTGTGCAGAAACAAAGGTTTCAAAATATTGGCCTGGAGGCCTATCATGTTTCAAAATTCCCATAATTAATCTATCTGCTGTTTGAAGGAAGCTGTAAAAAATATAGGTTTCAAAATCATTGGCGCTTGAGTTTCAGCCTATTATTCCAGAAAAAAAATAGAGAGAATGAGGATAGTGACTCAATTTAAACCAGGACTACTACTATTTGTTTTTAAGACCCAATTCTTATGCAGTTCTTTATAGTACGGACCAATGCAGACAGAGAACAAGCATTATTGTTTCATTTTAAAACAGGGGAACTAAAAGTCTAGTGAAGTTGGATAACAGGTTCAATTTGTCAAAATAAATAATGAGTAAAGAACAAAGGCTTAATTCACAATCTGATGTTACAGCCAAGAAACAACAATGTCTCTTGGAAATAATTTAGCTTTTTATGACAGATGGTAAAAAAAAAAAATTCAGCTTAATTGTGTATACTGTGTTAATAGTCAACAGGTATTGAAGGCTCCTATGCAGGCAAAGATAACTGGTATTGTTTTAGCATCATAATTAATAATAAAAAATAACTGTGATTTTAGAAGCCCTGTAGCCTACCTAGTCTAATCCCTTCTTATTACAAATGAATAAACTAAGGCCTAAGAAGAAGTAATTTGGCTTAAAGTCACAGAGTCTAGATCACATCTGAATTTAGGAAACTGCTCTGTCTAGAATATTGTTATATCCCCAATAATTATACAAGCCCATAAATATAATACATGCAATTTTACAATCAAAGAATCTTTTGCTTTGCTTAGTTTTTAATAATCAAATAGGGAAATGAGAAAAGATAAGTGATAGAAAGGAAAGAAATGAGAGCAGGGACTGATTCTTAATCTTGGCATAGTAATCTATACATATTTAAGACTTAAAAAGTATTTGTTAAATTTGAAATTTTATAGAAATAAAATGTTAAGGAACACCCATTTTCCTTCCATTCAAGAATAACCACTAATATCAAGTGTCTTTTATAGAGTAATTATGAATAGGGCTCTATGCATTACCACCAGTGGTCTTCCACCATTCCCTAACACACAGACACAGACACAGACAGACACAGACAGACACACAGACACACACAGAGTATGGAAAATGAAAATACTACTGTCTCTGTATTCATCATTTTTATAATATAGAAATTGTGTTTGGACCCGTGTTCAAGGGTTTGAAAGGGAGATGGAAATATTCCAGCTAGATGAAAGGTTCTTCACCTTTTTTGTGTGTCTTGGACAACAAGCCTGATAAAGCCTATAAACTGTTCATAATAATGTTTTTAAATGCTTAAATAAAATACATAAGATCACAAAGGAAACCTATGATATTAAAAATGGTTATCCAAGTATTTTTAAAAAAAGAGAAGTTCATGATGTCCAGGTTAAGAATTTCTGACCTATATAATGGAAAGTTCTGTTGTAAACTTAGGCTAAGCAAGACACTAGTAATTCTAGAGCTTTTGAGTTCCAATTCCACTTCTGCCAGCGGTGAACTGTGTACATTTTAGCAAATGATTTTTAGGCATAATCTCTTGAGAACAGGATCAGATTTGACTTATTCAACTCAATTCAATAAATATATTTTGGAAGCCTACTATGTGCAAGGCACTATCCTAGGTTTCAAGGAGATACATTGAAAAAATAAACTCTGGTTCCTGCCCTTTAAGAAGCTAGCAATCAGGAGTAAGGCTTTTAGAGATGAATACTTTAATTGTATCTCGTGATTATATTACCTTTCTGTGACTCTGATCCTTCACATTGCAATACAGGCAAACTTTCTGACCTATCTCATGAGCAGCTGTAAAGAAAATAACTAATGAAATGAATTTTAAAAGGTTTCCAAGTATGAAATACATATCAGAGAATATAACATTATCCATTTACAGGGCTAGATATTTGTCATCAGATAATTCCTGGTTGGTTTCTTGTTTCATATAATTCTTCTGAGAGTTTGGTAAATGAAATGTTTTGGTTCAACAGCCCAATTCTCATACTCTCCTTCCCTGGAGCATATAGCATACCCAGAGAACTACACACATATGCCAAAGCATGTGTATTTCTCCAGCAGGATATACAACTCAGATAGAGAAATATAATTACCAACCATTTCCAGTGTTTTTCATTCTAACCACATCTGTCTGTCTTTTTTCTGTAGGTATGTGTGCATATATACATAAACACACATACATACATACATACAAATGTTCCTCAGTCTTTGCTGAATGTTGGTGCTTAGAGCTAATTTTAAAATTATGGGAGGATCACACAATAAACAAAGATGATAGTCAGATTAGATGTTTATGGTCTAACATCTTAGTATACCAAATTTTTCTAATTAATATAACAGTACTAGGTGAGGGCAACTGAGCCTTTATACATGGATGACAAATTTAGAGGGCACAGGGCCATAATTTTCAATCCTTTTGCAATGAAGAAATAATAGAGTTTAACATCTAGTTAGTAAGACTAATTAATGAAAATGGCAATATTGCCAGATGGCAGCATAAGGGGAGCTTCTTCCTTGCCACTCTGCTCTTCCTTATCCCCTGGTCAGTTTCTTCCCTCCCCAAGGTTATTAGAGACTTTAGGAAACTACAGAATGGGAAAAATTTTCTTTTAAAAAATACAGTAAGGTAAATTGGCATTAATACATACATAAAATGGGAAAATTTTCTAAAAAAATACACTAAGGTAAATTGGCATAAACACACACACACATACACACACACACAAAATCACCATGGGATGGGGGTATGGCAGAGCAAGAGGGAGATTCTTTTCCTATGGATAACAAAACATAAGGTAGTAGTAAATAAGTTTTATAGTTTGATCAGATCAGGATAAGGTATTACCAAAAAGAAATGTTCCTGGAAAAACAATCTCTTAATTTTCTACTTGTTATCAGAAGTAACATAACTCTAAATTAGATATTTCACCTCTTAAAATTTATCTTCCTTCATTCAAAAACATGAAGGAATTGAGATTTACCACTGAGGCACAAAGGGACCACATTCTTTGGGGTTCTTTAGATTGAAATTAAGAAATATTAGTATTGGAGAATAGATAAGCAAATAATCAGGAAATCTGTCCCTGAGCAGTTCGTATCAAACTGTAGTACTATATTGCTGGTATCCAAATATGACCATTTTTCTGTGTGTTTTGAAAGAAGGGAACTACAGGGTGATCAGGTTCAGTGAATAGGG
Source organism: Dromiciops gliroides (assembly GCF_019393635.1). NCBI lineage: Eukaryota > Metazoa > Chordata > Mammalia > Microbiotheria > Microbiotheriidae > Dromiciops > Dromiciops gliroides. The sequence continues at coordinate 182,430,836 of NC_057862.1, forward strand.
ATAATTAATGGAAACTAAATTAGAAACTAAATGGCATAAGGAAGAAAACAACAACCCTCAAACCTTCAGAGAACAATACAAATTATAATCTCAGTAACTGATTGAAGTCCATCATTGCAGACCTAGAGAACAAACTTACCTAAGGTCATACTAGTTAGTTGGAAAGGATCTCTTCATTTTATAGGGAAGAAAATTGAAGCCTAAAGATGTTAAATTGTGTTTGCACAAGAGTTATACAGCTATTTGGTGGCAGATCCAGAACTAGAACATGAGTCTTCTGACTCCTATTTCCAGTGACCCTTTTATTGCAACGGAGAGACATTTGGTGTTAAGGCTCTGATATATTGCCTGACATGGGAGATACTACTAGGTATTATTCCTTGGCTAAATGGTGTAGCACAATTTCATTGAAAATAGTAACTTAAAATTCCATTTTATTTACCTGTCAGAAGTGAAGTGAGATTACTCTAAAACTATTCCAAAGACCTTACCTTTCTCCCAGATTTTTCCAAGGACTGCGACAAAACTAGAAGATTAAAATGGCTACACAGAGTTGCTAACCACGATTATTCTACTGATAAAGTATCAAGAAAAGCACCCTTAATTTCTAACCAGTTTCCTTATAGAGATGGTCATAACTTTGATGATAATTTGATCCTGAAGTTGCCTTGTAGTCTCCTGGATACCTAGTCTCATTTATCCAGAGTATGGGCTAATCAATGCAAAGGAAGAAGGAATGAGGCCCGAAGTGAGAGAAGTAGAAGAAAATAGAAACCTAAAATGGAGCCCAGATTTTATCATACTCATTTGGATCAACTCAAAGATTCCAAAGTCTTCCAATTAAAGATCAGGAGGATGAGTGAAAAACACCACATGCTTGGGAGCTACAGTGCATTTTACTTCACTCTAAGAATATGCATCAGGTACTTACCCCTTCACTAGCATTTTCACCTGTGTTGGCAAGCATTTCCTGTAGAGCTCTTACAGAGAGAGACTGTTCCAGTACAAAATTGCAGATGCAGAGATCTGGAGGAACATACTGTTGAAATAAAACAAAGAAAATTATAAAAGTAAGGTTGTGGGGGCAGCTAGGTGGCACAGTGGATAAAGTACTGGCCCTGGATTCAGGAGGACCTGAGTTCAAATCTGGCCTCAGACACTTGACACTTACTAGGTGTGTGACCCTGGGCAAGTCATTTAACCCTCATTGCCCCACTGAAAAAAAAAAAAAGTAAGATTGTAAGCTGCCTCATTGCCCCAGATTAGGACTAAATATAAAGGGGAGGAGAGGAAAAGGGATGAAAGGCAAGAGAATAAGAACTTATATAGTGCTTACTAAGTGCCAGGCACTGTGCTAAGCAGTTTGCGAGTATCTCATTTGAGCCTCACCACAACCCTGAGAGGTAGATGCTTTATTTTATCCCCATTTTAAAGTTTAAAAAATTGAGGCAGAGGTTAAATGACTCACCCAGAGTCACAAGTGCACAAAGCCTGGCCCTAATACAAAGTCTCAATTCAGGAAGTAAGTCTTTGAGAAGAAGTTTTAAAAAAAAAAGACTCTGACCTTGAAGAACTATTGTGGTGCCAAGGATACCCAAGACACAGAAGAAAAGAAAGACTCTAAAACATCTATCTATCTATCTATCTATCTATCTATCTATCTATCTATCTATCTATCTAAAAGCCTCAAAAGAAAAACATATCTTGAACACATTTATAAGGATTGGCCTATTATTAGGCCCTAAATGACAAATATGACTCATATTTGATCACTGACTATGTACTGGGAAGTTCTTATGTACCCAATAATTGGCTTGCTTAGCTACAATTAGGACTATGAATGCAAAATTAGCAAACATAAACTTAGTCAACTTCATCTAATCCAGGCATATAATGTTAGCAAACCTTACTAATCACAATGTCCTTATATTCAATGGCGTGCATTGTGGGGTGAAAAGAGGCTCTTAGTACTGACTTATGGAGTAAAGTACCTGACTCACTGTCACTAAAGTACCTACTGGGATGTGAAAGAGTGGAGCGGGCCTGAGACCAGTGAGGGACAGAAGGGATCCACTACCAAACTGAGGACCAGAGCTGAAAGCTGGTGCCAGTGGCCTGAGATGCAGTAGCCACTGGAAGTCCTGCAGTTTGGGAGTGGGAGCCAGGTCAGCTGAGGCACAGTCCTGGTTCAGTTCCCCAGGAGCCCACGGTGAGAAGCCCTGGCCTTGGCCTGTGCTTGGCACTGAGCCTGCAGCTCTTGAACTCCCAGCCCACCTTGGCACATATTACTGGCTATACCCAGAATGAAAGCAACACTACTACCCCTTCCACAGCATCACCAGCTAGTGGGGCCCTTTTCCAGGGTGCAGTTATTGCCATCGTCACTGTATTCTCAGTACTGGGTATCCTCCTCCTGGTAGTGTTACTGGTCCTGCTGGGTTGGAAGCTTTGAGAGAAACAACAGACAGAGGGCATCTACTAGCCCAGCAGTGAAGAGCAGGTGGGCACCCAGGCTCCACTGCTCCCCAACCTGAAGCTTCCCCCTAAGGAGCAGCTCATCTGCACATGACCCCAAACCCCATTTGCGGTTTTGGACCTGTCTGACATTGGGCACTCAACCACTTTGAATATTCCCTTCAGGGGGCATCTGGAGTGACACTGAGGGAGGGCCTCAGATGCTGGGGGCTGGCAGGGAGTAGGCAGGGGGCACTGTCTAAGCTGTTGGCCATGGCCATCTTCACTGCACCCCCAAGCCTGCTGCTGACTTTTGACTCTGGCCTGTGGACATCAGCCTGGGACTGGAGGATATTACTTCTGCTTCCCCTGACTCAAACTGTGTTGGCCACCTGGCCCTTTCCCTGCAATGGCCTGCTCCTGTCTTTCAACCCTGGTCTCCTTGCCTTTCAGTTGTCCCACATGGCTGAGGCAGCCCAGGATCCCCAGAACTCAAAAACAACGTGTGGGGCTAGGTGTGCTGCTAGGGTTAGGGCGGGTACAAAAATGGTTTGGGCCCCTTTCCCCTTTGTGGGGAGGGGCAGAGACTTCCTAGAGCACTGAAACCACTCATCCTTTCCCCCTCCCCAAGTCATGTGACTAACATTCCACCCTCCTGGAGGCCACTTAACTCTCTCTGGACTAATCTTCCCCTCCCAAAGAATAATAATAGGTATTTGACAGGGCAGCTAGGTGGTGCAGTGGATAGAGCACTGGCCCTGGAGTCAGGAGTACCTGAGTTCAAATCCAGCCTCAGACACTTAACACTTATTAGCTGTGTGATCCTGGGCAAGTCACTTAAACCCAATTGCCTCACTTAAAAAAAAAAAAAGGTATTTGAACTGAAAATGAGGTGCTTGGAAAAGGCTTCCACCCCTATTAGAAATACTCCCCCACCCCTTCTCTGAAACTTCCTCCTCCCCTTTTCCGGGGCCACTACCTCCAATTCCCTAGAATTGTCCTGGGGAGGGGCTGCTTGATTTGTGTTTTTTATAAAGATGGTCATAAGGTCTGGAAAAAAAAATAATAAAGTACCTATTCCATTCTATCCCTGTGAACCTACTCTACCACAACAATCAGATATGGGTAGATACTGCTGAATATTAAAATATAGCTTTTGTATCTGCCTATCTCCTACAAACAAATCAGAGAAATAATCTAATTTCTCCTATAAATTAATAAACAGATCAGAGAAATTATAATATCTTCTACTATCTCCTACCAAAACGATATCAGAGAACATGATATCTCCTACAAGACAAAGCAGATCAGAGACTGACAAAAAGACATGATATCAATTTAATATTCTGTCCCAAGAAGAAATACATAACACATGATCACAGTGGAGACTCCTGTCCTAAGAGGGAAGCTCAGAGCTCCCCTTCTTTCTAAGGGTTTTTAAGGTTCCTTTGCTCACAGGTTACAGAATAACTTCATTGGCATGATTATAGATCAAGCCATTAAAAATGTAAATCAGTTAAACAATACAAATCAGTTTAACAGTTCAACTTAAAGCAGATGCTATGGTTAGATTATGTGGAAACAGGAAAGATATTATCAAAGACAGGGGAGTCTAGATAGTAGTGAATGGGAATTTCAAAGGGGTATTTGAGACTGTCTAGTCTCTTGAGGAAAGAAAATAGGGACTGTCTGCTTTCACTTTGAAGTTTTTGAGCAAAGGGCATTTTGCTCCTATTAATCCAGGGTCTCATAAAATCCATCTGGATAATAAGGTACCTCCATCAAATCCAGGTGATCCATGTATTCATATTAACAATACATTAAGGGATCTAGGCTTTCAATTGGGATATGCATGTCACAGAATGTTTGAGCCACTGTTGTATGCCCATGGAACTGTAGGGTGAGAGAGCCACAGGCTTGTATGCCTATGTGTAATAAACAACATGATTCATGATCCTTTGAAAACTTATATTCTTTCTCACTACTTCCTCAACTACAATCCCTTCACAAATTTCAATGAGAATTCCTGGAAAAATAAAGCCAAAAGACTTTTTTAAAAAGGGGTTTAAAATTATTTTACAAACAAGATGAGAGCCCTTGAGGAAAGAAGTGGGAAAAAAATGAAAGGTATGGAAGTAACACTTGAAAGAAGAATAAGTGGGGCAGCTAGGTGGTGCAGTGGATAGAGCACCAGCCCTGGAGTCAGGAGGACCTGAGTTCAAATCCGGCCTCAGACACTTGACACTTACTAGCTGTGTGACCCAGGGCAAGTCACTTAACCCTCATTGCCCCACAAAAAAAAGAAAAAAAGAAAGAAAGAAGAAGTGCCTTAGTATAAAACATATAGAAACTTATCCAAGCAACAGACTTCTTAAAAATTAAAATGGTCTAAACAAAGATGGCTCTAAAGAGAAAAGATTAAAAAATAAGAAGGAAATATGAGGAAACTCAATATCAAAAACAACTGTCTTTAAAAATATAAGGAGAGATTATTTTAAAATCACTGCACTACAAGAAAGTCATGCCCCCCCCCAAAAAAGTTTAGACTTCATATTTTAAAAATATATATCAGGAAAGAAAATTATTTCAGATATATTAGAACAAGAGGACAAAAACAGAAAGAAAAGAATCCATTGGTCACATCCTCTAAAGGAAACTGAAAAATGAAAAATCCTAGAAACATTATCACCAAAATCAACAACTTCCAGGATAAAGAAGGGGGTAGGGGAGAAAGAATACAATAGGGAAGATAGGGATGATATATGGGGAAACATCCAAGAAGATCACTTGTCTCAATTGCAGTACACTTGTACACTATACTTTTTAAAAAAAAAATTTTTAAGTTTGTAGATTATGATTTTTAAAAAAAAATTTAAAGTAATTTATCATTTTCCAGTTACATATAAGGATAGTTTTCAACATTTGTTTTCACAGGATTTTTAGTTCCAAATTTTTTTCTCCCACCCACCCCCCTTCCCTCCCTCCTTCCCAAGACAGAAAGCAGTCTGATATAGGTTTTATCACATTAAACATATTTCTACATTAGTCTTCTTATGAAAGAAGAATCAGAGCACAAGGGAAAAACCTCAAAAAAGAAAGAGAAAAAAAACAGTCCAAAAGTAGAAACAGTATGGTTCAATTTGCATTCATAATTCATAGTTATTTTTTTCTGGATGTTGAGAACATTTTCTATCATGAGTTCTTTGAAACTGTTTTGGATCATTGCACTGCTGAGAAGAGCCAAGTCCATCCCCATTGTTCATCACACAATGTTGCTGTTACTATGTACAATGTTCTCCTGGTTCTGCTCTTCTCAGTCAGAATCAGGTCACGTAAGTCCTTCCACGTTTCTCTGAACTCCTCCTGATCATCGTTTCTTACAGCAAAATAGTATTCCATTACATTCACATGCCACAACTTGTTTAGCCATTCCCCTATTGATGGGCATTCCCTCGATTTCCAATTCTTTGCCACCACAAAGAGAGATGCTATAAATACTTTTGTACAAGTGGGTCCTTTTCCCTTTTCTATGGTCTCTTTGGGATACAGACCTAGTAGTGGTACCACTGGGTCAAAGGGTATGAAGAGTCCCATAGCCCTTTGGGCATAGTTCCAAATTGCTCTCTAGATTGGCTGGATCAGTTCACAACTCCACCAACAATGCATTAGTGTTCCAATTTTTCAACAGCTTTTCCAACATTTATTATTTTCCTTTTTTGTCATATTAAACAATCTGATTGGGGTGAGGTGGTACCTCAGAGTTGTTTTAATTTGCATTTCTCTGATCAATAGTGATTTAGAGCATTTTTTCATATGGCAATAGATAGCTTTGACTTCATCAGAAAACTGCCTGTTCATATCCTTTGACCATTTCTCAATTGGGGAATGACTTGAATTCTTATAAATTTGATTTAGTTCCCTACATATTTTAGAAATAAGACCTTTATCAGAAACATTGGCTGTAAAAATTGTTTCCCAGCTTTCTGCAGTGTAGGGGACAGAAGAGTATGTGTAGAAGAATTGTTATGATGGTAGAATCAACTTGACTGAATAAGGATCTGGGGAAGAGAAGGGTGAGAGAGTAAAGGATGACATCTGGATCATAAAACTGGATTACTACAATAATGGTGGTGCCCTCAACACTAACAGGAAAATTAAGAAGAAAGGTTCAGGGGGGCAGCTAGGTGACACAGTGGATAAAGCGCTGGCCCTGGATTCAGGAGCATCTGAGTTCAAATCCGGCTTCAGACACTTGACACTAGCTGTGTGACCCTGGGCAAGTCACTTAACCCTCATTTGCCAGAAGAAGAAGGAGGAGGAGGAGGAGGAGGAAGAGGAGGAGGAGGAGGAGGAGGAGGAGGAAGAAGAAGAAGAAAGGTTTAGGAGAAAAATAATGAGTTCAATCTTAGACATGCTGAATTTTTAAAGTAAATTTTTATAGATGTGTTCTTTATTATTATAATTTCCCCCAGTTTACATCCTCCCTTTCCCAGAAAGCCATTCCATGTAACAAACAATACATTTTAAAGAAAAAAATTAAGAAAAAGGATGTAAAAATCAGCATAATTGATCAATACATCAAAAGTCCAATAAGATGTGTAATGTAACACATTTGTAGACATACCACCTCTGAGAAGGGGTGAAGTGATGATATTTTCTCATACCTCCTCTTTGGAGCCATGCTTGTTTTTTGTAATATTGCAACATTCACTTTTAACTTTTTTATGATTTTTTTTTCCATTTACACTGTCTTTGTGTATATTGTTTTCTTGAATCTGTTTACCTATATTTACTTTGTTTCCAATGCTTTGCTACCATAAAAAGTGATGCTAAAAATATATTTTTATTCTGAGCATGTTTATTTTTTTATAATTAAAAATTTTTTTTCTAGTTATATGTAGAGATAGTTTTCAACATTTGTTTTTATAAGATTTTTAGTTACAAATTTTTCTCCCTCCCTCTTTTCCCTCCCCTCCCACCCACCTCCCCAAGACAGCAAACAATCTGATATAGGTTATATATGTACAATCACACTAAACTTATCTCCATATTAGCCATGCTGTGAAAGAAGAATCAGAGCAAAAGAGAAAAACTTCAAAAAAAGAAAAATAAAAAAGTAGAAATAGTATGGTTCAATCTGCATTGAGATTCCACAGTTTTTTTGGTTTTGTTTTGTTTTTTTGGATTTGGAGAGCATTTTCCACCATGAGTCCTTTGGAATTATCTTGGACCCCTGTATTGCTGAGAAGAGTTGTCTATCACAGTTGATCAACATATAATGTTGTTGATACTGTGTACAATGTTCTCCTGGTTCTCATCATTTCACTCAGCATCAGTTCATGTGAGTCCTTCCAGATTTCTCTGAAATCCACTTGCTCATCATTTTCTCACACTGATTTTTAAAAAACTTTGTGTTCTAAATTTTCTTCCTCCCTCCCTCTTTAACCCTCCCTATGGAATCAAGCAATTCAATATAAGTCATACATGTGCAGTTATGCCAAGCATCTTCACATTACTCAAGTTGTGAAAGAAAATAGACAGAATAACTTTAGAAAGAGGAAATAAGCAATAAAATTATGCTTCAATCTGTATTCAAATACCATCAGTTCTTCCTCTATAGATGGTTTGCATTTTTCATATGTCCTTCTGATATCATCCTGCTCATCATTTCTTTCACAGTTACTATTGCTACCTGTATTACCCTCCATCCGATTCCCTCCCCTTGATATTTACTCCATTTTCTATCTTCTTTCACCCTATCCCTCCTCAAAAGTGTTTTGCTTTTTACTGCCTCCTGCCCCAATCTGCCCTCCCTTCCTTCATCCCCCTGCCTTTTTCCCCTTCCCCTTCCACTTTCCCTCAGGGCGAAATATACTATACCCACTTGAAGGTTTATGTTATTTCCTCTTTGAACCAATTCTGATGAAAGTAAGGCTCACTCACTCCCCCACTCCTTCCCCCTTTTTCCCTCCCTTCCATAAGCTTTTTCTTGTTTCTTTTATGTGAGCATTTTTACACCCTTCCACCCCTCCCTTTCCCTTTCTTCCAGTGCATTTCTCTTACCCCTGAACTTTATTTTAAAGATGTCATCATGGGTCTGTTGGTGATACAGTAGACAAAGCACCAGCCCTGGATCCAGGAGGCCTGGAGCCCAAATCCAGCCCCAGACATAAGCCACCCCATCCTGCCTGCCCCACAAAAAACATGGACAATTGTTTTACAGATATCATCCTTTCATATTCAAAACAGATCTATTCCCTCTGTCTATGTATATTCCTTTCAGCTGCCCTAATACAGAGTTCTTCTGAGTTGGAAGTATTATCTTTTAAAGTAAGAATGTAAACAGTTTAACCTTTTAAGGTCTCTCATGATTTCTATTTCCTGTTTACCTTTTTATGCTTCTCTAGGGTCTTGTATTTGAAAGTCAAATTTTCTATCCAGTTCAGGTCTTTTCATCAAAAATGCCTGGAAGTCCCCTTTTTCATTTAAGTCCCATTTTTTCCCCTGAAACATTATACACAGTTTTGCTGGGTAGGTTATTTTTAGGTTGTAGTCCCAGTTCCTTTGCCCTCTGGAATATCATATCCTATGCCCTCTGGTCCTTTAATGTAGAAGCTGCTAAATCCTGTCTTATCCTGACTGTGGCTCCACAGTATTTGAATTCCTTTTTGCTAGCTGCTTGTAATATTTTCTCCTTGACCTGGGAGCTCTAGAATTTGTCTATAATATTCCTGGAGGTTTTCCTTTTGGGATCTCTTTCAGGAGGTAATGAGTGGATTCTTTCCATTTCTATTTTACCTTCTGCTTCTAGAATATCATGGCAATTTTCCCTGACAATTTCTTGGAAGATGATGTCTAAACTCTTATTTTGGTCATGGTCTTCAAGTAGTCCAATGATTTTCAGATTATCTCTCCTGGATCTATTTTCTAGGTCAGCTGTTCTTCCAAGGAGATATTTCATATTGCCCTCTATGTTTTTATTCATTTGGATTTGCTTTACTGAATCTTTTTCATTTCTCTTTCCATTCCTTCTTCTATCTCTCTAAATCTTCCTTCTATCTCTCCTACTTTCTATTCAATGTCCCTTTTGAGTGCTTCCATGGCCTGAGACCAATTCATATTTTTCTTGGAAACTTTGGATGTTGGAACTTTGACTCTGTTATCTTCTTCTGAGGGTGCACCACTCTCTTCCTTCTTGTTAAGAAACTTTCTATAATTCTCAACTTTCTTTGCTTGCTCATCTTTCTGTCTTTTACTAAACTTTTAACTCCCTCTTACAGTGGGGCCCTACTTCCAAGCTACACTGTCCCAAACTTCAGAGGGTCACAAGTGTTTCAGTTTGAGGAAGGGCAAGTCTTTCTCCTGGCCTGTTCTCTGGTCCTGAAGATAACCTTAAGCCAATTTGCTAATTAACTAGCCAGCAGTACTTTGTGTACTGTGGTTCTTAGCTTCAACAAGCCTGTGCCCCTCCCCCACCTGGGCCTCCCGCTGCTAAAGATTTCTTCCTGGTTCCCTGCTGGGGTGGGATAGCCAAATTCCTCCTTAGGTCCCACAAATACCCCTTTATTTTCCACCTCCCACCCTGCCCTTGGCCAGCCTTTCGGCCCTCTCACTTGACTATAAGCTTATTTCTAGAAGATGCTGGTATTACAGCTGATTCAGTGGCTCAGGGGCAAATTTCTCTGATGCAGCCTGCCTGGGGACTGTGTTGGCATGATCACGGGCTTGGCCTCTTCTTGTAGCTCAGCATGGCCCACTCTAAACTATCTTTGGCTGGAAAATAATCTCAGCCCATCTTTTTGTGGGTTTTGCTGGTCCAGGAGTTGTTTTACGGATGTTTTGGGGGTAATTTTGTCAGGAACTCTGTGTGTTTAATGTCTTTCCTCCAAAATCTTGGCTCTGCCACTGCAAGTCCCACACAAATTTTTTTAAATAAAATGTTAGCAAATCAATTATAACATATCACAAAAATATATATACCATGACTACACAGGATTTGTAATAGAAATATATAGTTGGGAAAAAAAGAAATATACAATTGGTTCAATATTGGAAATTACATAATAGACAAAACTAATAAAAATGCATAAGACTTTATCAATAAGAGCAGAAAAACTATTTGATTAGATTTAACACTCATTCCTAATTTTTTTAAAAGTTGGAAAACATTGGAATAAATAGAACTTTACTTAATATAAATAGGATCTGTTTAAAACTAAGAGCCCAAAATATATATATAGAGGCCTTTTCAGTCAGATCAGGAGTAAAGCTAGGATATCCATTCTCACTATTATTTGATATCTTATTAGTAATGCTGGCTAAAGAAATAAGGAAAGAAAAGAAAATCTGGAGAATGAGTATAGGCAAAGAGGAAAGAATGTCATTGTGTTTTACAGATGATATAGTGGTTTATTTAGAGAAACCTTTAGTCAACTAAAATCTTAATTGAAGCACTTAATAATAGAGTTGAAAATTACAAAATTAATCCACTTAAATAATCAGCATTTCTGTATATTACCAACAAAATCCAATATAAAGAAATAAAAAATAGATTTCATTTAAAATAACTATAGAGTAGATAAAAAACTTGGGAGTCTATTTACCAAGAATCACAGAATAACTGTGTGAATATACCTTAAAAGAAAAATATTTACAAAAATGATGACAAACATAAATAATTGCAAAATAATTAACTGCACATAAGTAGGCCAAGCATGTAGAATAAAAGTGATGACACTATCTAAAATAATTTACTTACTCAGTGCTACATTAATCAAACTGCCAAAAGATTATAGAGCGAGAAAAAAAAATAAAAGCAAATTCATCTGAAGGGATGAAGGTCAAAAATCTCAAAGGTAAATAATGAAAAAAGGGGGTGGGGTAGGGGAGGAAAGTGCCCAATAGGACCAGATACTATACTATACTAGCATCTTCAAAATGATATGATACTGGTTAGCATATAGAGAGGTTAATTAGTGGAACAGATGTCGTATACAATATATAGAAGCAAAGGAACATGGCTAGTGTTTGAGAAATGCAAAGTCTCAAGCTACTGTATAAAGGCTCACTATTCAATGAAAATTGCTGAGAAAAACATATAGCAATCTGGCAGAAACTAAAGGTGACATAATATAGTTAAAAAAAAAAAGGTAGAGGACCAACAAAGATTACCTTTTAGGTCTATGAAGAGGAGAATTCATGACCATTAAATTTATATTACTTCAGAAAAAATAGACAATTTTGACAATAAAAAATTTTGAAGATTTTTTAGAAACAAAACTAATGAAGCTAAGATTAGGAGCTAAAATAATGGGGTGGGGAGAGGTAGGGAGAGGAATCTTTGCAACAAGTATCTTTAATTAGAGTTTCGTTTCCAAGATATATTAAGGACTGGTTAAATTTATAAAAATAAGATACATCCATCAATTGGCAAATTATCAAAGAACATGAAGAGGCAGTTTTCAAAGAAAGAATTAAAAGCTATCAATAGCCTTATAAAAATGCTCCAAATCACTAATTAGAAAAAAAAATGTGACCTAATTTTTCTTTCTTTCTTTTTTTTTTTTTTAGTGAGGCAATTGGGGTTAAGTGACTTGCCCAGGGTCACACAGCTAGTTAAGTATTAAGTGTCTGAGACTGGATTTGAACTCAGGTACTCCTGACTCCAGGGCCAGTGCTCTATCCACTGCGCCATCTAGCTGCCCCAAAATGTGACCTAATTGAGGTTCTACCTTTAACCAACTGATTAGAAAAGTTTATAAAACAGAAAAATGACAAATATTTCTGGAGCTATGGGAAAACAGGCACATTAATGGACTTGAAGAGGATCTTTGAATTGATCCAGGCATTTGAGGAAACAATTTGGAATTATACCTCTGAATTTGATAAAAATCTGCTTATCCTTTGATCCAACAATACCATTCCCAGGCCTATATCCCAAAAGATTTCCAAGAAAGTGAGAAACCATATATATGTACAAAAATATTTATAGAAGCTCTTGTTGTGGTAGCAAAAAACTGGAAGCTAAGAGGCTTCCCAACAACACGAAGATCCCTCTAGAAATTATGGTATAATATGCTACTGAATAGTATTTTATCATAAGAAATAATAAAAGGAAGACTTCTGGGAGTAGAGCCAAGATGGCAGAGTAGGGAAAGCGTTTAGCTGATGACTCCCAAAATTATCCTATGAACAATTTTAAAATAATGCCTCAAATAAAATTCTGGAGTGGCCGAGCCAACAAAAGGTCAGAGTGAGATATTCTTCCAGCCCAAGACCACTTTGGAGTTCAGAAAAAGAGCACAATCAAGAGGGAGTGAAAGCCCAGAGAGGCAGTATCACTTCCTGTCTCAAGGGATTAGAGACACTGAGAAGCAGTCTTGATTGTAATACCAAGGGATCAGGGCCCCTTCCTGGTAAGGAACAGAGTACAGACCAGGTGAGTAGTGAACATACCACTCCCCAAATCATACCACCTTGGAAGCACTGAAAACTTCCAAATGCCTAGAACTAGCTCTGAAAACAGCAGTATGAAAAAGCTTTGAAGCTTGCGAAAGTGTTCCTGCAGCCCCCACTCCAGGAACAAAGTGCAACATTAATATAAAGTTCCAAATCAAGAAATAGGGTGGTAAAATGAGCAAACAACAAAAAAAAAGAAACAACATAAAAATCTACTATGGTGACAGGGATAATCAAGACGACAAACTAAGAAGAATATAGTGAAGTCGAAATAGCTACAAGCAAAGCCTCAAAGGGGGAGAAATGTGAATTGAACACAAGTTCCAAAAAAATTCCTGAAAAAGCTTAATTTTTTTCCCCAAAATCAGAGTAGTAGAAGAAACATTAGGCATCCTTTGATTTCTTTCTTTCTTTCTTTTTGCAGGGCAATGAGGATTAAGTGACTTGCCCACGGTCACACAGCTGGTTAAGTGTCAAGTGTCTGAGACCAGATTTGAACTCAGGTCCTCGTGAATCCACAGCCGGTGCTTTATCCAATGTGCCACCTAGCTGCCGCCATCCTTTGATTTCAAAGGAATTTATGGAAACACAATTAACAGTTTGATAAAAGAGACACCAAAAAATTCTAAAGAAATACTTTAAACAAAATTTACCAAATGGAAAAAGAGGTACAAAAACTCACTGAAGAAAATCATTCCTTAAAAATTAGAATTGAGGGAGACAGAGCCAAGATGGCAAAAGAGATTACTCTAAAATAATGTTTCAAATTGAATTCTGGAGAAGCATAACCAACAAAAGCCTTAGGGAAAACAACCTTACAGCCCAAAGACAACTTAAGAAGTTGACAGAAAAAGTCTATCTCACTTAGGTGGCAATTGGGTGGGCCAGGAGCAAAAAGTAGACTATATATCACAGACCACACTCCAGCAAGCCAGCACCAGGCCTTGGAGGCAGCTACAGTGGAGGCAGCAGCGGCTTCCAGAGCTCTTACCGCACAAATGAAGGGGGCAGAGGGCAAACAACTGATTGGAAGCTATCTGGGAACCCTTTGCTAGCAATGGGTTCAGGACCCTGTTGCACTGCCCATATGTAGTTCTGGGTCCAAGAGCAAACAGGACTGATATCACTTGTGATCAAAGGGCAGCAGGGACCCTGGTCAAAATTCCAGGGCAGAGGGGAGTGCTTGTGGACACTTATAGGGGATTAGAGACCCTGGTCTAAATTTCAAAACAGAGGAAAGTAGTAACAACTTCAGCTACAAGAGATGCAGGATGCAAAATGAGACAAGTAGTTTTGGACATGACCACAAAGATAAATGTTTTTCTTTATTACATACTTTTGTTACAACTGTTTTTATTTTCTTTTTTCCAATGTGGGTAGGAATGAGAGGGAAATAAATTAGACTGTTAACTAAAAAAAAGAAAGAAAGAAATCCCCTCCCAAAGTTTCAGTATGCAATATGTCCTCTTTCACTATAATCACTTATTTGGTGCTGTTTACTTGATTTTGACACATTTTAAATTTGTTATGAATCCCTAAAAAATTGATTATTAAGCATACAACTACTGAACACTACATTTTTCCAAGTCTAGCCTTTATTATCACCCAAAGATTTTATTTTTTAATTGCATGTCTTTGTTATGAACTTAAACAACAAAAATGATAATTTACATATACATGAAAATGGGAATCTTCATTCCATACTACTTACTATCAAAAAAAGTATATAATAAATTTTACATAGTATTTTCAAAACTGTCCTTATCTGTTCCTCCTTTTGAACTTCCTTCTGTTCTCTTCTGAGGATTTAAATTCTTTTCAGTGTCCCTCTTTCTTATGGTATCACTATTGCCTCTCCAGTATTATCCTTCCTCCTACCTCCCTTCTCCCTATTCCCAAATGTTTCCCTATTGAGTTTGATGTATATCTAAAACAAATTGCATGTTTTGTGTTTATATTTGTATGTGTTCTACCTACCTTTGTCTCATTTAGATAGGAATGAGATTCTTCTGATGCCCATGCTCTCTACCCTTTCATCTGTTTGCATACTCTTCATCTTAAGCTCCCTAATTATAAGAAATAGCAAGTTCCATTAGTTTCTCTTTTCTATACTAGTGAATTTCTTTCCTTCCTTTTCCTCTTCAAACTCAGAATACAACCAATCCATTCCAATCCATACTTTATTTTTCTTATTTAACTCCTTTAAAATGTCCTAAAGGGATATACTTGCTTCCTCTCCTCACTGGAATATTATCTCTGCATCATCATGCAACTCTCTCCAATTGTTCAGATTACTTTAACTTTTTCCATTTCTCTTGATTCATGTTTATATTTCAAAGTTGCTACTTAGCTCTAGTCTTTTTTATTTTAAATCAGAATTTCTTGAAACTCTTCTCTTTAAAGGTCCATTTTTCCCCCCACAGGGGGGGAAGGTGTGGGTGAATTACTTCCTAGCTTTGGAGATACATTATTCTTGTTGACAAACCCATATATTTTGCCTTTTGGAATATCATTTTGCCCTCCTTTATAGAAGAAACTTCTAGGTCTTATATGACCTAGACTGTGGTTCCCTTGTATTTAAGCTGAGTCTTTATGGATATTTACAGTATATTTTCTTTGACATGGAATCTCTGGATTTTAGCTATGACATTCCTGAGACTTTTCTTTTGCGAGGTAAATGATGGATTCTTCCTATCTTGGCCCCTTGGTTCTAATAGAGTCTCTCTTTTTCCTCATGTTCTAATAGATATGGGCAGTTTTCCTTTATGATTTCTTGAAATATAATGTTCAGATTTTTTTTAATTATGGTTTTCAGGCAAGCCAATGCTTCTTTTTTAAATTGAATTTTTTTTTATTCCATGTTCTCTCTCTACTATGTTCTACTCCCTCACCCTTTGAGAAAACAAGAAAAAAATAAAACATTACAAATATGTATAGTCATACAGAATAAATTTCTGTATTAGTCATATCCAAGAAAAAAAGAATAGATAATATACTTCAATCTGCATTCTAACTGGAGGTAAGATAATATACATCACCCTGAGTTAATTGGAATTGTGATTGGTTATTGTGTTAATCCATATCCTTCAAAATTGATTATCTTTATAATATTGCTATTACTATAACAACTATTCCCCTGTTTCCACTTATTTCACTTCACATCAGTCCCAGGTTTTTCTAAAGCCCTTCATCATTTCTTACAACACAAATAGAATTCCATTGCATTCATATATCATGACTTGGTCAGTCACTAACCAACCAAGGGATATCCCTTCAATTTCCAAATCTTTGTCAAGACAACAATTGCTACTATATTTTGTACATACGAATCCTTTTTGTTCTTTCTTTAATCCCTTTGTGGCAAAAACCTACAAAGGACATGCATAATTTAGTATAATTTTAGGCATAATTCTAAATTCTTTCCAGAATGGTGGGACTAGTTCACAGCTCCAACAATAGTGCATTAGCATATATAATTTCACATATTCCTTCTAGCAGTTATCATTCCATTGTTGTCACCTTAGCCAATATTATGGGTGTACAGTGTTATATCAGAGTTGCCTGAGTCTGTATTTCTTTAATTATTAGTGATTTAGAGCATTTTTCACATGGCTATGAGAAATTTCAATATCATCTTCTAAAAGATGCCTATTTATATCTTGTGACCGTTTGGAAATTGGGGAATAGCTCTTATAAAAATTTTATTCATTTCCTTGTAGATTTTAGATATGAGATCTTCATCAGAAAAAATATGCCACAAAGTTATTTCCACCAGTTATCTGCTTTCCTTCTAATTTTACATGATAATTTTAGCATAACATATGGCATAAGATGTTGGTCTATGCCAAATTTCTACTGAACTTCTTCTAGTTTTTGCAACAGTTTTTGTCAAACAGTGAATTCTTACCCAAATATCAAGGATCTAGGTTACTATGTTCATTTGCTTCTGGATATAACAATCTTTTCCACAGGTTAATCTCTCAGTTTCTTACCAAGTAACAAATTGTTTTACTTATTACAACTTTGTAATATATTTTGAGACCTAGTACTGCTAGGCCTCCTTCCTTCTCATACTTTTGGTGGTTGTTTTTTTTATTCTTTTATTCTTCCAGATGAATTGTTATTTTTTCTAGGTCTGAAGAGTAAGTTTTTGGTAGTTTGATTAGATGGCATTGAACAAGTAAATTAAATTTGTAGGTTATATTGCCATTTCTATTATATTGGCTTGGCCTAACCATAAACAATGAGTATTTCTCCAGTTATGTAGAGATGTATACATTCATGCAAAGAGTGTTTTGTAATTGTTATCACAGTGTCTTGGCAGGTAAATTCCCAAGTATTTGGTACTGTCCACAGTTATTTCAAATGTAATTTCTCTTTCTGCTGGACTTTGTTGTAAATATACATTAATGGTGATAATTTTTTGTATAACTACTGAATTATGATGATAACAGACATCCTTGCTTCACCCTGACTTTATTGGAAAGCCTTCTAGCATATCTTCATTACAGATAATGCATGCTTTTTTGTTTGTTTCATTTTGTTTTTTGTTTTTATTTTGGCCGGCAATGAGGGTTAAGTAACTTGCCCAAGGTCACACAGCTAGTGTCAAGTGTCTGAGGCCAGATTTGAACTCAGGTCCTCCTGAATCCAGGGCCAGTGCTTTATCCACTGTGCCAC
Source organism: Dromiciops gliroides (assembly GCF_019393635.1). Taxonomy (NCBI): domain Eukaryota; kingdom Metazoa; phylum Chordata; class Mammalia; order Microbiotheria; family Microbiotheriidae; genus Dromiciops; species Dromiciops gliroides. Next base: position 182,448,428 of record NC_057862.1, read on the forward strand.
CTAGCTGCCCCCAATGTGTGCTTTTGATTTGGGATAGATACTACATATTTTATGGAAGTCTCCACTAATTTGTATGTTCTCTAGTGTTTATAAAAGAAATGAGTGTCCTATTTTATTTATTTTGCACATATTGAAAAAAATCATGTGTTTTTTGTTGGTTTTGTTAATGTTATAGTCCATTATGCTTATAGGTTTCCTAATATTGAACCAGTCCATAATTCTAGGCATAAATCCAGCATGGTCTTAGTGTATGAGTCTTGTAGTATGTTGCTGTAATCTCTCTGCTAGTATTTTATTTTAAAATGTCCAATATTCATTATGGAAAATGGTCTGTAGTTTTCTTTCTCTGTTTTGACTCTCAGTTTAGGTATCAAGACCATATTTGCATTGTAAAAGGAATGTAGAATATCCCTACTTTATCTTTTTCCTTAACAGTCTCTGTAGTATTAGAATTAATTTTCTTTCCTTAAATGTTTGGCTGTGTTGTTTAAAATCTAAATTGTGGGTCCTAATCTGCCCCCCCTAGTCTTGGGGGGAAGCTGGCTAAAATCACTGATAAATTCAGCAAGAGTTTAGGCTTTTAAAGATTTATTAAAATATATATTATAAGTTAACGAAGAGAGAAAAAAATATGGAGTTCCTTAGTGTTGACTTTGTCAGTACCACAGACACATATATTCTCTCCAGGGCCTGCATCAAGCTCATTGTAAGGGCAATTAGTCTCTGAATTGATAAGTTTCCATAATTCATAAATCCCATATTAATTTCACCAAAGACAATATGATGGTAAAAATGCGTGTTATGTTGCATAACTTTGAGGCAGTTATGCAATCTATAACACTTTTTACCACCATGTGTCTGGATCAAGGCCAAATTTAGTAATATGTCCATGATGACACCTGAAAATGTTATGGAATGGTTACCATACCACATCTTGTGGTTTCAAGACATCCAGTAATTGTGCTAGGCCCCAAGTGGATGGATTCTGACCATGCCATCAGACTGAGTGAAAGAAAAAAGAAAACAGGTTAAGTTAAACCAGGTGCATGTGTAGAAGTTTCCACGACACCAGGCCAATGTTGTGCATTTCTCATTGTTGTCATTATATGTAATAGAATTATTGATTGCTTCTATAATTTGTTCTTTTACATGTCTGTTCTTTAGGATTACATTATTTGTTTTGAAATTAGTTTTAATTATTACTTCAAAGGTCCTTTGTTGAATGTAATTTTACTGCTTTATGGAATGGAAAAGATTTATTTAATATTTCTGCTTTTTTTGCATTTGGGAGGTTTTTATGCCCTTCAGTTTTTGCAAGGGTACCATATACAGCTGAAAATATACATATTCCTTTCTATTTCTATTTGACATTTTTCAGATGCCTATCATATATAACTTCTAAAAATTCTATTAGATTCCTTAACATTTCTTATTTATGATTAGATTTATCCATGTCTTAAAAGCGGGAATTACACATGGATCATCTCACATATAAGAATATAAATAGTTTAGCCTTGTTTAGTCTCGTAAGATTTCTTACTAATGTTTACCTTTTTATGCTTCTCTAGAGTCCTGTGTTGAATGTTCTATTCAGTTCTGGGATTTTTATTAGGAATCCTGAAAGTAATCTATTTCCTTAAATACCCACTTTTTTTCCCTGAAGGATTATGCTATTTTTCTGGGTAATTTATTCTTGGTTGTAGTGCAAGGTTGTTTGACCTCTGGAATATGGTATTTATATCTCTGTTCTTTTATAATCGTAACTACTAAGTATTGTGTGATTCTGCTTGTGGCTCTGAGATTTTTGATTTCTTTCTTTTTAGATGTTTACAATATTTTCTCTTTGATGTGGGAGCTCTGGATTTTGGCTAAATATTCCTGGGAGTTTACATTTTAGGATTTTTTAAAAGAGGTATCTAAAGGATTCCTTTAATTTCTATTTTACCTTCTAGTTCTAAAATAGCTGGGAAGTTTTCTTTTATGATTTCTTAAAATATGAAGCCAAGGCTCATTGTTGTTGTTGTTTTGTTGTTGTTATCATCACTGTCATTGTCATCCATGGCTTTTTGGTAGTCCAAGGAATCTTAAATTATCTCTCTAATGTATTTTCTAGGTCAGTTATTTTTCTTATTAGATAGTTCACATTTTCTTTTATTTTTTTCCAGTCTCTTGGCTTTGTCTAATTTCTTGATGTCTCATGGAGTCATTAGCTTTCATTTCACCATTTTTCAAGGGATAATTTTCTTTAGTAAGATTTTGTACTTCTTTTATCAACTTGGTAATTGTTTGTATCTTTTCATAGCTGATATTTCTTTTTCCATTTTTTCCTCTACCACTCTAATTTAGTTTTTAGTTTTTTTGAACTTTTAAATCTTTTTAACTCTTCTAGGAATTCTTGTTGGGATCATGTTGGATCTGCATTTTTCTTTGAGGTTTTACTTGCACATGTTTTCAAGTTATTGTCTTTTTTTCAGTGTTTGAGTCTTGAACTTCCCATAGTAGCTCTTTATGGTCAAATTCTTTTCTTTATCTTTTTTATCATCCTTCCAGCCTACTTCTTGATATTGTACTTTGTATAATTAGTATAGTCTTATGCTAATTTCTGGGGAATGGGATGGAGTAAGGATGCCCTGGTCTGAGCCTCTGTCCACTTATGTCCTTCTTTTGCTTTCACAGGCTCATTTAGGGTACCTGAATGTTTTCAATGCTTCTAACATTGTTGAGGACAGTCTGTTCACTGCCATCCTGGTCTGAGCTCTATTCTTCCTGTTCCAGGTTTAGGTTTACTGTATGACTGAATTTAAATAGACTACAACTGGATTTAGTCACTAAACTGGGAAGTTCTGCTAGTTCTGACAAAGTAAACATCCAGTTTTCTTTTCATCTGGGACAATCTTTCCCTGGTCATTCAGTGCAGGCAATGTTCAAGACTAAAGACGAGACTCTGAACCTTAGCTCATAGCCACATAGCTACATTTCCAGAACTTGTTCTTTACTCAGTACTCAGTCTCCTCTCCATCCTGGATCTGTGCCCCAGAACTGGATAATGGGCAACGGAGCTGCCAGATGGTACCTGTTTTTGTACCCAATAATAATTCAAAGAATTCCAGGGTGGAGTCAAGATGGCGGAGGAAAGGCAGTGAGCTCCGGAACTCATGACACAATTGCTCAAAAAAACATCCAAATAACGCCATAGGAAAATGCCCAGAGCAGCAAAACTCACAGAAGAATGTTCTGAAATCATCTTCTAACCAAGACCTACTTGGAAGGTCAGAAGGAGGGAGTTGCTGTGCTGAGACAGGAGTGGAGCCCAACCCCACAGTCACCCTGACACAGATCCAGTACCAGGAAGGCCTCACCAGAAAAGCAGATCCCCAGAGCCTCTGAATCAGCTGAAGCACCAGTGTTGTCTGGAACTAAGCTCACAGTCTGGTGAGTGGGCTGAGCCCTGGGCGGGGGGGGGGGGGGGGGGGGGGGGGGGGGGACGACTACAGGGGTCTATGCTGGTGCTAAGGCAGAACTTGGATTTTAGACCCCTGCTGAGAACCAGAAGGTAGGCTCAAGTAGCAGTGGCCCAGGTGGGGAAGGGGCACAGACTCGTCAGAACTAACAACCACAACACACAAAGCTGGTTGATTAGCAAGTTGGTCTGGGGTCTAGGACCAGGGAACAGGCCGGGTGAGGGAAGAACCTGATTCTCCTTAAATCATATCACCTGGGTCTTCTTAAGCTTGGGATACTGCAGCCTGGAAACACTGCCCCACTTTAAGGAGCTAAAAGTCAAATAAAAGAAAGGCAAGATGAGCCAACAGAGAAAGGTGAGGACTGCAGAAAGTTTCTTCAGTAACAAGGAAGACCAAGGGGCACCCTCAGAGGAAGATGTCAACATCAGGGCCCCTAGATCTAAAGCTTCCAAGAAAAATATGAATTGGTCTCAGGCCATAGAGGTGCTCAAAAAGGACGTTGAAGATAAAGTTAGAGAGGTAGAAGAAAAAATGGAAAGAGAAATGAGGGTGATGCAGGAAAGACATGAGAAAAAGTCAACAGCTTGAAAAGCCAAATGGAAAAGCTCTCTGATGAAAATAATCGCCTAAGAGTTAGGATTGAACAAATGGAAGCCAGTGACTTTATGAGAAACCAAGACACAATAAAGAAAATCCAAATGAATAAAACAATAGAGGGCAATGTGAAATATCTTCTGGAAAAAACTGCTGACCTAGAAAATAGGTCCAGGAGAGACAATTTGAAAATTATTGGTCTACCTGAAAACCATGATCAAGGAAGAAGCTTAGACACCATCTTCCAAGATATTCTCAGGGAAAATTGCCCTGAAATTCTAGAAGCAGCAGCTAAAATAGAAATTGAAAGAATCCACTGATCACCTCTAGAAAGAGATCCCAAAAGGAAAACTCCTAGGCATATTATAGCCAAATTCCAGAACTCTCAGGTCAAGGAGAAAATATCGCAAGCTGCCAAAAAGAAAGAATTCAAGCACTGTGGAGCCCCAGTCAGGATAGCACAAGATCTAGGGGAGGGGACAGACAGAAGCAAATCCCTTTTGAAGAGTGATAGGATGAAAAAAGATAGATAATAGAATAAATATCATGGGGAAGGGAGTAGGATGGAAGGGAAACAGTTAAAAATGGTAATCATGAAAAAGAGAAAAGGGGGGGAAATTGTACAAAAAATATTTATAGCAACTCTTGGTGGAGGCTAAGAATTGAGAATCAAGGGAATGTCCATCAATTGAGGAATGATGGAAAAAGCTGTGTTATATGATTGTAGTGGAATGGTCTTGTGCTACAGGAAATGACAAACAGGATGATCCGGGAAAAACCTGGAAAGACTAATGAACATCGATGTATAGTGAAGTGAGCAGAGCTGGGAGGACACTGTGGGTAGTGGCAGCAGTACTGTTCAATGAGCAATTGTGAATGACTTAACTACTCTCAGCAGTGCAATGATCCAAGACAATCCCAAGGAACTAATGAGGAAGCTTACTATGCACCCCTATAGAAAGAACTGATAAAAAGAACACTTGTGGATTGTACATATATAACCTGATTGCAATCTTGTGGAGGGGGGAGGAAAGGGAGGGAAGGAGGGAGGGAGGGAGAAAAATTTGGAACTTTAAATCTTACAAAAATGAATGTTGAAAACTACCTTTACATGTAACTGGAAAATAAAATAAATGTTTGTTGCTGAAAAAATAAAATAAAATAATTCAAAGAACACCTAGGATCTCTTTCTACCCCAGCTGCCCTGGTGCTGTCTTGGTCTTTTTTCTCTCCCTGGGCACTGAAATGTTCCTTGCTGGCATTGCTGCTATGCACTCCAGCCTAGCACCCAGCACGGCCTGTCTTTCTGTCCTCCTAAGATGCTTTGGGATGAAAAAGTTACTCACTCTGACATTTTTTCTTTTTTTTTTTAGGTTGCTTTTGTTTGTTTGTTTAGTTCCGATCAAGTCCCTGCTCCAAACAGAACCAATCAAAGTCAAGAATATTTATCCAAGACTTCCTTTGCCAGAGATTTCTTTGCTGTATAGTTCTCATCTAAGTATATACTCATATGTTTGCATGCTGTTCTTTTGGCATTGATTTTGTTCTCTGTTGTAATCTCTTTTTAATAGGGAAATCATTGAACTGCTGCCCAGGTCTCCCTTTTGCTTTTAGATTTGAATTTGAAATTATTTCTCATATCAAGTAGTCATCTCTTTCATCAAAGAAGTATCACTTACTACTATCTCTCTTGTTACATTTACATCACTCTGATGTGTTCCTGACTTTTCCAATCAGAATTTGGTTTGACATTTTTTATGTTGTTGTGAAAGATATATATTGGATGAGGTAAGCAAAAAATGTTTCCTCCCTCTCTCTGTAATCTTGATTCTGCCCCATGAATTCATGAATTCACTGATTCTTTTTTTTTGTGTGGGGCAATGAGGTTTAAGTGACTTGCCCAGGGTCACACAGCTAGTAAGTATCAAGTGTCTGAGGCCAGATTTGAACTCAGGTCCTCCTGAATCCAGGGCTGGTGCTTTATCCACTGTACCACCTAGCAGCCCCACTAATTTTTTTTAAAAAAGCATTATATGCAGTTTGCCATTAATACTTCCAATAGTCATTTAACCTTTCTTGGCCTCAGTTTCTTCATGTGTTAAGAAGCCGAAATTATATAGGCTCTAGGGTTCCTTCTAGTCATAGATCATCCTTACACAGCTGATCTTAGATAAGAGTAGGGAGGAAGCAGGCAAAGGTAAGGGGCCACATAAGTCTAAAGAAAAACAACAAATGCAACTAAAACATGTCAAAGTATAGAAAATGATCATCTGACCCACTGTCCTCAATGTCATCTTTAATTAAACTCTAAATAGGCCTCAGGTCCCCTCTGTCCTAGTCCCTAAAAACCAGAAAAGTCCACTTGTCCATTAAAACTAATGTGCTTGCCATGCTGGGCATCCTCCCCAGGAAATCAGCTCATTATTTCTAAACTCTGGTATTTTTATCCCAATTCCTTCTGCCTAGCAAACTCTAGTAAATATGCATAATGATCTTCAACATGAGAACAAGGATTTGTTGACATCCATTCTGAAATGATTTCTTTCTTTCCTCCTCAGCAGTAACCTCAATATTGAGAAATGCTTTATTTCCAAGTTTTCTACAAAAAATATCATGATATCACCTCAGAATCTTGTGACAGACAAGTGACAAAACAGCAAATTCAGACACATTGGAAGCAGTATTCACAACCCTGCACACAAGTAGCCCAGGGCATAGGGTCCTCTTCTCACTAGATAGAAGCAGTAATGGGATTCATTAGCACTCTGGGTGTCTGAAAAGGCTTTTTAAAAAAATCACACTGTTCACCTTCTGCCATGAGGAAGCAGCTAGAAAAGGTGCCATAAGATTATTTGCTTCACCTAACCTAGGAGGGAATCCTACTCTTCAGTTGAAACAGAAAAAAATGTATAAAAACTTTTGCAAAGATGATTCTACTCACTATTGGTACATGGAATATGCACATGATTGTGGACAATATGAAATCCAGTAAACCTGAAAGACAAACAGCTCTTGTTGCAAGAGAACTCAGAAGGTAATGCATCCAAATCACAACCCTGAGTGAAACGAGGCTGGCAAATGAAGACTAGCTAACTGAAGTCAGATCAGTATACACATTTTTCTTCTGTGGTCACCATAATGAAGAGTATCATGAAGCTGGTGTAGATTTCACAATCAAATCTAACCTAGTCAACAAACTTATGTGATTCCCCAAAGGAGTGAATGACTGGCTCATGACAATGTGATTATCACTCGCAACAAAGTGCCATACCACATTCATCTGTGCATATGCTCCCACAATGACAAAACCCTGTAAGGTCAAAGAAAAAGTTTATGAAGACATGAAAACCCTTATCATCAATGTGCCAAAAGAAGACAAGCTTGTAACTATTGGTGACTTTAATGCCAGAGTAGGCACAGACTATCATATGTGGCAGAGAGTCTTTGGAAAGAATGGAATAAAAAACAAGCAACAGCAACAATCACTTTCTACTAAAAACTCTACTAAAGTGTTTTGTGACTTTATCATCACGAACACTGTCTTCCATTTACTTTATTTTTAAAAAATTTTTTTCCATTTACTTTAATGAAATTACACTTTGTGGATGCACCCTTGCAGCAAACATTGGCATTTAATAGACTATTTCATTGTAATAAGAGACAGACAGGTCCCTTCTTCTCCTCCCCCATAAGTCAAGCAATTTGATATAGAGTATATATGTGCAGTCACGCAAAACATTTCCATATTAGCCATGTTGCAAAAGAAAATAAAGACCCAAAATATAATCATAAAATATAATAATAAAGTTTTTAAAAGGAAGCATAACATGGCTAATGTAGAACTGTATTTTGCATGATATCACATATATTACTAATATCCAATTGCTTCCCTTTTCAGGGAGGAGGAGAGGATGGAAGGAAGGGAATTTGGAACTCAAAATTTTAAAAAGAATGCTAAAAAATTTTATATGTAATTGGGAAATATTCAATGAAATAAAATATATTAAAAAAAAAGAAAAGGGGGAAAAGCCCTTGTTACAAACACATATATGTATAGTCATAGAAAATAAATTTCCACACTGGCCATGTCTAAAATGATATGTCTTATTCTGTTCTCTGAGTCCTTCACTTCTCTATCAAGATTTGGGTAGCATGTTTCATCATTAGTCCTCTGGAATCATGGTTGGTCATTACACTAATCAGAGTTCCTAATTCTTTCAAAGTTGTTTGTCTTTTACCTTTTGTATACTTTATCATATATGAACTGCATCAATTCATATAAAACTTCCCAGGATTCTCTGAAATCAACTTCCATCATTTCCTATACCACAACAGTATTCCATTTATAAAACATAACTTGTTCAGCCATTATGGGCCAAAGTTATAGGCATCTCTTTAGATTCCCATATTTTGCTACTTCTCAAAATGAGGTCCAAATATTTTTGCATATTCTTAGGATTTGTTTTGTTTAGGACTAATTCCTCCCTTAACTTACCTTCTAATTTCTTTTTTTCCCTTCTCCCCTTTCCTGCCTATTTTTCTCTAAAGTAAAATATATTTTTGTGCCCACTGTGTATGTGTGTGTATCCTTTGCTCTTTTGACCAGTTCAGACAAATGAGATTTTAATGTTAGTGTTCCCTTCTGTGTCTTCCTCCTTGTGTGTGTTTGTGTACATGTATAAGTATACTCACACACCATTATTATGTGAGATAATTTCCTCTAACCTTCTTTTCCTTCTTCAACCCACCCCCACCCAGTGTGTATTCTCTTTGGAATATTGTATTCCAAGCTCTCCATTCCTTTACAACACTGACTGCTAAATCATGTGTGAGCCTGACTATGGCTCCTTGGTACTTGAATTCTTTCTTTCTGGCTTCTTGTAATATTTTTCTTCACTTAAAAGTTCTGGATTTTGGCTCTCCTGTTCCTAAGAGTCTTCATTTTGAGATTTCTTCTAGGAGGTAACCGTTAGATTCTTCCTATTTCTTACTTTGCCTTCCATTTCTAAGAGATATGGGTAGTTTTAAGATTTCTTGAAATAGGAAGTCTAGGGTTTTTTTTGTGGTCAGAATTCATTCATTTGTATAGTCCAAGTTTCCCCTTGTTTATATTTTTTTCTCCTTTCACCCTGTTCCTCTTCATCAGCATTTTGCTTTTGACCACTGCCTCCCTCAACCTGCCCTCCCTTTTCTTTCCCCTTTCCTCTCCTGCTACTTCCCTCCCTTCTATCAGCACCCTCCTCCCTTTTCCCCCTATCCAGTAAGATAAAATTCTTTATCCAAATGAAAATGTATATTATTCCTTCTTTGATACAAATCTAGTGAGCAAGGTTGAAACAATATTCACACCTCTCTTCTTTCCCTCTATTTAAATAGGTCTTTTCTGCCTTATGTGTTGTAATTTACCCCATCCCACCTCCCCTTTCATCTTCTCCACACATACTCCTTTTTTTCACCCCTTAATTTTTTTTATCATCACATAAAAGTCTATTTATACCTATACCCTCTACATATACTCCTTCTATCTGTCCAAATAGAGATACAGGTCTCAAGAGTTACAAATATTATATTCCTGTGTAGGGATGTAAACAGTTTAACCTTATTGAATAACTTGTTTTTGTTTTCTGTTTACCTTTTTATATTTCTCTTGAGTTTTGTATTTGAAGATGGAATTTTCTGTTCAGTTTGAGTCTTTTTATCAGGAAAATTTGCAAGTCCCCTATTTCATCAAATTTTACCTTTTTATACTTCTCTTGACTCTTGTATTTGAAGATTTAGTTATGGTCTTTTTTTCTGGAAACTTTGGAAGTCCCCTATTTTATTGAATATCCATCTTTTCCGCTGAAAGATAATGATCAATTTTGCTGCATAGTTGATTCTTGGTTGCAATCTAAGCTCCTTTACCCTCCAGAATATCTATCATATTCCAAGCCCTCTGATACTTTAATGTTGAAGCTACCAGGTCCTATGTAATTCTGACTGAGGTTCCACAATATTTTAATTGTTTCCTTTTGGTTGCTTACAGTAATTTCTCCCTTACCCAATAATTCTGGAATTTGGCTACAACATTCCTTGGAGTTTTCATTCTGGGATCTCTTTCAGGAGGTGGTCAGTGGATTCTTTCAATGACTACTTTATCCTCTGGTTCTAAGATATCAGGATAGTTCTCCTTCATAATTTCCTGGAATATGGTGTCTAGACTCTTTTTTTGATCATGGCTTTCAGTCCAATAATTCTTGAATTATCTTTCTTGGATCTATTTTCCAGGTTAGTTGTCTTTCTTTTTTTTCAATGGGGCAATGAGGGTTAAGTGACTTGCCCAGGGTCACACAGCTGGTAAGTGTCAAGTGTCTGAGTCCAGATTTGAACTCAGGTACTCCTGAATCAAGGGCCGGTACGCTATCCACTGTGCCACCTAGCTGCCCCATAAAGATAGTTCTCAACTTTTGTTTACATAAGTTTTCCAGTTTCAGATTTTTCTCCCTCCCCTCTCCCCTAGATAGCAGGTAATCTGATATAGGTTTCATATATATATATATACACACACACACACACACACACACATAATAACATTAAACATATTTTTGTTAGTTGTCTTTCTAATGAGGTATTTCACATTTTCTCCTATTTTTTCATTTTATGATTCTGTTTAACTGATTCCTGGTAACTCATAGAGTCGTTCGTTACCTTTCACCTGTTCAATTCTAATTTTTAAGGTATTATCTTCTTCAGTCAGCTTTTGCACCTCCTTTTCCATTTGGCCAATTCTACTTTTTAAGAAAGTGTTTTCTTCAGTAGATTTTTTTCCCATTTGGCCAATTGTATTTTTTAAGCAATTGTTTTCTTCAGTCAATTTTTGTGCTTCTTTTTCCAAGCTGTTGACTCTTTTTTCATAATTTTATGGCATAACTCTCAGTTCTCTCATTTCTTTTCCCATTCTTTCTTCTATCTCTCTTATTTGATTTTAAAAATCCTTTTAGAGCTCTTCCAAGAAGGCTTTTTTGTCTTGAGACCAATTCATCTTCCCCCTTGAAGCTCCATTTATAGGCATTTTGACAGTGTTGTCCCCGTCTGAGTTTGTGTTTTGGTCTTCTCTGTTGCCATAGAAGCTCTCTATGATAAGGGTTCTTTTTTGTTTCTTACTCATATTTTAGCCTATTTTGTGACTTTTAAAGTTGAGCTCTGCTCCTACAGCACAGGAGCCACTGTGGCAAACTTCCTGTGCTGGGAGCCAGGGGCCTGACACCAGCTTTCTGACTGCTCTGGGCTTGCTCTCTAAGCTGGGATGGCCTGGCCTAGTCACACCTCTCCCATGTGTTGTTCTCTAGCTGGCAGTTTGGTCTCTTAGCTGGGACTGGGAGGGAGGCCAGGGAGGGCAGGGTGTCTTACAACTGGCCTGTTATGCCACCAGCTTGCTGAACAAGGACTGAGGGACCTCAGCTACTGGTCTGTGCTGTGGCTAAGAGTCTCCTGCTGACTTACCCAGACACCCTCCATGCTGTGCTGAACTGCACTGTGCTCCCCTTTTGCCCAAGTGAGACAGACCTTTCTTGAAGTCTTCTAAATTATCTCAAGCTGAAAGACTGTTTTTCTCTGTCTTTTTGTAGGTTTTAAGGTTGTTTCTGAGGGAAACTCAGGAGAGCTCAGGCAATTTTCTGTCTTATCTCTGCCATCTTGGCTCCACCACCACCACCAATGACTCATTTATATAGCACAATAAATACCAACTCCTATAAGGCAGATAGTATAAATATTATTGCCATTTTACAGACAGGGAAACTGAGGCTTTTTAAAAGATAGCATTGTAACTTCTTACTGTAACCTAGCTACTTTTAGAGCTGAAGAGAAGGCAAGTCTCCTACCTCAAGGACTAATACTCACGCCATTCTACTACTGTATCTTGAGATAAAATCCCTTCTCTACTTTAAGGAATACGTGGGGGCAGTTAAGTGGCACAGTAGATAAAGCACTGGCCCTGAATTCAGGAGGACCTGAGTTCAAATCCAGCCTCAGACACTTGACACTTACTACCTGTGTGAGTGACCCTGGGCAAGTCACTTAACCCCCACTGCCCCACCAAAAAAAAAAAAAGGAATATTCTATATATAACATAGGATCCATTCCATTGTATGTAGTCCAGTTTGAAAAAAGACCCATTTTCCATGAACTATAACTACTAGCCAAGTGTTGGCAGGTAGTATTCTTCTGAGGAGATATAAGAATTTCATAGATATTACCTTTTTTAGGCATGATCTCATTTGGACACACCTTGATTTATAAGCATTCATAAATCTAATACTGATAATAGCATATGATTTTTTTTGGGGGGGTCTGGGCGATGACAGTTTAAGTGACTTGCCCAAGGTCACACAGCTATTAAGTGTCAAGTGTCTGAGAACAGATTTGAACTCAGATCCTCCTGAATCCAGGGCCAGTGTTTTATCCACTGTGCCAGCTAGCTGCCCTCAATAACATGTAATTTTGTTGTTCTGTCTTTTCAATCATGTCTGATTCTTCATGACCTCATGTGGGGTTTTCTTGGCAAAGATGCTAGAGTGGTTTGTCATTTCATTCTCCAGCTCATTTTACATATGAGCAAACCGAGGCAAACAGAGTTAAATGACTTGCCCAGGGTCACACAGCTAGTCAGTGTTTGAGACTGGATTTGAATTCACATCTTTGTGATTCCAGGCCCAGTGCTCTACTATACTACCTCACTGCCAAACATTGCAGTTATTAGAATTGTATTTTTACTTGTAAAGGAGAAGCACCTTATGTCTATGCACTAACCTTCCTAATAGACTGCCCATATCTATTTAGGCAGTTAAGTGCTTCCTATCATATTATTATCACCAATAAAAGGACAAGTGTTGATAGTATGCCAAGTAAAAAATTAAATGAGGAAACAAAGGTTTGAGCTTCTGAGCAAATCAATTTATTAAGTAATGAATGTCAATTATATAACAAATCAGTTCCAGACCTTCTTCATCTTTCGCACGGACCCTGAATACAGGAAGAGACAGACTTTTACGCATTAAAAACAATTAATCAAGTAAGACCAATTTATTAAAAGAAAACAATAAACCAAAATGCAAAATTAGGTAATCTGATTTCTAACTTGAGGAAAGATTAGGGACATTGCAAGTTAAGAAGGGGAGAGTGAAAAGGTTCAATTCTCTGAAACCAGAAGAGGTGTTCTACTCCTCCCCCCTCCCCATGATGTTTGTATTCAATCGAAGGAACATGGAAACAACTGATTAATGACTATGGGACAAGTTTTCATGTAATATATATGGGTTGCTCGAAATGCGTAATTGTGAGAAAACTCCTTACATCAGTCTTACTTGTTTCTGGTCAGCATAACCTAGGTCCTCAGTCTCTTAAGTAGCAAGTAGAGGTGCTCCAGCTTCCCAGTCACACAGAGCCTAATTCAAACACTGCAATAAAGTTTTCTTGTGATTCACATAATTGAATAAATTTTTCTCACAAGACAAAAATTGGACTCCAGAACAGCTCCAGAAATGAATAGAAAGGGAATTTTGTTAGATTACTAATTGAGTCACAAGATGGAGTCAGTGTGGTTCACTCAATTCCCACTTCTACTTGCTCTTCTAATCCCCTCAATAGTTGAAAACTAGGAAAAAGAAATACTGTTTTAGTCACATTCTCAATATAAAGCTCATCTTCTACAGCTGCTATAATGATAGGATTTAGAATTAGAATGTACCTTGGCGATCATTTAATTCGACCCACTCATTGTATAGAGAAGAAAACTGAGATGAAGAGCAAAAGTGAGTTGCCTTCTTGGGTGTTTGAAAGGCTGTCATATGGAAGAAAACGATTTGGTCTATTGACCTCAGAATGAAGCAGTAAGTACAGGAGCAATGACTAGAATTTTCTAAGAGGAAAATTTAAGCTTGAAGGAAAATTTTCCTAAGTTATAATTATCCAAAAATGATATGACTCTCCTCAGGAGGAAATAAGTTACCCCTCACAGAAATGGATGGATGACCACATATAGAGTATTTTCTAGAAGTGATTCTTCAAGTATGAGCTGGAATAAATGGCTTCTGAGGTCTCTTCCAACACTGGGTTTCCATAATGTTTGTTATGTTTCTTTATATTTAATAGAATTATATATTTTAAAAAGTGGATGATTATCTAGATCTCAAGTAAAACATGCCTATTGCTTAAATATTATCATTTAGATCAGGCAAATCAAGTACCACTTAGTGGCAAGTATGCTCCAAATGCAGGAAAGGAAATTTTAAAATGAACCCAGTTTCTAAAACTATAAATCCAAACTTATGAAATGAAAGCAACCACTATATAAAATTATTTCCTGATTTCTTTGCTACCACCCACCATTACTCAATGCCTGGTGCAACTCTCTGTGATATTATAGGTGTTTAATCAACATTACTAACAAATCTACAAAAACCAGAAATAATACTAGCATCCATTCTGTAGAACCAACACTATCAAACTTTCTTCCTTGGTGATATATAGATATTTCTTAAACATGCTAATGAATGCTTGAACAGCATCATTCTAGTGGCTGTTACAGGTAACACCGCCAAATAAACAGCTTCAAGGGTTACCTGTCAGTGGGTTGCCTATTAGAACTGGCAACAATAAAAATGACCTGGTACTTTTGAAAACTCCACATTGTTTTTTTTTTCTTCTATTCTATTTGTTAAAGTACGAAGCAAACACTGCAGCTATGCCCTAAACATTCTTGACCTACAGACATCAGTTGTTACTGGCACAGTTAACAGGAATGCTACTGAATGCCAGTAGAAATAAGTGCTGCTGAGTCTGTATTCTGTAAAAATAAGAGAAAAAGGGAAGCCAAGAAATCTGAGATATAAAGTTGGACAGATGGCTTGTAAAACTGTCTGCTGGGGAAAGCAAAATTGACAGGTTGGACTGTCAATTTGGTTCTAGATTGGGCCAAGTGTTTTACTTCTTCTGGTAGCTTGTTGCCAGCATGATTACTGTGATGCCCATAAGTAGATTTTTTTTTTAACTGTTAGTGCCTGGTATAAGTATCTAGATTTGCAAATGGGAGGTTTCCACACTTACTACTTGTTGTCAAAGATACATTTAGCACATTGACTGGACAAAGCATTCACGGTCTCTTTAACCTCAGATGAGGAAGAAGAATGACATGTGATTCTAGAAAGATCAAATTGATGTACCACATCTTGATCAAAAGTAATATGAAAAGGGGCAGATAGGTGGCACAGTGGATAGAGCACCGGGCCCTGGAGTCAGGAGGACCTGAGTTCAAATCTGGCCTCAGACCCTTAACACTTACTAGCTGTGTGACCCTGGGCAAATCACTTAACCCCAATTGCCTCACTAAAAAAAAAAAAAAAGTAATATGAATGAAAAGAGATTCTGAGGAAGGGAAAGGATCTCAGAATTCTGGAAATTCAGGAGTTGGCAACAGTACCTATTTAACAGTATTTGAACAATAATCATTGCTGACATTTGTAACCTTGTATGGTTTGCAAAGCTCTCTCTCTTTCTCTGGATGCATGCATGCATGCATGTATCTATGTATGTACACATGCATGTATGTACATATGTATATATGCACACATGTATATACATATATGTTTGAAATTTTCTTCTCATAATAGAGGTCAAAACATTTAAAGATGGAGCTATTATTTATGCCCAGTTTTACACATGAGATAACTGGGATCGAGAGAAATTAAGTGATTTGCCAAGGGTCACATGGGTAATAGGTGTATGAAGCAGGATTCCTACTCTTAGTCTAGCACTATTTGGCTCAAAGTACAACACTATCAACTCAGCAACAATGTCTCTAAAGATACTGTAATCACCTATATCAGACTGCTTTCTGTCTTGGGGAGAGGGGAGGGAAGGAGAAAAATTTGAAACTCAAAATCTCATAAAAGCAAATATTGAAAACTATCTTTACATGTAACTAGAAAAAAACTAGTAATATTGAAAAAAGAATATCAATGAAAAATATGTAAATTAATAGTCTTAAGAAAGGAATAACTTTTAGACAAGATATTAGAAATTTAGAGAGAAAAAGTATATTTGACAAAGTTAGAAAGTAAAAGCGCAGAAATGGAAGAAAAAAGTGAACAAACTCAAATGACTGAAAGAATACATGGAAGATTAGCAAAACAAAAACAGTAAACTTGATGACATAATGAGAAAAGAAAACTTGCACATTATAAGCTTTCATGAAAAAGGAAACCATACCTTAAGAAATCATATGGGAAAATTACTCAGACTACTAGAAGCAGATAGCAAATTATAGATTGAAATGATCTGTAAAATACTTAAAAGAAAGAAACCCATGAAGGATCCACCAACATACTTGAGGCCTTCCAAAGTCTCTTGGAAGGCCTAGCTATATCATAATTTAGGTTGTCATTTCTCTATGGAGGCCTTGGTCATTCCCAGATGTTATTTACTAGAAATTCTTCTTGATTTACATTTGTTTTCTTTCTTTAATCTACAGATAAAACATTCTCTTTAAAAAAGATACTGTAATCCAGCACTTATACTAGAATGAAGGGGTTGGGAGCAAGTAGTATAGTCAGTCAACAAGCATTTATTAAGTCCCTGCTATGTGCCAGGGACTGTGTTAAGTTCTAGGCTTTCAAAGAAAGGCTAAGTCAGATCTCAAAAAGCTCATACTCTGATGGGAGAAGTCAACATTAAAACAACTATGTCCAAATAAGATATATAGATATAGAGAGATATATATGTTTGTATGTACATATGTATGTATATACACGTGTATATATGTATACATACACATATATACATATATATGACAAATTGGAGAGAATCAATAAAGGGGAGCACTAGCATTAAGAAGAATCAAGACAGGCTTATTGTAGAAGAGAATATTTTAGCTGGGACTTGAAGGAAGCCAAGGAAGGTTCATGTGAGACAAGGATGAGGGAGGAGATAGTGGCAGAAAGCATATAGGTAATGTGAGATGAGATGGGGAGCCTTCTGCAAATGAACTCGCTTTGATGTTGGGGTTTTTTCAGTGAATATGAGGCAAAGTTCTCGCCTGCGAGGACAAGGGGATGTTATGGGAGCTTTGAAGAGGAATGAAAAAGTTTGGAAAAGTCACCAGGTGAATGGAATAGTGAATCAATTTGACATATGGTGTAAAAGGATGGCCTTGCAGCAGTAAGGGCTCAGTTGGGATTGTTTGATCTAAACTTGTAATGGACATATAGTGGACTGTACAGTTTCATGATTTTCTCTGGCTTCATTCAACAACATGTGAGTAGGAACAGAGGCAGTCAGTGGTGGAAGTAAACCAAGGCTAGGGTTTAGAAGGGCAAAATCTTCAATAGGATAAAGGGCAAGGGACCCAAGAAAAGAGGTCCATGTAGAGCTGAATTGGTTCATTAGGGTGATAAAGATAGAGAAAGTGAAAGAGTAAACCAGTGCAGAGGTCAGGAAATGAGAGATTGATGGACTGGAGGTCCAGGTGAGAATAGGGTTTGGAGTTGTAAGAAAGAGAACCAAGTAGAATAACAAGAGATTATGATCAGCTGAAGGAATTTAAGAGTTCTTGTACATGATTAAAGAACATTTGTGGGAGATGACAAGATCAAGGGTAGCTGTGTAGCTGAAGTAGAGTGAAGAAGTGGGTTATAAGAAATGAGTTAAAGAATTTAGAGGTCTGGGTGTTTGAAGAAGTATCAATATGTATCTTCAAGTTCGCTATTATGAAGGAAGGGGTTGAGAAAGAGGGAAAAAAAAGCAAACAAAAAAACCTGTGAGTCAGGCACTGAATTCATTGAAGAAGGAAGTAAATAAGGAACATGTCCTGGAGGTCTGCAGATAATAGCTATCACAATCTTGATTGGATAATATACATGGATTCAATAAACTTCAATGGAGAAGTTACTGAGTGATACAGATAAAGGGAGACTGGAAGTGACAGTGGGATGCAAGGATTAATCTAACTCCCCAACCATGACCAGTGAGCCTATGGGTGTGAGTATAAGTGTAATCAGTTCAGGAAAGGGAAGCCAGGGAAGCTTTGTCATCATAAGGTAGGCACGTCTCAGTCAGTGCAAGATGAAGGAAGAAAGGAAGAAAAAAGTTGAAGCTGAAATCCAGTTTGTTATCTTTGGGAAGACAGTCCAGAGCACACAGTGGAATGACTGAATGGCTTTGAAGTGGGAAGTTACAGAAGTTAAGTTCAGGAAAATGGAAACAAGGGAGCAGTCAATAAAGGACAGAAAACAAGGTTTGAATGATGGCAACCAGAGTTTCAGAATCACTGAGATGGGGTGAGTATGAAGGAACTAGAATATGTTAATCATGGAGGAATGAGTTCACGAAGGTTACCATTGTTCACAAGTGTTTTACCTCCACTGGGATTGTCTCGGCTAGCTGGGAAAGCAAAGGGGAGGGGCCATTAGTGTGTTTGGAGGGTTCCCAGGTAAGGGCAACCTGTACCTATGGAGCTATATAGGTGGACACAGTGGATGTTTGCTTGAAGTGCAATAGAAGGAAAGAAAGGAGAATAACAGAGTGGAATACAATATTCAGAAAGAGCCTTTGAATTCCAGGATCTCACTGGCAAAGTAGGGAATAAAACAGGAAAGATCACAAGAACCAGTTTGAGTTGAAAAGAGGGAGATAGATAGTTTAGAAAAGAGTGGAGCTGATGGAGATTTGCTGAGGACAAAGGTAAAAAGCAAGTAAAGTAGCTCAGCATCACACTAACACTTTTGAGAAAGGGAATGGGGGAAGATAACATTGTTTCTGCAGTACATAATTTGATATTCCACCAAGACTCCTTTTTTCAAGTGCTGATGTGGTTGATAGCACACAGATTGGAAAGCATGGACATGATTGTTACTAATGCAACATAGCCAGCAGCTGCACAACTGGAAAACATATACTTCCCTAGTCTTTTGTGTAAAAGGTATAAAAGAGCTAGAAAGAACATTTATATGGCATCCTTGAGAACCAAAGAAATCACAATCCATAACTTAAGGGATAACAGTGAGAATAAACAAACTAAAAGTCAAAATGCTATCCTTTCTTTTCAAGATGTCATTGTCTAAGGTCAAAATGGGTAAACGATTTACACATTAAGGATGATACAAAAAAAAAAAAAACGGTTGATACCATAAGCAAATTAAGAGAGCATGGAATCTTTTCTCTGTCAGATTTATGGGCAGAGGAAAAGTTTATGACCAAAGAAGATATAGAGTAAAACAAAATGTAAAATAGATCATTTTGATTATATAAAATAAAAAAGATTTTGCACAAACAAAACTAATAAAACCAAGATTACAAGGGAAGTAGAAAACTGGGAAAGAATTTTTGAAACAATTATCACTGATAAAGACCTCATTTCTCAATTATATAGAGAACTGAATCAAATTTATAAAAATACAAGTCATTCCCCAATTGATAAATGGTCAAAAGATATGAACAAGCAGTTCTCAAAGAAATCAAAGCTATCTATAATCATATGAAAAAATGCTCTAGATGAGTATTGATCAGAGAAATGCAAATTAAAACAACTCTGAGGTATCACCTAACACCTATCAGAGTAGCAAATATAAAAAAACAGAAAATATTGGATGTTAGAGGGAATGTGGGAAAGCTAGGACGCTATTCTACTATTGGCAGAGTTTTGAAAAGATCTAACCATTGTGGAGAGCAATTTGGAACTATGCCCAAAGGGCTATAGAACTATGCATACCCTTTGATCCAGCAATACCACTGCTAGGTTTATATCCCAAAGATATCCCCTAAAAGAGAAAAAGACATATTTTTACAAAAATATTTATAGCAGCTCTTTTTTGTGGTGGCTAAGCATTGGAAATGCCCATCAAATGGGGAATGGCTACACATGCTGTGGCATATATTGGTGATGGAATATTATTGTGCTATAAGAAATGATAAGTAGGATGCTTCCAGAAAGGCCTGGAAAGACTTGTATGAATTGATATACAATGGAGTGAGCAGAACCAGAACACTGTACACAGTGAGAGCAATATTGTTAAATGAAGAACTGTGAATGACTTAACTATTCTCAGCAATACAATGATCTAAGACAATCCCAAAGGACTACTGATGAAACATACTATCCACCTCCAAAGAAAGAACTGAGATTCAAAGAAAGAACTGATATTGATGGAACACAGACTGAAGCATGCTATTTTTCCCTTTCTTTCATTTTTCATTTTATTCAAGTTTTCTTCTATAAAATTAGTAATATGGTAATATTTTACATAATTGTACATGTATAATCCATATCTGATTGCTTACCACCTCAGGGAGGGGGGAAGGAAAGGGAGGGAAGGAGAGAGAAAAATTAGAACTCAAAACTATACATAAAAATGTTTATTAAAAAATTAAAATAAAAAAAAGATATCACTGTCATTATCATTGTTTAACCTTTATGGACACCAAAAATATAAAAAGTCCTGCACAGATTTTAGAATTAGTACAAGCTTATGAGCTCAGAATGTGAATCAGACAGAAAGGAGGGTAAGGAATAGATAAAGTGTATAGCTTTTAAAACAAATGTTTGGGTGTTCCCCCACTTTGTTTTTAAAATAGCTCCTTCTTATTCTCAATTGAAATTCAGATACCAATACAGAAAGCTAACATTGGGCTTCTACTAAAAGAAAAAAAGATTATAAACATCATTATGAACTGAGATGTCATTTTTTCATACTTTTGGCAGAGATAATAGATGTTTATAAATGCTGCTATTTAGAAAGCTTTTGTGGATGTGAACAGCAATGAATATCAGTCTTCTAGAAAGAATCCTGCCTTCTGCCCCACAAAGTACCCTATCAGCTCTAAATATTTCATAGTGAGTCTAACTAACCAGCACTGACATATTTCCATAGCATCTCTCAATCTTCCATGGATGACAAGGTGCTTATCACAAAACTTTTAATCTCTCTCTCTCTCTCTCTCTCTCTCTCTCTCTCTCTCTCTCTCTCTCTCTCTCTCTATATATATATATATATATATATATATATGGAGAAAATTAAGAATTGTTATAAGATATCTAGCAAATGTGGAAATGGAAAATGTAAACCCTCTCACCTCTTAGCCATTAAACAAACATGAGTCAAGATGGAATAATGGAGATACTTCAAAATCCCCAAGCATGATATCCCCTTCCTTACTGATGATTCATTCTTAGCGCATAATAAAGATTTATACAGAATATGGGACATAGGCTAGAATCATTTTATTCATTGTCTACTGGGAAAAATATTGAAACAAGCCAGTTAACAGTTTAGGTTCACCTACCCTAGATGTGGCTATAACCACCCCTCCCCACTTCAGGAGTACCAATAGCACCTCTCCCCATTCACTGCTAATGTTTTCAGAGTATTCTACCTTTGCTGCCTGAACCTCCTAAATACCCACTCACTTCTCACTACTTTTCAATTTAGCTTCTGTCCAGACCACCCTACTGAAACTGCTCTTTGACAATGTAATCCCCAAATCCAATAGTCTTTTTTTTTAATCTTCATCTATTTTCACCTCTTTATAGCACTTCTGACACTGATGAACTCTTCTTCCTGACTGATGCCCTCTTCTCCCTTGTCTTCAACATTTGTCTGTCTGACCACTCCTCAGACTTTCACTGTTTCGTTCATCTTCACAGAATCACAGAATTTTCAAGTTAAAAGGAGACTTCATCAGTCTCATCACATCTATGTGAGAAAAATAATCATGACAACAATATACCCATTAAATGGTCATCTAGTTTCTGCCTGAAAACATTCAATGAGGGAAACTTCTTACCTCTAAGTGATGTAGCAGGCAAAAAAGGGGTTAATAGAAAAACCTAAGACTCAAGCTCTAATTCAGATATGAGCCCTAAAAAGGATTCAGACTCCAGTTAATGGATAACTTCTTCATTAAAATAAGTCAGGGCCCAGTTTCTCTCATACCCACATTAATCAGTACCCATAACAAGAACATAAAGGGGCAGGTCATATAACAACGATACACTGACAGGTTATAGAATTTCAAACTAGAAATAAATGAAAAATGAAGATGTTTTGAAACTAAGCCATGGGAATCAGAAAGAGACATGCACAGAAAAGGCCAAATTTGTCCCCAGATTCACCTTATGACCTGTAAACCCCCAAAACACACCTCCATGGGAAAGGTACGTGCCTCAGGGGTTGGTTTAGGACTCCAGGAATTCCAAATTAGGATAGGCCCTCCTCTGTACCTCCCTAAGGTGGAGATTATTATCATGAGACTGATAATCAATTTATCCATACTATAAATATAACTGTCTTTTCTTTCCTAATTCAAGAGATACCTTTCCACTTTTCTGGTTCTCTTCCTGTGGTCACTCACAGTATTGCAATAAAACTTGGGAAACTGAGTCACTGAGTCTTGTAATTCTTTTGGGACAACTCATGATCAATTTGACCCTAATTCCATCACATATCATAAGGAGCCCACAACATTTTAAGATATATTGTTTTCTCTAACATCAATGTTAAATCTGCCTATTTGTGATTTCCAGCAATTGCTTCTGGTTCTTCCCTCAGGGGACAAACAGAACACAAACAGAACATTTCAAATGATAACTCACCAGATATTTGAAGAATACTATTAGGTCCTACCCTGAGTATTCTCTTCTCCAGGCTAAACATCTCCATTTCCTTTTTTTTTGGCGGGACAATGGGGGTTAAGTGACTTGCCCAGGGTCACACAGCCAGTAAGTTTCAAGTGTCTAAGGCCGGATTTGAACTCAGGAACTCCTGAATCCAGGGCCAGTGCTTTATCCACTTCACCACCTAGCCGGCCCCCATCTCCATTTCCTTTTAACCAATCTTTATATGGCATTAACTCATGGCCTTTCACTATCCTGACCCCCCTCCTTTGAATACTTTCAAGTTTATCTTACTCTTCTGTTAGGATAAGTATCCCTTAAAGGTTCTTTCCTATGCCTTCTTTTCTTATTACCTGTGCTGCCTAGTAATTTCAAACACTCAGATGGCTTCAATTTTCCCCTCTATGCAGATGACTCCCAAATCTGTAAATCTAGCTTTAATCACTCCTGAGCTCCAGTCCTACATTTGAATGGCTTGCTATATATCAATACCTGGGTCTCTCATAAGCACCTCAAACAAATGTTCTAAACTTAATTTATTCACAGCACTTAAGATGAAGCAGATCCCTAAAAATCATCTAGTAGAACCTCATTATATAGATAATGGAACTGAAGTTCTTCCACTTAAAACTTGTTCTTCTCAAATCTTCTATTACCTCTAAAGGTAGCAGCATATTCCAGTTACCTACACTCAAGATTTCAGTCATTTTTTACTTTTCTCTCTCCTTTACCCCCAATATCCAATTTGTCAAATTCTACCTCTTCAACCTTTGTCATATAGACCTTCTTTATCACATTTAACCTGCATGTCTCAAGGTCCCAGCATTTTCTTCTTCGAAGTACCACCAGACCATCTCTGAAGGACAAGGTCATGAGAACCAGCAGCACTGGTTAAAATGAACACTTTACAGCTAGAAATTGACAGAGAAGTTTTGCTTATGCAAGAACCAACCATCAGATCCCATGAAGATAAATTCTTCAAATCCAGCAAGTCTCTCCTTGGCAGCATTCATTCTTAAGTTCATTCTGAATAAGATGGGGAGCAAAGAACATTTTGGCTTCCTATGAAAATCATACGAGCTTTGGAAAAAGTAAATTCATTTATTACTGTAGCATCTGGGAAACTTGCCTATGATTATATAAAGAATTAATTGTTATTTGAGGTTTTTATGCCTTGGTGCTCACTGGCCTGGGGCTCTGCAAACTGCATGGTGCTCCACCCACTGGTTCTATCTGTTGCCATGGTGCTGGCACCTCACATCATCACCACTCGCCAACGCCTACATGGGCCTGGCAAAATTATAATGATTGGAAGCCTAATGAGGGCAGTCATATGACTGTCAGAGCGGCCATCCCATTGGCTGGGGCTGTGTGGGGTTTTTCTGGGATTGGGGGAGGAGAATTGGGCATTCTAGCTGGATACAACAGGAGTTCTGCTGCATATTCTCAGCTGATTCCTGGGCGGTGGTATTTTTTCAGGTTGTATAATTTCCCTTTCCCCATTTTATTTCCTGTCCCCTGATCCTACTGATCCTGTTTGTTGGGTTTTTTTTTTTTTAAGTTCGTTCTTGTTAAAATAAATCCTGTTCTGTTTTGAGGGAGGCTGCCGGTCTCCTTCCTTGCCCCAATATTGTGGCAAGCCACTTAGCTAACACTCCCCTATTAAAAATTGGTCCCCAAAATTAGTTTGTTCACTTAGGTGTAATAGTGTTAACAAAGCCAAGGTCTTTTTGTACTTAGTTATTTACATGTTGTTCCCTCATTTAGAATACAGACTCCTTGAGGACTGGAACTGTTTTCCTTTCCTTGCATCCCCAGTGCTTAGCACCATACATAGTAAGTGCTTGATAAGCATTTTAAATTAATTTTCCATTTCAACCTTCTTCAATGTGATTTCTACTTCTTCTATTAGCATACCCAAGGGATTATGATGTCAGAATTCAAATGAGATGGCTTTATTACATCTAGTGGTGAAATAATGCTCTATATTAATCTTTGAAAATCTTTTCCATTTGTCTGTTTGTTCCACTTTTTTTTTATACTTGTGCTCACTTGTGCCTGTTCTACTTTCATCCTTGTGATCATATGTATTGGGTTCTTTGGCTATTATTTGAGGCTGTTAGATCCTTAAATGCCTTTGGGATAACTTCCCTTAGTAAGGTCTTCCACCAGGGTCTCTTTAAACTGGTTTTTCTCTCCACTACTTTTCAGTGCTTTATAAAATAATATTGTTCATAAACTTCCACCATCCTTCAAAAAGTTTTACAAACACATCTATATCCACAAAATTGTGCTTCCTTTGGTTACTACATATCTTCACTTAGCAAATAAGGCAAATATTGGTTAAGTAAGGCTGTTTGGGGTTCTTTCAGTCTCTTCCTTCTAGCAATTAATTTTCATAGGGTTAAAGGGCATTGGTTAGGAACCACATCAATGATTTCATAGGTATAGGGAACTTCTGGGTAAGGAAATTCCCTCCAACAATGTATACCAGTCGCTTCTCTATAATTAGTTACAGTCTCCAAGATTTGCTAGGAGCAATGAGGAAATCAGGTTTGCTGACTCCTAGTCCAACATTCTTTCCAATATTTAACTTTAAATAGCAATAATTAGAACATGATTTGTTTTTAAAATTTTTGCTATCTCATATCTCAGCACATTTCAAAATAACTATATTATATATAGTGATATCCAACTGTATTTGTACATGCTTGTGAACTTAGCTTTTTTAATATGTTAGCTATAAAAGTATGTTTAATTCTTCAGCAGAAATACATGACAAAAAAGCAACATTATATTTTCTTTTCTCTGGAAAACGTTAAGAGGGATAAAAATTGGAACCCCAAACTATAAATAAAATGTTTATTACAAAATAAACAATGGGGCAGCTAGGTGGCGCAGTGGATAGAGCACCGGCCCTGGATTCAGGAGTACCTGAGTTCAAATCTGGCCTCAGACACTTAACACTTACTAGCTGTGACCCTGGGCAAGTCACTTAACCCCAATTCCCTCCCCAAAATAAATAAATAAATAAACAAACAAAACAAACAAACAAACAAAAAAACAACAGTGCACCAGACAACAATCCAAGACTACAAATTTTAGTATAATTGCTGGTCTGCACTGGTAGAAGGATTTCTTCACTAGGATCCCCTTTTAAAAAATTAAATATTGTTTCAGGCAAAAAAAAAATTGTGATACACAGAGAATACAAAAACATGGTTTCCACCTTAAGAGGTTTATAGTAGAGTTCAGAAAAGATAGTTCAAAAGATCCAGACAATAGCAATAGGCTTTTAACAGGATACAATGTGGTCTATTTTTTCTTTCTTCTTTAATATTATTTAATATGTTCTCTGTGTGTGAGTACTGTGACTACAGACAGATATTAATGTGCTCATAGGATAATAAGCCATCAAGCAGAACTAAGAAACAAGGCTATTAGGAGGGGATAGCATATTGAGAAGTACTGGTCACACAAATTCACATAAGCAAGAAGTCTATTTTTTGCAAACTTCCTTTTTTTTGGGGGGGGGGCAGGGCAATGAGGGTTAAGTGACTTGACCAGCGTCACACAGCTAGTAAGCGTCAAGTGTCTGAGGCCGCATTTGACCTCAGGTCCTCCTGAATCCCGGGCCGATCCTCTATCCACCTAGCTGAGCCACCTAGCTGCCCCCTTTTGCAAACTTTCTTAAGTGATATATAGATAAATTAATGTATATACTTATTTTATTAGTTTATTAGAAGAGTTTATTGGTCAGGTTAGACATGGTGAGGTATTCTACCTCCTCCACAGCCTACAAAGTGCTTATATAGGAAATGGGCACTCAGGCTTTCAAGGTACACAGGAATGGGAAGTATGAAAATGCAGAATGCTTATATCGACCTCAAACAGTAATAACAAAAGCTGAGTTGTAGAAAAAAATAGACGATAAAAAAGTTCAGTGATAAAAAAGAAATACAAAAGTCATCATAAAAGAAAGTTCTGTATTTTTCTCCCATCAAGTAATAATATAGGGCAGATAATTATAACACCAATAGCATATCAAATATCATAATGATATATTTACAAATAACCACATCAAAAAAATTACATCTGGAAGTAGAGATAGGAATTGGTCCTATGATATAACTAGTATAAGGACCTCCTTCTACCAATGTAGTTTAAAACTTCCTCTACAATTTACAGTCTTAAGAGAGTTGCCTAGAATAGCTAGAAGTTAAGTGACTTGCCTGAGATCACACAACTATGTGCCAGAGGCAGAACTTGCACCAGGCTTTCCTGGCTTCAAGCTAACTCTTTATGCACTAGGCAACACTGCCTCTCAGAGAACATTATATTAATTTGCAAATTAACCAGAGGATGAAAAGAGGGGAAAGTTATGTGGAGACATTTTTGGGGCAAATCACTTTAGCCAAGAGTGATTATTTCTTCACCTAGAAAAGGAATTATTTGAGATAATCTCTAAGATGCCTTCCAGCTCAAAAAATCCAAGATTCTATGAATAACTTCCTAGAAAGTCACTGGTATTCTACTGAATGTTGGCAGGCCAGGAATGCCTCCCATACTCCACACTGCGGTGTCCACATTTCCATCTCTATCACTAACCAGGAGACAAACCCATTTTCTATCATCCCATTCTCAAGACTGAAAAAGAAAACTGTTCTTTTCTGGTACCTAATGTGTAACCTAATGAGGAAAAGGGCTGGGGAAAGGAAGATAACCTTACTTTAGCTTCAGAAGTTGGCTCCAAAAAACACAGGCGATTCCCAAGTCCTTCAGCTGCCAAACAGAACTTTCTTTGCTCTTTGTGGATGTTAGCAACACACTGGAGTACCACTTCATCTTCCTGTTAGGAAAAACATAAGAACCTACATGAGTGATGTGCCAAATCATGCCCCAGGTTAAGCTATCTCACTCAACTCTGATGGTTTGGTAGCTTCAACAAAGGGGCCTATGTTGTAGGATATCTTTAGGGAATAAGAACAACTACATTTTTATTTCCCAACCTTACAAGTAGCTAGATGGCACAATGGATAGAGTACTAGGCCTGGAGTCAAGAAGACCCACGTTCAAATCCAGCACCAGACCCTCACTAGCTATGTGACCCTGGTTAAGTCACTTAAGTTCATATCTGCCTCAGTTTCCTCAATTGTAAAATGGGGATGATAATACCACATAAGTCCCAGAGTGGTTGTGGGGATTAAATACTTGTACAACACATAGCATAATAACTGGCACACAGTAGGTACCTAAGAAACACTAGTTTCCTTTTTTTTTTTTTTGGCGGGGTATGAGGGTTAAGTGACTTGTCCAGGGTAACACAGCTAGTAAGTGTCTGAGGCCAAATTTGAACTCAAGTCCTCCTGAATCCAGGGCCAGTGCTTCATCCACCTGCCCCCATACTGGTTTCCTTTTAATATCTACACTCGTATTGAGGTGCTTTGTGGGGGAGACGGTAGTGTTATAAGGAAAGGGCAAACAAGAATATGTGACATATAGGTCTAAACAATTGGAAAAATATTAATTGTTCATGGGTAAGCCAAGCCAATATAATAAAAATTACAATTCTATCTAAGTTAATTAATTTATTTAGTGCTATACCAATTAAACTATAAAAAATTTATAGATCTAGAAAAAATAATAACAAAATTCATCTGGGAGAACAAAAGCTCAAAGATATCAAAGGAATCAATGAAAAAACGCAAAAGAACGTGGTTGATCAGCACCAGATCTCAAACTATATCATAAAGCAATAATTATCAAAACAATCTAGTACTGGCTAAGAAACAGAGAGGTGGATCAGTGGAATAGAATAGATACAAATTACACTATATAAATTACTATAGTAATTTAGTATATGATAAACCCAAAGATCCAAGTTTTTGGAACAAGAACTCATTATTTGACAAAAACTGCTGGGAAAACTGGAAAACAGTATGGCTAGAAACTAGGTATAGACCCAACATCTCATACTGTATACTAAAATAAGTTCAAAATGAATACATGATTTACACAAACAGTGATACCATAATAAATCTAGAGAGCACAGAATAATTTATGTCAGATTTATGGACAGAGGAAGAATTTAGGACCGAAGAAGATATAGAGAACAAAACAACTCTGAGGTATTACCTCACACCTATCAGAGTGTCTAATATAACAAAAAAAGGAAAATATTGGATGTTGCAGGGGATGTTGGAAAGCTGGGATGCTAATACATTGTTGGTGGAGTTGTGAACAGATTTATCCATTCTGGAGAGCAATTTGGAACTATGCCTAAATGCTATAGAACTGTGCATACCCTTTGATGTAGCAATACCACAGCTAGGTTTATATCTCAAGGACATCCCCCCCAAAAGAGGAAAAGACCTATTTGTACAAAAATATTTATAGCAGCTCTTTTTGTGGTGGCTAAGCATTGGAAATCAAAGGAATGCTCATCAATTGGGGAATGGCTAAACAACCTGTGGTATATTATGGTGATGGAATATTACTGTTCTGTAAGAAATGACAAGCAGGATGATTTCAAAAAGGTCTAGGAAAACTTGTATGAACTGATGTATAGTGAAGTGAACAGAACCAGAATATGTGAGATGGTCCCTGACCTAAAAGAACTTACAACATAGATATGAAGATAATATAAATACTTGAGAAAGTGGAAGACTAAATTATATATACCTAAATGTATAAAATATGTATACCCTAAGTGTTCAGATAATAAAGCAGAAAGTGATCACTTGAGTGTTAAGGGGAAAAGAAAATAAATCAATGCAATGTAGGATCAGACAAGGAAGGCTTTCTAGGTTGGGCAAGTATGATACACATACTGTATCAGAGAACAAAAGAGGAAGGGAATGAGAGGACGTAGAAAAATGAATAAGATAGCTGAAAAATACAGCGAAATTACCACAGCTGAAGTGAAGGAATCATTTAGAAAGTCAAAAGAGCTGAGACTGTAGGGAAAAGGGAGAGAGAGGAAAAGACCTTGAAAGTCAAGTGGGAAGATTCACATATGATAAGGTGGGGAACTGAGTGAGACACTATAAATTCTTAAGGAAGTACAAGGCTATTATTTTTTGTTATTTTTAAAACAAATTTATTTTTAACATTCATTTTAAAAATATTCAGTTTTGAATTTTCTCCTTAACTCTCACCCCTCCCCAACTCATTGAGAAGGCAAGAAATGTGACATTATGCAAAACATTTCCATATTAGCCATATTGCAAAAAAAAGCAAAAAATTAAGAAAGTGGAAAAAGAAATTATGCTTTTGTCTTTCCTCAGACTTCAACAGTTCTTTTTCTGGAGATAGTATTTTTCAACATAAGTCCTTCAGAACTGTCTTACTGACTGTCCTGATCAGAGAAGCTAAGTCATTCAGTTAATCATCAAACAACAGTGCTATTACTATGTACATTATGATACAATAGTGCTATTACTATGTACAATGTTCTCCTGCTTCTGCTCATTTCACTTTGCATCAGTTCATGTCTTCCCAGGTTTTTCCAAAACCATCCTGCTCATCATGTCTTATAGCACATTAATATTCCATCTCAATCATATACCACAACTTGTTCAGTTATTCCCCCAATTAATGGGCACCTCCTCAATTTCCAATTCTTTGCCAACACAAAAAGAGCTGCCATAAATGTTTTTGTACATATGGGCCCTTTCTTTTTCCTTTGAACTCTTTGAGATACAGACTGAGTCAAAGGGTATATACAGTTTTACAGTCCTTTGGGCTATAAAAATAAACAGACCTATGATTTAGGAAAATCACTCTGGTGGATAGTAGATTTAGAGCGGGAAGAGATTTGCGGCAGGCAGATACACCAGCAAGCTATTGCAATACTCTAGGTATGGGGTGATAAGGGCCTGTACGTAATCAGTGGCAGTGTCAGAGAATAAAATAAAGCACATTCAAGAAATGTTGCAAAGGCAAAATAGGTCCTAGAAACAGATTGGATTTGGGTGAGGAGGGGGGAGGAAGAAGAGAGGAAGAGATAGTGAAGAGTGTAGGATGACTTCTAGGTTGTGAGCTTGAGGGATGAGAAGATAATGTTGCTCTCTACAGTACAGGGGGAGAGGGTTTATGAGGGAAAAATAATGAATTTAGTTTTGGACATGTTAAACCATCTATACTGTCATGCCCACTAACTGTTACATATACCCTAAATCTGTCCTGAGGCTTCTTTTTTTTTTTCCTCTCTATTCTTTCACTTGATATTCTCATCAGCATCCATGAGCTCACTTATTGGCTTTATACAAATGATTCCAATATTGGTTTATCCAGTCTCTCTCCTGAGTTCCAGTTCCACATCACAAAATTCATGTTGGACGCTTCAAGCTGGATATCTTGCAGGCATTTCAAAATCAAAGCATGTCCAAAATATAATTCGTTATATTTCTCTATATATCCTTCCCTCTTCTAAACTCTGTCAAGCAGGTTTGGAACCTGTTATCTTTGACTCTTCTGTATTGATCACACCACACACATTGAATCAGTTGCAAAATCTTGTCATTTTTTTCTCTTCAGTATCTTTCACATATAACCCTCCTCTCCACTTATATGGATCCAATCATGCTGCTAGTGTGGTTTTCCTGAAGTGTAAGTCTGTCCACATCAACCCTCCCACTTCAACAATCCCCAGTGACTCCTTTTATTATCCAGGATTAAAAAAAAATCTTTTATTTGGTAAAGCTCTTCACAACCTGACCCCTTCCTAACTTTCCCATCTTTTTACATTATACTTTCTTCAATTCACATACTTTTGCACTGGCTGGAATGCTCCTCACATAAACATCTAACTTTCAGAATTTTTTAGGTCCTTTAAACACTTAGTTCATGTACCATCTCCTCCAGGAGGCATTTCCTGGTCTCTTTAGTGGGTAGTAATATCCTTTCTAAGGTTATCATGAATGTACTCTATAGTTATCTGGTATGTTCATATATATATACACACATACACACACACATATATATATATACATACATACATATGCACAAATGTATATGTGTACCTATATGTTTGTATATATACACACATATCTATTCCTAGGATCCGTATTTATATCTAAACAAAAACATGGAATTCTATATTCAGTTGGCAGGAACATCAAGTGATACTTATACATGCTATGGCAGAAAGTACAGGCACATGAAGAGAGTGAGAGAAAACATCACTTCACAGCTTAACCAGCATTGAATTATGAGTCTTCTTCACAGAATCAAATAATGGAGAAACAATGATTAAAGCCCACAAAAAAGGGAAATTCAGGGAACTTGGTTTAGATTCAAGTCAGAAAGCATGGAATTTCTTTAGAACCCAGACAAAAAGCCAAAAATGTCTTAGTGCTCTTATAATATTGAGTTAGTGAAATCTCTATTACAGTAACTTTGCCTATGGGATATAACTTCCAGCCTGAACCTATTTTTTCAGGGAAAATCAAGCTAGGGTTTTCCTCATTTAAGATTACTAACATCTTCTGGGGTAGAGCCAAGATGGCAGAGGAAAGGCACTGAGCTCCTGAACTCATGACACGATTGCTCCAAAAAACATCCAAATAAGGTCATAGGAAAATGCCCAGAGCAGCAAAACTCACAGAAGAATGTGCTGAAATCATCTTCTAACCAAGACCTACTTGGAAGGTCAGAAGGAGGGAGCTGCTGTGCTGGGACAGGAGTGGAGCCCAACCCCACAGTCACCCTGACACAGATCCAGTACCAGGAAGGCCTCACCAGAAAAGCAGATCCCCAGAGCCTCTGAATCAGCTGAAGCACCAGTGTTGTCTGGAACTAAGCTCACAGTCTGGTGAGTGGGCTGAGCCCTGGGCGGGGGGGGGGGGGGGGGGGGGGGGGGGGGGGGGGGGGGGGGGGGGGGAGACTACAGGGGTCTATGCTGGTGCTAAGGCAGAACTTGGATTTTAGACCCCTGCTGAGAACCAGAAGGTAGGCTCAAGTAGCAGTGGCCCAGGTGGGGAAGGGGCACAGACTCGTCAGAACTAACAACCACAACACACAAAGCTGGTTGATTAGCAAGTTGGTCTGGGGTCTAGGACCAGGGAACAGGCCGGGTGAGGGAAGAACCTGATTCTCCTTAAATCATATCACCTGGGTCTTCTTAAGCTTGGGATACTGCAGCCTGGAAACACTGCCCCACTTTAAGGAGCTAAAAGTCAAATAAAAGAAAGGCAAGATGAGCCGACAGAGAAAGGTGAGGACTGCAGAAAGTTTCTTCAGTAACAAGGAAGACCAAGGGGCACCCTCAGAGGAAGATGTCAACATCAGGGCCCCTAGATCTAAAGCTTCCAAGAAAAATATGAATTGGTCTCAGGCCACAGAGGTGCTCAAAAAGGACTTTGAAGATAAAGTTAGAGAGGTAGAAGAAAAAATGGAAAGAGAAATGAGGTTGATGCAGGAAAGACATGAAAAAAAGTCAACAGCTTGAAAAGCCAAATGGAAAAGCTCTCTGATGAAAATAATCGCCTAAGAATTAGGATTGAATAAATGGAAGCCAGTGACTTTATGAGAAACCAAGACACAATAAAGAAAATCCAAATGAATAAAAAAATAGAGGGCAATGTGAAATATCTTCTGGAAAAAACTGCTGACCTAGAAAATAGGTCCAGGAGAGACAATTTGAAAATTATTGGTCTACCTGAAAACCATGATCAAGGAAAAAGCTTAGACACCATCTTCCAAGATATTCTCAGGGAAAATTGCCCTGAAATTCTAGAAGCAGCAGCTAAAATAGAAATTGAAAGAATCCACTGATAACCTCTAGAAAGAGATCCCAAAAGGAAAACTCCTAGGCATATTATAGCCAAATTCCAGAACTCTCAGGTCAAGGAGAAAATATTGCAAGCTGCCAAAAAGAAAGAATTCAAGCACTGTGGAGCCCCAGTCAGGATAGCACAAGATCTAGCAGCTTCTACATTAAAGGACTGGAGGGCATGGAATATGATATTCCAAAGGGCAAAGGAAATGGGACTACAACCAAGAATCACCTACCCAGCAAAACGCAGCATTATCTTTCAGCGGAAAAAATGGGACTTTAATGAAAAAGAAGACTTTCAGATATTTGTGATGAAAAGACCTGAACTGAATGGCAAATTTGACTTTCAAATACAAGACCCTAGAGAACCATAAAAAAATTGGAGCTGGGGGACATACCTGGGGTTGTACAGTGGGCTACTGTCTTGTGTCTGAGGCTGGGTTTTGGCTGGGATCCCCCTGGGTCCAGGGATGATGCTTTGTCCACTGTGTCACTTAGCTAGGTGATGACATCTTCAGGGTTAAATTGAGGGGTGAAGGGAATTCACTGGGGGAGGGGGAAGGGCAGAAGTTAAATCCTACATGAAAGTAACAGGAAAAAGGCTTATGGAGTTGGGGAACAGATGGGAAAGGAGCAGGGCAGTAAATGAATTTTACACTCATCAGAAAAGGCTCAAAGACCTTAAACTCATCAGAGCTGCCTCAAGGAGGGACTAACAGACACACCCAACTGGGTGGAGTAATCTATTTAATCTGGGCAGTAAATGAGCCTAACACTCATCAAAATTGGTTCAAAGACCTCAATCTCATTAGAATTGGCTCAAAGAGAGAATAATCTACACACTCAATTGGGTAGAGTAATCTCTCTAACCCTGCAGGAAAATAGGAGGGGAAGGGGATAAAGAGAGAGGGGCAAAAGAAGGAAGGGCAGAGTGGGGGAGGGGACAGACAGAAGCAAATCCCTTTTGAAGAGTGATAGGATTAAAAAAGATAGATAATAGAATAAATACCTAGGGGAAGGGAGTAGGATGGAAGGGAAACAGTTAAAAATGGTAATCATGAAAAAGAGAAAAGGGGGGGAAATTGTACAAAAAATATTTATAGCAACTCTTGGTGGAGGCTAAGAATTGAGAATCAAGGGAATGTCCATCAATTGAGGAATGATGGAAAAAGCTGTGTTATATGATTGTAGTGGAATGGTCTTGTGCTACAGGAAATGACAAACAGGATGATCCGGGAAAAACCTGGAAAGACTAATGAACATCGATGTATAGTGAAGTGAGCAGAGCTGGGAGGACATTGTGGGTAGTGACAGCAGTACTGTTCAATGAGCAATTGTGAATGACTTAACTACTCTCAGCAGTGCAATGATCCAAGACAATCCCAAGGAACTAATGAGGAAGCTTACTATGCACCCCTATAGAAAGAACTGATAAAAAGAACACTTGTGGATTGTACATATATAACCTGATTGCAATCTTGTGGAGGGGGGAGGGAGGGAGGGAGAAAAATTTGAAAATGAATGTTGAAAACTACTCTTACATGTAAATGGAAAATAAAATAAATGTTTGTTGCTGAAAAAAGAAAGATTACTAACATGACTAAGACTAAGGGTGACCTTAAATAAAATTGTGATATAAAAGTCTGTTTGCCTTCTCCTTTTAGGGGGCCCCTTTTTAGTTTCCATTCATCTTGTCCCTATTTTGCCTTCCCTTTAAGGCAAGGGTTCTTAGCTTGGGGTCCATGGACTCCCAAGAGGTATACAGACATATTTCAGGTGGTCCATGAACTTTAACATCTTTATTTTTAATAACATCTAACTATAATTTAGTAGTCCTTACATTTATTTTATATATTTAAATTTTTATGTATTACAAGAAAGGGTCCATACACTTCACCAGACTGCTAAAGGGTCCCATGACACAATAAAAGTTTTTGTACCCCTGCCCTAAAGTATCCCACCACTCTCATACTTGCCCTTTTCTAATTCTTTATCCTGGATCCCATTCCTTTTATGACCAGAAGAAATAGTCAGATAATCTGATAAACTAATCTATGCTAATAAAGTATTTGAGATAATATGACTAAATCCATATATGTATGCATATCTATACACACATACACACAGACATAACATTATAAATTTGGAATTTTAGAGTTGAAAGAACATTAAAGAACATCAAATCCAAAGCATTCATTTTGCAGTTAAAATAACAGAAACTCAACCTGAATGAGATCATATAGTTAATTCATTAGAGGCAAGGATAAGGCAAGAACCCAGGTTTCTTTATTCTCAATTAGCTACTAGGTAGACTCTTGGCACATTTCTACCTTTGTATACCCAGCACCTAGCAAACACAGTGCTTAATGCATAGTAGGTGCTTAATAGATACTTGAACACTGAATGATTTTTAAAAGTACAAAAATACAGGTAATGCAATAGGCTACTTAACAAATGTTCCATTTCCTTTTGTTAACAGCTAGCACAGAAAAAGGTACCTAACAACTTCAGTAGACATTTTCCATCCCTATTCACTCCCATTTTATTTATTTTCCTTGTTTCAACTCTAATTTTACTGAAAAGAATTATGGCATCTCTCTTATAAAATACTCTCAACTACCATTTAGACAATGAAAAATCACACTAGCCATTCACAAAAGGTAAAAAGCACAAAATGGGAGGTAGTGAGGTTGAGAACTATAAGTATAGTTGGTAGCCCTAACAACAAACAAAAGAACTGGTTATGGGTTTGCTAAAATGTAGCAGCAATCTTAAACCATTCCTATTCAAAAACCTACTGTCTCAAGTTTAAACTTCTCTGTTTAAGTTTCCTTTTTTTCCCCCTTTTTTTGTGGGGCAATGAGGGTTAAGTGACTTGCCCAGGGTCACACAGCTAGTAAGTGTCAAGTGTCTGAGGCCAGATTTGAACTCAGGTCCTACTGAATCCAGGGCTGGTGCTTTATCCACTGCACCACCTAGCTGCCCCTCTGTTTAAGTTTCAAAGCCCTTCCTAGCCAAGGCCAGGCTGCTGCCTGCATACTTGCCTCTGTGTGGCCATATATATATGTATATATGTATAAGTATATATGACTGGAAAGAGAGAGTAAAAGCACATAAGTAAGTGCACTGCAGGTAACCTTACAGATAAGGAAACCAAGGCCCAAAGAAGAAAATACCCTACAAATCCGTCTGATTTCCCACTGTTCCCAGCATGCATTTTCTGCACAGTCAGGACATAATCCATGAACATCCCTTATCTCTATTCTTTCAACTTATACTGTTCTGCTTCTTAGAATGTCCTCTCTCTTTCCCTCTGCCTATCCTTCTCATTCTTCATAATGCAGATCATCCCAAGTTGCAATTCTTCCACCGAAACCTTTCCAGGAAAATTTAAGCCCACAATGGCCTTTGTCTTATCTGATTTTTTTTCTATTTATGATCAGTACTAAGCATAGTTTTACACAATGTTCTAATTGCTAAAGGTTAGTCTTATATCTCCAACTGAACACAAATTTATTGAAGATAGGGAATTTGCCTAATAACTCTTTATAGCCCTCAAAGAACTTTGCAATGTGTTGCAAATTGACAAATACTTACTGGTGGTTGTGTGAGAACCACACAGAAGAAAGGAAATCATTTTCCTGTACTGTATTCTAGCCCAAGAGCCTCAGGATGCTACAAAAAGGACTGAATAATAGTTAACAGCAGAGCATGAGCTAAGTAACCTGATAAAGAGAACCAACATCAGAGTCAAACGTTAGTAAGGCTTAGTATCTGTGATGTGTCTTGGGACCCCACCTTCTAACCTTTTAATGGTTCAGTTTATTTCATACAATGGTAGTAATATATCATTCTACCTCTTGGGGGTATCTGCAAAGGTAAGTATTAGCTACAAAACCTTTTTCTATAACCTTAATAACCTTTACAAAATGAGCCATACACCCAAACTACCTTACTAGTCTTCTTACATTATACCATCCCCATCTATTCTGTAGCCCAGAGACACTGGACCTCTTCAACAGCCCCATCTCCTGGATGCCCTGCTCCCTTTACTGATCTCACCCTTCCTTCTTCCTTGATTTCCTTCAAATCCCAGCTAAAAATCCAATCTACAAGAAGCCTTTACTGATACCACTTAATTCTAGTGCCTTCCCTCCGTTAATTTTTTCCATTTTAAGGATATATGTATGTAGTTTGTGTATACATGTTTAAATGTTGTTTCCCTGATTGGATTGAGTTCCCTGAGAACAGTATTCTCTTTTGCCTTTCTTTGTGTCCCCAGCAATTAACACAGAGGATGGCACATAGGAGGCACTATGTAAACTCAATCACAGAAAACCAATACCAAGAGAATGGCAAGTGCTACAGTCCAGTAGCTAAGAATCAATGAGACAAAATATTCCATGACCTCAGATCATACCACAAAGCTTATAAACTGAATAAGGATCCAGTAGATTTCATGGTTAACATAGATAGCCACTAGCATCTCTCAAACTACCCCATGGCATGTCGGCAATGTAACACTTCATTTACCTTCTGTAATGAAAAA
Source organism: Dromiciops gliroides (assembly GCF_019393635.1). NCBI lineage: Eukaryota > Metazoa > Chordata > Mammalia > Microbiotheria > Microbiotheriidae > Dromiciops > Dromiciops gliroides. The sequence goes on from NC_057862.1 coordinate 182,486,455, forward strand.
ACAGCTTTCCTTTGAGGGTTTCAGTGCTGACTTGGACTGAACTTCAGACTCCTTCATCCAAAGCTCTCATGTCAGTTATATAATTTTTTTTCCAAACATAAAATCACAGAGGTAGAAGTAACTTCAGAGGCCAATTAGTATAATTTATACCAGAATCTGTACTTCTCGACAACAGCCTTAATGAGCAGCCATAGTCATTTGGTCTCTGCTTAAAGTCTTCTAGTGAGGGGAAGGACTACAGTCACTTCTACTTTTGAAGAGTTTGTTAAGAAATTGTTAAGAAAATTTTCCTCAGAGTGAACCAAAATCTGCTTCTCCACAATCCACTGCTGCTCCTTCTGCCAAAGAGAGGCTGGCCACATTTCTAGGGTTCTTCAGATTGTTGAGCAAAATAGGATATGAGGATTAGATTAGAGGAAGTGGCACAAAAGTCATGAAACTTGTCTCCCTAATAATATGTAAACTCCTTGATGGCAGGGCCTATGTCATTTTTTTTTTTTTATCTCTGTATCCCTAACCCCTGGCAGATTTCCTTGCTTGTACAAGTCTGCCTCCACCCCAGTCCATTAATCTTCCTAAAGCACAGTGGCTATCTCCTCCAGAAACAAATATAAAATTCATTTGTCAATCACAGCCCTTCACAATCTGATCCCCTCCTAACTTTCCAGTCTTCTTATATCTTACTCCCCTCCATGTACTCTGTGATCCATTGACACTTGGCTTCTTGGCTGTTTGTTTGTTTTTTGGCCGGGCAATGAGGGTTAAGTGACTTGCCCCGGGTCACACAGCTACTAAGTGTCAAGTGTCTGAGGCTGGATTTGAACTCAAGTCCTCCTGAATCCAGGGCCAGTGCTTTATCCACTGCACCACCTAGCTACCCCCCTCTTGGCTGTTTTTCTAACAAGATAGTCCAAGCATTTTCACTGGCTGTTCCTCGTGCCTGGAATACTCTCCCTCCTTACCTCTGCTTCCCTGGCTTCCTTCAATTCCCAGCTAAGATCCTATCCTACCTTCTGCAGGAAACCTTTCCTGATCCCCATTAATGCTAGTGCCTTCCGTCTATCAAATCTCTCTCACTTATCCTCTATGTGTATGTATGTATATATATACATATATATATACATATATGTTCATCTATATCTATAGTTATCGATATCTAAGTCTCTAGATATTGCTACCTAGTGACACATAGATATATCTTATTTGTACATAATTATTTGCACATTATTTCCCTGTTAGACTGAGCTTTTGGGGAGGAGGGACTGTCTTTTGCCCCCCTCCTTTTTTTTTGGTATCCTCAGCATTTAGCACTGGCACATTGTAGGTGCTTAATAAATGTTTACCCATTGACTGACTTGATACTTAATGTTTCTTGATACTATTAAACGTCTTGCCAGTGTCCTTGTAACTTCTGAGCACCCACTTTTTTAAGATTCCACACATACATGCAAATTTTATTTCAAGAGAAAAATCCATAAGTGCATGTTGCTTTGTATGACTAAATTAAACAATTTTAAGGAACTGATAAAATTTAGGTCTTCACTTCTACCCTCATACTGTGAATAACAATTTTTGTAACCACTTTCCTACCAATAATGTTTTCTGATAAAACCACCTTATCTCCTTCATATAGGGTGCAATTATCAATTGTCTTTCTTCTTTTATCATTTATTCAATTCTTAATCATGTAGGAACAGTTTATTTCATATAAAAAGGATCTGTAGTCCTAAATTTAATTTCTAATAAAAACAAATAATCACATCAGTTTAGTGGGGGAGAAGGTCCCACAATCAGGTAAAGCTAAGCTTCAATGCTTGACATTATACTTTGCACACAGTAGCACTTAGTGTTTGCCAAATGGTTAATTTTTTAAATATTTCTCCTTGTGCTTTTAAAATGCTGTTCTCCCCATTAAAATCTATTTCCCTGGGGCAGCTGGGTGGTGCAGTGGATAGAGCACTGGCCCTGGAGTCAGGAGTACCTAAGTTCAGATCTGGCCTCAGACACTTAACACTTACTAGCTGTGTGACCCTGGGCAAGTCACTTAACCCCAATTGCCTCACTATAAAAAAAAATTATATTTCCCTTATATTCCTTCTAGTTTCTCTCCCCAAAATGTATATACATAAAACACACATTTGCTATTGGCTGCTTTCCTCCTTGATTTTGCTGGTCAGAAAGAATGAAAAGTAGAGTGCAGAAATACATCATAATGATCACTGCTCTAACTTAAGAAATTGCATGAAACCATGATTTGTGATTTTCAGGACTGTGCATTCCTACAATTGCTCTAAATCTAATCTAAACAGGGAATTTGGCCAGGATGTTTCACCTTTCCATGTCTGAGCTATAAATATGATTTTTAATTTGAAATTTTTGTTTTTAATAACACCTACATTTTCTAAAATATTATTCCCCTTTGCCTTTCCAGGGAATTGTTCTTTGTAGCTTTTTTTTTGGTTCAGCAAAAACAATCAATACATTGTGATATAGTAGAAATAGCAATACCTTTTGAGTCACAACACCTGGGTTCCACCTCGGATGCTTATTACCTTAAGACCTTAAGCAAGTCACTTAACTGTGCCTCAGTTCTTCATCAGCAGAATTAAGGGGATGGACTAGAAAGCTTTTGTTGTTCCTTCCGGTTCTAAGATCCTACATCAACCAAGTCTGACATTATTTGTAGTACTCCACATTCATAATCTCTAACTTTGCAAAGAAAGGAGGGAGGAGCATTCTCATATCCTCTTTTAGGCTGAGGTTCATCATTATAATTTCACATAGTTCAGTATCAATTGTGCTGTTGTTTTTTTCCATTTATATAGCTGTACACATTTCCATACTCTTTTTACTGGTTCTGCTTACTGCACTTTGCATTAGGTATATCTTCCTGTACTTCTCTGTATTCATTATAGCTGTTATTTGCCACATGTGTAGCCATTCCCCAATCACAGAATCTATTTTGTTATTACAAAAATAAATCAATCCCCTATTTATTAGGAACTTACATACATAAATACAAGGCAGTTGGAGAAAAACACTAATAATTGAAAACAAGAGGAAATATAAACATATATTTCCTATATTTGGATATATATATGGGGCCTATCCTTTTATGATCTCTCTAAAGTATATGATTACCTAAAGGATCTATATGTCAAAAGTTATTTTAGTCATTTTTTGGCATAATTTTCAACTGCTTTCCAAAATGGTTGAGCCAATTCACAGCTTCAAAAGTACATTAGCATTCCTGTCTTTCTACAAAGCTCTAAGACACTGATCATTCCCATTTTTGTCAGTTTTGCCAATTTGCTAGGCATAGGGGAAACCTCTAATTTGTTTTGATTTATACTAATTATTAGTGATTTAGAGCATCTTTTAGATGGTTAATATATTTTCATTCTTCTTTTGACAACCATTTGTTCATATATGTTGACTACTTGATCTTTTGGGGTATAGTTTTTGCTACTTATACCTATGAAGGCACATAGTTGCATTCTTTCCAATCTCACCCCCCGCCCCAATCCCATCACCCCTACTACCAATAAGTAATGAGGACCTGAAGAGACCTAACTGAACAATAAGGTGTGATCCTACAACTTAGAACTAGGCCCTCAAATATCATCTAGACTAACCTTCCTCATTTTGATGAGGTAATTGTCACCTAAGAGGTTAAGTGACTTTCCCAGTGTTTCACAGGTACTCAATAGCAGGGTCAGAAGTCAAACTCTAGTCTTCAAACTCCAAATCTGGTGGCATTTCCACTATAAGCAAGTCAAAGGTTCTGGGACTAATACTCCAGCAAACCAATAAGTGGTTTTGAGCAAGTCAATCAACTGCATTTTTAAAATGTAAAATGTCACTGTGCTGCTTCTTATTTCTAAGTTAATATAGGTCTTTGGATCCCAAGGTTATAGGATATACTCAACTCTTAACTTACAACCCGAATCCCCTATGTTGGAAAATTATCTTCATGGACCATACAATTCATAATTCAACATAATTCACTTTAAAAAAAAAAGCACTTACCAAGTGCTTACTATGTGGAAGACATTGGGCCAGGCATTAGGCACACAGAGACACTCAAAGTGCTTGGGCGTCAGGGTTGGAAAGCTATACAAGTGGTATGCAGGTAAGGGAAGTAAATACAAGATAATTTGAAGAGGATCAGGGAAGGATAAGAAATACCTGAGCACTTAAGAAAGTAAAGATCCTGCTGTTTGATGGGCATTTCAAGGGGCATAGTGGGTGTGAAGCTCCTGCAGATGCTCAGAGGTGGGAAATGACAGAGTTTAAGGAGAAGCCTGGCATCCCACCTGACTCTAAAAGGTTCTTGCCTGGAGCTACTCATCTCTTCCTTCCCCCTGCTTTGGCAGCAGATTGAAATTGAGTCGTTTCAGTTGTGAGTGACCCAGTTTGGACGGTAGAGTAGCATCTCTGAATGAGCCAGTCCTTTGAGGCCACTAGCAATGAAGGTTCAAGTTCAAGTCCTCCCACCTCAAGATGGAAGGAGGGAGACTCAATGCAGGTCCTCTAGAATCCCTCACACCACACTACGCACCACAAGTCGCCCTCAACCCAGGCCGAGGGGCGTGTCCCGCATGGATTCCCTACCACGCTGCATGTGTTGTGTGGATTTAAACCTGTGTGAGTCCCCTTGTTAGCCTATTGAAGCCTGTGGATCTCTTCTCAGGAGAATGCTTATCAGAATACAAAGGAAACTGTTATGGGGAAATAGGTGTCCCACCCAGTTTCTCATGTATCAAATAAAACTGTTCTTTTATTCCTAACTAGGACTTGAGCAAGAGTGTAATTCTTTACAGAGGAGTCCTAATGACCCCCATGCTTTCCCCATAACAGAAACAAATAATACTGAAATATAGCTTTCAAAAAATTTTTTTTATCAAGTTCACAAGACACGAGATTAAATACCCCTGTTCTAAAAGCATTTATATTCATCTCATGTCAGGGTATATAACGCCTTTAATAACGTTTTCAAAGCAATTTACGCATGTCATTTGATCCTTACTATAATGCTGTGAAATAAATTCTCATATTAGCCTCATTTTACAGATGAGGAAACAGATTGAGATGGGTTAAATCACTTGTTTAACCTCTTAAGGTTAACCCCTTGCTTAATCTTAACCAAGGTCACACACAGGTTTTCTGAAGCAGGATTTGAATTGAAGTCTTCCTCATTCCAAAGACACCTCTCAATCCACTACTATACCACCTGACTGTTATGGGGGGTGGAGGTGCCAGAACAGGACCACAAGTAACTGCCCCATGTAGAAGGTGGCATTTGGCCTGAATTTTGAAGGAATTTAGGGATTATTAGAGGCAGAGGTGAGGGAGTACATTCCAGAGATGGAGGACAAGCCTATAAAAGCATGGAGGCAACAGATAAAATCTTCTATAACCAACTTTAAGGACTAGAGCCTGCTGAAAATATGATGCTATCCCATTCACATAAAGTGCAAATTAAACCAAAATAAATAGAAAGGTATGTGCCAGATATATGTCTCTATTATATAATGTGCATAGATATGGTGGCAATCTGTTATAGCAGAAAGGACAGTGGAGCTAGAATCACAGGACTTCATTCATTCAAGAACATTTGTTAAATGTATGTGTGCCACATAGTTGTTAAAGACATAAAAATAAAAACAAACTAAACAGTTATGGTTTTTAAGGCATTTACATGAGTGAAGGAATAGAGGGGAAGGAATGCAACATCTACATAAATAAGGAAATAAAAAATATAACCAAAGTAATAGGAGGCACTTGAGATGTCTTTAAAAAAAAAGATAGGGAATCCCTGCTCAGATACTTATTACCTGTGTGACTTTGGTTAAGTCATTTAACTTCCCTGGGTGTCAGTGTCTACATCTGTAAAGGTAGGAGATTAGAGCAGTTGATCTCTAAGGTCCCTTCCATTTTTAACAATCAGCTATCTATACTTGGGCAATAATTCCACTTTGCCAACAGATATTCAAAGAGAGAGAGAAAGAGAGAGAGAGAGAGAGAGAGAGAGAGAGAGAGAGAGAGAGAGAGAGAGTGTACAAACTAGGAAGAAATTGACTTACATAATTAAATTGTTGGGAGATATATTTTCCAAAGGCCTGTTTGATGCTCAGTTTGGTGGAAAGGGTGATTTTAATTAAATTTAATTAAATTAATTAAAGTCATAGTCTAGCCTATATGGGTAGTTTTTTTTTTTAAAGTTCTTTTATGACATAAAATAACATCATCTTTAGGAAGTATAACTCACCAAGTTAGTCCCTGGACCATCCTTCAAGATCTGGTCTGAAATCAATTACAGAGGTGAAATGAACCTAAGTGATAAATGAACACAATTGCTCTCCAAAGTATCTCCTCTGCAGAATTCCCAAAAGGGAAAATTCAATCTCTGCTTAGGTATTTCCAGTGTTTAGAGGCAATTCAATTCATTTTGGAATATTCCTAACTTTTAGTATTTGTGGAAACCCACCTGTGACTTCCACTTGTTGGTCCTAGTTCTGCTCTATGCTCTTTTTATATAATTTTTCTATATAATTCTTCAAATATATGAAGACAACTGTTATATCTATCTCTCACATTCTTCCCTGACCCCAAGTCCCCTCTTCTCTAGAATAAATATCCCTCCTACTTCAACTAAAAAAAAGTCTGCTATATACATATATAGCCTTATTATCACAGTTAAATATTGTCACACTGGACCTTATAAAGTAGAGCTGTGATTTATAACGATAATGTTTGAATCAAAAACCAAGAAAGCCAAGGTAGAAGCTGGAACCTAAAACCATGTTACGTAGAAAGTATATGAAGGCCAGACAAGTTAAAATAATATTACCAGAAAATAGCAAAAGTAAACAAAATAAAATATAGCCAGTCATGATCAAGGAAGATGAAAACTCAGGGTTCAGATAAGTAAGTAAAAGACTAAAGGGGAAGATGTAGAAAGAATTTGTAAGTCAAAACAAGGCATTGGATCAATGCCACACACAAAATCAGGAGACCCACTAGACAAAGGAATTCTGAGAATGTAGCAGAAGCTGCCTCAGACAGGAAAGAACCTATAGTCTTATGCCAGGGGTGGGACTCAGTGACTAGATTCCACATGTAGGTCCAAGCTAGTCTTCAAAAACCACTGCAGGAGGGAGCCTCTAGGTGGCACAGTGGATAAAGTACTGGCCCTGGATTCAGGAGTACCTGAGTTCAAATCCGGCCTCAGACACTTGATACTTACTAGCTGTGTGACCCTGGGCAAATCACTTAACCCCTCATTTCCCTACAAAAAAACCCAAACACTGCAGGACAGAAATTTGGCAAACCTGGCAGATTCTGATGAGGTTCAAATACTGCTTAATGCAGCAACTCACCACACCTGACAGTGTGATGATACAGTTCATGATACAGATGGGTTCAAACTATCCTTAGGAAAATCACAATCAGCAACTATTCACTAAGCACCTGCTATATTCAGGACACTGTTTCAACTCGCAACATTTTCCACTTGTTCATAAAATGTACATTGCCTATTTCTCCCACCCCCTTACCAATAACATCAGTCCAGCTCCTCATCCTATTCGTAGCTTTAGAAAACACAAGTGACTGGTCAAAGCAAAAGCATCTTTTTTTTGTATTTGTGTCAAACCCAGATAAGATTAAAATGTAATAAAGGGTGAATAGGAATAAAATGCCAATTTTTATTACACTAGCTTTCATTTGCCTTTTCCCCCAAATATTCATAGAACACATTCAGTTTAGAAAAGAGAGTCTACAGAATAAGAAATGCCAAGAGTACCTCTACCAATATGGATAAACCCAAAACACTCTTATCAAGTTTCCAGGCAGGGGCATATACTGGATTTCGGGACTGAAGACTCTTCATGAGGTCACACTATTTTTTATAGTTTTCCACTGACGAACTTCCATTTTTTTTCACTGAGGAACTTTTAATGGACTAGAGAAGTTTTCATCCACATTTATTACTTATTTATTACTGAATATTTCTTTCTAGACTAGGTGCTAAGTTTCTTTTTCTAAGCAGTGCCAACAGGGCCATATGGATTTCCTCTCCTAAAGGAAAATATCTGCTTTGAATGGACTGAATTATCCAGGAACACCCAATATCTCATTAATATCCTCCCTGCCTTCCTTTCCTCACCCTCATAGGAACTTTCCCTTATTTAATGCTTACTTAAATGATCTTCTTATGAGGGCCCTTAATCCCTGGTAACTTTTTTTGGTCTTTATTTGTGTCTCTAGCACTTAAGACAATGACTGGCATCATCATTTCCCACCTGGCTGAATTCCTGCACTTCATCGTGGTCTCCAGGAAACTCATCATCCTACAAGATCACATCAACTCTGAAACTCACTCCTCTTTAATACCCCCTGCCTTGGGTTATTTCATCATTTCCTACCCAATTGTACTCTTCTGGACTTTATCATGCCCCTTTGATGAGTATTTCATTTTCTACCCCTAATTCAGCTGTTTTGTGTGTGTTATCTTTCCCAAAAGACAAGGTCTGTCTTTTACCTTTGTTTCTCTCTCTAAAGCTTAGCATAGTTCCTGTCACATAGTAGGTGCTTAATCAATGTTTATTGACTGCCTGACTGGCACATTATAGCTGTATAATAAAGACCTGACAAACAATAAATAATAATACTTTTAATGAATCATACAGTCTCTGACAAAGTGATTATTAATGATTCCCTCATCTACCTCCCAGTCTCACAAAGGGAAAAAAGCGATTGGTAGTTCCATTATTGAAATAAGAAACTGGGGCCCAGAAAGAATGCCATGATGGGATAGTGGTTGAATTTTGATTAGTAACTTGCTATCATTATCTCTCCATAGCAATACATTGTCTTAGTTACAAGAGGAGTCTGAACATTTAAACTACATCCCAATGTATAGCCTTGATTTAGCTAATATATTCTTCTAGGGTAAAGTCTTTATCATTTTTAAATACAGAAAATTATATCAACTTTCCTTCCCATAGCATGAGAAAGATGAATAACTGAAACCCCTCAGAACTGGATTTGTATTCCAAACAAACTTCCCAAACCACATCTTGCATCTGTAGTGGGCTGTTTTGTGTGTTGAAGGCAAACAGAATTCCAGTTACAATGCAATATTTATGGTCACAGGGATCGGGATTCTTTGCTTTTATAATTTTAGACGGGAAGTCCCTGAGTCAGCTTAGAATGAAACACTGCCATACGCTCTTACAGAAAACAGATCAATGATTTAGAAAGCCCCCATTTCCTCCTCCAGCTGCAAGGAACTGTTGCTCTGATCTATTCTGTAATTAAGCAACGCTGATGCTAGTGAAACAATATACAACAGCAGGAGACTACCAGCCAAAGCAAATCAAAAGAGAAAGCTCTAACAGAGGACCAGAGAAGACATTCAGGCCTGGAATACACACTCTCCTCATCTCCATCTGTTGGGATCTTCCTTTTCCTTCAAGATTCAGCTCCAGTGCTATGCTCACTATCATGTTTTTCTTGGAAATTTTCTGCCAGTCCTGGTTCCCACCTTCCCTAAACTGCTTTGAGAACAAGTTGCAGAAGATATAGTTAACTGTAATAGAAGATTTAGATGTTTTACCACTTTGGCATAGTTTAAATTGAGAAATAGTATTCAAGATGTTAATAGGCTGTCCTATCATAACACTACCATGATTGAACTATTTTCTCCTCCCTACCCTCCTCCCCCACCCCCTCAAGATAAATGGTATCAAAAATATAGTCTACTTGTTAAACATCCTATCTTATAGTTAATGTTTTCACCTCTCAAACTATGGAATGAAGAGCAACATAGTGAAGCTCAGGGCTAAGAGCCTAAGTCAGAACTTAGCATATCACTTCAAACTACTTATAACTGAATTCTCTGCCGACAGAATAGTAGCAATATCAAAATACTTGCTGATCTAATGGTAGAGGATGAAGAAAGATGGCAGTTGTCAACAGCTGCAGAAATAATAGCTGACAAATGAGGCCATATAAGAAATAGTTCTTCCCAGCTGAAATGTAATTTCTTGCAACTTTTCCTAAATCTCATCTCTTCAACTAGACCACAAGTGCTTTTGAAGGGCCGTGATTTATATTTCTGTGTCTTTCTCCATTCATAACATTCTGATAGGTATGTATTATGGGTTCAAAAAATTCTGGTTATCTGGTTGAAGTACAAGGTCAGCATCAGGGAATGAACTTCAGAGTAAGCTTCTGGATACAGATCATTTTCCCTTTGTGTTTGTGGCTCAGATTTTGAGTTATTATCTGCTTCCGGTATAAATAATATCCTTCTGACCTAGGCTACTTAGATAGGATCTGCGAAATTTCAGCTTTTCATGAAAACAGCAACTCCCAATGCAATCTTCTTGGTACTGGCAACTCAGTTAATGAGTTCTCCAAGGAAATTCTGTGGTTTGGCTTACTGTTCCCAGTCAATTGGGTCACAAAGATTTTTTTATTATTATTATTCATTTTAAGAAGTATTTGTGTGTAAATTGATAATATAGTTTCCCTACTAAAGTCGAAGCTTTCCTCATAAACAGCATCCTAATTTCTTTTTCATTTGATAGAAATTCATGAACTGAAGTTAGTGTTTTGATATAGTACAGAACCTAAAGACACTGAAATACCAGTTACTCATTTTGCATGCTGTTAATATTTGTTAATATTTGCATATAGATTTGCCTATCACAGAGGTTAAAATGCATTTGATGATTTTCACAAGCAATATTGCACAAGCAGGCCTTCCTTGGATTAAATCTATAGAACCATTCTGTATTACCTGCTTTATAAATAAGATCTACAGGGAAATTCCCTGGTTAAGTTTAGAATCCAGAATACTTTATTTCTGGAAGCAAATATTAATTATTCCTATTTTTTCCTTTGTGCAACTTCTACTTATTTCTGTACCTTCTAGACCACCTTCTTGACTTCTATCCTGCACCAAAACTTTTCCAATATGAATTGTTTTCCCCTCCTAGAACTTCAACTCTTTGAGGGAAGGAACTATGGTACTTTTGTTTCTGTATCACCAGGACTAAGCACAGTGCTGGTATGAGAAAATTATTAATAATGGGGCTTTAGGGGTCCCAGGGACCCCCCACTCAGGGCCTGGCTGGTTTCCCAGGGCCAGCCCAGAGTCAGTAGAATTGCAAAAGAAATGCAGATTGACCTTCCTGACTACCTAAAAGAAGTTAACTTCCTTTGGCCACTTCCAAATCATGTCAATCAATGGACTTGAATGTTACTGGCAAATTATCTTGGATCAATGTGCAGTGACCTGCCTCTACATGAGAGAGGATAAAAATCCTTGGGGAGAGGGGGGTCGATCTCTTCTCTCCTTGCTGAGCCTCTCCTGGATATTGACTTACCTTACCCCAGGGCTCTCTGCCCAGCCCCCCCCTCCTTGGGATTCTCTACTGGGCTTACAAGTGGTCAAATGTATAATAAATGCTTAATGCCAAAGACTGGTCCAGTAGCCTCTAATTTATAAGTAGCAATATATTAGAAACCCCAGCTAAGTTCTCCAACAGTTTTGGGCAGGGACAGGCACCCCAAATGTTTTCAAATGACACACTGGGCATATACGAAGTGCTTCATAAATGTTTGTTCTTCCTTGCTTTACAAATATTATTTATTTTTATACTCATCACAGCCCTGGGAGGTAGGTGCTTTTATTATTTCCATTTTTTACAGATGAAGAAACTTCCAGAGACAGAGAAATTAAGCAACTTGTCCACACAGCTATTAAGTGTCTGAGGCAGGATCTGAACGCGTGTTCCTGACTCCAGGCCCCAGTGAGCAACTTACCCACTTCACTACCAACCTGCATCCCCAAATCTTTGGCTCTTGTCAAGTTTTATTCTCACTACTGGTACTCTACATCTGCTGATCATAACCCCCATCTAAATTCTTACAATCTCCTTCCAAATCTGGGTGATTGCTGACAACTGTTCTTCCTGAGAAGCTGGTTTGCTTACCTAGACCTATTCTTCATAAAATAAGCACTTAATGCATATTTGTTAATTGACTTATCTATTAATTCCCTGCATTTGATGACTTCTCTGAACTCAACCTGTGACCACACATACCTGCCCCACTCCTGCAAATTTCCAGTTCTGGCCATTCCTGGCCCATCCCAGCATGACACTAAAGAAAGTGATAAATAATCATAGCTTACAAGTATTGAATGCTTTGCAGTTTATGAAGTGCCATTATCACAACTGTGAAGTAGATCAAAGCATTTTACAGATGGTGAAAATAAGGCTCATAGAAATTAAGTGACTTATCCATGCTTCTTATATGTACTAGGTGTCAGATTTAGGGATCAAACTCAGGTTTTCTGACTTAAATTCTCTATCTTCTTCCTATGTCTATCTACCTTGCTGTTGTTTGTCTTTTGTTTTTGAAGAGGACCATGACATCAGGATGATGTCACAACTTGCAGTGAATTGAATTTAAGTGAGGGAGAGTTGTACAAGGTCACTGACCTCACTCTCTCTCTTCCAGAGTCATTTGGGTCCAATGACAAGATATATATTAAGATGACTGGAGATGGTCCCAGCTATTTAAGGCAATTGGGCTAAAGTGACTTGGCCAGGATCAAATAGCCAGTAAGTCTCTGGGGTGAAATTTGAACTCAGATCCTCCCAACATCAGGGCCAGTGCTCTATCCATTGTGCAAACTAGCTGCCCCATCTATCTACCTATCTAATTGTCAAATCCCACCTCTCCCACTCCCCATATGACCTTTGTCAAGTTATTTAACCTCTATTTTTTGTTTTGTTTCCTCATCTGTAAAACAAAGGTTTTTAGATGAACTCTCAGTGCTTTCTAGTTCACATTATCAGAATCTATGAGCAGGAAGTAAAATGCGATGTCTAAAGCTGTCCCAAACCCAGGCCTCCCATTAAAAACAATTAAGGTTCTGAGGGAATTCAGGAGATTAGGAAATGATGTAGTTAATTGTAAGAATCAAGTGAACCACACTGGTTCTATCTTGTGGCTCAATTCTGAAGCTAGCTTAGTTTTGTAACGATTGGAATAACGCCACCTGCTGGATACTAACTGTAGAAGAGTTCTGCCCATGAAGCGAAGGTCTTTGAGGGCAAGACCAGGAGTCTTTGGTATCAGGAAGTGAGGCAGACTAGTGGGAGGAGGAAGGAGGAGACGGAGCTAGAAATGTGCTCTCCCTTTAATAGATAGGAATCTAGGCCTTTCTTTCTCTTTACCAAATTCTTATTCTCCTTAATAAATGCTTAAAAGCCTAACTCTTGCTAAAGCTTATAATTTATTGGCGACCACTCATTAAATAGTTTAGACAGTTTAGCTAGAATTTTAGCCCTTAACAGTTTCTTTTCAATTATGGACCTAGTCTAATTTCTGTCTTACAAGAAAATTTTATTCAATTGTAGGTATTGGGAAAAAACAGTATTGTTTTGTTTTAATTTATTCCTACATGGCTGGGAAACTGGACCACCTCTCCATGGCTTAGAGATCCTTAACTAAAGACCTAGGTCATGCTGACCAGAAACCCAGTCCAGATCCAAAGATTGATACAATGAGTTTTCTCACAATTGTACATCTCCAGAAACCCTATCCTTCAATCAGTTGTTCCCATGTTCCCTTGATTGCTTACAGATACTTGGGGAGTTGAGCCATTTTCCTTTCTGAATTCAGTGAATTGTACCTTTTCACTTTCCCCCTCCCAACTTGGAAAGTTACTAATCTTTCATCCAATTAGGAATCAGACCACCTAATCTTGTACTGTTTCCTTTAAGTAAGTGGCCTTATTTGATGAATTATTTCTAATGTATAAACGTTTGTCTCCCCCTGTATTCAGGATTCAGGCCTAAGCTGAGGAGGTCTAGTCCCATTTTGCTGGGCAATTAGCATGCCTTGCTTAGTAAGTCAATACGCTTGGAAGACGGAACCTTTCTTGACCGCAGTCATTTCATTTTTCACCTGCCATAGTTCTGAAGAACAATTAGCAGAGAATATAAAAAAGCTGCTGTTGCATTTCCTATGGTGATATGCAAGTGCTCTGGATTTTTATTTCTTTTTCTGGAATCCTTTATATCTATCTAGAATAAGTATAACTGTCTCTTTACTTAGTATGAAGTATCAGAAAGCCAGGTCTTAATGCTGCCTGTGCAAAGATACGCATCCTGCTGGGCTTGCAGTCTAAATAAAGGCTTCCATATGTATTCCATAAACTGACATTATATTGACAAAACAAGCACAATCTTTCCAACTCAGATTAAGGAGCACTAGGTACTGGAGCTCTGCCCAGCAACAGACGACCTCCCTCTGCAGTAAACAGTTCTGCCTTGATACTCTGTAAACTGCAGTACCAGGATGCTTGACTTAAGACATAGTATGGGGAAGAAAGCCTTTGTTTTATGCAATGCTCTTCCACTGTAGCTTTTACAACATAGATTCCCTTCAAATTTCCCCCTCCAACCCGTACTGATTAATAATATAAACAAATACTTAAGAGCCTCCAAATATTTTTCCCAAATAAAGAAGGTACAAAAGAGAGATTATTTTAGAATTCAGAGTTCTCAATTTTATCCTGTGTCCAGGCTTCTTTCATAGAATCACAGACTCTTAGACTCAAAGTTGGTAGCCTAGTTCCCATTAAGCTATATGGGACATAACATAAAATACCTCGGCATATGATTTTTATTCATAGTGCACAACTCTTCCCTGCTTACAGGTCACCTCCAAGTCAGTTCACTATATGACTGCTTTCTCTTTCCCTGGATCTCATATTCCAGGCAGACTGAGGGAAGTAGGCATCAGGCAAAGCTCTTAAAATTCTTTAACGAGTTCTGCCCTTCACTTGTACAAAGCTAGGGAGAAAAGCTAATCTTAAGCTGGATTTCAAAATAGTTATGTTTGTCTTTGAATCCTTCCTACTACATTCTCAAACTCATCTTTTTCTACTCCCTGTTCCCCAGTCCTCAATTGCTGGTACTCTGTCTTAACCCAACTTCTCTTCACTCTTACTTCCATGTCATTTGCTGCCTGGCTCCCACTGTCTTGTCCTCCCCAAAAGTAACTCATTCTCTAAAATTACTCTGCTCTTTCTCCAACAAAATATCCATTTCCTCAGTGATAAGAAATGGGGGTGGGGGGAGGAATCTGATTGAACTACAGGAAAGCCTCAGGATTCTGAACCACAACATGAGGGTAGCATGTGTTACTTATTGGTTCAGAACAGAATTGTCATATTAATATTGTTTCATATACTGTACCAAAAATATGACCGTTAGTGTGTCCTGCTTGCTTGGTTGGCCTTATCCCTACCCTCTAGACTGACCCAGTTCCAGTGGCTGTTGGATATTTTAAAAGCACCCATAGTTAGGCTTTTATTCTGCCTAATTGCCTTATCAGAGAGAGAATGTAGCCTGTGACTGTAATTGCTAATGGACCCAAGAATCAGATTCCTGAAATGAGCTCTTTCCTTCTTACTACTTCCATCAGTACCTAAAAGGGACTTCCAGGATAAAAAATCCAGTTACTGTATTGTTATTGTTGTTGAGTTGTTTCAGTTGTGTTTCTGGGCAAAGATGCCAGAGTGGTTTGACATTTTCTTCTCCAGCTCATTTTACAGATGAGGAATTAAGGCAAACAGGGTTCAATGATTTGTCCCAGGGTCACATTGCTAGTGTCTGAACTGGAATTTGAACTCAGGTCCTCCTATAAGCTTGTATAAAAGTTGTTTTGTATAAAGAGTGGTTAACTGGGACCTTTAAGTTCCCTCTGAACTTAACCTTTGGGGTTTTGTTTCTTTTTTCCTTTCATAAATCTTTATTATTAGTATGCATTGGTTTCTAAATCTCAAATGGATCCTCATAGGGAGGGATTCTGCAATCCAAGTGAAATTGGTTATTTGTCTTTCCTTCAGTTGAGAAGGGGGCTATGGTAGGTGAATCAATTTATCCTCATTGCTGCAGCAATCAGAATAGGCTATTTTGGACTTGAGCACAATGGGGAATATTGGGAGAACAGGACTGTAAAAGAAGTTTGAGATGGGGTCATGGAAAGCATTGAATGTCAGACCTAATTTTTTTTTTTTGCTTTTTTTATTAAGCAATAGTAAGTCATTAAAAGTTTCTGAGCAGCTAAGTGATATGGTAAGAGCTATTCATCAGGACAAATAAGCTGGCAGTGTGATCTGTAGAATTAATTTGGAATCTTTTTATTGATTCATTTAACAAGTGCCAGACTAAAAGGAAAAAATGCAAAAACTTCTACTTATAGCAAGTTTGCTGCTAAAGTTTAATATGGATGAAGCCCATTAGCCTATATCTTTTTGCCAGGAGAACACATGCTTGTGCAGAAAAGGAGGTTTGCATTTATTTTGGAACTTCTGTATCTGGAAAAGAAAAGCCTCAATAATACAAGTCCTCCAGCTCAGCCTTTTTTTGGGGGTTCTTTTTAACCCAATCTCAGGGAATAGATAGCTGATGTGAATTACTTGATAAGGAAAACAAATGGAAGTAAGAGGATTAATGATGAAAGGAACTTCCTCCAGGACATATAACAAGTCAATGGAAGATTTTTCTCTCCCACTCCAGATCTCTCCTACTGAGGAAATTCATACTTCTAAGGCAATGTCCTAGGAATGATACAGGGGTCGTTGGTTCTATACCCCTGCCTCCAAGCAAACCATCAAAAAGAGGATGTACCCTCTCCTGAAAAAATTCCCAGAAAAAGAACATTCACAAATTTTAAAAATATTCCCCAGATTATAATCATTTCAGTCTGAAAATCCTCTCATATATCTACCTTAAATCTTTTTTTTCTTTTTCTTTTAATCTTTTCTAATTTAGAACATTTTCTTCTATATTTCAAGAGAAAAAGCTTTACCTTCAGTTTTTCCTTTACCATTGTTACATGGTCTCAAATCGATAATAAAATCTAAGGTAATTTTTAACCTTTATGATCCTAAAGGTATTATTTATTTAAAATGGAACTTGATTTCTATAGTAAGTTTCTTCTGTGTTAGTAAAACAAGAATCATCCCAGTCAATATCTCAATTTCATGTTTAGGTAAGAAGGGACAGGGATTTATATTTCCCCTTTTATAGAAAAATAAACTGAGGCAGAGCACAGTCAGAGCAAATTATGTTCAAAACTAGAACTAGGGCTCAGGCCTACAGAGTATTGGCTATAAACTCGACTCAAAATATTTTGACACTTAAGTCACTCACTGTTCACAGTACCAAGGAATAAGTGGCACATTCCTGGCATTTATTTCCTTATTATTATAAAATGGAAATCCTCCTTAGAAACTTCTTTTTCTCAGAAAGCAAATTAAAATGCAAAGGCAATGGCATAATACATGGTTCAAAGAGAGTTTCTTTCTCTAATATGTTTCCTGCTCTCAGAGCAGAATAATTAATGTCATTCGGCAACTGACAACAGGCCTATGATATTCTCCTGATTCCAGCTCTGGACACTGACCATGAAAAAGCAATGAATTACAAAAAAAAAGCCACCAAATTTCCAATTTGTGGTCTCCGGTTTAGTTTTCCTAATTTTAAAAAAATGTAATCACAAAAGATGTTAACTATATAATCTTGGAATTTATTCAGGTTCATAAGGGAACAAGAGATTATCAATTCCAGTAGATTCCCTACAATAAGATTCCCATGCCAACAGTAAGGCTTCATTCCAGTGCTGTCTTTTCTACTCTCTGTGGCATACTGACATGGTGCATTCTGGGATCTGTCTAAAACAATGGTTTTTAAACTATTCCACAGAACCCCAGGTGAGTTGTCAATGTCAATGTATAAGTTGCCAAGCCTTATAAAATAAGACAAAGAGGGAAAATGTGAAGGGGAAGAAAATATGATAGATATTTTAAAATTATTTTATTCATATGACTAAAGAAAGAACAGGGTTCCATGAGACATGTCTGAAGGCCTTTTGGAAGAAAGATCAGAGGAAATATGTTTAATCTGTGTCTACCCTGTCACCTCCAGATTCCATCCCAAAATTACCAGTGGAATTCAGATTTTTAAAAAATGCAAAAGGATTTCACAACCATAGATTCTCAAAATCATTGGTCTAAACAATGCTTAAACATCAGATTTCATCATTTCTAGCAAGTAATAATTTTAACACAATAGCACTACATTTAGGGGAATTTTCAGAGAATATGACATTACATTTAATGAATCTGTCAAATAGCCTGAAGCTGATCCCTTTAAGCCTCAAAGCATTTTTAATCATTAAAAAAGGTACATGGATGTCCTTTATTTTTTGTCATTTCCAGATCTCCCCGAATTTTAATGATTTTAATTAAAATATTTTAATGATATTTTCTCATCTTAAATAGAACATATATAACATATTTTAATATTTTTCCTGTTATTTGGGGTTACCATTATGAAGATTAATGATTTTACTATGTTTTAATATAACAATGACTTTGGGACCAACTGAGATATGTTTAAAATGTTTGATTCTACACAAAACAACCCCAGATTGTTATGTTTTTTTAGGATTACACCTTGGTGGAAATTTATTTTGTTTCTCTCTCTTCCAATACTGTTAGATTGTCATCTTTTCCTGCTGTGAGCATGCCCTCCTCTAGCAACTACTCTGATTCTAATTTCTATTTCTAATGTGCTGGGGAACCAGAGAACCAAGCTTGTTTGAACTGCAGAAGGAGAAGGAGAAGGAGAAGGAGAAGAAGGAGGAGGAGGAGGAGGAGGAGGAGGAGGAGGAGGAGGAGGAGGAGGAGGAGGAGGAGGAGGAGGAGGAGGAGGAGGAGGAGGAGGAGAAGGAGGAGGAAGAGGAGGAGGAAGAGGAAGAGGAAGAGGAGAAGATGATAACAATGAAGATGAATACAAAGAAGATGAATTGAAAGCCTTTCCTGAGAATAAAGTACTTGATATTTAGTCCATAGATTATTTTAATATTGGTTTTGGATGCAGAGCTCCTTATTAGCCTTTTTTCTTCCTTCTTGGCTTTTCTAGATACTCAAAGTAATGTTTCAGAAAAGTAATGAATGACTGTGGCATTTGCCACTTCTGGAAAGGTCAGTATGATCATTACTTCATAAATTTAGAGCTGGATGGGACCTATTTAGCTATGCAATCCAGTCCTCTCATTCTACAGATAAGAAAACTGAGGCCCAGGGTAGTTCAAGAACTAGCATAAGATCACACCAGCCATCAGAAAAGTGAATTGGCTGTTAACATTAAATAATTTCATGTTATAAGGACTTCCAGGGGTAGAGCCAAGATGGCAGAGTAGCACTCAGCCAACCTTTCCTAACATTCCCCACCAAACAGCTTTAAAATAATACCTCACATCAAATTCTGGAGTAGCAGAGATAACAAAATTTCAGAGTGCATCATTCTTCCAGGCCAAAACAACTGTGGAGGTTAAGAGAGAGTAGAGGTTGCCCGAGTGTCTACATGGATAAAATACTAGTGGTGGAACTAAGTGGTGGAGACAGAAACAATGGCAGTTTTGGGAGCACTTAAGCCAGAGATGGTAAAGGGACATAGTTACTGGTCAGAAAGAGATTACATGGGATATCTGCGCTAGCCCTGGACACAAAACTAGAAGCTATTTGGCAACTCCATTGCCTATACTGACTTCTGAGTCACAGTTTAAGAGCAGAAAGGAACACTTTCAGTCAAGAGGGAATAGAGGCCATAAGGAACAATGCTGATTTTTGTCACGAGGGATCAGGAACGGTGAAAAAATTACCCCTTCTAGTGCCAAGGGAGGAAGGGTCCTGAGAAACAGTATTACTTCTGGTCCCAAGGGAACAAGGGCCCTTCTAAGGTAAGAACCAGAAAGCAGACCAGGAATGCCATGACCATAACCATCCCCAGATCATACTACCTTGGAAGCACAAAAAAAAAACCCCTTTACAATACCCAGAACTTGCTCTGAAACAAACAATGGAGAACAGCCTGAAGCTTAGGACAGTGCCCCTCTTCTCATGCCAGGAACAGATCCCAACTTTAACATAAATTCAAAGTTAAGACATAGGCTAGAAAATGAGCAAACAACTAAAAAGAACCTAACCATAAAAAGCTACTATGGTGACAGAGAAAATCAAGGAATAAATTCAGAAGAAGGAAATAAAGTCAAAACAGCTACAAGCAAAGTCTCAAAAAAAGTAAACTGAACACAAGCTCAACAAGAACTTCTAAAAATAAAAATTATTTTCAACATCAACTAAGAATGATAGAAGAAAAATTAGGTAAAGAAAAGAAAATGGTGCTAGAAAATGATGAAAATACAATTGGTTGGTTGTTGTTGTTATTTCTAAAAGAATACAGAAATGACATTTATTATGATGGTGTCAAGGTATGGTGTGTCAGACTGTGACTGATCAGACCAGTACAAGCTTAGAAGGCTCTACCAAAGTCAGTCATAAATAGGGCACATGAACATTTGGAGCAGAGATGTCTCTAAAGTTGTGAGTCTTACATTTCTTTTGAGCTACTGAAATTTTGCTTTGCTCACATAGCACAGCACCTTCTTTGATGCAGGCATGCCCTTCTGGGTGGTAATTTGCCAGTATCTTCCATGTCATAGAATCAATTCCAAAGTTCTTCAGAGAGAACTTGAGAGTGTCCTTGTATTGCTTCTTCTGACCTCCATATGATCACTTGCCTTACAAAAGTTCTCCACAGTCTTTTAAGCAAATGGGTATTTGGCATTTGAACAATGTAGCCAGAACTCTGTAGTTGCACCCTCTGCAATAGAATTTGAATACTTGGCAGTTTAGCTCAAGAAAAGAGTTCAGTTTCTAGTACCATATCTTGCTAGGTGATCTTCAGAATCTTCCTAAGACAATCCAAATGAAAGTGATTCAGTTTCCTGGCACATTGCTGTTATACTGTCTAAGTTTCACAAGCATACAACAATGAGGTCAGCACAACGACTATGTAGACCTTCAGTTTGGTGGATAGGCTAATACTGCTTTTATCCCACACTGTCCTTCAGATCCTCCCAAATACTTAGCTAGCTCTGGGAATGCATGCATTAACAAATATAATGAACAGTTTGGTAAAAGAGGTATGCACACATGCATGCACACACATACGCGCACGCACACACACACACACAGATGCTGAAGAAAAAAAATCTTAAAAGGATGGAAAAAGAGATACCAATCTTCAATGACAAAAATAACTCCTTTAGAAGCAGAATTGGTCAAATGTAAAAAGCAGCACAAAAATTCACTGAAGAAAATAATTACTTAAAATTTAGAATTTGGTAAGCGGAAGCTAATGACTCCATGAGACATCAGGAAACAATAAAACAAAGTAAAAAAGGATGAAAAATAGAAGAAAATGTGAAATATCTCATTGGAAAAACTGACCTGGGAAATAGATGAAAGAGATACAATTTAAGAATTATTGGGCTACCAGAAAGCTATGACCAAAGAAAGAACTTAGACATCATATTTCAAGAAATTATCAAGGAAAACTGCACTGGTAGAACCAGAGGGTAAAACAGAAATTGAAGGAATTCACTGATCTCTTCCCAAAATGAAAACTCCTAGGAATATTCCAAATATAGCCAAATTTCAGAGCTCTCGAGTCAAAGAGAAAATACTTTAAGTATTTCCCCCCCCTCCAAAAAAAACCATTCAAATATTGTGGAGCCACAGCAAAGATAGCTGTCAAGTAAAAGGAATGGAAGACCTGGAATATAATATTCTGGAAGGCAAAAGAGGTAGGATTACAACCAAAAATAATCTACACAGCAAAAATAAGTATAATCCTTCAGGGGGGAAATTGGCATTTAATGAAATAGAGAGCTTTCAAGCATTACTGATGAAAAGATGAGAGCTAAATTTAAAAAAATCAACTTTCAAATACAAGACTCAAGAGAAGCATAAAAAAGTAACTTTTTTTTTTTTTTTTTTTTAGTGAGGCAATTGGGGTTAAGTGACTTGCCCAGGGTCACACAGCTAGTAAGTGTTAAGTGTCTGAGGCCGGATTTGAACTCAGGTACTCCTGACTCCAGGGCCGGTGCTCTATCCACTGCGCCACCTAGCTGCCCCAAAAAGTAACTTTTAAAAACTTTAACATTATTAGGGTAGTTAGAAGGATTCTACATAAACAGGGCACGAGATTGAGTAAATTATGTTGGGATAATGTAAATAAAAATGGTTGGACAAGAAAAAGGGATGCCCTGAGGGGAAGAAGAAAGAGAAAGAATGAGGAAAATTATCTCACATAAAAGAGGCATGTAAGGAAGAGCTTTTAGTGTGGAGAGATAAATGTTGGGGTTGGGGTGGGCAACGCTTGAATCTCACTTCATCTAAATGGTTCAATGAAGGAATACATGTGTGTGTGTGTGTGTGTGTGTGTGTATATACATCATTGGATTTACAAGTCAATTCTTCTAAGCATTTAAGGCACACCCAATACTATATAAACTTTTTGAAAAAAAAAAAGAGTCCTACTAAATTCCTTTTATGATACAAATAAAGTTCTGAATACTAAACTAGGGAAAGCAAAAACAGAGAAAGAAAACTATAGACCAAGTTACTTAATTTGGAACATTGATGCAAAAATTAGAAATGAAAACTAACAAGGAGATTACAATAATATATCCCAAAGATCATACACTATAACCAGCTAAGATTTATACCGGGAAAGCATGGCTGGTTCAATATTAGGAAAATTATTGGTATAATTGACCATATCAATAACAAAAATAACAAAAAATCATATAGTTATATCAATAGCTGTAAAAATATTTTGACAAAATGTAATATTTATTTTTATTAAAACACTAGAAAGTATAGGAATAAGTAGAATTTTTGTAAATGATAAGAAGTATTTATGTATAACCAAGAGTGAGCATTACCTGTAATAGAAATAATCTTGAAGCCTTCCCAATAAGACTGGGGTAAAACAAGATAGACCATTATCAACATTATTATTCAATATTGTATCATAAATGTTAGCTACAGCAATAAATAACATAAGAAAAAGAAATTGGAAGAATTAAAATAGGCAACAAGAAAACAAAACTATCACTTTTTATAAAGCATTTCATGGTATACTTAAAGAACCCTAGACAATCAATTAAAAAAAAACCTAGTTTAAACAATTAACTTTAGCAAAGTTATAGGATATAAAAGAAACCTACATAAATCATCAGGATTTTTATAAACTACCAACAAAACCCAGCTAGAAGAGACAGAAAGAGACATTCCATTTAAAATAACAATAGACAATATAAAATACTTGGGAGTCTACTAGCCAAGAGAAAGCCAGGGACTACATGAATACAATTACAAAACACTCTTCATACAAGAAAAGACAAAGCTAAACAATTAGAAAAATATGAAATTTTCATTGGAATGGTGAATCAATATAATAAAAAGGTCAAGAGACTCAATGAAAACCAGATTTCAAATTATATTACAAAGTAGTAATCATGAAAACATTCTGGTACTGGCTAAGAAATAGAGTGTTGGATCAGTGGATTATAAATTAGGTACTCAATAGACAGCAGTAAACAGCTATAATAATCTAGTGTTTAATAAACCCAAAGATCCAAGCTTTTAAGCTAAGAATTCACTATTTGACAAAATTTGTTAGGAAAACTGAAAAGAAGTTTGTAAGAAACTAGGTACAGACTAACATCTCACATAGCATACCAAGATAAGGTCAAAATGAGTACATGACTTAGACACAAGGGGAATTTCATAAATAATGAAATAAGTTAGGGGAGCATGGAAAAATTAATCTCTCAGGCCTATGGAAAAGTTATGATAGAGAGGATCATGGGAAGTACAATTGATAATTTTGATTACATGAAATTAAAAATGGTTTGCTTTATACAAAAAGTTTTGTTTATATAAAACTAATGCAGCCAAAATGATAATGAAAATAGGAAACTGGGGGATAAATTTTACAGTAAGTTTCTTTGATAAAGGCCTCATTTCTCAAACATAGAGAACTGAGTCAAATTTTTAAGAATATAAGTCATTCCCCAAATGATAAATGGTCAAAGGATATGAACAGGTAGTTTTCAGAAGAAGAAATCAAAGCTATCTATAGTCACATGAAAAAATACTCTAAATTACTATTGATTAGAGAAATGCAAATTAAAACCACTCTGAAATACTGAGATACTACATCATACCTATCAGATTATCTAACATTACAGAAAAGGAAAATTAAAAATATTGGATGGGATGTGGTAAAAATAGGTACACTAATGCACTGCTGGTGGAGTTGCAACTGGTTTGGCCATTCTGGAGAACTATTTATAGTCCAAAGAGTATAAAACTGTGTAGCACTGCACACAATTATTTCAGCAACACCAATATTAAGTCTGTATCCCAAAGTAAAAAGAAAAGAACCTATATGTACAAAAATGTTTATAGCAGCTCTTTTGTGGTGGCAAAGAATCAGAAACTGAGGAGATGCCCATCAATTGGAGAATGGCTGAACAAGTTTTTGTATGATTGTGCTGGAATACTATTGTGCTATATGAAATGATGAACCAGATGGTTTCAGAAAAACCTGGGAAGATTTATATGAACTCATGCAAAGTAAAGTGACAAGAACCAAGAAAACATCGTACACAGTAACAGCAATATTTTATGATGATCAACTAACTGCGAATGACTAATATTCTGATAATGACAATGATCCGAGACAATTCCAAAGGACCCATAATGAAAAATACTATCCATCTCTAGAGATAACTCATGAACTCTGAGTATATACTGAGACATACCTTTTTTCTTTTTCTTTTTTTTGCATGGCAATGAGGGTTAAGTGACTTGCCTAGGGTCACACAGCTAGTGTCAAGTATCTGAGGACAAATTTGAACTTGTGTCCTCCTGAATACAGGGCCAGTGCTCTATCAACTGTGCCACCTAGCTGCCCCCTGAAGCGTACTTTTTAAACTTTATTTTTCTTGTATTACATGTATTTGCTTTCATTTGCAACCTGGATAATATGGAAATGTTTTGCATGACTTCATATGTATATTGCTTGCCTTCTCGGGGAGTGAAGGAAGGGAGGGCAGGAAGGAAAGAATTTGGAAATCAAAATCCTAAAAAAATGAATGTTAAAAAAATGTACATATAATTGGGAAATATTTAATGAAATGAATAAAAATATTTTAAAAATAACGTGATGTTGATATTGCTATATTTGTAAGGTTTTCTCCCAGTCTTTATTCTATTTGTTGCTTCCTAAAAACATTATGCCAGATTGTATTATGTAGACATTCCCACATGAAAAATTACTTATTTATAAATTGTTCACTTTAAAGTTGAAAGCAAAAGGAAAAGGTCACTACAAAACATATAACTAAACTTTAAAGCTGTTTAAAAATGCTCACAAATTCAAGGAGAGAATTTTAAACAAAAAACACCTGGAAAACTTGTGGCATCAATTTTCTAAACTGGTTTTCCCAAAAATGTTTAAATGAAGCAGAATAAATAAAAACCTAATTGATTGACTATGGAAAATTAAAACATCTGACTAAAAATTGCTATTACAACAATTCTTTAGACATATTTTTCTCTTTAGATAGTAAGAGCAACAATAAGGGAAATTTAACACATTCATTACTATATTATTATTATTTCCAATTCTCAATTAGCCATGTAAATAGAGGGAAACAAAATCATCTCTATTTATCTTCAGAATACAATTAGAGACATGACCCCATAAATATGGTCATACACAAAAAAGTCTTGACTCTTTCCTAGTTTAACTCTAAGGAAAGTGATGATCTTAGATCACTGCAGTGTATACAGCAAAATACCTCAATATGAATAATTAAGAGGTAATTTTATAAATGATTACCCAAGAAGTAAAGTTAAGCTGTTTCTTTTACTATAAAATCAACTATCTCTTCTAAGCAAACCACTCATAATTCCTTATTTCCATTTTTTGAGGAGAGAATAATCCAGACCACTGTAGTAGAAGTACTTGATTAAAACAAAGTAGAGGGGGCAGCTAGGTGGGGTAGTGGATAAAGCACTATTCCTGGATTCAGAAGGGCCTGAGTTCAAATCTGGCCTCAGACACTTGACACTTACTAGCTGTGTGACCTTGAGCAAGTCACTTAACTCTCATTGCCCTGCAGGAAAAAAAAAACAAGGGAAAAGAAAGAAAACAAAGTAGAGTAAAAATATGAAAAACTTAGGTAAAGGCTAATGATTTTACATTTATCAACACTAAGATTATGAGGATTCAGAGATGTTGTTGTTGTTTGTCCTACATTCTTGAAGAGGACCATGACATTGGGGTGATGTCATATGATAAGAAATACAAATTGAAGCAAGTTTCTGACCGTAGGTCAAATGAAATATGAATTGAGGGAATCTGAGGAACCAGTAAAGGAGAAAATAGTTTAAAGAACTAACATGATCTTTGCCTGTGCATCCACTGACTTTTGGTGCAGCCTGATTGAGGGAAAAGAGTTCATAGCCCTTGACTAAAAGAGCTGGCTGAAAAAAAAGATATATCCTTACCCTGTTGGAAAGAGGCTTATCAACCATAGCATCCCCAGTGAATGGTCTATAGAGTATTGGGTTGCCCTGTAGATACCTGGAAAGCAGAGAAACTAGAATGTAGAAACTACATGTAGTGTCACAAGGATGTGACACCTGGTAGGAAGTAGGCATAGCAGGACAAAACAAAGACATCACTAAAAAGCAACATTAGCTCTATAGCTCTATGAATTGTTCCTGCATTCCTTTTCCCTGATACACATGATCCTTATTGTGTATACCACATTACAAGTACACTGACCAAACATTTTTCCTGTGAGTATGCCCTTAATAGAATATCTAATCATGTTTACTCTTTTCTCTTCTTTTTTTTTGGTGAGGCAATTGGGGTTAAGTGACTTGCCCAGGGTCATACAGCTAGTAAGTGTTAAGTGTCTGAGGCAGGATTTGAACTCAGGTCCTCCTGACTCCAGGGCCAGTGCTCTATCCACTACACCACCTAACTGCCCCTCACGTTTACTCTTTATAGAGCATATGTGTATTAATGGGAGAGTGAGCTTCAGATTTATGAAAAGAATGTTCTGTTATTATGTTATTTCATTAAAGGTTTTTCTTTGGCTTATCTGTCCTCTGGGTGACTAATAAAAGAAAACAAATCATCAGAATAAGGTTTGAGAATGATTCTGACTCACAAAAGAACTTGAATCTGGGGAAGTTTTCTAAAGGCTCAGGGACAGAGATGGAGACTCTATGTACCACAAGAAGGTGACAATGTTCTTCACCAAGACATTCAACATGTCCATTAAACAGCAAAGCTCTTTCAACCACTTAAAGTATAATTCAATTTATACATTTTGATGTTTATGGAAAGTAGAGGATTATCAGTCTAGGATTTTATAGAGAAGAATTCTACATTAGGTGGGAAGTTGGGGCAAGAGACCTCAGAGGTTCCTTCCAATTCCAAGATTCCATCCAATTTAATTAAATTGAATAAGCATTCATTTAATACCTATTATGAACTAGGCACTAGAGATATAAAGACAAAAATAAAATAGTCCCTATCCTTAAAGAACTTACATTCTGTTATGGGGGGAAAATGTACAAAGATGTATAAGCATAAAATGTATACAAAAGTAATTTGGGGGTCAAGTCTAGATAATAACTTGGGAACTCAGGAAAGGAATTTTAGGAGGTGGCATTTGAGCTGAGTTTTTAAGGGAGCTAGCAGTTCCCAGAAATGGAGGTGAAGAGGAAGAATATTCAAGATATAGGCTACAGCCTGGGAAAAAGTATGGGAGGTACACTGTCATGTAGGGGGAACAGCAAGTAGGGTAGCTTGACTGGGCTGTAAGATGCAATAGCATCAGTAATATGCCACTAGTATGGAAAGATAGGGTGGAGCCAGATTATGAAGAGCTTTAAATTACTGAACATTGGGGTTTATTTTTTACCCTAGAGATAATAGGAAGCCACTAAAGCTTCTTGAGAAGTGACACAGTAACACTTGAGCTTTAGGAACATCAATTAATAATGATTAACAGAATTTTCAGAAACCCACCTATTATTTAAATTGAGCTGTATTGAAGTTACATATTTCTTCATTTTGATTATATATGTATTTTATTTGAAGAGCAGTGAAGTTATGTATGTATTTTGTTGTCACAAAAGTAACCCTGCTAGCTAATATTGTAACTAAAATATCTAAATTATTCAACAACTTGACAGGAGACAGAAATCAGAACATGCCATTCCCTCTAGTTATTCTGAAACCTAACTTTTAAAAAGGAGTCAAGTAAGTGAATCCTTATGAATCATACTGTAAAATTTTCCCTTAGA
The DNA here is from genome assembly GCF_019393635.1 of Dromiciops gliroides. Classification (NCBI taxonomy): domain Eukaryota; kingdom Metazoa; phylum Chordata; class Mammalia; order Microbiotheria; family Microbiotheriidae; genus Dromiciops; species Dromiciops gliroides. The sequence goes on from NC_057862.1 coordinate 182,514,803, forward strand.
GTTCAATCCTATTTACAGTTTAACTAGAATGATAGCAGATTCTCACCACAGAAGTGACCCTGAACATGTGACTGAGCATGAGGTGCTGGGGTAATGATAGAGGAGATTCAGCTATTTTATGTAGGTGACAGAGGCAAGTGACTGCTGCTACACAGTGGCAAATGACTTGTGAAATCACTGTCACAGCCAGCAAAATGATAGCTTTAGAGTCAGGTAACTCCAAGGTTACAGAACTCTGAGCAATCACATTACTATTACTCCTCAAGGCCACCTTACTTTCTGGCACCTACTCTGGGTTTGGCAAATCTAGTCATAAAAAAGGCCTTATTTTATGGTTGAGGCTAGGTTTTGGCATCAGATACCCTACCCTTAAATCAGCATGTACACACTGCCATCATGAATTTGAGAATTGTATTATAGGCCTGCTTACAGATCTTTTTATTGGAATACAAGGTAGATAAGAGTCCTAGATTCCAAGTCAGAGAAGATGGGTTTGAATACTAGCTTTATTCCTAGTATTTGTGTGATCCTGGTCATGTAACTTTGCGTGGCTTCATTTTTCTCTTCTGTAAATGTGGGAGCTGAACTAGATGTAGACATCCTGCAAGGTCTTGCTCTCTGAATACATTGTCACACTTATGATCCTGGCAACTCAAACATCAAATGAGAGCAAAACATCCTTCTCAAGCTAATATGATATGGTAGAAAGAGAATTGGATCTGAAGTCAAAGTACTTGGGTTCATAACCTTGCTATCTCTGTAACCTTAAGAAGTCATGTAATCTCTCAAGGCTTCAGTTTCTTCATTTGTAAAATAAGAGGATTGGCTTTCTAAGGTCCTTTCCTGCTCCTTATCCATGATCTTATGATTAGTCTTCTTATACTGTACTCCCCAAAATGCCTTCCTCCCTCTGCCCCCCATGCACATGGATCCAGTAACACTGGCCTCTTTACTGTTCTTTCCACAAGACGTTCTAACTCTCAGCTCTGAATATTCTCATTGCCTGTTCCCTGTATCTGGAATTCTGTCCCTCTTCATCTCCATTTCCTGGTATTCCTGGATTCATTCAAATCTCACATAAAATCACAGCCTTTTCTAGGCTCCCTTAATGCTAGTGCCTTTCCTCTGTTGATTATTTCCCATTTATCCTATATATAGCTTTTTTTGTACATGATTGTTAACATTTTATCTCCCTTGGTAGACTGAGTTTCTTGAAAGGAGACACTTTTCTTGCTTTTTTTTGAATTTTTGGTGCTTGTTGTTTGCCCTTAATTTTCAAAGAGGGCCATGACATTAGGGTGATGTCATGACTTTTACTGAACTGGATTTAAGTGAGGGAGGGCTGTGCAAGGTCACCAACCTCATTCTCTCCTCCAGAATCATCTGGGTCCAGTGGCAATATAGATATCAGGACCACTGGAGATGGCCTCAGATGTTTAAGGCAACTGGGGTTAAGTGACTTATCTAGCTTAATAAATGTTTGCTTATTGACCACAAAGCTCCATTATTCACATTCACATTTTCCATTTAAAATATCAATTTTCTCTAGATTAAAAAATTAAAGCACAGATATTTAAGCAAATAGACCATTAAGAAAAGTCATTACAGGATGTACAATTGCTAATATGAGATATGTATGTCCACACTGGTTGACTAAATTTAAAGACACGAGAGGCATGAATAGATATCTCTGGAATTTAGTTTACCCTCTCCAAAGGAGACTGATTTTTGACTTGAGAGGAGCAGAAGAGCTATAACTGTGTACTTTATCCTTTTCTCACCTATTTCCAATAGGAGTAGGGGACATGAATTATATCCGTCTTCTCCTTTCCAAATATTGCTGGCATAGGGGACAATTTTAAAGGGGCTGAAAACAAAAATTGTTTTTCTGGTTGATCTTAAGGGAAAGTATAGCCCCAGGTTTACACCCACTGTCTTGGTCCTCCCCACCAAACGTTGGTTATGCAAAAGACAATCACAAATAGCAAAAAGAAATTGTGGGAGCTTTCTAGATTAAAACATGTTTGAAAATACACAAAAATGAATTCAGTTTCCAGTTCAGAGCAAGTATGAGACCCCAGTCTCACTGAAGGGGGAAGTCTCTCCAAAGTTTCTAGGGAATTAAGCCAAAAAGCAGGGACATGTTGACATGCCAGCTTCCCTTATATGTCTGCAGTTTCTAAAGTTGTTCTGTAGTTCTCTCCTCAAGACAGTCTGGAGCCATAGGTTTGTCTCCCATAAATTTCTGTAGCACCCCTGTCGCTTAATCGGATCTGTAGTGTTATGTCAGTATTCTCTCCACCAATTAGGAACCATCTCTCCTTTTAACTACACAATACACAAAATATCTCACATTTTGGCAGCTTTTCGTGTTTTTTAATTAAAATAAGTCAAATTTAGCTTACTACAATTCTTTCAAGAGGTGGTATTAAATATTTCTTTAGATTCAGAGAGATTAATTAATGCAATTTATTACATTTTCAAAATGTTTTTGACAAGATTAAAGAATAATATGATTTTAGACAAATGTCATTGGATTGGGGATACTCATAATGGCTAGGGAACTCTTAAGGATAGGATGAAGGGAAGAGATAAATAGGCCCTTAGAATATAAAGATGAATCATGTGATGAGTGAGATGAGCAGAACCAGAAGAACATTGTACACAGTATCATCAACATTGAGTGTTGACCTACTGTGATGGACTATATTCTTCTCACCAATGCACTGGTACAGAAGAGATCCAGGGAACTCATGATAGAAGAGGATCTCCAAATCCAAGAAAAAAAAAAGAAAGAAAGAACTGTGGAGTATAGATGTTGATTGAACCATATTATTTCTTTTGTTTTGGGTGCTGTTGTTTTTTTTTTTCTATTTTGAGGTTTTGCATCACTGCTCTGATTCTTTCTCTTGTAACAGGATTAATGCAGAATTAGGATTAATGTTATTATGTGTGTATATATATGTGTGTGTATATATCTATATCTATATGTATATATATATAGATATATAGATATAACCTATATCAGATTACCTGCTGTCTAGGGGAGGGGGGAGGGAGGGGAGGGAGGGAGAAAAATCTGAAATTGTAAAGCATGTATAAACAAAAGTTGAGAACTATCTTTACATGTAACGGAAAAAATAAAATATCTCATAAAAAGAAAAAAAAAGATGAATCATGGAAATTTTTTGTAAATTATTGGCAAGAGGAAGCACAGAGGAAAATCTCAAAGTCTGAAAATTATGCTTTGGGGAGGAAACAAAAATCTAATGCAAAGGGGACAAATTGTAGATATTTTGAGATATTATGTCAATGTTCAAAAAATAGCAGGTTTGGCATAATATGGGCCATTCAATACCTCTCCCTTGTTGATCTAATCAGCTCCCATGGCTTCAATTATCATCTATATACAGGCAACATCAAAT